>NC_090650.1:41741808-42341808 GCF_040937935.1 Hyperolius riggenbachi | reverse complement strand
AAAGACAGATCCCTCTCTTATGGAATCTGATCGGATAGAGATCTATCGGTTGCCCATACACCACAGGCCAATATTCCAATCGATTTTAGCATGAAATCTGTCAGGAATCGGCCTTGTGACACCGCATTCACCACCTGGCGCTGTCCCCCTTAATGTAAAACGTTTCCCCCCTCCCGATTCCCCGTGCAATTATACTTTACCTGTTATACTTTACCTGTCAGTGTCCGCCGCGGACTCCTTCTCCACGCTGCCTCCCATACACCCAGAGATGGATTGAAATGTAATAGGGCCCTAGGCAAGGTAGTAGACTTGCTGTTGATGTTTGTTTTGACCGTGCTCAAATGTCTAAAAAGTGAAGTAGTATGAATTAATTGTCACCAGCTGCTCCGCTGCAAACTCCTGAGGCGGCGATCATGGGTCATACAGATGATACTCCAGACAGTACATATCACTTGTCCACTTCAGATTATCACATGAATCATGTAAAACAGAATACAACAAAGGAGGGCTCATAGCGTAATCAGGTTTTTATAGAACACCCCCACCTCTCCAGTGGGAAACCTGTGCCTCTGCGAGGGCACGGGACGGCTGCAGGGGGCTGGTAGAAGCCCCAGGCAAGTAAAAATGATTTTTTCATTCCTGGCTTAAGTATCCCTTTAATCACTACTTATCTGGCTTGCAGTCTCTGCCATGTATCCCTTTTTCTTATTTCTTTCTGCTTCAAACACAATTGGGAATGTAGCTAAGTGAGTTGTGCTCCCCCTCCTACACTGCGCCCTGAGGCTGAAGCCTCTTTTGCCTCGGCCTGGCCCCGACCTTATGTTATGGCGATCCATAACGGGATTTTATGTACTGTAAAATACTGAAAGGAACCTAAAAGCCTTCTACTAAAAGAGCTGTAAAATCCAGGATAAGAAATGTAACTACGTTACTAAAATATTTTAGTGACGCTATACTTAGTGACTCTTTTTCTGAGCACAGCTGCTGGCAGAAGCTCGGGACACTTTGCTTTTCTTCCGAGCTCTCTCTCTCCGTGATATTTTCTCACCATCTGTTTCATAACTTTTTTTTAATACCTAGTATGTATAAAATGACTGTAGAAGGGATGAAAAAGTAATATGAAAGTTTAGTTACTCATCGGCAGTTTATTTTGGTTGACTCTTATACTTGCAATTTGGTGCACAGGATTTTCTCTTTTTTTTTTACTGTGGAAAAATCACTAAATTCAAAACATGGACATTGCAATACATCTGTTATGTAAGTAGAGCAACTATGTATCTACTTATATATGTGTTTGTTTTTTTTCTGAGATAGTATGGCTGACAGCTCCTCTTTAACGGAACACTGTTGATTAACATGTTTTTTTTTAACCTGGGATTAAGAGAGATCCTGAAGTGCTGGTAAATAATGATGTATACAATTCACTTGCTTATCTCTGTTATATACTGTATCAAATTCCATTCACTCCTAGGGCCTGTTCCACTGTATGCGGTGCAATGCGGCTACATAGCTGCTCTGCACTGTAACCAATGCATGGCAATGGAACAGTTTCCATTGCATGCTGGCTTTGCGGAGCAGGGCGGAGCGATCAGAGTATCTGCAGCATACTGCAGATTCTCCCATGGCCGCAATCACCTGCCGTCTCCTCCAATGCGGAAGTGATGCGAATGGGAGCGCTGTGGAAGTGATGCGTAGCCACATCGGCTCCCATTCGCAAATGGCAACGGGCCCTTAACTGACGGCAAGTCTGCTCAAATCTGACAGCAAAGTGAACCATAAGGGGAGGGCAATTCCCTCGCAGTGCATCTGTTAACCCCGTGTGTGAGAGAAAGCTTGCTGCAGCTGCCTGTGTCCTGTGCTTCTGACTGAAGTGTCTGAAGAGAGCAGATGAAATGTAACTTGTTATAAACATTTGTAATTGTCTGTGACACCACAGTTTTTCATCCTTTTTTTTTTTTGCTTTCAGAGAAAAATACTCTGTAGTCTGATGCAAAAAAACAACACTGACTGTGCATTGAAGCAGACACACTTATTGAGAATGATTTTTTCCAATAGAGCTAAATCCTACACACAATGAATTACAGCTTTTGCCTCTGATATTTAACATGAAAAGTAGGAAAATGCTTTTACAGCTACTTAGACATTATTTGTACATTGTCATTTTAGAACACTTGGTTTGATAGTGTTCCTTTAAGCAAACCTGTGAGAACAGGAAATACAAAAGTTAGATACTTACCTCAGTAGAGGGAAGCCTTCTGAACATCAAGAAGCCTCCCACGTCCTTCACCAGACAACTGCTGCTTCCCGGGAGCCCCCTGAAAGTTTGTGGCTATGCCCGTCTGTCAGCAAGCAGGGCCACACTGTGCAAAGGCACGGACGGACAGCGCAGCAGCATCGAGCCACTCGTGCATGGCGGAAAACGACATGCACAAGCGGATTTGTGCTATTTGGTAGGCACAAGTTCTCTTGTGTCTGTGCAGTGCAGCCGCACTTGTAAACAGACAGGAGCGCACGCGCAGAAATCTTTTTGACAAGCGCTTATCAGATAGTTTCGTAGGGTCCCAGGGCTGGAACCGTGAGGGGGAGTGGGGGATAGAGAAGCTTATCCAGAGGCTTTCTCTTACTAAGGTAAGTATATATTCATGGCACCCCCCACAGGAACACTTGAAATAAGGTAATATACTTTAGGTCCATAAATATTTTAGGGTAATAAATCTCTGGGTCTGTGATTCAGTGAAGTCTCTCCTGGAGTCTTCCCACGAAAGATGATTTTTTTTTTTCTTATCTGCAAAATATTATTAAAAATAAATAAATATGTTGGCCTCCATGTGTCACCTCGGGCTCCCTAAAGGACCACTATTGCGAAAAAATTTAAAATTTAAAACACGTGATAACATACAAATAAAAAGTACATTTCTTCCACAGTAAAATGAGCCATAAATTATTTTTCTCCTATGTCGCTGTCACTTGTAGTAGGTAGTAGAAATCTGTCAGAACCTACAGGTTTTGGGCAAGTCCATCTCTCCATAGGGGATTCTCAGCATAAAGACTCTACCTGAAATGGATTTATACAGAGATGCAGGGTAGCCTCTCTGCTCGCTTCACACTTTTCTGGCAGTTGGACAGAGCAACTGCTATTTGCTAACTGCTTTTAAAGATAAAGAAACTCCTGAGAATCCCCCGTGAGGAAATGGGCTAGTCCAAAACCTATCGGTTCTGTCAGATTTCTACTTCCTACTGTAAGTGACAGCAACATAGGAGTAAAGTAATTTATGGCTCATTTTACTCTGGAATAAATGCACTTCTTATTTCAATGCCTTTACAGGCATTTTATATTTTACGATTTTCACGATAGTGGTCCTTGAAGAGAAAACTCCCTGTGTTTTGTGTAACTGGAGCAGGTGATTGTGGACAGGCATGTATACTGTTAGCTCATACAATTTTTACTTATAATCAGTTTTAAATTCCAGCTGGGAAAAGAAACTGTAGAAATTCCCAGTGATATAATAAATAAATGGAAGAGAAAAGACACAATTAGCATTGCAGCGATGACATTGCCTGCTGTGATCTCATTGAGCCACACATGGGAATTTCCTTATGGCATCGCATTGCCGCTAATCTTATATCAAGCCTTTCACTTGTCCGCTTCTATATATTGTTATTGATTAGCCCAGTTCCATGCCAGATTGATTAGTCAGGTTCATTAGTGACATTCATAATGCAATGTGCGATTAATCTTCATACACATTCCCTCTAATTCCCCACCGGACCCTGCAATGGAAGAACGCAGTGCTTGGAAGTTATTTTCCATAGACTTGCGTGCCTTGTGTACTGATGACATTCAGTTATTGCTGATACATGCTAAAGGTAATCTCTACTTAACCACTTCAGCCTACAGTGTTTTTTCACCTTATGCATCCAAGCAACTTTCACCTCCCATTCATTCGCCAATAACTTTATCACTACTTATCACACTGAAATGATATATATCTTGTTTTTTTCCGCCCCCATTTAAGCTTTCTTTGTGTGGTACATTTTGCTAAGAATTATTTTATTCTAAATCCATTTTAACAGGAAGACTAAGAAACAAATGGAAAAAATCATTATTTCTCAGATTTTGGTCATTATAGTTTGAAATTAATACATGCTAACGTAATTAAAACCCATGTATTATATGTGCCCATTTGTCACAGTTATTACACCGTTTAAATTATGTCCCTATCACAATGTGTGGCGCCGATATTTTATTTGGAAATAAAGGTGCATTTTTTCAGTTTTGCGTCCATCACTTATTACAAGCCCATAATTTAAAAGTTTAAAAAATAACAGTAATATAATTTACTACATACATATTAGATAAGTTTAGTCCCTGAGGTAACTATTTGTTTTTTTGTTTTTTTTTTGTATTGTTTTTTTTTTTTTTTTTTTTACAATAAAAAACTAGCTATTGGGGAGTGTGGGAGGTATGGGACTAATTTTAATAGTAAAAAAAAATGTCATTATCTGGAAATTTTTGTTTCCATATGTAATTTTACTATTTGGCCACAAGATGCCCTCGGAGCTTACTTCTGCACGCGTAGTATTACTACGCAAGCGGAAGTAAAGCGTAGATGGGGCAGAAGGAGATTTATGAAAGACAGAGCCGTCTCGCTGACGGTGTCGGGCTTTCATACAGGGACTTAGATCAATGAATGGGAACTGCAGTCCATCTTCTCATGGGGGATTCTCAGTATTTCATTTATTCTTTACAAAGGCACTCGCTGAAAAGGATCTACACAAAGATGCTGGCCGTGTTTCTGGTGTTAGTCAGACACTACTGCAGCCAAATACACCAGCAGGGCTGCTAGGCAACTGGCATTGTTTAGAATCAAATAAATATGGCAGCCTCCACATACCTCTCGCTATAGTTGTCCTTTAAGAATAATCTCAGACACAGGGATTTCTTTAAATTCTAACATTTGAACCTCCGCCATGTTTTGCAGCTACTCAGAAGATTATTATATCCAGGCTGTGATTGACGTCCAGAACTGCACTTGGAAAAAGAAGCCACAGGAATACAGCCGATTCAGGTAACGGAGGGAGGCTTGATATCAGAACAGTAGCAGCCCTGACACAGAGACCAGTCCCATGCTATAGGCCAGTCTGTCTTGGTACCGAGCGATCGTGATGTCAGCAAATATTATTTTTGTTGTTAGTAAAGCCGATAAAGTTCCTTAAAGCACACTAAACTGAAAATAAACTGACACTGTAAACAATTTTATATACTGTATAGTCCTACTTCTAAATATGACTTTCCTAGAATGCCACAGTTTTATTTTGTAATGAAAAGCTAAAAATGTGAATTTAATGTTTTTATGGCTGTGGAAGCTGAATGAGGCCTGGTGCACACCAAAAACCGCTAGCAGATCCGCAAAATGCTAGCAGATTTTGAAACGCTTTTTCTTCTTTTTCTGCAGCGTTTCAGCTAGCGTTTTGCGGTTTTGTGTAGCGGTTTTGGTGTAGTAGATTTCATGTATTGTTACAGTAAAGCTGTTACTGAACAGCTACTGTAACAAAAATATATGCTATACTTAACATTGAGGCAGAAACGCCTCCGCAATCCAATGGCATACTCCCAAATCTGCAGCAGCCCGGGAGTATGCGTTTCTGCAAAACGCCTCCCGCTCTGGTGTGCACCAGCCCATTGAAATACATTACACTAGCGGATCCGCACCCGCAAGCAGATTGCAAACCGCAGCGGAAACGCTCCGGTTTGCACTAGGCCCGACAGTCTTTTAATGCACTACAGCTATAGGATTGAACTACTGACCTTTCACTATTGAGAAAGTTTCATTTGCATCCCTGAATTTTTAACCCTTCCAGTGTGAAAAAAGGAATACAGGCTAGATCTGTGTAAGAATGGGACCATGTTTATTAGGCCAGGACATACAAAGGGGACCAGATTGTCCCCAAAACAATTGTCGGTGTACGGTCTTGTTCATGTATGATGGGCCAATAAATTTGCAGTGCTCAAGTTGAAGTCTGTGTGCGGATGCCTCCTTTTATATTGTGGATTATCAGAGCCATAGGGTCGCAGCACCAACTACCACTCTTAAAGAGACACTGAAGCGAAAAAAAATTTCTGATATAATGAATTGATTGTGTTGTACGGATAATTGGTAGAACATTAGAAGCAAAGAAAATATTCTCAAATTTTTATTTGCAGTTATATAGTGTTTTTTTTATAACATTGCATCATTCTCTAATATTTGCAGTTTACACACTACTCAACATTCTAAATGATTTTACAGAGCAGGCTAGTTAACTTTTGACCTGTCCTCTGGGGAAGAATAAAACAATACAATTCCTGACAGTTGAGATAACAAGCTTCAGACGACAGAGCTCTCTGTGACTCTGAAAGTCACGTATCTCAATGGCTCTTTTGCATAAATAACAACTGGAGTTTCTTAACTCTTCCTGTACTGGAAACAATATGAGCCTCATATATCTTCTGCTAATGTTTTATTTCTTAGCTGTACTACACATACCAATCATTTATATTATAATTTTTTTTCGCTTCAGTGTCTCTTTAAAGGTGTGCGATTTTTTCTCTAAATATTTGAAACGAGACGTCGGGCTGTCGCAGGCGGTTGCTTGAGACGTCCGTCTGAACCACCCCTAAAGCCGCAGATTCGCCTTTGTGTGTGCCGGGCACTCTCTGCGCTCTTATAAAATACTTCTCGTGTCTCTGGATAAATTGGGATAAAAGCTTCCTAATGATTCAAAGCTTTATAAATAAACCCCCCAATTTACTTGCAAAGACAGCCGCCCCCTCCTGCCATATGCTAAAGACAAGTGGCTTTCTCCTGCCATTCTCCAGCAAGCTGCTCCCCCCCACACACACGCAGATCCCAATTGTGAATCTTAACAGCTCTGTATTATTACAGCGTAAGAAGAGGCGCTGGATCAGCCCAAATTAACGCCGGTGTTTTTATTGTATTTTTATATTTTTTGTTGTTTGCAGGCTGTACCTGTCTTCGTGCTGCAATGCAGTTAATAACTTCATCGTCTCGCAGAACAATACCTCTCTGGGAAGCAACATCACGTATGAAGTGGAAAGTAAAAAAAACATTTTAATTGCAGACGACATCTACAGAATGCTGCCGAAGGTAAGGCTTCCGGAATGCGATTAGCGCTGGTGGCAGGAAATTAATTAGAGGCTTATCGCCGGCACTATAAATTAAGTCGGGCGCCGCTGAGAGGCAGCGCTGGCGTTTTCGCTGAAGAAGTCCCATTGATAGTGCCTGTTTTGGTTACATTCCATTTATTCGCTGAAAGCGGGCTCTGGGCAAATGAGACCTGATTATTCTCTGCACCCCCACCTGTTGCTCAGCAGACGCTCAGCAGTAGCTGAACGGAAGGGAATATTTTCAGGATGTCTTTTTTTTATTCGTGTTTATAAAATGGCAGTTGCCATGCTATAAACTGTATCTTCTGGCTTAAAGGGAACCAGAGGTGTGAGACCTATGGAAGCTGTCATTATTTATTTCCTGTTAAAATAATAATAGTTGCCTGGCGGCAGGGGAGGACTGGGACCTTTTGGCCTGGGGGGACAACACAAACTAGAGGCCCGTTTCACGGCATCCCCAGCCCAAAGCCATATCTTTCTTGTGTGCAAATCTTCAAATTGTGATGACTAACATCCCCAGCCACACACACACACACACACACTATGTACCTGATGCCTAACCCCATTTCTCTGCACAATCTACCTGTCTGTGTCTGATGCCTAACCTTAAAGGAGTTATCAGGCTTTTTTTTTTTAATGAAAATAAGTGCTACTTACCCAGGGCTCGTCCAGCACCAAGCTCCCAGCATGTCCCTTGCTGCAGCTCTGCAGCCAGCTGTTTGCTGCCACTGCCTCCCAGCCCCCGGCGATGACGTCAGGCCGACTGCGCCTGTGCGAGCGCGCTGTCAATCACCGCCACATGGACCAGAGCGTACTGTGCAGATGCAGAACTACTGCGCCTGCGCAGTACACTCCGGTCCACGTGGCGGTGATTGACAGTGCTGCTCGCACAGGCGCAGTGCAGGCCGACATCCAGGTCTGGTGCCATCGCCGGGGACTGGGAGGCAGCGGCAGCGAATGGCTGACTGCAGAGCTGCGGCGAGGGACATGCTGGGAGCGTGGGGCTGGAGGAAGCCCCGGGTAAGTAGCACTTATTTCATTAAAAATGCCTGATAACTCCTTTAAACAACCCCCCACACACACACACACACACACACAAACCTACCTACCTGGTGATGCCTAACCCCACTCCTGCCTACCCACCATACAAACTACTTGTCTGACACCTACCCCCCCCCCCCCCCCCTCCAACTACCTTTTTGACAGTGCCAAACTGCCTACCTCCCCCCTCCCCTGCCACCAATCACACCACAGTGTTCTCCCCAGAAATGTTTTCCAGCCGGGTGGCATGGAAAAGTAGCCGGGTGGGGCAAGATGAGGGAATACTGGGCCGGCGCTTCTCTGCACAACTCAGAAGAGATGACAGCCGGGTGCTCACCAAAACTAGCCGGGTGGAGCACCCGGCTAAAAGAGCCTGGGGAGAACACTGAACCACAAGAAGAAAAAATGTTCCCCCTCAGGCCAGGGTCAGAATGGGGATGATTATCACACAAAAAAAAACTCAGAGGGCACTGGCCTGGGCAGAGAATTGAATTTGACAGCAGTAGCAGGCAGGCAGGCAGCAAAGTGTGAGTAACTCAGTGACAAGAAGGGAGAAGAAGTACAGAAACAAAATTTATAAAAACCACCTTCTCCTTTGGCGACCTGGACCCGACCTCCTCTATCCTCCTGTCTCCTCAGTCCTACACCTCCTCCCCCACAGCAGCAAGCAGCTATAGGTGGCATCTCCGACTCCCAGCCCCCAGAGTGTCCGACTCCTCCAGCCAGGACAGCCAGCCAGCCGCAGCTCCAGGCCCCCAGCCCCCCCAGCACAGAAAGCTGAAGAGTGAGACAGCTCACTCCCACGACACCTCAGGCACAGCAGCACAGGGGAGGACTGTGTCAGGCTCCTCCAGCCAGGCACTCGTAGCCACACGTAGCCGCAGCTCCAGGCCCCCAGCCCCCCCAGCCCAGAAAGCTGAAGAGTTAGACAGCTCACTCCGATGACACCGCAGCACGTTGCGCTGGCGGCAATGGCTCCAGGCGGGGGGCGGAATCAAGCAGGGTCAACCCACCGGGCCGGAGAGGACCTAAGCTATTTGTGTCCTTGTGCCGCTCACATCCACCGCAGGCGCAGCCACGCACAAGGGCACACCCCGGCCGGCCGCCTCAGCCCCTTCTCTGATTGGATACTTCAACTTGCCGGGAAATATCGCGCGAGGTTGCGATCCCCACTGCGAACCTGTCACCTGTGGTATGTCTGCGGCCGCTGCGTATAGCAGCGGCCGGCCCTAATTACTCAAGATTCGGGCGGCACGGGGGGCAATTGCCCCCCGTCCCCCTGGGCCAGTCCTCCCCTGCCTGGCGGTCCTGTTGATCTTTCTGGTCAGTAGGGTCTAAATCACACAACTGGTACAAGCACGTGGCTCTCTTGTCAGATTTGACAAAGATGTTAAGGGGCCCATACACCTAACGATTTTCCCGCCGATATACAGCAGATTCCATCACTGTGATCGAATCTGCTGTGAAATCATTGCGCAAATGCTGACCGAACAATCGATTTCATCTGAAATCGATTGTTCCCGTCGATCCTTCCGTGCGGAAGATTTCGCTTGATCGCCGGCAGGTCGGGAATGTGTCGATAGCGGCGTTCGAATGTCCGACGACTGACGCTAGCAGCAATACATTACTTACTCTGCCGGCACGTTTCCCCGCTGTCACCGCTGCTCCTTCTCTGCTGGGTTCCAGCAGGCTTCACTTCTTCCTGTCCTGACAGGAAGTTTAAACAGTAGAGCGCCCTCTACTGTTAAAACTTCCCCGGACAGGAAGTGAAGCTGGAGCCGAGTGCGGAGAAGAAGACAGCGGAGACCGGGGGACTCGCGCAGGCTGGATCAGGTAATGTATGCGGGGGGGGCGGCAGCTTCACAGATGGTGAATCGGTTTCATGCTGAAATCGAATCACAATCTGTTTGCAGTAAAGGCAGCCATACGATCCCTCTCTGATCAGATTCGATCAGAGAGGGATCTATCTGTTGGTCGATCTGATGGCAAATCGACCAGTGTATGGCCATCTTTAGAAACATCTGATCTGCATATGCTTGTTCAGGGTCTGTGGAGTAAAGGACAACTGAAGTGAAGCCTGGAACTCACTACGAATCGCTAGCGTTCTTAATGAGCGTTCTGTAAGCAATTTCATGAGCGTTTTCTGGTGATTTTGGTAACGATTTTAAAAAGTGTACGCTTTTTGCCGCAATTTTGTCGCGTTTTTAAATTTTGATTGGTCCTTTCAATTAATTTTTATTTTTTACAGTGCTGTAATTAAAAAAAAACGCTAGCAAATCGCTCTGTGAAGGTTTTGACGAGCGATTATGACAGTGTACTGTACACTGCAGAAACGGTAACGCAAAGCACTAACGTTCAAAAATGCTGCATGTCTTGCGTTTGTGATTTTGGTAATTGCAACCGCTCCAGTGGAATTTGGCTCATTCATTAACATTAGCTGAGCGTTTAGGGAAATCGCTAGCATTTTGAAAACCTCCCTAAACGCTCAAATAATTGCCTTAGTGGGCTCCAGCCCTGAGTCGAATATGGAGGCTGCCATATGTATTTCCATTTAAGCAATACCAGTTACCTGGCAGCCCTGCTGGTCTATTTGGCTGAGGCCCCTTTTACACCTATACACTTTTTTGCATTATGTTCTTGTTTCTGCACACAGGGTTAAGCAACAGCAAAGAAATTGTATGGGGTCCAGCACACTTTTCACATTGCTTCTCGACTGAAGTATCTGATTTGCCTCCGACTTGCCGCAATGTCAACAGGTCGTTACTGTGCGACTTCCACTGCAATGCAGCAGTGGCAGAATGCATTGAGGTCAATGCGGATCTCCGTCATTCTAAAATTGTTGGTGGCAGCAGCATACGCGCGGAACAAGGCAAGACGGTAATCCCAGTGACTTACATCCTGTCCAGCAGGAAGTACATCACCGTGCGTGGGGGCGGTGGAGGGAGTGTCGGGAACGTGCAAGAGGCAAGCAGGACTGCGGCACTATGCATATGACGCTGCCGGCGCACTCTGATTTTTGTATCAAATACATAGCCCTGGTAAGTTTTAGACTAAGGAGTCGAGGAGTCGGAGCCATTTTGGAAACCTGGAGTTGGTGGTTTCATAAACTGAGGAGTCGGAGTTGGAGTCGGATGATTTTTGTACCGACTCCACAGCCGTGGGACAGTCAACTGGTATTGCTCAAAAGGAAATAAATATCCACCTATTGCAATTCCTGCTTTGGGTGCCACACAGACACATCTGATTTACCTTCCCAGTAGCTGAATCCAGAGAAGAGAGGAAGCTAAATTTACTGCATGTTGAAACTCATTTTATCCATTATATATATATATTTACCACTTTTAGAAACTGTTTAGATTCATTTCTTAACTCGATTGTGGTTGAATCAGGTGCCACTGAACTTTATTTAGTCAGTGTTTGCCCATTGTAAAATCTTTCCTTACCCTCACTTACATTATGAAATTTATTTCAGGCGGCAACATTTTTAGTCCTGTCAGGTGCAGCTCTGTGGAATGTTCGTTTACTGAGAGTTCCAAACCCAGTACAAAACATACCTGATCTCCCAGAATGATTCAGAATTCTAAACAGCCTAGACTAAGCAGGGCGGGGCTACATAGCAATATACAGCAATCTATATAGATGCAGAAAGTGATTCTGATGCGGAAACCAGGCCAATGACCATAAAAGTGGGTATCCTGAATAATTTACCGCATTCTACTTTGTGTCACTACAGGGCCTCTTTATGTATTAGTTGTGTACAGGCCAGAAATGTGTTCTTTACCAATAAACAAGCCTAAAAAAGACACACAGGCAAAAGGAAGAAAAGCATTTTACAGTCTGCTTTCTCTACTGATCTAATTTACTCACTAGATTTCAAGGACAGTTAACAAAAAAGAGCCGTTATCTGCGAAGGAAATGAACAAATATATGTTATCCTTAAATCTTGTTATCCTCTGGTGTGAAATTACATCTTACCTGATTATTGCTGCACTTAGCCACTTTTTGGCTGGCTTAAAGAACAGCTTAAATTAAGATGAGGAAGAATTAGAAAGAGCCTCTCTCCCTTCTGTTTTGCCAAGAGGCTCAGTAGAGATAGTGGTGTGTGATTACGCAGCTCTGCTGTCCTGGGCTCACAGCCCACCATGCAGTTTGAGGGCTCTCTTCATGTATTTTTACCAGGTGGTCAGATTCTCTGGCATAGCTGAAAACACGGAAGCGCAGATTAAAGCGAAATTGTCTAAAACCCATTTACCCAATGCTCTGTGTTTATTATGCAGGCATTCCAATATTCCAGATTCCTGCTCCTCACTGATTGGCTGAGGGCAGTTTTAGTGTGACAGGCTGAGGCTGAGAAGAGAAATACACCTCACCCCTCTGCAGAAGCTGCTGTGCTCACATGTGTTTACAAAGCAAGCAAGATATGACAGTGCAGTTTCTAGGAGAAAAAGAGCATAGGCTTCTGAGTGCTTTTTTGCATCCAGAGCTTTCTGAGAGCTTTTTAAAAAAAACTCACATTGACTTACATTAAAATTGCAGTAAAATCGTGATCATGGTAGAATCGCTCAATTCTACCACGATTTTAAAAGCTCTCAGGAATCTCTGGAGGCCAAAAAGTGCTCAGAAAAGCGCTTATAGGTAGTGTGTCTGAGCCCTAAAGGAGCAAATGACATGAGGATCAGCTTCAGTCAGTCAGAGACAGTAAAGATGGAAAGTGCCTAGAACAGTTTTCTCTTTATTTACTATATAAGATTCACTGGCTTTTAGTTAGCTGTAAGGATAGTATTGGCTGCGTGATTGATTTATGAAAGAATTTGCATGAGCATTTGCATGTGAGTGTGCAGAGGGTCAATTGACTTTTATAGAGAAAGGATGGGGGAAAAAGAGACAAAGATCTGCGGAAAATGAACAGCTATCAGCTGAAGATGTTCCATCATAGCCAATGGCTGCAGTGGAAAAAACATTTGAAAGCATTCCCTGTGTATAAAAATGACTTACTTTCAATGCAGAGAGCAGTACAAGTTTGTAATGCTCTGCTAATTGGCAAATGTAATCATTGCCAGCTAGCAGCTCTCTGCCTGGTCTCTTCATTCTGCTCCTCCCTCCTTTTCTGCTGAAGTGACTTAGCCGTAGTCAGGGCGATGTGTCTGTTTAGCTGAGGAAGGAGGAGGAGCAGAGTGAGGGGAACAAGCAGAGAGCATACCTGGCCGGCAATGATTACATTTGTCGATTAGCATAAATTTTACCTGCTCTGCATTAAAAGTAAAAGTTTTTACACATAAGGAATGCTTTCAAATGCTCTTTTATGTACCTTAGGCCTATGGCCAACTAGATCAAATACAGGAGGGATTTGTGCTTTCTCTGATTCGTCGAAGATTTACAAAACTGCTTTGCCAATGTAAGCTTATGGCGGTGATTCCACAGGAGCGATTTCGGTTTGTGAAATTGCAATCGCAGCATTTTTTTTGCGCAGTTGGCAATTTCTTTGCAGCCAGATGATTCACCAATGGGGTGCAGCTCAGAAAGAGGGAAGGGACGAAACACTGTAGAAGCAGTGGGGAAGATGACCGATCAGGTGATCAGCACACACTGCAGATCATTTTATGCAAACAGGAAGTGATAGCCAAAACTGGGAATACTGGATGTGACATGGCAGTATTGTAAAACGGAGATAAAATCAGCAATGCAAGTATATTGCATTATTGATCAGGGAACCCATGTAAGAAATGTTATGCACACTGAAGTATGAGGAGGTTAAAGCTGTGAATTCAGAATGAAAGGCTTTAAAACTAAAAAAAAAAAAAATCATTTGCATTATTGATTTTTGCATCCAGAAGGAGATATGGGGGGGAATTTTTTTATTACTATTTGTATTGATTTCTGCAGAGAAATCATCTTCCCTGATGCTGCACAGTTAAACAATAATAACAAATACATGCAGTTTACATACAGTCACGGCTTTTACTTTTTTCTTCCCTAAGCATCTGTCTTGGAGCTTTCTCCCTCCAACCCCCATATGCCCTCTATATAGAGTAATTACCCTTTCCTGTTGCTGATCTCCATGTAATTTTCTATGTGCAGCCCTCAGTGTAGAACTATTACCCTCTTGCGGCGGCGATTTTTACCTCCAAGGATACCCAAAGTGACATGTGACATGATGAGATAGATATGTGTATGTACAGTACCAAGCACACTAATAACTATGCTGTGTTCCTTTTTTTCTTTATCTGCCTGAAAGAGTTAAATATCAGGTATGTAAGTGGCTGACTCAGTCCTGACTCAGACAGGAAGTGACTACAGTGTGACCCTCACTGATAAGAAATTCCAACTATAAAACACTTTCCTAGCAGAAAATGGATTCTGTGAGCAGGAAAGAGATAAAAAGGGTCAATAGTTCATAGATTTTTAGCTCTGGCATACTTCATTGAATGTGTCATTGAGCAAAAACAATAAAACAGTTAAAACCTAAAAAGTAGATTCAAACATCAAATAAAAGCGTGGAATATCTTAACACATTCGCGTTCCGTCGTTTTCACTTGAGAAATGTTCACCTCCCATTCATTAGCCTATAACTTTATCACTACTTATCACAATGAACTGATCTATATCTTGTTTTTTCCGCCACCAATTAGGCTTTCTTTGGGGGGTACATTTTGCTAAGAGCCACTTTACTGTAAATGCATTTTAACAGGAAGAATAAGAAAAAAACAGAAAAAATCATTATTTCTCAGTTTTCAGCCATTATAGTTTTAAAATAATACATGCCTCCATAATTAAAACTCACGTTTTGTATTTGCCCATATGTCCCGGTTATTACACCATTAAAATTATGTCCCTATCACAATGTATGGCGACAATATTTTATTTGGAAATAAAGGTGCATTTTTTCCGTTTTGCATCTATCACTATTTACAAGTTTAAAATAAAAAAATATATAGAAATATTTCATCTTTACATTGATATTTAAAAAGTTTAGACCCTTAGGTAAATATTTACATGTTGTTGTTTTTTTATTGTAATGTTTTTGTTTTTTTTTATATTAAACATTTTATTTGGGTATTTTTGGGAGGGTGGGATGTAAACTATAGTTTTATAATGTAATTGTGTGTTGTTTTAAATTTTTTTTACTTTTAGTTGTAGTTTTACTTTTTGGCCACAAGATGGCGGCCATGAGTTTGTTTACATGACGTCACTCTAAGCGTAACACACGCTTAGAGTGACGCAGAGGGGAGGCAACGGCCAGAAAAAGCACAGCTTCCGAGAGAAGCTGTCGCTTTTTCAGCGGGGGAGAGGAATCAGTGATCGGGCACCATAGCCCGATACATTGATTCCGTGGCTACCGGATCCGTGGCCGGGAGTGCGCGTGCACGCGCGCGATCGGCTGCGGGAGCGCGCGGTAGCGCGCATGGTTCCTGGACGTAGTTTCTACGTCCAGGAACCAAAATAGGTTAATAAGTCATTTTTAGGAGAAGGAAGATAGATACAATCGTTTATTTCATTTGTTTATTTTCGCTTCGGGTGTCCTTTAAGGATCTAGCGCAGACGCAGTACCATGCTCCCTTGTCCCCATTCTGGGCACTGGGTGTCTGCAGGTTGAACAGTGTGGGAATTGGCTTGACAGCAGTAAGGAATTTACTTGCAGGACGATTTTCCATTGTGGATTGGAATCCTTTGGCAGCTGACTCTTGTTTGCATCAGCGCTCGTATCCCTGTATCAATTACGAAGCCCCATACATACGGTGGCGTAGCTAAGGAGCTATGGTCCCCGGTGCAAGTTTTACATGGGGCCCCCCTCAAGCACTCAATACATAACAATTGATACGATGCACCAAAGCCTGCTAAGGACAATCACAGTGTCAGAAGTGTAAGAAGGGAATGGGGAACAGTTTGTTAATGATTAGAATTATTTAAAGTATCTATAAAAGTAAATATTACCAGCACAGGACCAATAGAGAGCTAATACTGTGGTTGAGGGGCCCCGATGCGATGCGGTCGCAACCTCTGCACTCCCTATTGCTACGCCGCTGCATACATGCTATCATCACCAAAATTGCTACATATGTGAAGGGGAATAGTGAGACAAGGCAAAAAAAAATTAAAACGACCCTGTAGTTTTTTAAGAAAATCAGTTTTTAACCCTCTGGGCGATACAGTTATATCGCCCAGGAGGTGGCGCAGCACTATTTTTTTAAATTTTTTAAATTTTTTAAATTTTTTAAATCCTTCGGCGATCAGAGTAAGCAGGAAATCCCGTTCAGAACGGGATTTCCTTCTGGGCTTCCCCGGTCGCCATGGCGACGGGGCGGGATGACGTCACCGACGTCGTGACGTCAGAGGGAGTCCCGATCCACCCCTCAGCGCTGCCTGGCACTGATTGGCCAGGCTGCGCAAGGGGTCGGGGGGGGGGGCTGCACGGCACGGCGAGCGGCGGCGGATCAGCGGCGAGCGGCGGCGATCGGAAGTTACACGCAGCTAGCAAAGTGCTAGCTGCGTGTAACAAAAAAAAATTATGCAAATCGGCCCACCAGGGCCTGAGAAATCCTCCTGCGCGATATACCCCGAGCTCAGCTCGGGATTATCGCTCAGGAGGTTAATAGTTAAAAGGAAAACGTTTTTTAAACTCGTTAAAATGTCATATTGCTGTGGTACACTTTAAAGGGACATTAAGGACACCAATTTAAAGAGAAACTCCAGCAAAGAATTGAACTTTATCCCAATCAGTAGCTGATACCCCCTTTTACATGAGAAATATAATGCTTTTCACAAACAGACCATCAGGGGGCGCTGTATGACTGATTTTGTGCTGAAACCCCTCCCACAAGAAGCTCTGGGACCGCAGTACTTTAGGCAGTTTGTTACAATGTAACAAGGTTCACAGACAGGAATTAGCTGTTTACAGCTGTCTCTAACAGCCAAAACAGCTAGCAGCAGCTACATAACCTGCCCACAGTAAAAATGTCACCATGTAATAAATGTCAGAATGTAAATCGGGGAGAGGAAAGATTTTACAATGAGCAAACACTGACTAAATCATTTATACATCATTATTGTAAAAATGAAGCACTTTTTTTATTGCATTATTTTCACTTGAGTTCCTCTTTAACTTACCCGGGGCTTTTTCCAGCCATCTGTAGTTGTCCGGGTCCCTCTCTGTCTTTGCTATCTTTTCCCTTTGCTATTAACCGCTAAAGTTGGTGCAAATTGACAGGTGATAACATAAAACTACAAATAGATTACGCAAAATTAAGTTGCATTTAGAAATCGTAATTACATGTGACCACACTTGCGGAAATCTTACACAAAATTTCTTGCGTACTCGTAATTAGCAGATTACGATGATCACTAACGGGCGGACATGAAATGAGTCACCAAAAGACGAAAGAAAATCTCAAGAAAAAGAATATTGGCTAAATCCTGCAGTAATGTTTGGGCTGCCCCCTTAGGGTGGGTGCCTCAAGGCAGATGCCTATTTGGTAAATACGCACAGCCCTGATTGTGTGGGTGAGGGATATCCCTTTAAGGCTGTAAACTGTCCACAGCTGTCAGAATTCTTTCCTCACCTCACCTGAGATGGAAGAGGGTTGGCACATCTCATGTATCAGCTAATAACAACACAGAGCTGTATCAGCTGGCTGCACAGCAGCCTGACTTCCGTAGCCTCCAGCCCGCCATCCCCTCCATCTGCACTGCAAGGCTCAGTCTATTAAGAGTCTGAAGCAAATCTAGAAAAAAAAAGAACAGATACTTACCTAAGGAGAAGTAAGGCTCTGGGTCCTAGAGAGTCTTCGGGAGTCCGAGTACTCCCAAAGACAGGCTTATCCAAACTCTCGCGCACACGCATGCTCAGTACAGAGCAGCCTGTCTTTAGGAGCACTTGGGCTTCTGAAGAGTTCTGAAGCCTCCCACTGCAGGAGATTTGAATGGATGAGCCAGCGTTGGAACACGGGGACCATGAGAGGAACAGGAAGGCTCTATAGGATCCAGAGCCTTCCTTTCCATAGGTGAGTATCTGTTTTGGGTTTTTTTAGATTGGCTTCAGATTTAATGACACTCGGCAGGCAGAATAATAACCATTCCTTATCAAAAGCCTACCGCTGCCATCTGTTTCCTTCTGCAAATCTTGAAAACAGAACATAATAAGACAATAACGGTAACTGTCTACTGCAGTCTGGTAAGATCTGGTAAAATACATCGAATGACTAGACTGCCCACGTTTATTAGATAGTCACAGTTATCTAGGTTAAAAAAAAATTGTGTTTAACAAGCTCAACTTCTTGAGGCTCTCTGAACATCAATCCAGAGGACATAAAAGCTGCAGGGGCAGAAACCTCCCTGACTGGCAACAGAAATCGTGTACTACTACAGAGCGTACATGTTATAAGGGCTTCTGGGAAAAAGGGCATTAGAAGTAGCCAATAAACATGATTTCGGTTATAATAGGGCACCTGTTTGTAGCCAAGAAAAACAAAAGTTTGCTTTCTTAAAACAGAAAGAATTTGCGATAATTCAGGTTGGAGTGAGCTTGATGTCTCCCAGGGCAACACTGCTGAATATATGCAAATTAACCATTGTACCCTTAGAAGCTAATGTAGCCAATGAGGATGATTCTGTTTAAAACTACACTGGATGTAGCCTCTATTAGAATACAACCCTAACGTTAGCCCTGGCGCCTAACCTTAACCTCCCATGGTGGTGCCTTACCCTTAACCCTCCATGGTGTTGCCTAACCTTAACCCCCCCCCCCCATGGAGGTTCCTAACCTTAACCCCGGCCCCCCCGCATGGAGGTTCCTAACCTTAACCCCCCCCCCCCCCATGGAGGTTCCTAACCCTCCATGGAGGTTCCTAACCCTAACCCCCCATGAAGGTTCCTAACCCCCCATTGAGGTTCCTAACCCTAACCCCCCATGGAGGTTCCTAACCTTAACCCCCCATGGAGGTTCCTAACCTTAACCCCCCATGCAGGTTCCGAACCTTAACCCTCTATGGAGGTTCCTAACCCTCCATGGAGGTTCCTAACCCTAACCCCCATGGAGGTTTCTAACCTTAACCCTCCATGGAGGTTCCTAACCTTAACCCTCCATGGAGGTTCCTAACCCTCCATGGAGATTCCTAACCCCCCATGGAGGTTCCTAAACCTAACCCCCCATGGAGGTTCCTAACCTTAACCCCCCATGGAGGTTCCTAACCTTAACCCCCCATGGAGGTTCCTAATCTTAACCCTCCATGGAGGTTCCTAACCCTCCATGGAGGTTCCTAACCCTAACCTCCCATGGAGGTTCCTAACCTTAACCCCCCCATGGAGGCTCCTAACCTTAACCCCCCCATGGAGGCTCCTAACCTTAACCCCCCCCCCCATGCTGATGCTTAACCTTAACCCCCCATGCGGATGCCTAACCTTAACCCCCCATGGTGATGCCTAACCCTAACTCCCATGGTGATGCCTAACCCTAACCCCCATGGTGATGCCTAACCCCCATGGTGATGCCTAACCCTAACCCCCATGGTGATGCCTAACCTTAACCCCCCATGGTGGTGCCTAACCTTTAAACCTCCCCTCCCCCAGGGGCCTAACCTTAAACATGGCATTCAGTGAGATTGTTGTAGCGGCAATTCTTAAAGTTAATAGCCGGTTTTTGGCGTGATCATCGTAGCTGCATTTTATATCAAAGATTTCTCCAATCGATAGATGTTGCATCGCCGATCGGGCATGCTTTTGGCGGCATCGATTTTCATCCGATTCAATAATTATTATTTTAGCTTATGGTCGATTGGCCGCCAGATCGGTAGGTGTATGGGCACCTTAAGGGTTAATGCTAGGTACACACCATACAATTACAGATTTACCTGCAAAATCGATTCTTTTCCACATGTCCGATCTGAATTTCGAACGATTTTTTCATAGAATCGAAAAAACGATCGAAAAATCGATCGAAATTCAGATCCGACTTGTTGGAATCATTGAAATTGTATGTTGTGTACCTAGCATATGCCATCAGAATTTGATAGTGGAGTGGTTGTTCATAGGTCACTTATCTTGCAGTGTGTACATAGTATTACAGATCTCAGAACAGTGATTTTGATGGCCAGTTCTGGCTTTGCAGGAGATAAGAGTGCCATAAACCAGTCACATTACACAGGTAGGGGGAGGAAAGGGAGAGATAAGGCTTTTTAGGAAGAAATAAGAGCTCATGTACTGGTTCAGCAATTCACTCCTACAGCTCCCTGCACAGCTGTATGTCAGGTAGACAAAGCTCCCAGGAGTGTCTGCAGGGGAAGACAGCACAACTGCTGATAACATTACACTGAAAAGTTACACTACTGAGGATACTGACCACAACCGCTGATACAACTGCCTCTGCAGTTATAAAAGAAAAACTGTCATTTGTTTTTTCACAAAAAGCTTTAAAACTGTTGCCTGGTCCCCAATGCAAGTAGTATTACAATCAGGGCTGGTTCTAGACTTTTTGCCGCCTGAAACAATACATTGTGAGGGTAATTGGATGATTTTCCTGCTTCCATTTGAAATTATTATTTAGTATTTATATTAGGCTGACCAGGCGTCCTCTTTTGCCCGGACAGGTCCACTTTTTCCGACCTGTCTGGGCCGTCCTCCCGGGTTTTTGAAATGTCCGGGTGAAAAGAGCCGAATACAGAGCGAGCCGAGCTGCAGAAGAGCCGCTTGAGAGCCGAACACAGCCGTGTTGTCCGAATCATGAACGATTCGGATCTTTGATCCGGATCATGAACGATTCGGATCTTTGATCCGGATCTTTTTTGTGAGTCGAATCATCCGGATCATTACAATGAACATTTCAGTTCACAGTGGATGTCTGGAAGAAACAGGAACTGCAGCTTCAGGACTGGCCAAGGGGGAAGGTGGGCAATCTCCCCCCAGGCCGTCCTTTCATTCAGTGATTTAGGGCTGGTTAAAAAAGTTGAAAAGTTTTTGACAGTCCCTAGACTCCAGGAGGGCTGCTTTCTGACTTGTGTGAGAGACTGGCAGGGCCTCCTGTTTTCCTGCACTTCATCACAAACTGACCTTTGTTAGCTTAAATTAACCCCCAAGTGTTCAGTTAAATCACTGAGATATCCAGCTGTCAGTATGGGCAAATGAATGGCAAAACGTTCAGTACAGCATGTTTAACTTTTCTCAGCAGTTAAGGTTTTAGGTTGAACAGAAGACATACAGCCATCCAGTTCAGCCAGAATACTAAATCATTGTGCTTAACTCGCATGGTTTTTACAGTCTTCTCTGAAGTTCTCACCATGATTGTCATTTGTCACCTGCCTGTGTGATTTTATTGCATTTTGTGGGGAAATCTTCTGCGAATCTGATTACATTTTGTGGTCGGCCGGCCCTCCACCACCATGTGGTCTGGAAAAAAAAACGGCCCTCCATGCCCGCGAAGTTGGACAGCACACTGCTAAGGTCTTGTATATTTGGCCCCACCCATGACCACGCCCACATGCTGTTGTGATCGCCCTCTTTTTTTGGAAATCAAAATATGGTCACCCTAATTTATATATTGCTGACATCTTCTACAGCGCTGTACAGAGTGTATTGTCTTGTCACTTAGCTGTCCCTCAGAGGGGCTCACAATCTAATCCCTGCTACAGTCATTTGTGTATGTATTAATGTGTAATGTATGTATCATAGTCTAGGGCCAATTTAGAGGGAAACCAATTACCTTTTCAGTATCCTTTTGGGATGTTTGGTGTATTTGCCTACTTAAAACAGAACACAATGCACCACCACTGAATATGCAAATTATCCCTTTACGCGCTTGGTAAGCCAAGCGAGCATCCAGAATCGCTGGTGTATAACAAGCCTGTAGCTTTACATTTTACACAGCCATATCAAACCCACATGTAGACAGCCTGTTTTGGACTTTTGGTCCTCACCAGTACATGGCAGGGATTGATAAGGCTGTATGAGATAGGGCTTGGACCAGTCCAACAGAGTGACCAAGCAGCTCAGGGTGACCCAAACTACTAGGAATGTATAGTGGGATAAAAGAGACCAAAAAGCCCTCCTACTAAAAACAGCAAAGCTTGGTGTATTTGCCTTCTTAAAACAGAAGGAAATCTGCAATAATTCAGCTATAAGTGAACATTTGTGGTTACCCACAATGCACCACTACTGAATATGCAAATTATCCCTTTTCGCCCTTGGTAAGCCAAGCAAGCATCAGCCTATAGCTTTAATGGGATGTGAAATGAAAGCTTACCTACATTGCGCTTGATTCACTAACCAGTGCTAACTCAGCACATGTTAAGGCTTTGCACTTGCAAACTAGGGTGCTAAGTAGTTTGCACGGACAAAGCTGTTGCTGTTTGTGCGCTATTTTAGCGTGCGTACGGCTCTGTGCGCTACGCTCTGTTCTCGTGATAAGCCTGGACTTCGCATGCTAAGTCTCCTTAGCACGTGAAGTCATTGCTTATCACGATACTTAGCATATGAAGCGGCTGATTTTGCACGTGAAGAGCTGCAGGCAAAACTTTACGCGCGTAAACTCTTACATGCATATTAACGCTTGAAGAGCCAGTTTGCACGTGCTAAGCGGCTTTTCACTGGCATGCTAACGCTTAGCGCGCTTTTGTGAATCAAGCCCACTGTCTGTTTATAGTATTCAAAACTTGTTGGCCCTCATGCTAGATGGAAGTGGTAAATTTGGCCAGTCATTGGCCAATCACAATTAGAATCAGTATCTAATTTAATCACCAGTACAATGGGGGTTGTACCCGGAACTAATTTTGGCGCATACCAGGCTTTACTGCGTGGAGTAATCACTAAAGCCTGGTGTACACATCCAATTTTGATTGGCCAATTTTGCCACTTTCCCATAGTATGAGAGCTTACATACAAAAGTCTGTTGATAGTATGCAATACCTGTTGGCCCTCATACTACTTGGAGGTGGTAAAATTGGGCAGTCATTGACCTGTCAAAGTTGGAGGTGTAGCAGGCTTTAGCTTATATCTCTAGTTGTACATTTATTCAAACATACCTGGCTTCACAGATGTAAAAAAAAAATAATTTAGAGAGGAACTTTAACCAAGGATTGAACTTAATTGTCTATAACGGATCATCAGGGACGTCTGTATGGCTGATATTTTGGTGAAACCCCACCCAGGGGCGTAGCAATAGCCATGAGGCCCTGGTGCATAGGGGGCCCAGGTGGTACTTAAAGGAGTACCGTAACCCCTTAAAAAAAGAGTTGAACCTACCTGGGGCTTCTACTGCGCAGGCGGGATGGCTTGCAACATTAAAGTCTCAAATACCGGAAGTGAGCTGCGGCGGGGGACCGGAGCATCGATTTGTAACGGCGAAAGCACCGGACATCTACAGGGTGGCGGTAGAAGCTCCAGGCAAGTTCAACTCTTTTTTTTTTTTAAGGGTTTACAGTACTCCTTTAAAGTACTATTCATCATTAACTTTCTTGTGTTTCTCCACCCCCTGACTTTGTCTCATTGCCCTTGAATTATGCCCCCCCCCCCCCCCCGCATCACCCAGTCCCATGCACGCCTCCAGGACTTCTCTAAAGCTGCTCCAACACTATGGAACTCCCTACCTCCACCCATTAGGCCAGCCCCCTCCTTCAACATCTTCAAGAAGGCCCTCAAAACTCACCTTTTCACTCTGGCCTACCACCCCTCACTAGTGCTCTAAACCCGCAGCTGAACTCTGGTCCCCTACCTTTCGTGTCCCTACCTCTCCCTCTAGATTGTAAGCCTTTGGGCAGGGTCCTCCTCCTTTTGTGTCCTACCTGATCATGCACCTCCATTACTGTGAACCCATTCTAGGCATCTGAGTGAACCTAACTTGCCTAACTCCATGCTCCATCCAGTGACTGACTCAGCATTACCTGGTACTCATACTGTGCTGCATGATCTGGTCTTTCTTGTATTCCTGTATTGTCATATTGCTGTATGTCACCCCTAAATATTGTCTGTCACCGTAACTAATGTCCAGCGCTGCGTAATATGTTGGTGCTTTATAAATACAATCATTAAATAAATAATGGGCAGTGTTAAGTGCATGAGACTGTAAATTGCCCCATTAACTCCTATCCATAGGGTAAGGGCAAGTTGTATTGCTTTAGTGTGCCTACATATGAAAGTTTTGCTATGGGGCCCCATATTTAGCTACGCCACTGCCACAGTGTGAAGTCATGACCATGGTCCTGACAGTGAACCTCGTTGCATTGTGGGAAATAAAGTCTTTTTCCAACTGCCAAGCAAACATCATCTCCTTCTTGCATAGCACTGTCAGTAACAAACATCAGATCACCTAACAGAACTAAAGATGTCACCACCAATGATACATTTCAGAATGTAAATCCGGGAGAGAAAAGATTTTACAATGGGCAAACACCGACTAAGTAGTCTATGAATGAATATTGTAAAAAATAGGCAATTGTATTCATTATGTTATTTTCACTACAGTTCCTCTTTAACCACTTTGTCCTCCTTGACGTATAAAAACGTCAAGGAGGACAGGCGCGCTCCCGCGGCCGATCGCGCGCGTGCACGCGCACTCCCGGCCGCGGAGTCGGTAGCCACGGAATCAATGTATCGGGCTATGGAGCCCGATCACTGATTCCTCTCCCTCGCTGAAAAAGCGACAGCTTCTCTCGGAAGCTTCGCTCTTTCTGAAGCTGTGTCCCTCTAAGCGTACATTGTACGCTTAGAGTGATGTCATGTAAACAAACTCGAGATTGCCATCTTGTGGCCAAAAAGTAAAACTACAAGTAAATGCCAAAAAACATTACAATACACCAATATTTCCCCAAATAAAACACTTTTATATCCCACCCTCCCAAAAATGCCCACATAAAATGTTTAATAAAAAAAAACAAAAAAAACATTACTATAAAAAAAACCAAACATAAATATTTACCTAAGGGTCTAAACTTTTTAAATATCTATGTAAAGATGAAATATTTCTCTCTATTTTTTTTTTATAAGCTTGTAAATAGTGATGTATGCAAAACGGAAAAAATGCTCTTTTATTTCCAAATAAAATATTGTCGCGATACATTGTGATAGGGACATAATTTAAATGGTGAAATAACCGTGACAAATGGGCAATAACAATACGTGGGTTTAAATTATGGAGGCATGTATTATTTTAAAACTATAATGGCCGAAAACTGACATATAATGAATTTTTTCATTTTTTTTCTTATTCTTCCTGTTAAAATGCATTTACAGTAAAGTGGCTCTTAGCAAAATGTACCCCCCAAAGAAAGCCTAATTGGTGGCGGAAAAAACAAGATATAGATCAGTTCATTGTGATAAGTAGTGATAAAGTTATAGGCTAATGAATGGGAGGTGAACATTGCTCGGATGCATAAGCTGAAAACGACTGAGATGTTAAGTGGTTAAAGTGGACCCGAGGTGAACCTTTACTCATTGCATAATTGTGTTCCTTTCCTATAGTTTATAAGGCATTCCTCAAGCCAAATACTTTTTTGTTTTTGTTTTACTACTCTAATTCCCTATAAACTAAATAAATCACACCCACAGGTTTTCAGAGAGCCTTGGCAGTAGCAAGGGCTCATGGGAGCTCAGTCTGGGCAGGAGGAGGAGGAGGTGTTACTAGCCATTGATTTCAAAGGCAGAGGGGAGGAGGGGGGATTAGGTTTTTTTCACAGGCATAGTGATCAAGATACAGATAAGCCTGCCTCTGTGTAATGTTTACAAACAACATGGCTGCTGTCATTGTATCACAGGAAGAAATAATCATATTATATTAAAGCTGTTTGCAGCTAGATTTGCTGTGTAAATCTAAAATTTATATAAGATATATAGACAAGTTACTTGTTATAGTTAGTTTTTCATCTTGGATCCGCTTTAAGTAAGGGTATTGTCTACTTATTCCATCTAGAGCAGGGGTGTCAAACTGAAATGCAAAGTGGACGGAAATTGAACACTAGTGACCACCCATCCTTCCCTATATAGTTCCCTGGTGCCTAGAGGACCCCGCCCTCCCCTATACAGTTCCCTGGTGCCTAGTGTCCCCCGCCTTCCCCTATACAGTTCCCTGGTGCCTAGTGTCCCCCACCCTCCCCTATACAGTTCCCTAGTGTTTAGTGCTTTTCCCCTCCCTCCCCCATATGGTTTCCCTGGTTATCTAGGGCTTCACCTCCAATATAGCATCCCTCATGATCTAAAGTGGGCCAGACATAATGCAAAGTGGGGAAACCACTAGGGCGCCACATTTTATGGCTCTGATGGACAGATTTGGCCGGAGTTTGACATGTATGATCTATTCTAGAGCTTCTTGAATTTAGAGTATTAATTTAGGAGGCTACCGTGTGGTTAAGTGGTTATACATTCTGTACAATATCGAGGGGGAACCACATCCCAGGTGTCCGGTCTGTTTTGTAAGCAGAGTGAGAACAGGAACCGTCACAGCTATTCATCTGTTAATATTCACTTGCATGCAGGTCTATTAGCGAATAGGTAATTGGATTTGTTATGGAGTCTCATTAGGATGACAGGGGGAGCTCCTGGTGTTTTCATTATTTATGATGTATTTAATCTGTAGAAGATGTTCTGGATTACTCCTCTAGCTTGTCTGTGGCTGCACACATTGGTAATCACTACACGGCAAAATAAATCTCATTATCGCTCAAGTGAGGGTTTGTTTTCTGAAACTTTATTTAGAAAGAGATAACATATTACACAGCGTTGTACAATAGAGAGGGGAGGCATTACAGCATTCACAATGTCACACAGGCACATTACAGCGTTCAACAGCGGTATACAAAATAATGATGCAACGATGTACAGATAAATACAGCAGACAAATCACTGAGTCCATATGGTGGTGGAGAAGAGCAAACTGGGAGTAGGGCCCTGCCAAATAGTCTTACAATCTAAGGGGAGGGGTAGATAGACGCATGGGGGGGGGGGGGATGGAAGTCCAAGCGGGGGAAGATGATGGAGCTAGGAAGATGGTGGGTAAGCAATAGTGAATATATGGGTCTTTAACTACTTTAGGACCTTAATGATTGAAATCTATGCCCTGTTTTGATGGCTGCCTGGCTGCCAGGGCGTAGATTTCAATCCACCGCCGCCGCCTGTTGTCTACGCTCCCGACGATCTCGCCGCAGCTCACTCGCTCTGCCGTCTCTATGACAGCAGAGCCCTGTGAGCGGGTCAGGAGCCGATTTCATTAGTTCCTGGCCCTGTCTATCAACGTAAGCAGCTCCCATTAGCTTACATTGATAGGCAGGGACAGGAGCCAATGAAAGTGGCTCCTGATCGGCTCACAGGGGAACTCTGTCATCATAGAGACGGCAGAGTGGGCGGCCAGATTCCCAAAGTGTGGCGGTGCAGCAGGTATGTGCGGCAATTCGTCATTGTTCCGCCGTTTCTGGTACCAGCAATCTCTGGTCCTTAAGGGGGCAGAGACCGCTGGTACTTAAGTGGTTAAAGGGAAACTGAAGCCCAATTAAAATGTAAAAAACAGGGGGCTTTGAACTGTGCATGCGCGAGAGAGCGCACCCAGGTATGCACACTACAGAGCCGCCCATCTTCGGGAGCACTTGGCTTACGAAGCCTTCCGCGGCAGAAGTGAGCAGTCTATGACCCAGTCGGAGACTGCTAACAGGGAGGAAAAGCTAGAATGAGGGGACTGTAGGAGGAACGGGAAGTCTCTATAGAACCCAGAGCTTTCCCCTCCTTAGTTATTTGTTTTTTTTATTTTAATTAGGCTTCAGGTTCACTTTAAGGCCTGCTTGTATGAGTTAAAGGTGGTGGAAAACTTGGTGGGGGAGTTCCATAGTGTAGGGGGCTGCTCTTGAGAAGTTCTGGAGCCTCACAAATAATGCGATGGGTGGACATCTGTATGGAGTAATTTTATAATCCTCACTTCAACAGCACCCAATTACCATAGTAGCGGCCGCGCTAGTGGAATACAGCAATTGCGCTACGAGTGCATCGTGCGGCGTTTAGGAGCACGCGCTACACACACCGGACTGTGTGCGCGTGCTTATAGTAACCCTATGTGTCAGCGGTACATTTACCGCTGATTAATGCATGAAGCTGATAGGGCCACAGGGTCATGATGTGAGTTCACCACTAAAGGTAGTGATTTGAAAAAACATACCCTGCACACTGTATGGTATAGAGCCAATACATGGATAACCATTGCTCAAAGTCAACTCTGCATGTAACACGAATGATGATAGTACAATGCAAGCAGTCAGTAATCAGCATAACAGAGGAAATTGTTTTATCAATTTAAACTCAGCCGTTAAAAAAGCAAACATGTTAAGTCCTCACAGGCAAGGCTGGATTTATACTTTCTGGCAGCTCCACTTCCATGTACAGCACCCCCTCCTGGAAGCAGGAGATTTGGGCGCATGAGCCAAGTGGACAAAAAGGGCGCCCCATTCACTCCCATTATAAATATCGTTTAATGGGCGCCGAACAGGGAAAAAAAGGCGCCGGAGATTATTAACGTTTTACAAACGGCGCCCGGAGATTTTTAAGGTTTTATAACTGTGCTTGTGGTGATTTAACTTTACAAAATGAGCCCGTGACGAATAACGTTTATAAAGATACTAAATCACTATTTCTAAAACATTTCTAAAACATTATTATCCACCCAAAAAAATTATTTACATTTTTTTATTTAAATGTTTTATTTATTAATGTTTGTAAAACATTATTATCCATAGGGGGTCTTAGGTTTAGGCACCACCAGGGGGGTCTTAGGTTTAGGCATCAACAGGGGGGTCTTAGGTTTAGGCACCACCAGGGGGGTCTTAGGGTTAGGCACCAACAGGGGGGTCTTAGGGTTAGGCACCACCAGGGGGTCTAGGGGTTAGGGATAGGTACAGGGAGGGCTTTGGGGTGGTTAGTTTTATGCACCACCAGGGGGGTCTTAGGTTTAGGCACCACCAGGGGGGTCTTAGGTTTAGGCACAACCAGGGGGGTCTTAGGTTTAGGCACCACCAGGGGGTCTAGGGGTTAGGGATAGGTACAGGGAGGGTTTTTAACAAACGTAAATATAAGTTTCAGTTTAGAAACAGGGAAGATAAACGTTTTAAGAATTGCAGATCTCATACACATTATTTAATGATTTATAAATTCTTAAAACACTATTTGTAAACAAAATTCTACACAATATTTTTATAAACGATAATACTGCTTATCGTTTACACCACGCACCCTTTTTTCCCGACGCCCTTTTTTGATGTACGCCCCCCTCCTATTCCTTGTGCAGATGCACAGCAGCCTCCATTTACTATATACAGATCCCTTGGGCTGCAACTCCCTATTTCTATCTGTTGCTCCTTATTTGCAACCTCTGTATTACATTTGCAGCAATCCCTCCTCCATGTCCAGCCGCCCCTCAGCTGACTGCCGCCCAAGACCCGGGCCTTTGTGGCCTTTGCAGAAACCAAGACCTGCTCACAGGGTTTCCTCATTGTGCCGTAGCTGCTGGAACTCTACCTCCCTGGACTGAGAGAACCCACTCTATTTAGTTTCTTTACCTTTGTGCCTTGATGAAGAGACCTTGTGAGGTCTTGAAAACTGGCTTTGTTTTCCATTTTGAGCCTGAATCAATAAAATAACTCAAAGTAACTTGTGGAATTGTCACGTACAGAATTAAGTCATTAAAGAGACTCTGTAACATTCAAAAGATCCCCTGGGGGGTACTCACCTCGGGTGGGGGAAGCCTCCGGATCCTAATGAGGCTTCCCACGCCGTCCTCTGTCCCACGGGGGTCTCTCCGCAGCCCTCCGAACAGCCGGCGACTGTGCCGACTGTCATTTCAATATTTACCTTTGCTGGCTCCAGCGGGGGCGCTGTGGCGGCTTTCCATTCCGAACTACACGGAAATACCCGATCTCATTCGGGTCCGCTCTACTGCGCAGGCGCAGGAAACTTGCGCCTGCGCAGTAGAGCGGACCCGACGGCGATCGGGTATTTCCGTGTAGTTCGGAGCCGACAGCCGTCAGAGCGCCTGCGCAGGAGCCAGGAAGGTAAATATTGACGTCACCGCTGCCCGGACTCCACGGAGGGCTGCAGCGAGACCCCTGACGGATGGAGGACGGCGTGGGAAGCCTCATTAGGATCCGGAGGCTTCCCCCACCCGAGGTGAGTACCCCCCAGGGGATCTTTTTATGTTACAGTTCCTCTTTAACGAGATCTTTTCATAATCCATGTTTTTATGTTTCAGTCCCAACCCTTTGATGGAATTCCCTTCAAGCAATGTGCCGTCGTTGGAAATGGTGGGATATTGAAGAACAGCAGCTGTGGATCTGAAATCGACCAGTCAGATTTTGTCTTTAGGTGAGTGATTTCTGTCTGCATATAGAAGGGATTTCACCTCTAGAAACAACTCAGGCTGCAGTTTTCCAATAAGAATACAGCATTGTTTAAAAGAAAACCAATATGGCAGCCTCCATATCTCTCTCCCTTTAGGTGTCCTTTTTATGCACATTGAGAAGCATTTAAAATACAACTGAAGTGAGAGATATGCGGAGGCTGCCATATTAGTTTCCTTTTAAACAATGCCAGTTGCCTGGCTATCCTGCTGATCCTTTGCCTCTAATGCTAGGTACACATGATGCTATTTCCCATCTGATTGACGGGAATCGGATGATCATTTTCAACATGTCCACTCTGCTCCCGTTCATTAATGGGATCGATTTTCGGAAATTATCACAGGAAAATTAACCCCGTTATCGATTAGAAGCAGTTTGGACATGCAGACACGATGCAACTTCCTGTCAGATTACCCGTTGATCGGACGGGAAATTACATCATGTGTATTCAGCATTATACTTTTAGCCCATAGACTCTGAACAAGGATGTACAGTGGGTTGCAAAAGTATTCGCCCCTCTTGAAGTTTTACACATTTTGTCACATTACTGCCACAAACATGAATCAATTTTATTGGCATTCCACGTGAAAGACCAATACAAAGTGGTGTACACATGAGAAGTGGAATGAAAATCATACATGATTTCCAAACATTTTTTTCAAATAAATAACTGCAAAGTGGGGTGTACGTAATTATTCAGCCCCCAGAGTCAATACTTTGTAGAACCACCTTTTGCTGCAATTACAGCTGCCAGTCTTTTAGGGTATGTCTCTACCAGCTTTGCACATCTGGAGACTGAAATCCTTGCCCATTCTTCTTTGCAAAACAGCTCCAGCTCAGTCAGATTAGATGGACAGCGTTTGTGAACAGCAGTTTTCAGATCTTGCCACAGATTCTCGATTGGATTTAGATCTGGACTTTGACTGGGCCATTCTAACACATAGATATGTTTTGTTTTAAACCATTCCATTGTTGCCCTGGCTTTATGTTTAGGGTCATTGTCCTGCTGTAAGGTGAACCTCCGCCCCAGTCTCAAGTCTTTTGCAGTCTCCAAGAGGTTTTCTTCCAAGATTGCCCTGTATTTGGCTCCATCCATCTTCCCATCAACTCTGACCAGCTTCCCTGTCCCTGCTGAAGAGATGCACCCCCCGAGCATGATGCTGCCACCACCATATTTGACAGTGGGGATGGTGTGTTCAGAGTGATGTGCAATGTTAGTTTTCCGCCACACATAGCGTTTTGCATTTTGGCCAAAACGTTCCATTTTGATCTCATCTGACTAGAGCACCTTCTTCCACATGGTTGCTGTGTCCCCAACATGGCTTGTGGCAAACTGCAAACGGGACTTCTTATGCTTTCTGTTAACAATGACTTTCTTCTTGCCACTCTTCCATAAAGGCCAACTTTGTACAGTGCGTGACTAATAGTTGTCCTATGGACAGAGTCTCCCACCTGAGCTGTAGATCTCTGCAGCTCGTCCAGAGTCACCATGGGCCTCTTGACTGCATTTCTGCTAAGTGCTCTCCTTGTTCGGCCTGTGAGTTTAGGTGGATGGCCTTGTCTTGGTAGGTTTACAGTTGTGCCATACTCCTTCCATTTTTAAATGATCGCTTGAACAGTGCTCAGTGGGATGTTCAAGGCTTTGGAAATCTTTTTGTAGCCTAAGCCTGCTTTAAATTTCTCAATAACTTTATCCCTGACCTGTCTTGTGTGTTCTTTGGACTTCACGGTGTTGTTGCTCCCAATATTCTCTTAGACAACCTCTGAGGCCCTCACAGAGCAGCTGTATTTGTACTGACATTAGATTACACACAGGTGCACTCTATTTAGTCATTAGCACTCATCAGGCAATGTCTATAGGCAACTGACTGCACTCACATCAAAGGGGGCTGAATAATTATGCACACACCACTTTGCAGTTATTGATTTGTAAAAAATGTTTGGAATCATGTATGATTTTCGTTCCACTTCTCATGTGTACACCACCTTGTGTTGGTCTTTCACGTGGAATTCAAATAAAATTGATTCATGTTTGTGGCAGTAATATGACAAAGGGCTTGATTCACAAAGCGGTGCTAACTGTTAGCACGCCTGTGAAAACCCCCTTAGCACGTCTAAACAAGTTTTTCGCGCATAAAACTTTACGCGCGTACTGCACAGGGCGCTCCGCGCGAAGTGCCCATTAAAGCCTATGGGACTTAGCGCGTGTAAAACTTTGCGCGCGCAAAGTTAGCGCGCGATCTGATTGAGAAATCCGGTGCTAACCTACTTAGCACCCTGGTTAGCGCGTCTAAAGACTTTAGACGTGTTAACTAGGTTAGCACCGCTTTGTGAATCAAGCCCAAAATGTGGAAAACTTCAAAGGGGCCGAATACTTTTGCAACCCACTGTAGATGCTATTGACTGAAGTCTGACTGGATTTGCTGCATGCTTGTTTTAGGTGTGCAATTCACACACTACTGATTCATGAAAGATCAGCAGGGCTGCCAGGCAGCTAGTATTGTTTAACCACTTGCCGACCGCGCACTCATACCGCGCGTCGGCAAAGTGGCAGCTGCAGGACCAGCGACGCAGTATTGCGTCGCCAGCTGCAGGCTGATTAATCAGGAAGCAGCCGCTCGCGCGAGAGGCTGCTTCCTGTCAATTCACGGCGGGGGGCTCCGTGAATAGCCTGCGGGCCGCCGATGGCGGCTCGCAGGCTAAATGTAAACACAAGCGGAAATAATCCGCTTTGTTTACATTGTACGGCGCTGCTGCGCAGCAGCGCCGTAAGGCAGATCGGCGATCCCCGGCCAATCAGCGGCCGGGGATCGCCGCCATGTGACAAGGGACGTCCTGTCACTGGCTGCACAGGACGGATAGCGTCCTGTGCAGCCCGGAACACCAGGGGGGCCAGGTAGGAGAGGGAGGGGGGGGGGGATTTCGCCGCGGAGGGGGGCTTTGAGGTGCCCCCCCCCGCAACACCGGCAGGCAGGAGCGATCAGACCCCCCCAGCACATCATCCCCATAGTGGGGGAAAAAGGGGGGCGATCTGATCGCTCTGGATGCACCCTGATCTGTGCTGGGGGCTGTAGAGCCCACCCAGCACAGATCACAAATAACAGCGCTGGTCCTTAAGGGGGGGTAAAGGGTGGGTCCTAAAGTGGTTAAAAGAAAATAAATATGGCAGTTTCTATAGCCCTAATGCCGGGTACCTATGCTTGCTGGTTGCTTTTGCAACTGCCCAAAAAAGCACAAATCTCCCCCCAGGTGCAGGCAAAACACTCACAAGCCTCCACCCATCCTCCAGCGACATCCTGCATCACCTCACGGGCTCCTAGCAGCTTACCGGCTTCCCACTAAGAGACGCCGAGTCAGTTCACAGCGGCAGCTCGAAGCAGCAGGCAGAGCTACGGTAAGATGGCCGCCCGAAGCCCTGCTCTGCAGACTTGGAGTCTGCAGTGCAGGGCTTCGGGCGGCCATTTTCCCGTAGCCCTGCTCGCTGGGTAATGCAGGCTGCTTCAGGAAGGAAGAGGATCGTGGGAGCTGAGCTGCGCGCCACAAGGAGGTCGGAAGAGGAGGAGGTCGGAACAGGAGGTCTTCTGACTAGGTGAGTAAATGGGTTTTTCTTTTCTTTTTCAGGTGGTGCTGCTGATTGTGGTCAGAACTGCTGAGCATTGTGCATATTGGGGTCATATTTGATAACGGTTGTGCATATTGGGGTCATATCTGATAACGATTGTGCATATTGGGGTCATATCTGATAACGGTTGTGCATATTGGGGTCATATCTGATAACGGTTGTGCATATTGGGGTCATATCTGATAACGATTGTGCATATTGGAGTCATATCTGATAACGAATGTGCATATTGGGGTCATATCTGATAACGATTGTGCATATTGGGGTCATATCTGATAACGATTGTGCATATTGGGGTCATATCTGATAACGATTGTGCATATTGGGGTCATATCTGATAACGATTGTGCATATTGGGGTCATATCTGATAATGATTGTGCATATTGGGGTCATATCTGATAACGATTGTGCATATTGGGGTCATATCTGATAACGATTGTGCATATTGGGGTCATTGAACGTGTTTTTTGTTCAAATCTGCTCACATTACGTGTATTTTCTTGAGAAAACCTGCACAATTATGTGAATTTTCTGGGGAAAGGGTCACCAAAACTTGGGCCCTCTGTCTTTGCGTTGCACTTTTAAAGGGAACCCGAGGTGAGAATAATATTAAGGCTGCCATATTTATCTCCTTTTAAGTAATACCAGCTGCCTGGCTGCCGTGTTGGTCCTCTGCCTCTAATTCTTTCAACCATAGACCCTGAACAAGCATGCAGCAGGTCAGGGGTTTCTGACAATATTGTCAGAACTGACAAGATTAGCTGCATGCTTGTTTCCGGTGTAATTCAGTTCACTACTGCAGCCAATAGATCAGCAGGGCTGCCAGGCAACTAGAATTGTTTAAAAGGAAATAAATATGGCAGCCACCATATCACTCTCACCCTGGGTTCACTTTAAATTACAGTTAGCCCCGCCCTCATCCGGTCATGACCACGCCTGCTTTTTCACCGCGGCGCTAAGCATGCCGCAGGTCGTAGCCACACACAGTTTTTGCCGCGCCGCGCAAAGCGGTCGTCAGCTCCCCCCGGAAATTGGTCCAGCACTTGCATAGCACCCCCTAAAAAAAAATCCCTGGAGCCGCCACTGACTAGAAGCCTGTGAGGTAATGCAGGGCATCGCTGGAGGATCGGTGAGTATTTTGTAGCCGGGCAAACCCCCCAGAACACCCCCACAAAAAGGTCCCCATTGTCCATCAGGCATGCGGGTTAGTTGGGGTTTCTGCTGTATTAACATTTGAAATTAAGAAATATATCAATTTATAGGATGGAAATAATGCTTGGAGCCAATTAAACACATTTTCCAGTAGAAAAATGCAAATCTGTACATGAGTCCTGAGAGGGACAAATGAGGGAGAAAGAGGGACAGAGGAACTGGGACCTCAAAGAGGGGCTGTCCCTCCAAAAGAGGGCCTGTGGGGTGCTCTGGGTAATACGTCTCTCTGTGCACTGTGCAGTGCCACGCCCACCCATATTCGCAGAGAAAGGAGAGAGAATGTTATTGTTGAAATGTTCCTAGGGAAAAATATTACTACGGAACCCCCATATGCTGTACTCACGCCAAAAAATTAGCAACATTAAGGGCAGAAGTCCAGAAACCAACCCACACACACTTCTTGTTATGGAATGCACAGCTCGTGGCTGGAAACCTCCCAGCTGACAGCAGCAGAATTCCCAGCATGCCGCCTGTTGTTGTGAACAAGCGTGGTTTACTGCAGGTCAAGCATGGTAGTAAAGAGAACAGCCGCTATTGCCCATTCTTCTGCGTTCTGTCCCGCCTGACCTGCAGTAAACTGTTATCATCTGCAAGTGGCGGGCTGGATGCTCTGCTGCCTACGCTAGGCTGTCAGTACGTTTGTTTTCAAGTAAACAAGTTTATTCGCTTAGTATAGATACAGAGGCGCCAAAGGGATAAAAGTGGTGCCTAGCTCTTCTACTGACCACATATGCTATTGCTCCATTGTTATTGCCTGATGAAGCGGGATCAAACCTGCGAAAGGCGATGCATTGTCCCCCGGAGTATGTAAATAAACTTGTTGTATTTGGCAAACACATTGGCAAATTTTGTGTCTGCTTGGAGGAGGTAAGTCCACCACTGCCTCCTCATGTTTTAAATTTTTTCGATTCTTTTATCTTTTTGGCGCCTCTGTATCCATACTATGCTATATTAAGTTCACCCCGGATGGAGGGGTGTTACCCCCTTTTTCCTCATCTACGGAGAGTGACTTCTTAATCCTGAGTAGGGACAGGTCTAATCTCCCCACCTGCCTATACAGTGGTTGCCTTTGAGGTAACCCTGCTTTGTGAGTATAGCTTATTACTCCATCATACTTCATGTCAACTACCAGTACATACTACACTATATTTGGCTCTTGGTGTCCCTACTCTGTGTTAAGTTTATTATCTTGTGCTCTACTTCTAATTGAGGGAAGTAGAGCACAAGTAGGTGGCTGGATAGTGTAATGGTTAAGGGCTCTGCCTCTGACACAAGCGATCTGGGTTTGAATCTCGGCTCTGCCTGTTCAGTAAGCCAGCACCTATTCAGTAGGAGACCTTGGGCAAGTCTCCCTAACACTGCTATAGAGCGCATCCTAGTGGCTGCAGCTCTGGCGCTTTGAGTCCGCTAGGAGAAAAGCGTGATATAAATGTTCTGTGTCTGTCTGTTTAATTGGCTTTGGTACGAGCCCACATCTTTGTGATGATGGAAGGGACATTTTTGAAAAGGCTATCAGGCCAGGGTCAGCACTTCCATATGGACAAACTGGGCAGTTGCCTGGGGCCCCAGAGCCTGACTTGAACCAAGACTTTTTCCCTTCAAGCAAATCTGAAATGGAAATAAACTTATGAGATAATTAATTGTTTGTGTAGCACAGCTAAGAAAAAGAACATTAATAGCAAAGTAAAGAGTCTCATATTGTTTTCCAGTACAGGAAGAGTTAAAAAAAATTTCGGTTGTTATGTATGAAAAAGAGCTTCTCTGAGCTCTTCCACGCACTGGGTGGAATACAGTCCTGTTTTTTGAAGCACTTATGCTGGGAATACACAATGAGATTTTTCAGCAGATTTACTGTCCGATCGTTTTTCTGATCAATTTCCATTCACTTCTATGAGAAATCGAGAAAAGCCGAGAAACAGTGAGAGACAGTTTGAGATAAGGTCTTACTGCAGGAAAGGGTCATTATTTCTGTTTTGTTTTAAAAGACAGTGGGCCATATGCAATTCTCTTTTTCACTTGCGTTTTCTCCCAGGAGATAATTTTTCATCTTTTATGTTAAATATCTTTCCAGCACTTTTCAACTAAAAAAGTACCAAAAAGTAGTTGAAAAAGTTCTAACAAAATTATATTGAGTATTTTCTTGATTGCTGGTGGCTCAAAAGGCATTTTATTGCCAAGTTTAAAAATATCACCTTGGAGAAAACTCAGGAGAGAAAGTGAATTGCATATGGGCCAGCGTGTGGTTTCTGAACTTCAAATTTGACAGAATAATGTAGGTAGAAAAAAAACAAAGTCTTGTAAAAGTAATACCTTTTAATGGCTAACTGATAAAGTTAAATAATGCAAGCTTTCTGGGATCTAGTCCCCTTCTTCAGGCATATTTCCAGATGTAAGCTGAAGTAAAACACTGATGCAGGTAAATAGTAAACACGTAGATGGCAGTTGTGCTGGTTACTGTTTAGCAGTTAGATGTCAGGTGATCAGCAGGCAGGAGCCAGTGAGCTCATGCAACACACAGAAATTATGCAATGTTATGAGAAAAAAAAAAAGCTATATAACTGAAAATAAAAATATGACGTCAGGAGAGTGTTGGGGTGCCTGGCACTGTAGCAGCAGAGCAAAAGACGTAGTGAGAGTGTTGGGGTGCCTGGCACTGTAGAGGTGGATGTCAGGGGAGTGTTGGGGTGCCCGGCACTGCAGAGGTAGACATCAGGGGAGTGTTGGGGTGCCCGGCACTGCAGAGGTAGACATCAGGAGAGTGTTGGGGTGCCTGGCACTGTAGAGGTGGATGTCAGGGGAGTGTTGGGGTGCCTGGCACTGCAGAGGTGGACATCAGGGGAGTGTTGGGGTGCCCGACACTGTAGAGGTGGACATCAGGGGAGTGTTGGGGTGCCCGACGCTGCAGAGGTAGACTTCAGGAAAATGTTGGGGTGCCCGGCACTGCAGAGGTAGACATCAGGGGAGTGTTGGGTTGCCCGGCACTGCAGAGGTAGACATCAGGGGAGTGTTGGGGTGCCCAGCACTGCAGAGGTAGACAGGGAAATGTTGGGGTGCCCAGCACTGTAGAGTTGGACGTCAGAAGAGTGATAACTCCCAGGCAGTGAGCTTCTTATCACCAGGAATTCCATAGAACCCATGGAGAGATAAATAGTTAAAGGGAACCTGAGACGAGAAGCACAGGTGCAGATAGCTCCCAGGGATGGGAGCGCAAGGGGGGAGCATGCCTGGCCCGGGCTGCGCATGCACGACAAAGCACAACTCGGCCAGGCTTTTTTGCTTAATTGCCGGGGACCAGAGCCACCTGGGGAGACGGCAAGGGACGAGCGGCCCTAAGGGGGCTTAAAGGATACGTCCAGACACACACAAAAAAATGTAAAATCCACTTAACTGGGGCTTCCTCCAGCCCCTGGCAGCCATCCTGTGCCCTCGACGAAGCTCCATCCTCCAGTGGCTCCCGGTCTTCTTCGCTGCAATAGCCAGCCTCATAGGGTCGGCTTCTTCTGCGTTCCACCGCTACACCGCTGACGTCATCAGCGCTGCACTGCACAGGCACAGTAGTTCTGCGCATGCGCAGTGCAGCACTGATGACGTCAGCGGTGTAGCGGTGGAACGCAGAGGAAGCAGACCTGGCGAGGTCGCTTCTGCAGCGGTGAAGACAGGGAGCCACCGGAGCTGCGGCGAGGGCACAGGATGGCTGCCAGAGGCTGGAGGAAGCCCCAGGTAAGTGCATTTTAATTTTTTTTGTGCCTGGACGTATCCTTAAGGAGGCCCCAGGTAATCATGGAACCTTAGATGCGTCTCGTCTTTGGTAGACTTTAAGTTACAACAGATAAGGAGATAAGTTTTGTGAAATAAGCCAAAATGGACAAATGTTGCACTGCCTATCTTATACTGCCAGTAAAATATCAATATAGTTGTGTCTTCACGCTGGAGGAATGAAGGGGTGTCTATTATTCGTGATGTTAGATTGTTGGAATACTTTCTTCTCCTTTAAATAAAAGGAGATGCATTATCCTGATCTCTTTATGATCTGTAATAAATGAACACCGTTAAAGTCCCTTCGTTATTTTTCAATAAGCTGCTGTGTAAGCAGGGCTATTTATGAGCGATATTAATTTTTCTTAACGGCCTCATCTCTCCGTAACCCGAGTCGTTAGGAGACAGTTTAGCCGAATGAAATAATATGATTAGTTTCTGATGGAAGGCAATTCTGCGGCTGTAAATTGTGAAAATTGTAATGATCTGTTAGATGAAAGAACGCGAGGGATCCAGAGTACATTAAGCCATTGTCCTCTGCTTTGTTCTCCAACGACGACTCCATCTATCTCCATGACTCAAGCGCTTTATGACATATTAGCTGAAGATGAGGCTGACTTTTCCCCAGAGATAATTCTCATGATGAGAAGGACTCTGCTCACACTGAAAGGAAATTGTCAGGACAAGGGGTAAATAAGGCACTTTTATCTTGCTGGCTGCTAAACGGGGACCAAAAACTTGTTTTCAGTTGTCATGGCTCTACATGGGGGTAAATAGTTAATAATTGTAAATTAATTTTTTTTTTTTTTTTTGCTTTTTCCTTTTCAACTCCCTACATTTTTATCTCTTATTCAAAAAACAAACAAACAATAAAGTAAATATTTAAAGTGGAGCTGAACTCTTGCACAGGACAGAAGGAAAACAGAGACATGCACCCTGTATGTATTTAGAGAATTTAGCCTGGCTAATTCCCCCTCATCTGTGACCAATCACAAGTTTCATTTGATCCCTCAGTGGTGTCAGCTGGCTGCCTCAGCACAGCAGCTAATTTGTTTATAAAGGATGTTAAACCTTCGTCTGCTTCCATAAAAGCTGATCAGCTGTAACAAAGATATGTTTGTTTTTCTTTAAAGCTTATTAAGCTGTTGCATATCTTTTAGAACAGATAGGAAGTTGTGAGTTCAGGTCCGCTTTAAAGTGTAACTGTCGGGCATAAAATCAATTCTTTATTTTTATCTGGTGAACAAGTAATAAGGATGCTAACCATGCAATCCAAAAGTTAAAATCACTATTACTTTTCTTGTTTATAAATGATCATTACCCAGTTTACCTGACTCTTACTTGGTACGTTGCCACAAAAAGGAAGTTGAAGGGCATGCTGGGTTTTTTTGCTTCTTTATTTCCCCTCAGACTAAGCTAATGTACAGAAGCAGAAAAGGACAACCCAGCATGCCCTGCAACTTCCTTTTTGCGGCAACGTACCAAATAAAAATCAGGTAAACTGGGGAATGATCATTTATGAGCAAGAAAAGTAATAGAGATGTTAATGTTTGGATTGCCTGGTTAGCATCCTCATTACTTGTTTACCGGATAAAAATAAAGAATTGATTTTTTATTTTATGCCTGACAGTTACTTTAAAGGAAATCGTCAGGACAATGTGTAAATAAGACGCCTTTTGCTGGATTTCAGTGCTTTTATCGTGCTGGCTGCTATATGGGAACAAGAACTGTTTTCAGCTGTCATGGCTCTACATGGGGTGAATAGAGAATCTTTGTTTGCAAATTAGTATTTTTATTTTGCTTTTTTCCCTTTTAACGCCCTACATTTTTATCTTATTGTCTGAAAAAAAAAGCAATCCAATAAATATTTAATGGGGTTCTGTGTTCCTTTTTAAAAACAAAAACAGACACTTACCTGGGGCTAGATGAATGCATCTGCGCCTGCGTGGCCGAATGCGTCCTAGCTCCCGCTCGTGTCTCTGGGAGCTTCCTGCACAGACGCAGTACGAAGTTTTCCCGTACTGCGCCGGCGCAGTAAGCTCCCGGAGTTGGTGGCGGGAACTCGGACGAATTTGGCCGCGCAGTTGCATTCATCTAGTTAGACAAATAATTACACGGTGACCGGCGGCGGGGAACCGAGGATCGTAGGAGGACGGCGCGGGACATGACAGGGGGTCGGTAGATACCCCAGGTAAGTGTCAGTTTTTGTTTTTAAAAATGAACACAGAACTCCTTAAAAGCAAACCTGCAAAATAAACTTTTGAGATAATGAATTGTATGTGTAGTACAGCAAGAAATACAAGATTAGTAGCACAGATATGAGTCTCATGTTGTTTCCAGTGCAGGAAGAGTTAAGAAACTTCAGTTGTTCTCTATGCAAAAGAGCTTCTCTGAGCTATTCACCCACTGGAGTCAAATAAAGTACTGTTTTCTGAAGCACTTATGCTGGGAATACACAATGAGATTTTTCAGCAGATTTACTGTCCGATCGTTTTTCTGATCGATTTTCCGATCGGTTTTCTGATCAATTTCCATTCACTTCTATGAGAAATCGATCAGAAAAATGATAGAAAATTTCTGACAGGTCCGATCTGATTTCCGATCGAACCATCTATCTGCCAAAAAATCTCATGGTGTATTACCAGCATTAAACAGCCAAGAAACAATGAGAGACAACTTAAAGGACACACGAGGTGACATGATGAGATAGACATGTGTATGTACAGTGCCTAGCACCCAAATAACTAGGCTGTGTTCCTTTTTTTCATTACTCTGCCTGAAAAAGTTAAACACCTGGTATGCAAGTGACAGTTTCTGTCCGGGCTCGGACCGGGTCAGACTGTGTCAGACTATAGCATAACCCTCACTGATAAGTAATTACCGCCATAAAACACTTTCCTGTCCGTAAATGGCTTCTGAGAGCAGGAAAGAGATAAAAAGGGTCAATAATTCAATTATTTGAGTTCTGACATTCTTCAATGAAGGTATCATTGAGCAGAGACAATGAAACAGTAAAAACTTAAAAACTAGATTTAAATCTAAAAAAAGTGATTTTTAGGAGACTGAGGATAGATACAGTTGTTTTTCTCAACAGTTTATTTTCCACTCGGATGTCCTTTAAGATAAGGTTTTACTGTAGGAAAGTTAAAGGGTCATTAGTTTAAAATACCAAGTGTGGTTTGTAAACTGAAAATATAATAGAATGATGCAATGTCATAAAAAAAATAAAATAAATAAATAAATAAAAAGCTATACAGGTAGTCCCCGGTTAACGAACGAGATAGGGACTGTAGGTTCGTCCTTAACCTGAATATGTTCTTAAGTCGGAACAATGTGCAATCTCTGTCTTCTGTACCGCCTCTGTGTCCCCCTGTGCCTTCAGTGTCCCCTCTGTGTCACCTCTGCCCTCTGTGCCTGCTTATACAAGCCATTTTTCTTTGAATTTTTTAAAATCGGTTTTCTCAAAAACTACAAGTCCTATTTTTTTTAAAAAAATGTGGCTAAGTGTGAGAAGTCATAACACTCTTGTCTTGCCTTTGCCAGGTGTAACCTCCCTCCTATCTCCGGTAACGTCAGTGTTGACGTTGGAAACAAGACAGATCTGGTCACCGTGAATCCCAGCATCATTGCTTTGAAGTAAGTTTCCTCTTCGCGAACATTGTGTCAATCTTTGGGTGCGAGAAAAAAAAGGCACAGGGACACCGGGAGCCCAATATCGTGCAGTATCGTCTGGTTAAGTTAGGAAATTACATAAAGCAGAGTAGGTATACTCACAAGTGTGGGTTGCGAGTCAAGCAACCACTGTTATGCGCATGTGAGGAAGTGCCGTCCTCACTCGGCCTTTTCTCGAAGTTGGTGTGGCGGTCGCAGCTCCAAAATAAAAAACAGTCTTTAGCTCAAGTGAGGTTCAAGACTAAGTAGGCTCCTCTATGGGAGACCACTGTTAGTACTAGGGGAAGGAAGGAGGCACCCAAGGTATAGGTAATCTAGCTATATATAGGTAAGACATTCTTACCTTATTGAGGTCAAACTTCAAAAAGTGTGAATTTTTCTTTAAAATAGACGGATTTTATTATGCACATCAGACAACGCGTTTCGCGGATAAAAAACTCTTCTTCAGGTCAAATTCAAGTGCCTTAAAGGAGTTGGCTGTGTCGGGAGTCCTGAGCGCCTAACTGCTGGCCGCCGAGCTGGAGGCGGGCCATGGCAATGCAAGAGGAGGTTTCCAAAGAGGGGGCGGAGCATCACCTGTGACCCAGATCAGGTAAGTATTTAACCTCCTTAGCGGTAACCCCACGTCAGGTTGGGGACAGAAATCCGCTGCTCAGAGCGGTAACCCCGAGCGGGATCCATGGGAGGTGTGTAATGTGCAGGGCTGCCACAGATGTATCTACGATGATGAAAAAATTGCAATGTTTTTAGACACTAACATCTGGACATAATCATACCGCCATGGCGGGTAAAGAAGAACGGTGGTGAAAATAACCTAATTAATACAATTGCTTAATTTTTTTTACAATCTTCATTTATAGGTTATATAGTCAGTGTTTACCCATAACATTTTTCCTCTCCCTGATTTACATTCTGAAATTTATCACAGGTGCAGGGCCGGATTTGTACTCTTTACCGCCCAAGGCCAATGTCACCAGTTGCCCCCCCCCCCCCTCCCTCAGTATAGCTAGCAAGATGACCCCTATCCAGTTTCCTCCCCTATAGGTAGCCTGATGACTCCCTTAATCCCTCCTATTCCCATTTCCCCTCTTTCAGTACAGCTCGCCTCCACACTGCTGCAGCCATCAGTGTCACTCACTTCTCTGCTCATCTCCAGTGTAGAAGCTTCCTCTTCCCCTCTGTCTCCAATGCTCCACAACGCCAATGTGCACAGAGAGCAAAGTGGCCGCTGCACAGGTGGCTGGCAGCAGGGAGATGCCTGCAAGCTTGCAAATGCTGCACCAATTTAGCCTGCTGCTTTGGTGCCCTTGCTCCTGTGGTGCCCTAGGCCATGGCCTTGGTGGCCTTGGCCTAAATCCGGCCCTGCACAGGTGGTGACCACTTTTGTTCTGCCTGATGATCTGTACGGAATGTTCCTTACTGAGAGTTTTATGCGTAGAGGGAGTTATTGCTTGCTTGGCAGTTTGAAAAAGCTGTTATTTCCCACGATGCAACAAGGTTCACAGACAGCAAACTGTCAGGACCTTGGTCATGACATCACACTCTGGGAGGGGTTTCACTACAATACCAGCAACACAGACCCCCCTGATGATCTATACAAGAAAAGGTTAAGATTTCTCATAGGAAAGGGAGTATCAGCTACTGATTGGGTTGAAGTTCAATCTTGAGTTAAAACCAAAGACCCTTTCAATCCTGCAGCTTTTAGGCAGAGCCTGTTGAGCCTGTGACAGGCTCTCTTTTTTTTTTGTTTTGTTTTTTTACTTCAGGTGTCTTTAATGAATGCTTTAATAAATCACTATGTACAAATGTTATTTACTAATAACTGATGTGAAAATGTATTATATTAGTAGAATATGTGTAATACAGCTTTTGTTGCCATTCCTTGTTTATTACAGATATGGAAAGCTTAATGACATGAAAACTGCCTTCTTGAGGAACCTGACTAATTATGGTTACTCCTTCCTGCTGTTGCCGGCGTTCTCCTACAGCAGTAACACGGCCATCTCTTTCGAGGTCCACCGCCTACTGAAGAAGTCCCAAGCGAAACAGAGAGCTATATTTTTCCATCCTAATTACCTTAAAAGTCTTGCTCAGTTTTGGAGAGGGAGGGGGGTTCGGGCCTACCGCCTCTCCACCGGGTTCATGATTACCAGTGCGGCCATTGAACTCTGCCAGGACGTCACCCTCTACGGTTTCTGGCCTTTCTCCAAAAACCTTAATGGGAAACCAATCAGCCATCACTACTATGACAACCAACTACCAAAGCCTGGCTTCCATGCCATGCCCAAAGAGTTCTATCAAGTCCTTCAGCTTCATCATAAAGGAGTATTAAAACTTCAAATTGGAGAGTGTGTGAAGAGATGAGGGACCAAGGGTCAGCTTTTCTTTGGACTTACTAGAATACTAAACTAGAATACTAAACTGCTTTTGCCAATCAGGAACTTTGTCTGGATGAGTTTGGACCTCACAGACTACCGTAGTTCCTATATGGATGACTATCACGGTTCCTTCGTGGATTATCCTGAAAACGAACAAGCAAGGAACAAAGCTGCCTATGATGAGCCTTACCCAAGAGTGCTTTGACTCGACAGGCCTTCATAGGTTCCATAACGGGACGTATGAGCAGAAGATATAAAACTGCCTATTTTTTTAATCACTTGGGGATCATTTTGACCTTACAGGCTTCCATAGATTTCTTTTTGAAATACTTTACATGCCAGTAGACTTCATCAAGCCATCAAGGAACCTCTGAGGGACCTCTACAAGATTTTTGGCCACATACAGGCTGCCATAACTTCACTTGTAGAACCTTCTTGGACATGACACGCCAAATAACCAGACTGGTACCATAAATTTGCCTGGAAAACTTTGAACAACGGAAACTCTATACGTTTCTGCAAGTTGATCAAGAAATGACTACTTTTGGCTGCTGTGCTTCTCTCCTCACTAAGAACATTTTCTTTTTTTTGTTCTCGGTCTTAAGAACATTTTGTGATAAGCACTCCTGTGCTATTTACTGTGCAATATAAATCTCGTTGTCTCTGATCCAAAAGTACAGATATAAACTGCAACATAATGTCTGTGCAATTTTTTCTTTATTTTTATTTTACGAAAATAACAGAAGACTGGAAATGGAGAGGCACTCGCTAGTAAAATGGGGACTTACAAAGATTTCAAAAGATTTTATTATCAACGTATGTGATTGTTAAGATCCCATCGTGGCGTTCTTTTACGGAGAGCATTTTTGTGCTTTTTTATGTTTTAAAAACTCTAGATACATTTATTTATCCACATGCCAAGCAAACTCAGGAGCTCTGTTGATGAAAATTCAACTTGATATTGTTTACATTTTTTTAAGCTTTCAAAGAAAAACAAAAAATAAGCGGTATTTTTGTTAGTGAATGGATGTTGTGTCAATAAAGCCAAATTAATGAGGGGTCTAATGAGAAAAAGTTGACAAACTCTTGGTTTTATAACTATTAAATGTATTATGATTATGTGATGTTTTCTCTGTAAATTGTTTGCTTATGCTCAAAATGTTTAACACTCCATCAAGATGCAGTCACTTAACAGGTCTGTAATGTCAGGGTTCACTGAATCTAATTATTCAGGCTGTATCACCACTAGAGGGTGCTGTGCTATGCAGTCTAAATCTAAGATGTAAAATGGCTGACTGGATCGCTTAAAAGTGGACCTGAACTCAGAACTTCCTCTGTGCGCTAAAAGATAAGCAACATCATCATAACTTTTAAAGAAAAACATTTCTTTAAAGCTGATACAAATCCTGCAATAAATCTGCAGTGTGTCTACTTCCTGCTTTCATGGAAGCAGGCATAGGGTTAACATCCTGTGTTTACAAATTAGCTTCTCTGCCACGGCAGCCAGCTGACAAAGCTGAGAGATTAAATTGCACTGGTAATTAGTCACAGATGAAGACGGATTAGACAGGCTACACACTCTAAATACACACAGGGTGCATTTCTCTATGATTTTCTTCTGTGCTGTGCAAGAGTTCAGGTCCAGTTGTTTTCCAACACCGTATGATTTCAGTGCAGAGATTATGGCAGCATTATTAAAAGGCATCAAACTGACAAGACAACAAAACAGATCTGCGCTCATCAGCCAAAGGCCATTAAATAGGTGGATTTATGGGAGTGATAAAAACATTTTTGTATTGCCTGTTTTCTTTCCAAATAACCAATCAAGTTAATGGAAATTTCTGAAAATTGTAAATCTGGGAAAATGTAAACAGCCATAGAGAACATTTCTCTCTGCATTGCATCAGAACTGGAGTTTGAAATGGAGCAGGATACCACACAGGCACTGACATACTATCGGTTTGGCCATTCAGCTCGGTACCTGATAAAGGTAGTCCAACCAATGAAAATTTTAATTTATTTGGGTCAATTGGGCTGATTCACAAAGCTATTCTTTTGCATTATGTCACCTTACTAATTAACTCACAATTTATATTGCCTTAAATACCTTAACTCATGAATTTTTTCTATCCTTAACTGACTTTAGTGAACCAGAGATAAGGAAACAGATTTTATACATACCTTGGGCTTCCTCCAGCCCCATCCGCACGGATCATTCCCACGCCGCCATCCTCCACTGCCCGCAGCAATGAGAACCTTGACCCCGCTCTGCCGTCAGTCGGAGCCAGTCTAGCGTAAGAGAAGTGCGCTGTTTGCGTATCTCTACAGCAGCCACTAGAGAGATACGTAGAGGGCGCACTTCTGCGTAGACTGGCTCCGATGACGTCAGTGACGGGACACGGTTCCCGAAGCTGCGGGCAGCGGAGGACGGCGGCGTGGGAGCAATCCAGGCGGATGGGGCTGGAGGAAGGCCCAGGTATATAAAAATCGTTTTCCTTATTTATCTCTGGTTCCCTTTAACTCTTTGGTTTATCTCTCCTTATTTGTTTATCTTTTGCATTAGCTCAGTTTAGATGTAAAAAAGGGACACAGAGACATGTTCCCATCTGAAGGATATACCTCAGTGTGCCCTCCTCGCGGCTCTCAGTATTGCCTTCAACTTGCTACCCAGTTGCCTGGCAGCCCTGCTGACCTATTTGGCTGCAGCTAATCTTGTCAGATCTGACAATAATGTCAGAAAGACCTGATCTGCATATGCTAGTTCAGGGTCTATGGCTAAAAGTATTAAAGGCAGAGGTTTAGTAAGACAGCCAGGCAACCGGTATTGCTGAAAAGGAAATAGATATGACAGCTCCATATCACTGCCACCTCGGAATCACTTTAAAGGTGCGTACACACGTCTGACGTTTGAACGACTTGTCATACAAACAAAAAGTCGTTCAGACTCCTTGTACACACAGACGACAAAACGTTTGAAATGCTAATTACAGCTAATTTATGTTTTGTTTGAATGGCCAATGGACTGGATAGAACAATGGACCAGATCAAAAGACTGACCAAACGACTTGTTGTTTGAATGTCTTTTAGTGTCAAAATAATAGACTTTCAATCAACAAGTCATTTTTACACATGTACGGACCTAACTGTCGTTTGAAAGATAGTCCACGGATCCGCCATGCAGATCAGTCAAAACTGCTGCTATTAGTCTAATGATCGTTCTTTTGAACGACAAGTTGTTTAGAGATATCAGACGTGTGTACATACCTTGAGGAGCAACTCCAGTGAAAATAATGTAATAAAAAAAGTGCTTAATTTTTACAGTAATTATGTGTGAATGATTTAGTCAGTATTTGCTCTTTGTAAAATCTTTCTGATTTACATTCTAACATTTATCGCATGGTGACATTTTTACTGCTGGCAGGTGGTGTCGCTGAAAGGAGATGCTGCTTGCTTTTTTGGCAGTTGGAAACAGCTGTTATTTCCCACAATGCAACAAGGCTCCCACAGTGCGATGTCAGTACCTCAGTGCTGTGAGGTGCTGACATCACACTAGGGGAAGGGGTTTCACCACAAAATCAGCCATACAGAGCCCCCTGATGATCCGTTTGAGAAAAGGAATAGAATTCTGATGGGAAAGGAGGTATCAGCTACTGATTGGGATGAAGTTCAGTTCTTAGTTACGGTTTCTCTTTAAAGAGAACCTGAACTGAAAATAAAAAGTCAAAATAACCATACACAGGTCCTACTTACCTCCTGTGTAGTCTACTCCTCAATCTCTTGTGTCCCATTTGTCCACTGTGATCAATGGAATTCTCCATCCTCCATTTTAAAAATGGCCATTACCCATAACAGCTTCCTGGTCAGCACACTGTTAAACTGTAATATCACCCACTTGAGCCATAGGAAAACATGGACATTACCTTGCACATTCAGTTACAATTGACAGCTGCTGATATATAACTGACAGCAACTGGTATATTTCAGGTCTGACAAAATATTGTCAGAACTGGAAGGGATCACTGTAAGAAGAAAATGGTGAGCTTCTGAGAGGAACTGACGGTGAGGTTAGTATGTAATATTCATTTGCAGCTACGTCATGTGTTTATTTTAAATAATTTTACTCGCTTCAGGTTCCCTTTAAGGCTCGTGCACATGTGCAACTATTCCGCCAAACTATAATCCAAACGTCTGTTGGATGATAGTTGGGCATGTGTATGCATGGCAAACACCTAGATGAGCAACTGATAACGTTGCCTGATCCAACCTGAAGGACTGATGGACTGATATTGTGCAGTTTGCCACTTGTGTACAGGTCGTTTGAACTTTTTTACATAGAAAAATGTAAACTGCATCCATTCTTACACTGTTAACTGGCAGGGTACAGTTGGTGACTGGGATTAATATTCAGAAAAGTGAGTGGAGCCTACAACAGCCAATCAAAATTCATCTATTAATTTTCAAGGGGAATATTTACATTCTTACACTGTTAATGGCAGAGGCCTCAAACCTGGTACAGTTGGTCATTGGGTGACTGGAGTCAAAATTCAAATGTGGTGCCACAAACAGCAAATCAGATTTGTTTCTTTTCAAATGCAAATTAAAATTATTGATGCCAAGGACCCCAAAGCTCACAAACTTTGTCATTCACTGACTGTGTGTCAAGGTTAGAAAAAGTGGGCGGAGCTAACAACAACCAAATACATACCCGTGCAATACATATGGTCATCAGATAGTAAAATATATTAAACCGAGGAGATAGTTTTCCATAACATGACTTTGAGTCTTTGTTTAACCAGAGGCACATTGGTAACAATTTTCTATAGGTGACAAGAATTTGCACCTCCCAGATGAGTCATATCTAGGGAATTGTCCATGAGATGCAAATACAGCAATATTGAGTTGATGCTGGATTATTTCGTTACCTCATTTAGATGCCAACTGATAAAGGTGCCTTTCCTGACCAGCTTTATCAGATTATTTTGGATGTATAATATAAACTGTGTAAACCAGGTATAAAAAAAACCCTTCTGTTGTATCCAGCGGGGGAAGCAGAGAACCTTCTCTCATAAATGTGGCCAGTAATGACTTAAAGCGGTATTGTCACCATAAAAATCAAATTTCAACAGCAACTGGTCTGAATGTATTAAGTGATAAAGATGCTAATCCTGCATTCAAAACTTTTTGCTGCTGTTATGGTTTGGAGTTATTACATACTATAGGAGCACTGGCCCTAGTGCCAAACAGTGCCAAAAAGTTGAATGCTGGGAGTTCTTTGGAATGCTGGGAGTTCTTTTGAATGCTGGGAGTTCTTTTTATCTATAATATATTCCTCCCCTTCCATTTATTTCCCTGCCTATCTGATCACTTGTATTTACAAGCAAGGCTGAGGTGACTCAGTGATTGGATGTGTACATAAAAAAAAAAAGACTCTGGAAGGAGGGCAGCTAATGAATACACAATGAGCAAGAGAAGGGAGGAGGGAAAACAAGAGTCAGGGAGGATATGATGTCAACATTAGCTTTGCAAGATGGCCATGGCCTAGAAAAGGATTTTCTGCTTTTCCTTTGTAAAATTCACAGGAATCATTACGTGGATAGCACAATACATCTGTTATGTAAGTAGAAGTAGTATTTATCTACTTATATATGTGGTTTTTATTTCTAGGTTAGCATGGGTGCCGCTTGTTCTTTAATTACAAGTCAATCTGATAATTTTTCCTGCAGCCCAGCAATGATATCAGTTAGCGTCAGTGAGGTGTATATGCATTCAAAGGACATAAGATAAGAGCAGTCTTTCACATTCATTTTTGCTGTGTTTAATGCATTAGAGCAAAAAATGTAGTTTTGAGTATAATCCCACTTTAACCCATCGTTTGACATAAGTGCACTACTTTCAGACTTCAGTCGGCAGAACTCAGTGGAAACGGCTGTAAATTCTTGGAATGCTTTGATCTCTCTCTACTGAGCAGAAAATATAGAAACTGAAAGCAGAAGTCCTCTGTTATTGTCTCACGCTGCTCTCTTGTGATAAATGGCCATAGATACAAATTACAACAATATTTATAAGAAGCAGTGAAATTTAACAAATAAGAAATTAAAAAAGTGCTAAAATAAATTGGCCTGGCACACTGGTGGGCCTCTAAATACATTGGCTGCTGAAGGGCTATTCTCCAACTTGAGCAGAGCTAGCTGGAAGTCAGCATTACAATCAGGCAACAGGGAGTTTCAGAAGGAGGTCAGTAATGGCAGGCTCCATGTTTCCCACATCACAGATTTGTCTTCACATAAAAGTATAGTATGCCCTTGTTTACTAGAAGGGAAGGTGAAGGTCTGTGATTCAGTCCTGATCACAACTCCTCACGCTATATGCTTGTACATTGATGCGCCGTGTGATTTTGTATAGGGAATACTTTGTGAATGAATTATATATATTTTCACACAGTTGTTTCCGTGTGTTGTTTTTGGGCTTAGGGATGAAGCCTTGCAGACTATCCAAGCAAGCCAGTACTGGACTTGGAGTTGGTGAGTTTCTGAGCTGTGTAAACCGGTGACAGAGTTTAAAGCAAACCTGTCGTGACAAAGTCACATACTCACCTTTGTAGAGGGAAGACTGTGGATCCAATAGAACAAGGCTTTTCAACCTTTTCACTAATTGTACCACTTTTATTGCTTGAAACATTTCAAGTACCACCACTGCACAGTAGATCTGACCCAATCAGGCTCAGCTTTTTCCACTGGAGGCCGAGTGGAGAGCCGCTAATGCATTATGCGCATGTGCTCACGCCGACAAGGAGATCTTCAGGGGATCCCAGCACTAGATCCCCTCTACTGAGGAGGAAGAGAGAAGCCTCTTTAGGATCCAGAGGCTTCCCCTTCCCAAGGTAAGTACATCCAAAGGATAGTTTTTCCTTACAGGTACACTTTCAAGAGACTCTGTAACAAAATTTTGAGCCTTATTTTTTCTATTCTATAAGTTCCTATACCTGTTCTAATGTGGTCTGGATTACTGCAGCCTTTTCTAGTTGCACTGTCTCTGTAATAAATCTTATCTTCTTTCCTCTGTGGTGGCAAGAGGCTGGAATGTGTGGAATGTGCAGCACTGCTTGTCATTGGCAGAAGCTTTACACACCCCCTCCAAGCTCTGCATGAATCACACAGTAAGCTGTTCTCAGCCTATGATACTCTGGTTAGAAGCCAGTCATTTGTTTGTAAACACTGCCTAAAACTGTTAATTACAAGCCAGGATTGCAGCAGAGAGTGACAAAAACAGCACAGAGGGGCACAGGGGAACATACGGAATAGAATGGTGTGCTTTTTATTGTAAGAATATTAGAGTACAGATTCTCTTTAAGAAAAGGAGGGTCTTATGGGAGGGGAATAGCAGGAGGCATTGGTGGGGAAAAGGATTAAAATTAGATTGCAAGCATACAGATTGCAATTATTGGCAATCTGTAGGTAGACTATCAGTATAAGTAGCCTCTCCAGTTCCTCCCTCCCCTGCTTCACTATAGGTAGCCTCCCCACCACCAGAGAGCTGGGCAGTGACTCACCACAAAGTCTGGTTCCCCTTCGCTCGCTCCTCGCTGTACTGCCCTGCGGAACCCAGCCACAGTGAAAAGACAGCCAGGCAAACGGCACCCAGTGACGGCACATGAAGCCTATGACAGCCGATCACAGTGATTGGCTGGTGGGGTGAGGGAGGGTGGGTTTAGAAAAAAATAAAATAAGGAAATGTATTATAAAAATAATAACATAAATATTTGCTAAAAAAAACAACGAAACACTGGGGAGCGATCAGACCCCACCAACAGAGAGCTCTGCTGGTGGGAAGAAAAGGGAGGGGGGATCACTTGTGTGCTGTGTTGTGCGGCTCTGCAGCTTGGCCTTAAAGCTGCAGTGGCCCTTTTTAAGAAAAATGGCTTGGTCTTTAGGGGGATTTAACACTGCGGTCCTCAAGAGGTTAAGCTATGTACCCATGTTGCGATATTTTTTGCCTGACAAGCGATCGTTTCCACGATCTCAAGACGTGGGTACGTGATGACATGAACGACATTTTACATTGCACATCAGATCAGATCTTTAAAGAGGCACTTAAGTCATCTTAAAAAAAAATGAGTTTTACTCACCTGGGGCTTCCCTCAGCCCCCTGCAGCTGATCGGTGCCCACGTAGAGTCGCTCCGATCCTCCTGTCCCCACCGGCGGCTACTTCCGGTTTCGCCGTCAGGAGCCGACAGGCTGGAAACGCAAGTGATTCTTCGCGTTCCCAGCCACAATATCTCCCCCTATGCTGCTATTGCAGCCTTCCTTGCCGCAATAGCAGTATAGGGGCGATATTGTGGCTGGGAACGCGAAGAATCACTCGCGTTCCCAGCCTGGACGGCTGGTGATGGCGAAACCGATAGCAGCCGCCGGCGGGGACAGGAGGATCGGAGGGACATGGTGAGGGCACCGATCAGCTGCAGGGGGGCTGAGGGAAGCCTCAGGTGAGTAAAACTCATTTTTTTAGATGACTTAAGGTTCACTTTAAGCTCCCCGACAACTCATGCACACAGTGCTGCGACCATTTTGAACTCTCGTTCATGCCCGTCGTGTCCCGTCAGGTAGGAAGATGGATTGGGAATTGCTCATACGTCGGGTCGCGTCGCTGTGCAATTCCCAATCCACTTCCAGGTGAGTACAAGCCTTATGAATGTAATGCTCTACAAAGATTTTGCTTGCAGCATGTTGACAGCACATTTATGGGTATTTTGAGTACAAACGGACCTGCGGTGTGACTACTGTAGACACAGCTGAATTCGTTTTAGTAGATTATTCTTCTCTATACAAAGTAAGTATGGTCAAAATATGGGTATTTAGTGTTTAAAGGATACTAGAGTCAAAAGGCTCTGGTAAAAATTGAAGGTGCAGTGGGCAGGGGGTATAAGCAAATACTTAACGCACCTCCCATTCCCCTCCATCACTCGCCGTTCTTCTCTGGTCAGTCCCGTTATTCTTGGTGACTCCAAACCTGGAGGTACTGTGCTGTGCATGCACAGTATGTCCATTCTGCTCCCCTGTGTGCGTGCAGTGATGTCACAGGACAGGAGCGCTTGCTCCCCCTGCATTCAATGCTCACTGCAGTGGAGCGCGCATGCCAGGGCGTGGGAGCGAACGCACTTCTGTCTTGTGACATCACTCTGCGCAGCCACAGGGGAGCAAAACAGACACACTGCGCATCCGCGGCACAGTATGTCCGGGTTTGGAGTCACCGAGAATAACAGGAATGAGTGTAGGAGAACAGCGAGTGACGGAGGGGAACCGGAGGCACGGTAAGTACCGTATATTCCGGCGTATAAGACGACCCCCAACTTTTCCAGTTAAAATATATATTTTGGGATATACTTGCCCTATAAGACTACCCCTCTTGAATGTTGGACATGTGTATACTGCACTGTATTTACTGGAGATATACTGTATAAACAGGTACAGATACTGGTGCTGTACTGTGTGTGGTACCCAGTATACAACAACCAGCCAATCACGGCAAGCGATGAACCTTACCGGCGATTGGCTGGTTGTATACAAAGTCTGCTTGGATTGGTCAGCTATCCCTGTCTCCAAGACTATCAGAGCGGTAGTGCAAACACGCCTATTTCACCCCTCTTGCCCACCCTTGAATACCATTACCTCCTTCTCTCGCACATGCGCGCCTGCATCGCTTCACTGCAATCCTCAGGAGTGAGATCTGAGAGGCAGAGAAGGAGGTACGGTAATAGGATACAAAGGTGGGCCAGGGTGAAAGAGGCGTGTTTTTCTGGGCACAGTGCCGCTCTCTATCTTTTTTCCATAACTCGGGCGTCCCGGACGCCTGCAGCTTGCTCCATCCTTCACTTACATCTTCCCAGTGAGGTGCCTCGTCATCGGGACCGCGTTAAGCCATTTCTTTCTAGGAATCCTGGTGAATGGAATGTTCTTCTTCCATACTTTTACAGCACCACTCTTGCTGCTTTCATACGGTCGCCGCATACGGTGGGGGTGCAGCCGCGAGCATATTTGAGCTCCCCCCACCATATGCGGCAACCGCAGATTCTCCAGTCCGGCTCGGAAGTTTCAGAACCCGCCCTGTAAGACGACACCGGGCGTATAAGACGACCCCCGACTCTTGAGAAGATTTTCCTGGGTTAAAAAGTCTTATACGCCAGAATATACAGTATTTGCTTAACCCCCCCCCCCCCCCCCCCTAACCCACTGCACATTCACTTTTACCAGAACCTTTTCGACTCTGGTATCCGTTTGAGAAATGTGAGTTATGTGCACATTTATAGAACACAGCCATGGTGTAAATTGAGAACTCCTTGTACTTTTTTGCTGCTGATAGATATTATGTAATTAAATTGAAAAAATAAGTCAGGTCCAATATCATTCACATGTTGTCAGAGCACGTGGTCTGCAGATGGCATTTTGCTGCCAGAACTGCACTTAAGCAAGTAAGTTCCCAGCAATGTCTCAGTGGAACTTGTCACCCTCTAAATTATTTAAATGTAATCTGTGGAAAAACATTTAAAGTGATAACTAAAAAAAAAATATAGCAGCTGCAACACACAGTAATCGGAATCGGTTTGGCAGAAAATAAACCTCGTTGATGTTCCCAATCCACCACGAACGATTCTTAAAGCAAACGTTTGACGGCAATTTTGTCGATCGAAAAAACGGTTTTATAATCAGTTGTGATGGAAAGAAGTACAGATTGGTTTGTTGATAGTGAAATAATCATTTGTGCACTGGCCTCGGTCTGGGTGCACACATAGCAGAAACGCTAGCATTACATATGCGTTTTCTATGCGTTTTCAAAAACACTGGATTTTGGTGCATATGCAGGAATGCTGCCAAAACGCACATAATGAAAGTCAAAGGGGAACGCAATGGTATGTGGTTTTCATGCATTTTCGGTGCGTTTTTATGTGTGTTTCCAACCCCCCCCCCACACACACACACACACACAACACACACACACACACACACACACAGTTTTTTATTACTGTATTTTTGCTTCCTGTTGTCCTCCAAGTGATTTGCATAAATGGAAATATAAAAACCCTTAGATGACTGTAACAAATATGGACGGGGCAGCGGCGGCGAACAGCGCTGCCACCGTCACTGCCTCCATCCCCCTGCCTGACCAGTTACCCGTGCCTCGGGCGTGTAGCACACCGTGGACGGGTTTGTCAGTTGCCCATAGGGTTGTGTTGGCACGTGCGCGCGCACTGTCACAACCATAATGCGGTGAAGAGGCGGCTCAGCTGACATGCGGGTCGGCTGACGTCACGCCATGTGCCCGCCGACGCTGATTGGCCGGGCGCAGGGGGGCGTGCTTCAAGGTCTCCTCGGGCTCTTAAGCCCGGAGGATTCAGTGGATCCTTGTCTGCTGTTGCGATCACTTCGTGTTAGCGCTCAGACCTTAGTTAGATCCGGTGTGCTTTGATCCGGGAGGAAACCGGGGATTTCACACAGTGATAGGATTGTGCATTATATTGTTGATTATCTGTTTATGACTCTGGCTCGTTTCTGACTATTCTTACTCTCTAGTGATTCTGTACCTTTGCCAGGGCCGGTTTAAGCAACAATGGGGCCCCAGGGCAAAATAAACCTGGGGGGCCCCCCCAACATATATCCCGGAACAAAAATCGGCATTAGGGGACCTTTTTTGCAGCTGGTATAGTCAGGGTGTGAAGTCCCAATCAGTCGGAGCTCCACATTCTGGCTATTCCAGCCTGCATGGGGGACAAGGGATTAAAAAGTTTCAGGAGGGGGGACCCCACATAATTAAAAAAAAAAAAAAAATTCCCACACTCTAAACATAAAAAAAATAAATTGGAAAATAGGAAAAAATGCCAGCGGCTGCGTATAGACCCCCCAAAACCCCGTCAGGAAATTTATTGCGCTTTCGTTTGATGCATGTAAAATTACACTACCGTGAGGTTTGCTACTAAAAGTGAAATTTACCGCATTTAAAAGTATACTTTTTTCCTTCGAAACTTTAAAATCAATTTTCTCAAAAACTATAAGGTCTTTTTGAAAAATTGTTTTTTCCTCTTATTCCTAATGAACTCCTTAACATATCCTGCAAATTTAGGGTTTCTAGAATTTAAGGTGGATTTGCTATTAACCATTAAAGTCGGTAGGTTTTTAAATGTGTATTTTTTTTCCCTTTGAAACTTTAAAATCGATTTTCTCAAAAACTATAAGGCCGATTTGAAAAAAATGTTTTTCCTCTTGTAGCCACTGGGGGCCCCTACAAGCTCTGGGGCCCTGGGGCAGCTGCCTCCTTTGCCTTAATGGTAGCGCCGGCCCTGACCTTTGCTCATCTGATCTTGTTGCCGACTCTGCCTGAAAATTGTTATCTCTCTCTGCTCAGTGATTCTGTACTTCCGCCCATCTGATATTGCTGACAACTCTGCCTGTTAACCGTTACTTCTCTGCCTTCCGATTTTGTACTGTATCTGTCTGTCTGTTACCGACTCGATTAGCCTGACCTTTCTACTCACCAGTGAGCCCTTGTCACTGGTGAGGTGTTCGCTGTACTGACAGTGCCCACCAGCTCCTCTGGTGAGGTATAGTCAAATCTACCAGTACTTACTGTTTGCACCAATCACTACACTCAGTACAATAAAGTGTGACTAAGGTCTCGATATTCTCTGTGTTGCTATATTTGTATTATTGGTTATTCTGCAGATCACCATATAATCAGATATAGTATTTGCATTATTGGTGATACTGCAGATCACCAACTAATCAGAACTTTGTTATTGCTGACACCATTCGTTACAGAACAGCAGACCAAAAATGTCTATGGAGACACTGTGCAGTCAAGTTGAACCATTAACCACGGCCGTTAACGGTCTAACCAACACGGTTAACGCTCAACAGACACAGATCAACCAGTTGTCTGTGGTGGTGCGCACCCTTAAGGCAACTAATGCACCAGTGCCATCCCCTGTGGTTATGGAACCCAGAATACCTCTCCCTGAAAAGTTTTCAGGACACAGGTCTGACTTCCAGAATTTCAGAAATCGCTGCATTTCATATTTTGAGTTACGACCTACGTCATCAGGATCTGAGGGTCAGAGAGTGACTTTTATTAAAACTTTATTATCTGGGGATTTGCAGACGTGGGCATACAGTCTCCCTACTGGTCATGAAGCTTTAACGTCAGTTCAGGAATTTTTTTAAAACTGTGGCGATTATATATGACGACCCGGATTTTGCAGTGACGGCTGAGAGGAAACTCAAAACTCTCAGGCAGGGGCATAACACCGTTGAAACATACGCTACAGAATTTAGAAGGTGGGCTGTGTCAGCTAGATGGGGACAGTTTGATTTATTGGATTGTTTTTTAACGGGATTATCTGATGCAGTGGCTGATTTTATGTTAAGCCATCCGGAACCCAAGACCATTGATGATGCAATCTCATTAGCCGTTAAAATAGATCGCCGGGTTCGTTACCAAAGACAGACTCGAGGTAGATTCGCGGGGAGACCCGTTCCTATCACCTCATCTGCTCCATCTCCTTCTCTTCCTCAGGACGAGCCGATGCAGATCGGACATTCTAAGTTGTCTGAGGCAGAGAAAAATCGAACAGAGAGGCTCTGCTTATACTGTGCAGAGAAGGGTCATGTGGTACAGAATTGCCCCAGGAAAGTGGAAAACTCTGCCACCTAGGTGTAGCTAGAGATACTACCCTAGGCGAGCCTGTGTTACCTCTAAACGAGAATCGTTTACTTCTCCCGTGTTCTATTACCTCGGAGGATCGAGTTTTGTCCACCCAGGCATTTATAGATTCGGTTTCAGCAGCCAATTTCATAGATTATGATTTCGCTATGAGGTTGGGAGTTCCTTTTTTTTCTGTGGACAGGCAGATTTTTGTTACTGCAGTGGATGATTCTCCACTTCAGGGTAAACAATCTCTGTCTCAGACTTCTGTCTTGTTATGTCAGGTGGGGGTTCTGCATAGTGTTGGGCGAACAGTGTTCGCCACTGTTCGGGTTCTGCAGAACATCACCCTGTTCGGGTGATGTTCGGGTTCGGCCGAACACCTGATGGTGTTCGGCAAAACTGTTCGGCCACATGGCCGAACTAAGAGCGCATGGCCGAACGTTACCCGAACATTCGGCTAGCGCTGTGATTGGCCGAACGGGTCACGTGTAGTGTTGGGCGAACATCTAGATGTTCGGGTTCGGGCCGAACATGGCCGAACTCCGAACATAATGGAAGTCAATGGGGACCCGAACTTTCGTGCTTTGTAAAGCCTCCTTATATGCTACATACCCCAAATTTACAGGGTATGTGCACCTTGGGAGTGGGTACAAGAGGAAAACAAATTTTAGCAAAAAGAGCTTATAGTTTTTGAGAAAATCGATTTTAAAGTTTCAAAGGGAAAACTGTCTTTTAAATGCGGGAAATGTCTGTTTTCTTTGCACAGGTAACATGCTTTTTGTCGGCATGCAGTCATAAATGTAATACATATAAGAGGTTCCAGGAAAAGGGACCGGTAACGCTAACCCAGCAGCAGCACACGTGATGGAACAGGAGGAGGGTGGCGCAGGAGGAGAAGGCCACGCTTTGAGACACAACAACCCAGGCCTTGCATGAGGACAAGAAGCGTGCGGATAGCTATTTGCATTTTGTCGCCATGCAGTCATAAATGTAATACAGATGAGAGGTTCAATAAACAGGGACCGGAAACGCTAACCCATCACAGATGTTCATTGTTCATGTTACTTGGTTGGGGTCCGGGAGTGTTGCGTAGTCGTTTCCAATCCAGGATTGATTCATTTTAATTTGAGTCAGACGGTCTGCATTTTCTGTGGAGAGGCGGATACGCCGCCGATCTGTGACGATGCCTCCGGCAGCACTGAAACAGCGTTCCGACATAACGCTGGCTGCCGGGCAAGCCAGCACCTCTATTGCGTACATTCCCAGTTTGTGCCAGGTGTCTAGCTTCGATACCCAATAGTTGAAGGGTGCAGATGGATTGTTCAACACAGCTACGCCATCTGACATGTAGTCCTTGACCATCTTCTCCAGGCGATCGGTGTTGGAGGTGGATCTGCACGCTTGCTGTTCTGTGTGCTGCTGCATGGGTGTCAGAAAATTTTCCCACTCCAAGGACACTGCCGATACCATTCCCTTTTGGGCACTAGCTGCGGCTTGTGTTGTTTGCTGCCCTCCTGGTCGTCCTGGGTTTGCGGAAGTCAGTCTGTCGGCGTACAACTGGCTAGAGGAGGGGGAGGATGTCAATCTCCTCTCTAAAGTCTCCACAAGGGCCTGCTGGTATTCTTCCATTTTGACCTGTCTGGCTCTTTCTTCAAGCAGTTTTGGAACATTGTGTTTGTACCGTGGATCCAGAAGGGTATAAACCCAGTAATTGATGTTGTCCAGAATGCGCACAATGCGTGGGTCGCGTTCAATGCAGTCCTAGGCCGAAGAGGTCATAGCCTAGGGTCACAAAACCTGTTTATTTGGGCAATTTTAATGGTGGCGAGTCTGACGTACATAAATCGCAGCAATGGCCGTTAGCAACGTCTGAATCTCACGAAATGTCTCATGCAGGTAGAAGACATATTGTTAGACTTGGATTCCAAAGATGGGTTCCCTACATATCTGCAAACCAGAGTTACAGGGCTCCAAATTTGGTAAAATCCCCCATAGGCTTTCATTGGGCCTCCTATTTACAGTTCCAAAATCTCACATCTTTTCAAAGGGCAATTACTCAGCAGTGGCAAATTTTCTAGCATTGTAGGGACCCTTAGGGGAACCATGACTGGTGAGTTTCGGGCCCCTAGGCCAAAGAGGTCATAGCCTAGGGTCACAAAAACCTGTTTATTTGGGCAATTTCAATGGTAGTGATGGTGACGTACATAAATCGCAGCAATGGCCGTTAGCAAAGTCTGAATCTCACGAAATGTCTCATGCAGGTAGAAGACATATTGTTAGACTTGGATTCCAAAGATGGGGTCCCTACATCTCTGCAAACCAGAGTTACAGGGGTCCAAAATTGGTAAAATCCCCCATAGGATTTCATTGCCTCCCTATTTCACTTTCCAAAATCTCACATCTTTTCAAAGGGCAATGGCTCAGCAGTACCAAATTTTCTAGCATTGTAGGGACCCTTAGGGGAAAAATGACTGGTGAGTTTCGGGCCCCTAGGCCGAAGAGGTCATAGGCTAGGGTCACAAAAACCTGTTTATTTGGGCTATTTCAATGGTAGTGATGGTGGCGTACATAAATTGCAGCAATGGCCGTTAGCAACGTCTGAATCTCATGAAATGTCTCATGCAGGTAGAAGACATATTGTTAGACTTGGATTCCAAAGATGGGGTCCCTACATCTCTGCAAACCAGAGTTACAGGGGTCCAAAATTGGTAAAATCCCCCATAGGATTTCATTGCCTCCCTATTTCACTTTCCAAAATCTCACATCTTTTCAAAGGGCAATGGCTCAGCAGTACCAAATTTTCTAGCATTGTAGGGACCCTTAGGGGGAACATGACTGGTGAGTTTCGGGCCCCTAGGCCGAAGAGGTCATAGCCTAGGGTCACAAAAACCTGTTTATTTGGGCTATTTCAATGGTAGTGATGGTGACGTACATAAATCGCAGCAATGGCCGTTAGCAACGTCTGAATCTCACGAAATGTCTCATGCAGGTAGAAGACATATTGTTAGACTTGGATTCCAAAGATGGGGTCCCTACATCTCTGCAAACCAGAGTTACAGGGGTCCAAAATTGGTAAAATCCCCCATAGGATTTCATTGCCTCCCTATTTCACTTTCCAAAATCTCACATCTTTTCAAAGGGCAATTGCTCAGCAGTATCAAATTTTCTAGCATTGTAGGGACCCTTAGGGGGAACATGACTGGTGAGTTTCGGGCCCCTAGGCCGAAGAGGTCATAGCCTAGGGTCACAAAAACCTGTTTATTTGGGCTATTTCAATGGTAGTGATGGTGACGTACATAAATCGCAGCAATGGCCGTTAGCAAAGTCTGAATCTCACGAAATGTCTCATGCAGGTAGAAGACATATTGTTAGACTTGGATTCCAAAGATGGGGTCCCTACATCTCTGCAAACCAGAGTTACAGGGGTCCAAAATTGGTAAAATCCCCCATAGGATTTCATTGCCTCCCTATTTCACTTTCCAAAATCTCACATCTTTTCAAAGGGCAATGGCTCAGCAGTACCAAATTTTCTAGCATTGTAGGGACCCTTAGGGGGAACATGACTGGTGAGTTTCGGGCCCCTAGGCCAAAGAGGTCATAGCCTAGGGTCACAAAAACCTGTTTATTTGGGCTATTTCAAAGGTAGTGATGGTGACGTACATAAATCGCAGCAATGGCCGTTAGCAACGTCTGAATCTCACGAAATGTCTCATGCAGGTAGAAGACATATTGTTAGACTTGGATTCCAAAGATGGGGTCCCTACATCTCTGCAAACCAGAGTTACAGGGGTCCAAAATTGGTAAAATCCCCCATAGGATTTCATTGCCTCCCTATTTCACTTTCCAAAATCTCACATCTTTTCAAAGGGCAATGGCTCAGCAGTACCAAATTTTCTAGCATTGTAGGGACCCTTAGGGGGATCATGACTGGTGAGTTTTGCCACTGCTGAGCCATTGCCCTTTGAAATGGTGTGAGATTTTGGAACGGTAAATAGGAGGCCCAATGAAAGCCTATGGGGGATTTTTCCAATTTTGGACCCCTGTAACTCTGGTTTGCAGAGATGTAGGGACCCCATCTTTGGAATCCAAGTCTAACAATATGTCTTCTACCTGCATGAGACATTTCGTGAGATTCAGACGTTGCTAACGGCCATGGCTGAGATTTATGTACGCCACCATCACTACCATTGAAATAGCCCAAATAAACAGGTTTTTGTGACCCTAGGCTATGACCTCTTCGGCTTAGGGGCCCGAAACTCACCAGTCATGTTCCCCCTAAGGGTCCCTACAATGCTAGAAAATTTGGTACTGCTGAGCCATTGCCCTTTGAAAAGATGTGAGATTTTGGAAAGTGAAATAGGGAGGCAATGAAATCCTATGGGGGATTTTACCAATTTTGGACCCCTGTAACTCTGGTTTGCAGAGATGTAGGGACCCCATCTTTGGAATCCAAGTCTAACAATATGTCTTCTACCTGCATGAGACATTTCGTGAGATTCAGACGTTGCTAACGGCCATGGCTGAGATTTATGTACGCCACTATCACTACCATTGAAATAGCCCAAATAAACAGGTTTTTGTGACCCTAGGCTATGACCTCTTCGGCCTAGGGGCCCGAAACTCACCAGTCATGTTCCCCCTAAGGGTCCCTACAATGCTAGAAAATTTGGTACTGCTGAGCCATTGCCCTTTGAAAAGATGTGAGATTTTGGAAAGTGAAATAGGGAGGCAATGAAATCCTATGGGGGATTTTACCAATTTTGGACCCCTGTAACTCTGGTTTGCAGAGATGTAGGGACCCCATCTTTGGAATCCAAGTCTAACAATATGTCTTCTACCTGCATGAGACATTTCGTGAGATTCAGACTTTGCTAACGGCCATTGCTGAGATTTATGTACGCCACCATCACTACCATTGAAATAGCCCAAATAAACAGGTTTTTGTGACCCTAGGCTATGACCTCTTTGGCCTAGGGGCCCGAAACTCACCAGTCATGTTCCCCCTAAGGGTCCCTACAATGCTAGAAAATTTGCCACTGCTGAGTAATTGCCCTTTGAAAAGATGTGAGATTTTGGAACTGTAAATAGGAGGCCCAATGAAAGCCTATGGGTGATTTTACCAAATTTGGAGCCCTGTAACTCTGGTTTGCAGAGATGTAGGGAACCCATCTTTGGAGCCCAAGTCTAACAATATGTATTCTACCTGCATGAGACATTTCGTGAGATTCAGACGTTGCTAACGGCCATTGCTGCGATTTATGTACGTCAGACTCGCCACCATTGAAATTGCCCAAATAAACAGGTTTTGTGACCCTAGGCTATGACCTCTTCGGCCTAGGACTGCATTGAACGCGACCCACGCATTGTGCGCATTCTGGACAACACCAATTACTGGGTTTATACCCTTCTGGATCCACGGTACAAACACAATGTTCCAAAACTGCTTGAAGAAAGAGCCAGACAGGTCAAAATGGAAGAATACCAGCAGGCCCTTGTGGAGACTTTAGAGAGGAGATTGACATCCTCCCCCTCCTCTAGCCAGTTGTACGCCGACAGACTGACTTCCGCAAACCCAGGACGACCAGGAGGGCAGCAAACAACACAAGCCGCAGCTAGTGCCCAAAAGGGAATGGTATCGGCAGTGTCCTTGGAGTGGGAAAATTTTCTGACACCCATGCAGCAGCACACAGAACAGCAAGCGTGCAGATCCACCTCCAACACCGATCGCCTGGAGAAGATGGTCAAGGACTACATGTCAGATGGCGTAGCTGTGTTGAACAATCCATCTGCACCCTTCAACTATTGGGTATCGAAGCTAGACACCTGGCACAAACTGGGAATGTACGCAATAGAGGTGCTGGCTTGCCCGGCAGCCAGCGTTATGTCGGAACGCTGTTTCAGTGCTGCCGGAGGCATCGTCACAGATCGGCGGCGTATCCGCCTCTCCACAGAAAATGCAGACCGTCTGACTCAAATTAAAATGAATCAATCCTGGATTGGAAACGACTACGCAACACTCCCGGACCCCAACCAAGTAACATGAACAATGAACATCTGTGATGGGTTAGCGTTTCCGGTCCCTGTTTATTGAACCTCTCATCTGTATTACATTTATGACTGCATGGCGACAAAATGCAAATTGCTATCCGCACGCTTCTTGTCCTCATGCAAGGCCTGGGTTGTTGTGTCTCAAAGCGTGGCCTTCTCCTCCTGCGCCACCCTCCTCCTGTTCCATCACGTGTGCTGCTGCTGGGTTAGCGTTACCGGTCCCTTTTCCTGGAACCTCTTATATGTATTACATTTATGACTGCATGCCGACAAAAAGCATGTTACCTGTGCAAAGAAAACAGACATTTCCCGCATTTAAAAGACAGTTTTCCCTTTGAAACTTTAAAATCGATTTTCTCAAAAACTATAAGCTCTTTTTGCTAAATTTTTTTCCCTCTTGTACCCACTCCCAAGGTGCACATACCCTGTAAATTTGGGGTATGTAGCATGTAAGGAGGCTTTACAAAGCACAAACGTTCGGGTCCCCATTGACTTCCATTATGTTCGGAGTTCGGGTCGAACACCCGAACATCGCGGCCATGTTCGGCCTGTTCGGCCCGAACCCGAACATCTAGATGTTCGCCCAACACTAGTTCTGCATAGGGAGCAAATACAATTTTTTGTGCTCAAGATGGCCACTTCCACAGTGATCCTTGGTATGCCATGGTTGCAAAAGCATTCCCCTCAGATTGACTGGAGTTCCGGGCAGCTATTAAGCTGGTCCTCCTACTGTCATCATCATTGTTTGGAGAAAGTGGCTGTTTGCGTTACCAAGGTTCACATGGAAGGATTGCCCGCACCATATACTGAATTTACTGATGTCTTTTGTCCTAAAGTGGCAGACAAACTTCCTCCACATAGAAGCTTTGACTGTCCCATTAAGTTGAGACCAGGTTGTATGCCCCCTAGAGGCCATTTATATAACTTTTCTGGTCCTGAAAAACTTGCTATGCAGGATTACATTAAGGAAAACTTGGCCAAGGGATTCATCCGTCCTTCAAAGTCTCCGGCCGGAGCAGGATTTTTTTTTTGTACAGAAGAAGGATGGTGGGCTCCGTCCATGTATTGATTACAGAGGGTTAAACAAGATTACCATAAAAAATCATTATCCACTCCCTTTAATCGATGACTTGTTTTCCCAGGTTACTGATGCATGTATCTTTTCCAAACTCGACCTAAGGGGAGCATATAACCTGGTACGCATAAGGGAGGGTGACGAATGGAAGACGGCGTTCAACACACCCGACGGGCACTACGAGTACCTGGTCATGCCCTTTGGGTTGTGTAACGCTCCCGCCGTCTTCCAGGAGTTGATTAATGAGGTTTTCAGAGAAGTCTTAGGGCGGTTCGTCCTTGTTTACCTGGACGACATACTTATTTTCTCACCCAGTTTGGCTGAACACAGGGAGCATGTAAAGTTTGTCTTAAAGAGACTCCGTAACAAAAATTGCATCCTGTTTTTTATCATCCTACAAGTTCCAAAAGCTATTCTAATGTGTTCTGGCTTACTGCAGCACTTTGTACTATCACAGTCTCTGTAATAAATCAACTTATCTCTCTCTTGTCAGACTTGTCAGGCCTGTGTCTGGAAGGCTGCCAAGTTCTTCAGTGTTGTGGTTCTGCTATGAACTCCCCCTTCCAGGCCCCTCTATGCACACTGCCTGTGTGTTATTTAGATTAGAGCAGCTTCTCTCTTATCTTTTACAAGCTGGATAAATCGTCCTCTGAGCTGGCTGGGCTTTCACATAGTGAGGAATTACAGACAAGGGCAAAGCTGTTTGCAGGAAGAAAAGAGCAGCCTGACACTTCAGTGGAAGATAGCTGCAGGGGGAAAGAAACACACAAATGATCTCTTGAGATTCAAAAGGAAGGCTGTATACAGCCTGCTTGTGTATGGATGTATTTTCTATGTGTGGACATACTGTACATCAACCTACTTCCTGTTTTGGTGGCCATTTTGTTTGTTTATAAACAAACTTTTTAAAACTGTTTTTAACCACTTTTAATGCGGCGGGGAGCGGCGAAATTGTGACAGAGGGTAATAGGAGATGTCCCCTAACGCACTGGTATGTTTACTTTTGTGTGATTTTAACAATACAGATTCTCTTTAAGGAAACTGAGGCAGAACTCTTTATATGCCAAACTAGAGAAATGTCTCTTTCAGTGGCGTACCTAGGGCATTTGACACCCGGTGCTGGGTATTATAAGACAACCCCCCCCCCCCCCCCCCCCCCCAAAAAAAAGGTAAAGGGACAAAAAATGGGTGGCGCTATGGGCGTGGCCATGACCGGATGAGGGCGGAGCTAACTGTAATTTGACGTGAACCCGGGTGAAAATACACGTAATGTGTGCAGATTTGCACAGAGAATACGTTCAATCATGTCTGCAGATTTGCCCAGAGAATACGTTCAATCATGTCTGCAGATTTGCCCAGAGAATACGTTCAATCATGTCGGCAGATTTGCCCAGAAAATACGTTCAATCATGTCGGCAGATTTGCCCAGAGAATACGTTCAATCATCTCTGCAGATTTGCCCAGAGAATACGTTCAATCATGTCGGCAGATTTGCCCAGAGAATACGTTCAATCATGTCGGCAGATTTGCCCAGAAAATACATGCAATCATGTCGGCAGATTTGCCCAGAAAATACATGCAATCATGTCGGCAGATTTACCCAGAGAATACGTTCAATCATGTCGGCAGATTTGCCCAGAGAATACGTTCAATCATGTCGGCAGATTTGCCCAGAAAATACAGGCAATCATGTCGGCAGATTTGCCCAGAAAATACATGCAATCATGTCGGCAGATTTGCCCAGAGAATACGTTCAATAATGTCGGCAGATTTGCCCAGAGAATACGTTCAATCATGTCGGCAGATTTGCCCAGAGAATACGTTCAATCATGTCGGCACATTTGCCCAGAGAATACGTTCAATCATGTCGGCAGATTTGCCCAGAGAATACGTTCAATCATGTCGGCAGATTTGCTCAGAAAATACATGCAATCGTGTGGCAGACCTGTCCAGAAAACACTTCAATCGTGTAGCAGACCTGGCCAGAACATAAACGCTACCCCTGGCTGCTAATATAAATTAAAAAGAAAAAAAAAAAACATTTACTCACCTGCAGCAGAGCTCCTGTTCCGGCCTCCGTCCAGTGCGCAGCTCCCACGATCCTCTGCAGCCAGCAACTCCCAAAGTCTCCAGAGCAGGGCTTCGGACATTTTACTATAGCCCTGCTCTGCCGCTGCGGTGAACTGATACGGCATCTATTAGATGCCGAAAGTCAGTTCACGCTGGGGGGTGCTTGGAGAATTTTAAGGGGTGCTTCAGCACCCAAAGCACACACTTCAGCACCCAAAGCACACCCCCCCCCCCCCGTGCCGCCACTGCCCCCAGTATAGGTAGCTAGCAGTTGCCCCCAGTATAGGTAGCTAGTTGCCCCCAGTGAAGGTAGTATAGTTGCCCCAATATAGCTAGTATAGTTGCCCCCAGGATAGGCAGCATGGCTGCTGCCCCCAATGTAGGTAGTGTTGCTGCCCCCAGTGTAGTTTGTATAGTGGCCCCCGTAGAGCTGCCCTCCAGTATAGCTAGTATAGTGGCCCCCATAGTTGCCCCAGTATAGCTAGTATAGTGGCCCACAGTTTAGATAGTATAGTTGCCTCCATTGTAGCTGGTATGGTGCCCCCCCCCCAGTATAGGTAATATAGTGGCCCCCATAGATGCCCCCAGTGTAGCTAGTATAGTGCCCCCCCCCCCGTTTAGCTGCCTCCAGTATAGTGGCCCCCAGCTAGTATAGTGGCCCCCAGTTTAGGTAGTATAGTGCTCCTCCCCCCCCCCCCCCGTGTAGCTAGAGGGAGGGGTGACAGCAGGGATAGCGGCGGGGAGGGGGAAATATCCCCCCCTCCCTCACCTGGGTCCCCCTCCTTCTGCCTCTCTTCTCCCCCCAAAAATGCGGGCAGCGGGCCGGTGGCAGTGGGCAGCGAGCAGGCGAGCGTGGAGTATACTCACGTTACTTCCGCGTATCAGCCTGGAATGCTGCGTCGCCGTCACGTGCCTCTTCTGCGCCTCCAATCATTGGAGGCGCAGTAGAGGCACGTGACGGCGACGCAGCATTCCAGGCTGATACGCGGAAGTAACGTGAGTATACTCCGAGCTCGCCTGCTCGCTGCCCACTGCCACCCGCCCGCTGTCACCCGCCCGCTGCCTGCATTTTTGGGGGGAGAAGAGAGGCAGAAGGAGGGGACCCAGGTGAGGGAGGGGGGGATATTTCCCCCTCCCCGCCGCTATCCCTGCTGTCACCCCTCCTCCTAGCGCTGCTCTTCCCCTCCTTAGTCAGGTGTAGGGGGGTCGTGGCGACACCCCCCTGGCTGACTGGTACCCGGTGCGCCCCGCCCCCCTGCGCCCTTAGGTAGGAACGCTACTGGTCTCTTTGAAGTATCCGAGGTCCCCTTTTTGGGTTACATCATTTCTACTGCCGGACTCTCCATGGACCCCAAAAAGGTAGCTGCTGTGCTGGAGTGGCCACAACCTTTAGGGCTGAAGGCACTCCAGAGGTTCCTTGGCTTTGCCAAATATTATAGAAAATGTATCAAGGGATTTTCTTCTGTGGTGTCACCTCTCACGGAACTTACCAAAAAGGGGGCAGATACTTATAATTGGTCAGCAGAAGCGCATACTGCCTTCTCATCTTTGAAAAGGCATGTTGATGTCACTTTTCATTTTATAGTGGAGGTGGACGCATCAGACGTTGGGGTTGGGGCTGTACTGTCTCAACACTCCGGTCTTCAGGGCAGACTGTATCCATGCACATTTTTCTCTCGGAAGTTTTCTCCCGCCAAGAGAAATTATGATATTGGAAACCGAGAGTTGTTGGCCATCAAACTTGCGTTTGAGGAATGGCGCCATTGGTTCGAAGGGGCAGAACATATGATTACGGTCTATACTGACCACAAGAATTTAGAATATATTGAGGGGGCCAAGAGACTTACCCCCCGATAAGCCCGATGGTCTTTATTCTTTTCGAGATTCAGATTCATCATTACCTACAAGCCAGGAAGTAAAAACATCAAGGCAGATGTTCTATCTAGATGTTTTGAGCCTGAGACTGTACAGCCACCAACCCCTGAGAACATCCTACCCGAGAAAGTTGTCTTAGCAGCCACCGACACATGGGAGGATTGGTTGTCTACTTTGGGTCCCTATCAACAGGACATTCCCGAGGGGAAACCAGATGGGGTTCTGTTTGTGCCACTGCATTATCGTTTGCAACTTTTGCAGTTGTTTGCACTTAAGAATGCAGGGCATCCTGGGGTGGCTAGAATGCATGATTTGCTGGCTAGATGCGTCTGGTGGCCGTCTCTGGTCTCAGAAATAAACCTTCCAGACAGGCTCCGTTGGGCATGCTCCAGTCATTGCCGGTGCCTGAGCAACCATGGACCCATCTGTCCATGGACTTTGTGGGCGAACTCCCTAGATCTGAGGGTAAGACTGTCATTTGGGTGGTAGTCGACAGGTTCAGCAAAATGGCTCACTTTATTCCTCTGGACGGACTCCCCTCAGCTCAGGAACTGGCAGATCTCTTCATCTAGCACATTTTTCGGTTGCATGGGATAGGGGAGTCCAATTCATGTCCAGATCGTGGAGAGCGTTTTGTCATCAGCTAGGAATGAATCTGTCATTTTCCTCCGGCTACCACCCACAGACCAATGGGCAAACCGAAAGGGTCAACCAGTCACTTGAACAGTTCCTTAGGTGCTATGTGGCTGATGCTCAGTTGGAATCTGCAAAATTCCTGCCGTATGCGGAATTTGCGCATAACAATCTAAAAAGTACCTCTTCAGGCTTCTCTCCGTTCCAGGTAGTTTCGGGGGAAATCCCCTAAATTTTCCCCGTTACCAGTAGTGTCCTCTTCTCTTTCGGCAATGGTGGATTGGCAGAGATCTTTTAGGGACATCTGGACTATAGTTAAAAGAAATCTGGAAAAGGCCTTTCTAACTCAGAAAAGAGCAACGCATTAAACTTGTATATTAAATATATATACCTGGGGCTTCCTCCAGCCCCCTCCAGGCAAATCGCTCCAACACCGACTTCCACCACCTCCTCGTTTGCCCACAACTGGCCCCGGTAAGTCGTCCAGTCGGCACAGACGCAGTCCAGCCGACCGCATTCCACTGTCTTGCCCCCACTGCCAGGAGCATTCTGCACCTACGTGGTAGTACTGTGCAGGCACTGAACTCTCCTGGCAACGGGAACAAGACGGGAGCGTGCACGGAGGGGGGGCGATATGCCTGGAGGGGGCTGGAGGAATCCCCAGGTATGTATATTTTATAAATATATATATATATAAGTCCCCATCTCAGAGTCACTTTGATAGCTCTATTTTTATTTACGGTAACTGGAAACTGTGTTTTCTCCTAGACTTGTGGTAATTGATTTTGGGCTCTTTTTTGTTGATAACTTCTCTAAATTGTAAGAACAGGTCCAGGGCTTGTGCAGCGTTATTTGTTTATTCTGCTAACGTTCCCACATCCTGTCTCTTTTAATTATTCATGCCTCACGCTAATTAATTTCTCAAGTTGCTTTAGGCAAATTGCATGGTAAAGCTCAAGTTCAGCTTCCCATTTTTCATACATTTTCTTGTAAATTTGCATTAATTAGCAGTGCACAATATTTCATGCATCGCACGCCCGGACCTTTGCAATAAACTTAAAGTGTACCTGTAGGAAAAAAAAGTGTCCCTAAAAGCCCATACCCACCACACGATTTTTTCGCCGACCGACAATTTTTTGAGCAACTAGCGTGCGTTTCAGCAATCTCGCAACGTGGGTAGAGACGCGCAATTACGTGAGCAACATTTAGCCATGCGCGCCGATAACAACCGTCATGGCGGATCTGATCTTTAAAGCTGAGTACTCACCACCCAACGGGTCTAGCTACGTCCCCTTGACAACGAGCATTCGGTAACTCCTCTTCCCGCTCGCGACGGCAAACGACGGGCGCAAATGGGAAGTCAAGCACTCGCGGTACTTTGCATGTAGTCGTCAGGGATCTTAAAGATCCGATCCACCGTGACAGTCACTACGGGTGCGCGTCAATAAACGTTATTCACGTGATCGCAGAAACAGCCGCTCATCGCTCAAAAAAAAATCACTGGTCGTCGAAAAAATGGTGTGGTGGATAAGGGTCTTAAGATCCCTGATGACTCCACCCAAAGTAGCGCGATCGCTTGACTTCCCGTTTGAGCCCGTCATGTGCCATCATGTAACGTTGCGTGATGTCGCTAGTAGGAAGAGGAATTGCCGAACACAAGTCATCAAAGGGACGTCGCTGGACCCGTCGGGTGGTGAGTACTCGTAAGTTGCACTCACCTCAGAAGGGGCTTCCCCTGTCCTTCTCCACTGGCCCGTACCAGCACTGTCCCCTCCGGAAAAAAAGCTTGTCAACGCCATGCGCAGTAGAATGGACCCGATCGAACTCGGCTTTTTCCTATGAAGCCCGAGCAGGTCCATGTTACTGCACTGGGGCAGTGCGGCCCGGATCTTTAACGCCTGGCTGAGGAGGACAAGGAAAGCCTCTGGAGGACTCTTCTTAAAAATCCCCCCATAGCATTACATTAGCAAGAGTTTTACAAATTACAAAGCGCTCCAACCACTTCACCCCCAAGGGTTTTAACCCTAATGAAACCAGAGCAATTTTAGCCACCAATTAGGAGGTATTAATGTATTTTTATTTAATTTAAAATGTGTAAAATATAGTGTAAAATTTTGTTTTTTTTTACTTTTGTATGTAAATTTTTTTAACCACTAGATGTCCTCATAATCCCTGTCTCTATGCACAGAGGCAGTGATTGCTACAACAAAGCTCATTGGCTTTTCCTTGAAGCCATGATCTTTGCTTACGGGCACTTTGATTGGTTCAGGGAAGTCTTCTTCCCTTTCATCAACAGTGGCTCTGGGGGTTTGGCTGGTAAGCACAGGGGGGGGGGCTTTATGATCGTTGCATTGGGAGTTGGTAGCAGTGACGGGGGGGGGGGGGGGGGGATGTTTTAAAATGTACTGTGGTTCGTTAAGAGGGAGCAACAGGACATTTTAAAACGGTGGGTGGGCGGATAGTGGTTAAAATACAGAGTATAGTTTGTAAACTGCAAATATGCAATGTTTTAAAAAAAACAACTATATGACTGAAAACAAAAATTTTAGACACTTTTCTTAGCTACTAATGTTCTATTAATTATACTTACTACTAGTACAATTCATTGTATCATAAGTTTTTTTCACTTCAGTGTCACTTTAATTAGTCATGTTGACCCTGTGAGGTTGAAGTGAAGGAAAGTTTAGCTCAGGTTTGCTTTAAATCATATTTTTAAGACCCAAATACGACTTTTAAAATAGCCTTACTTTAAAAATACATATGAATTCCGCCGCCGAGCTGGCCTGATGCGCGAGCGGCACAGCCTGGATTGCCTCCAGGACACAAACATTACCAAGCCTCAATGTTGACTCTCGTCTGGTCCAAATCTCACCCGAGTGGCTAAAAACAGTGAAGCCGAAACCAGAGATCTTAAAGGGTTTTGCTGATTTGTATAAATAGTTGATGTCTTTGGTTGACTCGCTGCGTTCCCAATCATCTCGGTTGCTTGAGGGATGCTTTTGGGCTCAGCTACAGAAGACTTCTTGTGTACGAAGTGCATGATTGGCATTCCTGTAATCTGCGCAGTGTAAACACGAAGGTTATTTGACTAAGAGATTTCCTTGTTAGAGAGAGGGCACATACCTGCTCTGCACTGCAAGGATCCTTATGAAGTGGTGGAAAATCACTGGAAGCCTTATAAAAATTCTGGAAGCAGAAGAATGCCACTTGCGCTGCCCAAAGCACCCAATTAGATGGCCTGACTTGGCAATACTGTTTAATTACGAGATGGTTGGTGTCGTTCGAATCCTCAACAGAAAATAACTTTGATATCTCCCACTGGTCTCAGCCTGAGAGGTTTATTCTAAATCGTCAATGTTGAAATGACAGTTCAGGTTCTTTTTTCTTATTAAAGCGGTTTTAAACTCTGACAAAATATTCAATAAAAATGTGTTTTCCTACTTTTTATAACCCATACAATTATCATAGTTGCTTTTGTGCACAAGTATTTATTGTTCATTTAGAAATTATAAGTTCCCAAAGTTCAGTTTATTTACTTTGAAAGCTGCTGGTGCATTTTATTCATAACTGTTGTAATTCTATTGTAAATGCAGCCAGTAATGATTTCTGAGCAGTGTTTCAGTTCAGGACTCATTAGAAGTTTCTGCACAGTCAGAGAATGTTTATTTAAAGGGACACTTAAAGTGAACCAGAGACGAAGCACCCTCATGTTACATAGTTACATAGTTATTTTGGTTGAAAAAAGACATGCGTCCATCGAGTTCAACCAGTACAAAGTACAACTCCAGCCTGCTCCCTCACATATCCCTGTTGATCCATGCTGCTGCTATATGCGATAGCAGCAGAGAGGGCGCTATTACGGCCAGGAACACGAAGAATCACTCGTGTTCCCGGCCTGTTGGCTCCTGTCGCCAAAACCAGAAGTGGCTGCCGGCGGGGCCAGGAGCATCGGAGCGAGTTTACGGGGGCACCGGGCAGCTGCAGGGGGCTGGTAGAAGCCCCAGGTGAGTAAAACTCATTTTTTTTAAGATTGACTTAAGTGTCCCTTTAATTGTATCAAGTGAAGAATGTAAACACAAGATAAGGTTATCCCTAGTTTGGATGCAGCTGCCCCTGCAGGAGAAAAAGTCAGTCCTGTGATTTAACTCTTTGAATGCTGTTTTACTAAAAAATAAATAATTGTGTTAGTATATTATATGCTGTAAATAGTCTTTTAGAGCAAAGAAGAAATGCTGGGTTTCACTCCACTTTAAAGTAGACCTGAACTCAAAACTTCCTCTGTGGTTTGAGGATAAGGCCCGGTTCACATTAGCGTTCCCTGTCCGGATCCGCTTGATCGGATCCGGACCGTATACTGTACAAACGGAACGTACGCAATGCAAAGGCTATGCGGACGTTCACATACGTACGTTCCGTACAGTACGGAGCCGGACCGGATCCGAACTCCGGACACTTTTCCAACATGCGCTATTTTTTGGGTCCGGATCTCCGGCCCACGCACCCAGACCGGAGCCGGACCTGAGCCTGACAGCACCATCCGGAACACAGAAACCAATGGGAAACGGAAGGCTCAGAACACACTGCCTACAAACACCTGACGTTCTACCCCACTTGCACGTTCCTGACTTTCATTGAAGAATGACAGTTCTGCTGGTTGGCGACTGTGGTAAGGTAAGCCACGTCTACTAAGTGCCCTTTACCGTTATAGACACTACAGGCGGCTGTGGTAAGAACATTTAAATGAATACTTAAAGTGACATGTAACATAATGAGATAGACATGGGTATGTACAGTGCCTTGCACACAAATAACCATGCTGTGTTCCTTTTTTTCTTTCTCTGCCTGAAAGAGTTAAATATCAGGTATGTAAGTGGCTGACTCAGTCCTGTCAGGAAGTGACTACAGTGTGACCCTCACTGATAAGAAATTCCAACTATAAAACTCTTTCCTAGCAGAAAATGGCTTCTGAGAGCAGGAAAGAGATAAAAAGGGTCAATAGTTCATAGATTTTAGCTCTGGCATACTTCAATTAATGTGTCCCTGTTTTTGCCCCTGTTTAACTCTCTAGTAAGGCCACATCTGGAATATGGAATTCAGTTCTGGGCACCACATTACAAAAAAGATATTGCAGTTTTAGAGCAGAGGTGCAGAGACGAGCTACAAAATTGATACGTGGGATGGAAGGTCTCGCTTACCAAGAAAGGTTAGATAAACTGGGATTATTTAGTCTAGAGAAAAGACGCCTTAGAGGAGATCTAATTAACATGTATAAATACATCAGAGGGTAATATAATAGCTTGGCGGATGAGCTTTTTGTCCCTAGGCCTTCTCAAAGGACTAGAGGACATGATCTGCGCATGGAGGAAAAACATTTTAGCCATTTATTTAGAAAAGGGTTCTTTACAGTAAGAGTGATTAAGATGTGGAATGCATTGCCACAGGAAGTCGTTATGGCAAACTATATACCTGCATTTAAAGGGGGCTTAGATGCTTTCCTTGCGTTGAAAGACATCCATGGCTACAATTACTAGGTAATGCCTAATGATGTGGATCCAGGGATTTTATCTGATTGCCATCTGGAGTCGGGAAGGAATTTTTCCCTTTTGGGGCTAATTGGACCATGCCTTGTAAGGGTTTTTTCGCCTTCCTCTGGATCAACAGGGATATGTGAGGGAGCAGGCTGGTGTTGTACTTTGTACTGGTTGAACTCGATGGACGTATGTCTTTTTTCAACCATAATAACTATGTAACTATGTGTCATTGAGCAAAAACAATAAAACAGTTAAACATTAAAAAGTAGATTTAAACATAAAATAAAACTGTGGAATATCTTAAAAAGTCATTTTTAGGAGAAGGAAGATAGATACAATTGTTTATTTCATTCATTTATTTTCGCCTTTAGTGCCCTTTAAAGGAAACCAGAGACTAAATATATATAAAGATTTATACATGTCTGGGGCTTCCTCCAGCCCCATGGGCACGGATTGCTCCCACGCCACCGTCCTCGGGCTTCTCCGTCTTTTGTACCGGGTCCCGTAAGTTCGGCCAGTCGCGGGCAGTCTCAGCGAGCGCAGTGCGCTCCCTCCTTCTCCCTTTGGCAAAGAATAGTACTGCGCCTGCTCAGACTGGCCGCGACTTGCCAAACTTACAGGAATTGGTACAGAAAAAAAGAGGACTGTGGAAAGCGATGTGGGAGCAATCCGTGTGGATGGGGCTGAAGGAAGAACCAGAATAGATTTTGTCTCTGGTACTCTTTAAAGAGAGTCTGAAGCGAGAATAAATCTCGCTTCAGACCTCATAGATAGCAGGGGCATGTGTGCCCCTGCTAAACCGCCGCTATCCCGCGGCTTAACGGGGGTCCCTGATCCCCCAAATCCCCTCCGTGCAGCCGGGGAGCGCTTCCGCGTTGGGGCAGGGCTAACCGCCGCAGCCCTGCCTCATGCGCATCTTCCTTCGCTGAGAGGGGCGGGGGAGAGGCGGTGATGCGCGTCTGATAGACGCGACTAGAAGTAGGGCTGCAGCCGTTAGCCCTGCCTCCAGGAAGAAAAAATGTCACGACCAAGTCTATGACCAAGTTTTGAGGGGGGGGGGGGGGGTTGGGGGTGAAGGGACCCCCGTTTAGCCGTGGGATAGCGGCGGTTTAGCAGGGGCACACATGCCCCTACTAACTATGAGCTCTGAAGCGAGATTTATTCTCGCTTCAGAGTCTCTTTAAGGACGCTTTTTTAAGGGACATAATGTATTTTCTGAAAATTTAACTTACATAATTTAAAATCAGAGCCACTATTCATGTGGAGCTTTGTGGCATTCTTGAATGGAAAATCCTCTTAAGCAAATTGCAGACCTCGGCTGTAAGCTCTTCAGTGTTCTATAAGTAATGCAGGAAACAGAACACTTTGGGGAAAAGTCTAACAAAAGTCTCGTGCTGTAAAAGCACTTCTCAGCTTTATGGACGAGGGCTATAGGGGCCTCAAAGGGACCTGGCTATGAAGAAATTTCTAAAATAATCGCACTACAACACCCAGCATCACAAACATATGAGCCAGCGGCAGAGTGTGCCGACGGGGTCATATGCATGTACAGTGGTTTGCAAAAGTATTCGGCCCCCTTGAAGTTTTCCACATTTTGTCATATTACTGCCACAAACATGAATCAATTTTATTGGAATTCCACGTGAAAGACCAACACAAAGTGGTGTACACATGAGAAGTGGAACGAAAATCATACATGATTCCAAACATTAAAAACATAACTGCAAAGTGGGATGTGTGTAATTATTCAGCCCCCTTTGGTCTGAGTGCAGTCAGTTGTCCATAGACATTGCCTGATGAGTGCTAATGACTAAATAGAGTGCACCTGTGTGTAATCTAATGTCAGTACAAATACAGCTGCTCTGTGATGGCCTCAGAGGTTGTCTAAGAGAATATTGGGAGCAACAACACCATGAAGTCCAAAGAACACACCAGACAGGTCAGGGATAAAGTTATTGAGAAATTTAAAGCAGGCTTAGGCTACAAAAAGATTTCCAAAGCCTTGAACATCCCAGCACTGTTCAAGCGATCATTCATAGATGGAAGGAGTATGGCACAACTGTAAACCTACCAAGACAAGGCCGTCCACCTAAACTCACAGGCCGAACAAGGAGAGCGCTAATCAGAAATGCAGTCAAGAGGCCCATGCTGACTCTGGACGAGCTGCAGAGATCTACAGCTCAGGTGGGAGACTCTGTCCATAGGACAACTATTAGTCGTGCACTGCACACAGTTGGCTTTTATGGAAGAGTGGCAAGAAGAAAGGCATTGTTAACAGAAAAGCATAAGAAGTCCGTTTGCAGTTTGCCACAAGCCATGTGGGGGACACAGCAACCATGTGGAAGAAGGTGCTCTGGTCAGATGAGACCAAAATGGAACTTTTGGGCCAAAATGCAAAACGCTATGTGTGGCAGAAAACTAACACTGCGCATCACTCTGAACACACCATTCCCACTGTCAAATATGGTGGTGGCAGCATCATGCTCTGGGGGTGCATCTCTTCGGCAGGGACAGGGAAGCTGGTCAGAGTTGATGGGAAGATGGATGGAGCCAAATACAGGGCAATCTTGGAAGAAAATCTCTTGGAGTCTGCAAATACTTGAGACTGGAGTGGAGGTTCACCTTCCAGCAGGACAACGACCCTAAACATAAAGCCAGGGCAACAATGGAATGGTTTAAAAGAAAACATATCCATGTGTTAGAATGGCCCAGTCAAAGTCCAGATCTAAATCCAATCGAGAATCTGTGGCAAGATCTGAAAACTGCTGTTCACAAACGCTGTCCATCTAATATGACTGAGCTGGAGCTGTTTTGCAAAGAAGAATGGGCAAGGATTTCAGTCTCTAGATGTGCAAAGCTGGTAGAGACATACCCTAAAAGACTGGCAGCTGTAATTGCAGCAAAAGCTGGTTCTACAAAGTATTGACTCAGGGGGCTGAATAATTACGCACACCCCACTTTGCAGTTATTATTATTTTTTTTTTTTTAATGTTTGGAATCGTGTATGATTTTCGTTCCACTTCTCACATGTACACCACTTTGTATTGGTCTTTAACGTGAAATTCCAATAAAATTTATTCATGTTTGTGGCAGTAATATGACAAAATGTGGAAAACTTCAAGGGGCCGAATACTTTTGCAAGCCACTGTATCCAAAGGAGGGGTCCGCACACAGTCTTAGTGAAGCAAAAAGTGCAAGTTTTTATTGCTCCATTACACACATGCAATGTTCATCTAACCGTTTTGGCTGACGATCGTTTTGTGGCCTTTAGGGAATAGGAATCCCCTTTGTCAAGGCATAGGCAGAAAAAACATATACGGTATATGTTTTTTCTGCCTATGCCTTGACAAAGGGGACCCCTAAAGGGCCCGAAACGATAGTCGGCCAAAATGGTCAGATGAACATTGCATGTGTGTAATGGAGCAATAAAAACGTGCACTTTTTGCTTCACTAAGACTGTGTGCGGACCCCTCCTTTGGATACGTGTTTATGCTGCATAGGAGTCCTGCACCAGCACTCGCACATTAGGTGTGCGGTTCTTTTTCTACATAGGGTCATATGCATACCGCCGACCCCAGCAATCCCCTCCTACTGGACAGGAAGTATGTTACTGGGTAGGGCTGCTCAAATCCAGATCCAGGAGAAACCCGGATATCTCCCAGTAATGCTGTGCGGGTGGGCGGGGGAGTCAAGCTTACCTATCTGGCGTCTTCTTCGTCCATCCCTCGGTGCCTCCCACGATGCGGTCCACGCGCATCATGTGACTACAAACACTTCCTCCTTCAGCCTGGAAGGAGGACGTTTTTATAGTCACGTGACCGACGCGTGGACCGCATCGTGGGAGGCGCCGAGGGATGGACCGAAGAAGACGTCAGAGAGGTAAGCTTGACCCCCCCGCCCACCCCGCACAGGTTTACTGGGAGATACCCGGATAGCAACTATCCGGGTTTCTCCCGGATCCGGATTTGAGCAGCTCTATTACTGGGATCCCCGCCGTATTCCCATCATGACCCCTGCAACACCGCCTCCAACCTCTTAGTTATGCATCACCCATTGACTTACATTACTTCCGCCACCGCGGATTTCCGGCGGTAACACGCTGTTGACTTTGTGGCGGCTAGGCAGTGGATTGGGCATCTTCAGCACAGCGTGGCGCGGTAAGTGTTCTAGGCCCTATTGCCTTGCATTGCTGTTGCGTTACCAGCAAGTGTAAAAGCCTAAAAGGAACCCGAGGTGTGAGACCTCTGGAGGCTGCCATATTTATTTCCTTTTAAACAATATTAGTTGCCTGGCAGTCCTGCTGATCTTTCTGGTCAGTAATGTCTAAATTACACACCTGAAACAAGCATGCAGCTAATCTTGTCAGATTTGTCATAGACCTCTGCTCTGCATGCTTATTTAGGGTCTATGGCTTAAAGTATAAGAGACAAAGGAACAGCAGGACAGCCAGGCAAAGTGCATTATTTAAATGGGAAAACATCTCAGCCTCCATATCCCTCTTACCTCAGGTTAAAGAGAACCCGAGGCAAACATAAAGACTAAAATCAGATACTTATGTAAGAAGAAGGGAGACGCTGAATCCTGCAGAGACTTCCTGCATCCTCCTGGAGACCACCGCTGCTGCCCGGGACACCCTTAATGATCGCGACAGCGCTCCTCTTCATATATGAATACCTGCGCGGAACAGCTGCTCATGGATCAGTGGCTTTGGCGCACTGTGCAGACGTGGCAGCACTCATGAAGGCTCAGTACGGCCGTGCTCGTGCATGGAGGGCAGCGTGGCCACCTAACATATCTGACAAGCTGTAGTTGGCTATGCATATTTGACAAGAGCTTTGTCAGAATCGCGTGGCTGCGCTCTACTCTGTGTACGCTCCTGGCCATACTGCACATGTGTAAATACGGCTTTTGATGCGTAGTACGGCCGTGTTTATACATGGAAATGGCCCTTGTCAGCTGTGTTTGGGTGGAGGAGTACATGGAAAGTCTCAGGACCACCCAGAAGCTTCCCTCTACTTAGATAATTCTATTGAATTTTTTTGGTTTGGACGTTATAGGTTTGCTTTAAATGCATATACAAATTTCACTCTTTCCCGTCTTACTGTCATACTGCTAGGGCCCCTTCACATGCGCTTTTGGTTTCGTTGCGTTGATGCAAATGAGCAAAGAAGTGTTTGGCATCAACTCCCGTCGTTCAGTAAAGGCCGTCACATTTTGACTCTCACACAGATTCATGGAAGCACCACATGTAGCGCCCAGGATGGAACGAGACGATGGGAGACGACAGCATTGAGCGCAGTGCTTGCACGAATGACTGAAAAAGCCAGTACCGGTGTTTAAAAAGTGCTGCCCACTCATCTGAATAGACAGCGCTTGAGTGACAAACGCCAGGCGCCGCAGTTAACGCTGGATCAACGTCCACGTTATCCGGCCACGAAACTGTGTTTGCACTGCACATAGATACATTCCATTTGGTGGAACTAAACGGATCGGCACAGATGCAAACAATAGGATAGGATCCATCCATTCACATTAGTATCTTTTGTGTATTTGTCATTAAATTCTGCTGAAATATACAGGAAAGAGTTGGGGGGGTTATTAGTTTTTTTTTTTTTTTTGAAAGAATATTTTTATTGACTTTTTTGCATAAAAATATAACATTGGTAATGCAACAAGCACCCACCATACCAGGGGCATAGCAATAGGGGTTGCAGAGGTTGCGACTGCATCGGGGCCCTTGGGCCAGAGGGGCCCCGAAGGGCCCTCCCTCAAATGCAGTATTAATGCTTTCTATTGGTCCCGTGCTCATAATAATCACTTCTATAGATACATGGGAATAGTGGTAATCATTAACAAGCTGCTCCCCACCCCCTTCTTGCACCTCTGACACTGTAGTTGCCATTGGCAGATTTTGGTGCGCCGTATCAGTTGTCATGTATAGAGTGCATGGGGGGCCCCATTGTAAAACTTGCATCGGGGCCCACAGCTCCTTAGCTACTCCACTGCTCCATACATTCCATACAGACATATACACATAGTGCTATATGCTACTGCAATAGAATACATCTAAAAGCCCGTGCACACGTCTGTCTAAAGTGTACCAGAGACTTGGCCATACGCTTATAGATTTTCAGCAGATTCGACCATCAGATAGATTTCTGTCAGATGCCTGTCAAGTCAGATTTGACAGGAATCTGATGTGTGCCACACACTAGAAACTGATTTCCAATATATTTGAGAACTAAATTTATTGGAAATCTATTGGAAATGGATCTAAATGCATTATTGGGCCATTAGGTCCAATGCAACTCTATGAGCCAGCAGCAGATCGACCTAGATTTTTCATCCAGTAAGATAGATCAAATTGATCGAAAATCAGACGCAAATCGATCGGCTGATTCGATAGAAGCGATTTCTGATTGATCGATCGATGGCTGAAAGTGACCAATGTATGGGCCCCTTTAGAGGTAGAAAAGATTTATACATACATGGGGCTTCCTCCAGCACCCTCCGCACCGATCGCTCCCACGCTGTCTTCCTCCGCCTTCTCATTCTCCCGGTACAGGTCTCGTAAGTTGGGACAGTCAGGGCCAGTTGGCCCATGCGCAGCAGGACAGCGCACCCCCCGTCTCGATCCCGCGGTTGGGAGCATTTTGCGCCTGTGCAGTAGTACTGCGCAAGCACAGAGTGCGCCCAGTCCTGGCAGCAGGGCACACACATGGGGCTGGCCTGTGCATGTGCAATGCTCGGCGGGGTGTAGTGCGCTAGTTTGCAATCTCCATCCAGGTAGTATACCTCCTTCCTTACCGATAGCACATCATTTCCTCTTCACATGCTACTTGCTTTCTCTACCTCTTTGTATTTGTGGCTGTCACTAGAGATGAGCCGAAATTTTCGAAATTTCGAACTGCTTTTATTACGAATGCGAAATTTAACATTACGACCCAAATTCGTAATTTATTTTCAAATCGTAATTTACAATTTCGTAATCGAAATTTCACTCCCGTAATGACGAATTTCGTGTCTCCAACTGAAATTTTACTGTTTCAGGTTTGTAAGGGTTTCTATCCCTCTAGATGCCTAAAATGAATAGCACAGCCAGCCTCCTCCTCCTCCTCCTCCTCCTCCTCCTCCTCCTCCTCCTCCTCCTCCTCCTCCTCCTCCTCCTCCTCCTCCTCCTCCTCCTCCTCCTCCTCCTCCTCCTCCTCCTCTCTCTCTCTCTCTCTCTCTCTCTCTCTCTCTCTCTCTCTCTCTCTCTCTCTCTCTCTCTCTCTCTCTCTCTCTCTCTCTCTCTCTCTCTCTCTCTCTCTCTCTCTCTCTCTCTCTCTCTCTCTCTCTCTCTCTCTCTCTCTCTCTCTCTCTCTCTCTCTCTCTCTCTCTCTCTCAGCTATGCTCACCACCATACCACCAAACACACACTAAATAGACTGCTAACCTAAATCTTACTTGTAGACAGTCATATGAGACACATGCTGGGTGCAGGGCTTTGTGATTGGACCATGGACCATGCGATAGAGTGAGGTGCAAAAATGAAATCATGCCTAGCAGAGGATGGTTTCACAATGCTAAATGCTAGGCTGGTTGTGGTGCAATTGGTTAGTGCGTCTGGCTGGTAACAGCAAGGTTACAGGTTCGATTCCATCCAGGCATGTCTTTTCCTTTTGCGTTCAACAGTTGTCCAAACAGAGCCAACAGAGCCCCAGATAGCCATGTAGAGTTAGGTCACAGCTAGCCTGGCTGTGGTGCAATTGGTTAGTGTGTCTGGCTGGTAACAGCAAGGTTACAGGTTCGATTCCATCCAGGCATGTCTTTTCCTTTTGAGTTCAACAGTTGTCCAAACACCGAGCACAAAGTTTTGCATGCGTAAAGTTTTACGCACGCAAAATACCCCATGGGGTTCAATGGCGCAGCGCGCGCACGCAAAAGGAAAAGACATGCCTGGATGGAATCAAACCTTGCTGTTACCAGCCAGACACACTAACCAATTGCACCACAGCCAGGCTAGCTGTGACCTAACTCTACATGGCTATCTGGGGCTCTGTTGGCTCTGTTTGGACAACTGTTGAACGCAAAAGGAAAAGACATGCCTGGATGGAATCGAACCTGTAACCTTGCTGTTACCATCCAGACGCACTAACCAATTGCACCACAGCCAGGCTAGCTGTGACCTAACTCTACATGGCTATCTGGGGCTCTGTTGGCTCTGTTTGGACAACTGTTGAACGCAAAAGGAAAAGACATGCCTGGATGGAATCGAACCTGTAACCTTGCTGTTACCAGCCAGACGCACTAACCAATTGCACCACAGCCAGGCTAGCAGTGACCTAACTCTACATGGCTATCTGGGGCTCTGTTGGCTCTGTTTGGACAACTGTTGAACGCAAAAGGAAAAGACATGCCTGGATGGAATCGAACCTGTAACCTTGCTGTTACCAGCCAGACGCACTAACCAATTGCACCACAGCCAGGCTAGCTGTGACCTAACTCTACATGGCTATCTGGGGCTCTGTTGGCTCTGTTTGGACAACTGTTGAACGCAAAAGGAAAAGACATGCCTGGATGGAATCGAACCTGTAACCTTGCTGTTACCAGCCAGACGCACTAACCAATTGCACCACAGCCAGGCTAGCAGTGACCTAACTCTACATGGCTATCTGGGGCTCTGTTGGCTCTGTTTGGACAACTGTTGAACGCAAAAGGAAAAGACATGCCTGGATGGAATCGAACCTGTAACCTTGCTGTTACTAGCCAGACGCACTAACCAATTGCACCACAGCCAGGCTAGCTGTGACCTAACTCTACATGGCTATCTGGGGCTCTGTTGGCTCTGTTTGGACAACTGTTGAACGCAAAAGGAAAAGACATGCCTGGATGGAATTGAACCTGTAACCTTGCTGTTACCAGCCAGACACACTAACCAATTGCACCACAGCCAGCCTAGCATTTAGCACTGTGAAACCATCCTCTGCTAGGCATGATTTCATTTTTGCACCTCACTCTATCGCATGGTCCAATCACAAAGCCCTGCACCCAGCATGTGTCTCATATGACTGTCTACAAGTAAGATTTAGGTTAGCAGTCTATTTAGTGTGTGTTTGGTGGTATGGTGGTGAGCATAGCTGTCTTCCATGTGGTTGGCCTGGGTTTGATCCCTGGACATGTCATGAATGTGAGTATGGTTTTGAAGTACTACAGATCTCTGGAGAGAGAGAGAGAGAGAGAGAGAGAGAGAGAGAGAGAGAGAGAGAGAGAGAGAGAGAGAGAGAGGAGGAGGAGGAGGTTGGTTATTCATTTTAGGCATCTAGAGGGCTAGAAACCTTTGCAAACTTTAAAATACTAAATTTCGTAATCGTAATTACGAAAATTTGCGTAATTTGCGAAAATTACGAAATTTCGATTACTGCTAAAATCGTAATTGTAGTAATTTCGCGAAATTTCGGAAATTCGTAATTAGGTCATTACGCTCATCCCTAGCTGTCACTTCTCTATCTCACTCTCTCCCTCACTGGGGCGGCGTTTCTATTCGCTCTGTGCTCAGTGCGATACATTCCCTCCTATATCTATGCTGGCTCTCTGTGCACAGCACTTGCACTTTATACATGCACTGTCCCAGGCACAGTTGGTTTGCACTATTGCTTTGCTGTGCAGAGTAATATATGTATCATTGCACTTTGTTATTCCTCTCTTCATTGGACACACCTACTATTCTATGTTTGTATATTCGCAAATGTTACTTATATTTATGGTTGGTGTATCATATGATTATTTATGAGATGCAATTCTATTGGGAGCAATTATTGTCATTATTACCCATATACCTGTACCCTTGATGGTAGATACAAACATATGCAATTATTGTGGTACTATACATTATTGCAGCCATACCCCGCCCCCTTTACTCAGTTTTTATGTTTTTTTAATACTTTCCTGTGATTAATAAAAGTAATATACTATTAGCATATCCTGTTGCAACCTTTTGCTTTTTCTCCTTTTGTTCAATTGTTGGGCCAGCCGTGGCCAGTTGGAGCATGCGCAGTGCGGCTGCGCGCACCCCTACATCTCACTACCGCGGCTTGGAGCATTCTGTGCCTGTGCAGTAGAACTGCACAATCCTAGAGCGCTCTCAGCCATGGGAGCGCGACGGGGCACACGCATGGGGCCGACCCGCGCATGCGCAGTGTGCCCCGACTGGCCAGGCTTACGGTGCTTCTATTGGAAGAATAAAAAGGCGGAGGACGGCAGCGTGGGAGCGATCCGTGTGGATGGGGCTGGAGAAAGCCCCAGGTATGTAGAAATCTTTTATATCTGTTTGTCTCAGGGTTACTATAAGGCTCCCTGCACACTGCATGCAATGCCGATTCCGATTTTTAATCGGTTTTTACATCCGATTCCGATTTTTAATCATTACTGCATGCTGGGTTTTTTCCTCCATTTTTCTGTTGATTGCATTCAGGGAAAATCGGAATTGCAAATAGGAAATGGAATCAGAATCGCAAAACGGATTTGCAGTGTGCAGGGAGCCTTAAAGAGAACCTGAACTGAAAATAAAAAGTCAAAATAACCATGCACAGGTCATACTTACCTCCCATGTAGTCTACTCATTAATCTCTTTCTCCTCTCCTGCGTCCCATTTGTCCACTGTGATCAATGGAATTCTTCGCCCTCCATTTTAAAAATGGCCATTACCCCAAAACGGCTTCCTGGTCAGCACACTGTTAAACTGTATTATCATCCACTTGAGCAATAGGGAAACATGGACATTACCTTGCACATTCAGTTATAACTGACCGCAACTGGTATATTTCAGTTCTGACAAAATATTATCAGAACTGGAAAGCATCACTGTAAGAAGAAAATGGTGAGCTTCTGAGAGGAACTGACAGGTTAGTATGTAATATTCATTTGCAGCTATATCATGTGTTTATTTTAAATAATTTTCCTCGCTTCAGATTCCCTTTAAGGATACCTTAGTGAAAATTTAAATTAAAAACAGGGGAAGCAGGCATGTTTAGTGGGCTCTCCTCATGCCCTTCACTATCCTCGCTCTCCTCACTCTACCTATATTGGGCTCTCGGTTTTTTTTATTCTTTTTTGTCTTATAAATTGAGGAGACAGGGAAGTAAGGATGCGGATGAAACCTTGGAAATTCTACAATATTATGGCAGGGCCGGCCGAGGCAGAGGCGAGAGATGCTCCAGCCTCAGGGCGCAGTGTAGGAGGGGCCGCACAACTCACTCAGCTATCATTCCCCTATTGTGTTTGAAGCAGAGATAAATAAGAAAAGGGGATACATGGCAGTGACTGCAAGCCAGATAACTAGAGGTTAAAGAGGAAGTCCAGTGAAAATAATGCAATAAAAAAAGTGCTTCATTTTTACAACAATTATGTATAAATGATTTAGTTGGTGTTTGCTCGTTGTAAAATCTTTCCTCTCCCCGATTTACATTCTGACATTTATCACATGGTGACATTTTTACTGTGGGCAGGTGATGTAGCTGCTGCTACAGTAGCTGGTTTGGCTGTTAGAGACAGCTGTAAACAGCTAATTCCTGTCTGTGAACCTTGTTACATTGTAACAAACTGCCAAAAGTACCGCGGTCCCAGAGCTTCTTGTGGGAGAGGTTTCAGCACAAAATCAGTCATACAGCGCCCCCTGATGGTCTGTTAGTGAAAAGCAATATATTTCACATATAAAAGGGGGTATCCGCTACTGATTGGGATAAAGTTAAATTCTTGGTTGGAGTATCTCTTTAAGTTGTTGGGGGCCCTGGGTCGCCTCTTAGTCTAATAGCAATCAGTATGTGATGGCTGGGTGGGAGGGATGGGGGGGTCGCACTTTGGTGTCTCAGCCTTGGGTGCTGGAGGACCTTGTCCCAGCACTGTATTATGGTGAACAGCCTTGCCTCAATTTTAATAAAGTGCCATACTCAAAAACTACCATTGGGTGGCAGTGTGTCCTAAGAATTATATCATGATCATCACTGTAGGAATGCACGTTTAGCATTAAATGAAAAGTTGGGTATTGTGAGTGATGATGATTTTATTTGCAATAATAGTAATTTCCTTAAGTGTTTGCTTCCCAGATATAAATGATAAAAGGAGGATGAAGGATGATCATGGGAGGACATACTCCGGAAGATTGCCTGAAAGTATTTTTGATAATTCAGGTTGGAGGGAGCATATGATGTCTTCCATGATGCATCACCACTGAATATGAAAATCATCATTTGTTGTCCCTGTAAGCTAACCACACCTCCAGACCCGCTGGAATGCAGTGATGTGTCAGCTTGTGAATTGTACAGAGCCACAATAATCCAACATGCATACAGACTGTTTCAGACTGGTTAATCCTCATCAGTGCATGGCATGGATTAATATGGCTCTGTGGGGTAGGACTTGAAACACTCAGAGTTACAGACTACCCAGCGAGCTCACAGTGACCCAGAACTCCTAGGAGTGTGTAAGGGGCTACAAAGGAACAAAAAAAGCCGTCTTACTAAAATGTTAAGCAAAACAAAAGTTTGCCTACTTAAAGGGGAACTGAAGAGAGAGATATATGGAGGCTGTCATGTTTATTTCCTTTTAAGCAATACCAGTTGCCTGGCAGCCCTGCTGGTCTATTTCTCTGCAGTAGTATCTGAATAAAACTAGAAACAAGCATGCAGCTAGTCTTGTCTGATCTGACTTTAAAGTCTGAAACACCTGATCTGCTGCATGCTTGTTCAGGGGCTATGGCTAATAGTATTAGAGGCAGAGGATCAGCAGGGCTGCCAGGCAACTGGTATTACTTAAAAGGAAATAAACATGACAGCCTCCATATACCTCTCTCTTCAGTTCCCCTTTAAAACAGAAGGTATTTGCCATAACTCAGGTTGGAGTGAGCTCGAGAGGTCTCCCAGTGCATCACCTCAGAACTACTAGGAGGTCTGGTTCACCATGAGCTCGCTGGGCAATCTGTGAGGGCTCGTTCACACATTTGTCGGCCTTTTTATCAAGCGCAGCCGATTTTTAAAATCGTCCACAAAACGCTTGTGCAATGAATCTCTATGAGAAGGTTTATATCCGCACGGATCGCGTGCTGTGGGTTCAGCAAAGCGGTGCCTGGACCATTTTTGGGGCGTTTTTCCTATAATGGAAGGTATAGGAAGAGCGCCAATCACTCAAAAACCACTTTATGCGGCGATTGCGTTCGCGTTCAGAATAAATGCATTGTATTTATTATTTTCTGAGTTAAAGAGTTCACTTCCGGACTTGCGTCAGGGAGTGAATCTCAAAACCGCTCTGGCTAAGCTCTTAGAAAAGCGATTTTTAAAAAAACGCAGCCGCAGTGGAGCGATGGGAGGGGAAAAAGAGCATACTTCCTGGGTTGTGGCTTGGTTTCCTATTGGAGGAAGCTAACAGAGGCGGGGAGGGGTGGGCGGAGCGTCTTATCGAGGGGGAGATGCTAAGAGGATGATTGACAATCCTCACATAAATAAAGCAGGCTAGCGACAAGCAGATTGTAGCTAGCCTGGTGATCTTTTAAGGGGGGACAGCAGAGCGCAGGGGGGACTGGCAGCAGCGATACAATGACCCAAAGGCATATCATTGTGCACACAAGATGTCTCTGGGTCCTATTAGGATTACAATATGCCACCTCGGGTTCTCTTTAAGTCGGCTGAGGTGGCCAATAACAAGCCCCAGCCAATAATCAGGCATGTGTACAGCAGCACCCGACCCCAAACGCGCGAGCGATCCGACCAGTGTATCTACTAAACCCCAGCGACACCGATCCCGTCGTTCGCGCCACCAGCCACGCCACGTATCAGCTGTAACAAAGAGATGTTTTTTCTTTAACCACTTCGTTCTATATGGACGGATATATCCATCCAGATAGACTGTGCAGCTCCTGCTGCCTAAGGCGCGTGATCGTGCACACTCTTGCGCATGCTCCCGCGCGCGCTCCCAATGCCTGCCATTAGCCCCCCGATCAGTGAATGGGAATATAGTTCCCATTAACCAATCTAAATCCCCCGCAGAAAAACCAACAGTCTTTTATCAGAGACCGCAGTTTTTCTACAAAAAAAAAAGTTCCTTGTCCGCTTTCTAGTTCCTGGAAGCGTAATCGTATGCTTCCAGGACTTTTTTGACTGCGGCCATCTTGTGGCCAAATAGTAAACTGCACCCACATACATTGTTTATTAAATAATTACATTACTTTACATTTAAAATTAGCTGTTTACCTCCCACACCAAAAATTACCCAAACACATTTTTTTAATAATAAAAAAAAAATTACAGTTAAAAAACAACAACAACATAAATAGTTACCTAAGGGTCTGAACTGTCAAATGAGTATATTATTATATTTTTTTAAATTATAAGCTGAAAAAAATGCACCTTTATTTCTAAATAAAATATCGGCACCATAAATTGTGATAGGGACATAATTTAAACGGTGTAATAACCGGGACAAATGGGCAAATTAAATATATGGGTTTTAATTAAGTTAGCATATTTTAATTACAAACTATAATGGCCAAAATCTGAGAAATAATGATTTTTTTCCATTTCTTTCTTAATCTTCCTGTTAAAACATAGTTAAATAAATAGTTATTTGGGTTGAAAAAAGACATACGTCCATCGAGTTCAACCAGAGAACAAAGTACAACTCCAGCCTGCTCTCTCACATATCCCTGTTGATCCAGAGGAAGGTGAAAAACCCTTACAAGGCATGGTCCAATTAGCCCCAAAAGGGAAAAAATTCCTTCCCGACTCCAGATGGCAATCAGATAAAATCCCTGGATCAACATCGTTAGGCATTACCTAGTAATTGTAGCCATAAAACGGATTTAGAAAAAAATAATTCTTAGCTAATTGTACCACCCAAAGAAAGCCTAATTAGTGGCGGGAAAAACAAGATATAGATCAATTAATTGTGATAATTAGTGATAAAGTTATTGGCGAATGAATGGGAGGTGAAAGTTGCTCGGATGCATAAGGTGAACAACGCTGTAGCCTGAAGTGGTTAAAGGTCATTATGCTGTTGCTTATCTTTTTAGAGCAGAGAGGAAGTTCAAGTCCGCTTTAAGAAGGTCAGGGCTATGAACTTGTGGTAAGAGCCTTTGTTTGCCTGAGCGACTTTCTGACATAGAAGTGTATAAGGTAGCAGGCGGTTTTGGCATCTCGCCAGCGCACTTTTATCAGACGGTAACAGATGTGCTGTGCCTGCCATGCAGAACCTTCTACATCAACCACGTTCAGTTCAGGGCACCCAGGAAGTGTGCAGAAAGCAGCAAACATTGGGCATGATTTAGTAAAAGCTCCCATGATTACTATAGTTATTGTGTATTTATATATCGTTGTCACTAGTGATGGTCACGTCTAGGAGAACTCATGGAGAAGCATGCGGTTACTAGTTGACACCTTCCTGCAGCAATTTTACATAGTGTATATACTCATGTCCTTAAAGAGGAACTCCAGTGAAAATATTGTAATAAAAAAGTACTTCTTTGTAACAATAATTATGTATAAATGATTTAGTCAGTGTTTGCCCATTTTAAAATCTTTCCTCTCCCTGATTTACATTCTGACATTTATCACATGGTGACATTTTTACTGCTGGCAGGTGATGTCACTGGAAGGAGATGCTGCTTGTTTTTTGGCTGTTGGAAACAGCTGTTATTTTCCACAATGCAACAAGGCTCCCACAGTGTGAGGTCAGAACCATGGTTCTGACATCACGCTGTGGGAGGGGTTTCACCACAATATCAGCCATACAGAGCCCACTGATGATCCGTTTGAGAAAAGGAGTAGATTTCTCATGGGAAAGGGGGTATCAGCTACTGATTGGGATGAAGTTCAATTCTTGGTCATGGTTTCTCTTTAACTGTCCCTCAGAGGAGCTCACAATATAATCCCTACCATACTATTATTATTTCTTATTGTATTTATAAAGTCCCAACATATATGTCAGACTGTGGTAGCCAGGCCCTGATTTACATCACAGGAGTCTATATAGGCACAGATGTCCTGGCTCCCGAGACTTCACCCTCCATAAACCTACAACCCCCCCCACCAAACTACGCCACAAGTGCGCTGGCAGATCCAGCTGTCATTTCTCCCCTATTTCCCTTGTCCGTCATAGGCAGCTACAGGAGACCCTTAGTACTAGGCAGCCAGAAGTACTCTCAATATTAAGTAGCTAGAGGTGCTCCAAAGTATTAGGTAGCTACAGGGGAAACAGTAAATTCGGGCGCCTGAGGCTAGTGGACAAATCGGGCGCCGCCATTCACTTCTATAATAAATATCGTTTAATGGGCGCCCGGTAGGAAAAAAGGGCGCCGGAGAAAACTAACGTTTTAAAAGCGGCGCCCGGAGACTTAATGTTTTATTACTGTTTCTCATGATTACACATTATTTAATGATTTATACATGTTTAAATATTATTTTTAAACGAAAACCAGTACAATATTTTCCCAAACATTATTTTTAAACGAAAAACATTACTTTTTTTTTTTTTTTTTTTTTTTTTACATTATTTTTAAACGAAAAAAATTACAGGGGGGTCTTAGGTTTAGGCACCAACAGGGGGGTCTTAGGTTTAGGCACCAACAGGGAGGTCTTAGGTTTAGGCACCAACAGGGGGGTCTTAGGTTTAGGCACTAACAGGGGGGTCTTAGGTTTAGGCACCAACAGGGGGTCTTAGGTTTAGGCACCAACAGGGGGGGTCTTAGGTTTAGGCACTAACAGGGGGGTCTTAGGTTTAGGCACTAACAGGGGGGTCTAGGGGTTAGGGGTAGGTACAGGGAGGGTTACTTAGGCACCAACAGGGGGGGTCTTAGGTTTAGGCATCAACAGGGGGGTCTAGGGGTTAGGGGTAGGTACAGGGAGGGTTACTTAGTAATTTTTTTTTTAAACGTTATTATGCGTTTCATTATTTAAACGAAAGATTAACGTTTTTACAATTGCCGATTTAATACACATTATTTAATGATTTATAACGTTTAAAAACATTACTTTTAAACGAAATACATTTTTAAACGTAATCCATGTTTATCGTTAAAAACCCGGCGCCCTTTTTTCCCATCGCCCCTTTTTAACGTACGCGCTACAGGAACCTCAGTATTAAGTAGCTAGAGGTGCCCCTGACTGAAGGGAGATCTCATCCGTGGAATGCCGAGAGCTGGGTGGGTGACCTCTCATTTACACTCTCATCAGGACTCTGCATAGGGAATGAGGGAGGGAGGCACTGGGGGAGAGGAGTGAGCCTCCTTTGCATCATCAGGCGCCTGTAGGCACATGTCTACAGTGCCTTATGGTAAATCCAGGACCTGTTAGTAGCACAAGGTTATACAACAGGGTATAGGATACATGGTCATGCAATTTTACAGAGACCCAGCAATTCAAGTCCAAGATAGTCCATGGGAAGGTTGTTGTTGCTGGGGTTGTAAGATCAAGAAGACATACTGGTGGGGGGGATAACAATGAAAAGGGGGGGGGGCACACTAGGTAGGGCTGCTGAATAGTTGCTTGCTTGGCTCAGAGAGTTGAAGAGAACCTGAACTGAAAATAAAAAGTCAAAATAACCATACACAGGTCATATTTACCTCCTGTGTAGTCTACTCCTCAATCTATTTTTCCTCTCCTGTGTCCCATTTGTCCACTGTGACCAATGGAATTCTCCGTCCTCCATTTTAAAAATGGCCATTACCACATAACAGCTTCCTGGTCAGCACACTATTAAACTGTAATATCGCCCACCTGAGCCATAGGGAAACATGGACATTACCTTGCACATTCAGTTGTAACTGACAGCTGCTGATATATAACTGACAACAACTGGTATATTTATGTTCTGACAAAATCTTGCCAGAACTGGAAGGGATCACTGTAAGAAGAAAATGGTGAGCTTCTGAGAGGAACTGACAGTGAGGTTAGTATGTAACATTCATTTGCAGCTATGCCATGTGTTTATTTTAAATAATTTTTCTCGCTTCAATTTCCCTTTAAGGTAGGGGAGGAGGTGGGCCATCTTATAAGAGGTGTTTTTGAGGGCTTGCTTGAAGGTGTTGAAAGGAGGGGCGAGTCTGAGTGGAGGTAGGAGAGAGTTCCATAGGGTGTGGCTGCTCTTGAGAAATCCTGCAGGCATGCTTGGGAGTGAGAAATGTGTGAGGCAGTCAGACTGAGGTCTTTAGAAGACTGGGGGGTGGACAGGTTTATACCTGCGGAAGAGCTCAGAGATGTAGTATGGGCAGGTGTTGTGCACAGACTTGTCGGCCAATCACAGGACCTTGAAACTGATCCTGAAGCAGATAGAGTGCAATGCAATTAAAATGCAGAAAAATGGCTGTTTGTAATACCACGTGTGGCAGTGCTTGCAACACAGTGGCATTAACCGCCTGCAGAGAATGTCATATCTGAGCATGGCTGTGGCTATGCTCTGATGTAACTCCATGGGGGGCTGCCTGTCCTAACAAGCAATCAGGGGCGTATCTGGGTAATATAGAGCCTATGGCAAACACTGAAACTGCACCCTTCCCCCTCTAAAAACAGCATCCTTTCTCATGTACATGTGTTCTGGTTACCTGTTTTTTTGTTTCAGGATATTGCTAAAGTTACTTTTTGGAAAATATGTTGTCTTATTTCCTCTCTGTCCTCTTTTCTATCACTAAGCCAAGTGAGCCCTACATTCATAAATTAAGTAGCCAAGTTCCCCAGATATTTAATCTGAGGTCTGATTCTGAGGCATGGCGCCCCATGGTGCTGTGGCGCCCATGGCACAAGCCATACCTGCACCCCTCTAGATACGCCTCTGCAAGCAATAGAGACGGTACGCTTTGCCTACCTGTGAACACCAATGGAAATCGTATAGCTAAACCAGTCCTCTCTGGGGCAAACTTCTCCAGGTGCCTCCGCTCATACACAACATGACATCATTCTATACACAGTCCAGTCATGACATCACCGCCATCTGCTATTGCATGACCGCATGACAAAGAGCGCACACAGCGACACAACGTTTCTGGAATGTGTCAGGCGGACGTGTATCCATCATTCTCAGCACAGCAAGTTTATGGGAGGAAAATATGTGGCGGTTTCTACGGAAAGTCTGAGTCTTCCGATGAGTTAGCGTTAAGTTATATGGGTAACCTTCGCTTACAAGTGCTGGAAAAAATGATTGAGGTAAATGATCCCACTTTACTGGGCGTCGGGTGCCAGGTGTGTATTTCTCAAGATCTCGGTTGTGAATAAAGACAAATGGAATCTAAATGACTGTAATTGGGGCGCTAAATGGAAAAAAAATGTTGAGTTTATGCTGTTTTTCCAGCTCCTGCTATGGTGAAGTGTTGGGAGGTCATGGAAACCCAGAACAGGCCAGTATTAAACTATATTTAACTTTATAGAATGCATGACTGTGCATAAATTATCTATTTCTCACAGTAATACAGGGTCAAAAATACAAAACTCTACGGGGCCCCCTACAGGAGCATTCGAAATGAGCACCGACTTTGCCGTCCGTGTACTAGCCAGCAATGTTAAATTACAATGTGGCAATGTGGTGAGTTGAGCACCCGATACTAGCCAATCGACTTGTAGTTCAGCTACCGCGGGAGGCGGTTAGTGTTAGACAATAGGTGGGTTAGCATTAGGAGAAGGGTTAGGGATCAGGGGCGTAACAATAGACCCTGCAAGGGATGAAGCTGCAGGGGGGCTCAAAAGCCCCAGGGGGCCCTGTGGGGGGAGAAGTTTCTTGTCCCTGTTCTGAGACTGATAACTAAGGGCACAGAGAGAAAAAGCATTCTGCTCTCTGCACAATTGTTCCAATGACTGCATCTGCTCAGCCACTGATAACGAATCATACAAAATTTTGTAGACAACGATTTGTAGAGGCAGTCCCTATATAGTGTGCAGCAGGCTCTTGTGTACAGAGCCCAGCCTCCAACCTCTCTACCCCTCCCCAAGTGCTCTGTACTGTAGTGATGCTGGAGAAGTCTGCAGAGCCAGTTCTGCTCCATCAGAGATGGACAGAGTGAGTGTAATAAGCTGAGGCTGGGAGCACACTCGTCTGTCAGTTCTCTGTTTGCGTTTTCTGCACACCATGCGTGTCTGTAGGTGTGAAAACATGCAGGTTTTATCACAGAAGCTAATGAGATTGATAGAGAAAATGCCTACAGTGCTTCACTGCTGTCTGTTTTTATCTGCATGGGGAAAACACATTTAAGTGTGCACTAGCCAACTGAATAACATTGGTGTTCAGTTTACCTGTGCAGAAAGTGAGGGGGGAGGGGCCCCATCCAAAGTTTTGCAGGGGGGCCCAGTGATTTCTAGTTTCACCCCGGCCAGGGACCACTCAGCCAGAGATCCTCCCTGGCGGATCACTTCAGCCAAGCGATGGCCGATAGCATTGTTCTCCCCCACTTACTCCGCTGCCGTGCGACGTCACTCCCCTGCCGCTCCACCCCCCCCCCCCCCCCCCTGCATAGAGCAGAACGTGTTGCCCGCTTGCAAGCGAGCGACGCAACTACAATTCAGCACTTTACAACTTTATTGCTCGGTCACACAACTTATCACCTAAATTCATTTTACCTCCTTTTCTTCTCACAAATAGTTTTCTTTTGGTGCTATTTGATTGCTGCTGCGATTTTTAGGTTTTGTATATATATTTTTTTTATTAAGAAAAAAAAGAGTGACATTTTTGCATTTTTTATCCCCCCCTCCTCTAAATTGGCCCTACACTACGATACATACACTACAACACTATACATACATAGACATATGGCTATGGTAGGGATTGGATTGTGAGCCCCTCCGAGGGACAGTTAAAGAGAAACTGTAACCAAGAATTGAACTTCTTTCCAATCAGTAGCTGATACCCCCTTTCCCATGAGAAATCTATTCCTTTTCTCAAACTAATCATCGGGGGCTCTGAATGGCTGATATTGTGGTGAAACCCCTCCTACAGTGTGATGTCAGAACTCAGGACCATGGTCCTGACAGTTTTCTGTCTGTGAACCTCATTGCATTGTGGGAAATAACAGCTGTTTACAGCTGTTTTCAACTGCCAAAAAAGCAAGCAGCATCTCCTTCCACTGACAACACTTTCCACCAGTAAAAATGTCACCATGTGAATGCAAATCAGGGAGAGGAAAGATTTTACAATGGGCAAACACTAACTGAATCATTTATACATAAATATTGTAAAAATGAAGCACTTTTTTCATACATTATTTTCACTGGAGTTCCTCTTTAAGTAAAAGCAAGAAGCTTTAAATCAGGATGATATAATTTATTGGCTAACTAAAAAGAATAAGAATAAGCGAGCTTTCGGCTTTGCAGCCTTCATCGGGCTTAATACCATACTGCTACTCTCTAAGTAACAAAACTATCCTCTGTACAGCACTGCGTAAGATGTCAGCGCTATATGTACATTTTTATTTCAGTTACAAAAAAAAAGCCTGCCAGCGCTGATCAGCAGCTGGCAGGCTGATTGCTGGGGCCTGCTGTGTTTATTGGCGGGAGACGGTGGAGAATCCCCCATGAAGAGATGGACTAATCCAAAACCTGTCGGTAATGTCAGATTTCTACTACCTACTGTAAGTGACAGCAACATAGTAGAAAAGGTTTTTATGACTCATTTTACTCTGTAAGAAACATACTTCTTAATTGTATGTGTTTACACATATTTTAAGTTTTACAATTTTTGCCATAGTGGTCCTTTAAAATAAACACATTGGGCCTGATTCACAAAGCAGTGCAAATTTTTTTCACGCCTGTGAAAAGCCCTTTATCAGAAGTATCTCGCGCGAAGCTCCCGTGCGCAAAGTTTTGCGCGCGCAATCGCGCAGGAGCGCGCGCAGCTCCCATTAAGCCCCATGGGACTTTGCAAGCGCGCCTACGCATTTGCGCGCAAAACTTTGCGCGTGGGAGCTTTGCGGGATCAGCAGCACAAAGCAATGATAACTCTGCTAGTGCATAGGTTATCACGCCTAAAGTCTTTTAGGCGTGATAACTGAGTTATCACCGCTTTGTGAACCAGGCCCATTATGTACCTGCAAATGAATAATATTACATACTTACCTCACCATCAGTTTCTTTCAGAAGCTCATCATTTTCTTCTAACAACGATCCTTTATATCAGTTGCTGTCAGTTATAACGGATAACTGAAGGTAATGTCCATGTTTCCCTATGGCTCAAGTGGGCGATATTACAGTTTAACAGTGTGCTGACCTGGAAGCTTTTACAGGGTCATCCCCAACTTTTAAAGTGCAACTGTCGGGCATAAAATCAAAAAACAATTATTTATTTTTATCTGGTAAACAAGTAAAAAGGATGCTAACCAGGCAATGCAAAAGTTAAAATCACCATTACTTTTCTTGTTTATAAATGATCATTCCCCAGTTTACCTGACTCTTATTTGGTACACTGCTGCAGGAAGGAAGTTGCAGGGCATGCTGGATGGTCTTTTTTGCTTCTTTATTTCCCCTCAGACTTAACTAATGCGCAGAAGCAAAAAAGCACAACCCAGCATGCCCTGCAACTTCCTATTTTGGCAACGTACCAAATAAGAGTCAGGTAAACTGGCGAATAATCATTTATAAACAAGAAAAGTAAGAGAGATTTTAACTTTTGCATTGCCTGGTTAGCATCCTTATTACTTATTTACCAGATAAAAATAAAGAATTGATTTTTTATTTTAGGCCCGACAGTTACACTTTAAAATGGAGGACGGAGAATTCCATTGATCACAGTGGACAAACAGGACGAGAGGAGAAAGATTGATGAGTAGACTACACAGGAGGTATGTAAGAGGTGTGTATGTTTATTTTGACTTTTACCGGTAATTTTCACTTCAGGTGCACTTTAAGCCAACTTGTGCAACCCCTCCCCGTCATGTACAACCTGTGTGATGCAGCCTCTTCATATGCCCCATGTGCAGTAGAAGCCCTTATAGCATGCACACTACTCTCCCACTCCTTGTGCAGCCCTGTCTTATATGTAACCCCATTGTGCAGTAACTCCACTTATCATGTTCAGCAGCTCTTACCCTCCATGTGCAGCAGCTCTTACCCTCTATGTGCAGTAGCCCCTACCCTCCATGTGCAGCAGCCCCTACCCTCCATGTGTAGTTACAGTAGCATCCCTGTTCCATATGCATCAGCTCCCTTCTTCCTTTTACCTGATACCACCATGTAACCAATGAAGTGAAAACATCTGATTTACATATCAGTTCTACAAAGAACCTATTCTTGCTTCACAAATGCCTTGTCAGTGCCAGGACGACCCTCTGCTACTGATCAGAGCTGCCAGCACTGTGCTGAGAACGTTATACACCATCCACGTGAGATGCCCAGTGGCCTGCAACAGCATTACACACCTGGCTGGGTCATTCCTGCTTGATCTTCGCAGTGGCTGTTTATTTCACCACAATGTAGTGGCATTAATAATCTTCTGCGGGTCCGTATTTTTTTTTGTTAGAGTTACGTTCAGAGCTCTTTAAGGTTGTATATGGGGGACAAAGGAGGGAGAGAGTCATCCAACGGTAGATAAAACTGTTAAAAAAAAGCTAAAACAATAAAGGGAGAGATGGTTTACCTACCTCAATAACAGCACATTCACATTCATTCATGAATTGTAATTATGCACAAACAACACGTTTCGTGGGTCTAACGCCCACTTCCTCAGGCCAACTACAGTGCCAGAGATGTATCTAGAGCCAAGAACGGAGCGCCTCAATTTTTTATTACAGTATTACACAATAATATTGAAGATTTATGTTTTTCAATACGGGGAAACAATGTTTTCATTAACTTTATTACTTTCTTGAATAGTTTAAATGGACCCTGAGCAGTAGAAATAAATGAAATCGGTACTTACCTGGGGCTTCCTCCAACCCACCGTAGGCCGCGAGGTCCTCCGGCATCCTCCTGGCTCCTCTCCCGGTCCCGCTGCAGACTTCACTACCGGCGACACCCGGGACGAGTATCGGCCCGACTCTTCCTCATCGGTGACGCGACACATCATCACGCCAGCCGCTATGCGCCATCATGGTGTCCAGCGTAACAGTACTGGGCATGCACGGTTTTCTAACTCTGAACCGCGCAAGGGCAGGTCTGTCACACCGGCTGCCGTGATGACGCGTAGCGGCTGGCATGATGACGTGTAGCGCAACCGTTAAAGTGAACCAGAGATGAAGCACCCTCATGTATTTTACCATATATATCAGTGGGAACATTAGAGAAAACACATACCATGCTCTCTGTTTCATTCTTCACTGCTCAGCCTGCTTCTAATCATCCCTGATAAAATCCCTGACTGAGAATTCAGTCTGGCTTTGCTCAGGAATCTTTATAGCTGAGTCTGTCTTCTCTGATGTCTTTTCAAGCCCAAGCCTGCCCCCGCTGGCTTTGCTATAATGACTCAGCTATAATGATTACTGAGCAAAGCCAGACTGAATGCTCAGTCAGGGATTTTATCAGGGCTGTTAAGAAGCAGTTTGAGCAGTGAAGAATGAAACAGAGAGCAGGGTAGGTGTCTTCTCTAATGTTCCCACTGATATATATGGGGAAATACATGAGGGTGCTTCGTCTCTGGTTCTCTTTAAGGAAGTGCCGGGCCGACATTCGTCCCGGGTGTCGCCGGTAGTGAAGTTTGCAGCGGGACCGGGAGAAGAGTCAGGAGGACGCCAGGGGACCTTGCGGCCTACGCATGGGCTGGAGGAAGCCCCAGGTAAGTACCGATTTCATTTATTTCTACTGCTCAGAGTCCCTTTAAGGGCCACTGCACAAAGCCCAGTTGTGTTGCAGAAAAATTCTGCATGTCAACTCACTGACTGTTCATAGTCTATGTACAGTGTCCATTGCAGTTAACACTCAGTATAATGCATGTGTTATGCAACTGACCACTGTGAAAGCAGCCTAATAAACTTTCCTCTTTTCCTTACCCTGTTTCCTCTTCTTCACGCGTATCTCTCGGTAAAAAAGTGCCCCTGGGAGCTACTTATCTTTGGCACTGTAGAAGCCGGGACCTCGCAGGGCACCCCCGAAAGAGTGGCGGCTGCAGCACACAGTAATAATTATTACATCTGCACTCCTGCACAGGCGCGGTTCCAGCTTCCCCTCGGCGGAAATTGCCAAGCCTGATCAGGTGCAAATCGCCTGCATAGTAGAGCAGACCTGATCGGGCTCGGTTATTTCAGCCTGAGGGGTAGTTGGTGGTGCGCCTGATTTTATTACTGTGTGCTGTTTGGAGGAGCCAGCACTGGAACGAGAAAGGCACAGGAGAATGGGGAAGCTTCATTACGATCCAGAAGCCCCCCCCTCTCGAAGGAAAGTACCCACCAGGGGCAGGCACTTTAAAGGGAACTTAAACTAAGGATATGGATTTTTCCTTTTAAAATAATACCAGTTACCTGACTCTACTGCTGATCCTGTGTTTCTAATACTTTTAGCCACAGCCCCTGACCAAGCATGCAGATCAGGTACTCTGACTGGATTAGCTGCATGCTTGTTTCAGGTGTGTGATTCAGCCACTATTGCAGCCAAAAAGATCAGCAGGACTGCCAGGCAACTATTATTGTTTAAAAGGAAACAGCCATATTCCTCTCAGTTAAAACACATTTATATTGCGCTTTTCTCCTGGCAGACTCAAAGCACCAGAGCTGCAGCCACTAGGACACGCTCTATAGGCAGTAGCAGTGTTAGGAAGACTTGCCTAAGGTCTCCTACTGAATAGGTGCTGGCTTACTGAATAGGCAGAGCTGAGATTTGAACCCTGGTCTCCTGTGTCAGAGGCAGAGCCCTTAACCATTACACCATCCAGCCACTTAAGGTTCCCTTTAAAGGACCTCTGTAGCAAGAGGTATGTGGAGGCTGCCATATTTATTTTATTTTAAACAATACCAGTTGCCGGGCATCCCTGCTGATCTATATGGCTGCAGTAGCGTCTGAATCACACCAGAAGCAAGCATGCAGCTAATCTTGTCAGATCTGACAATAATGTCAGAAACACCTGATCTGCTGCATGCTTGTTCAGGGGCTATGGCTAAAAGTATTAGAGGCAGAGGATCAGCAGGTTAGCCAGGAAACTGGTAATGTTTAAAAGAAAATAAATATGGCAGCCTCCACATTCTTCTCACTACAGTTGTCCTTTAACATTCTTTTGTAACGTTTGTTATCTAAGGCCCCATTCACACTTAGAAACGCAAAACGCCGGAGATTTTTTTCCAGCGTTTTGCAGGAGTGATTTTTCCACGATTTCATGCGGAAAAATCACTGAACAGTGTGGCGATTTTGCCGCGATCGCATTTAGCGCTTCTATAGCACTGAAACGCGATCACCGGGAAATTGCCTGAAATGGTGCAGGTGACGCGTTTGCGTTTTGCATTTTTGCCCATTTTTGGGCGATTTGCGCCCAAGTAAGAACAGGCCCATAGGGTTTCATTACGCTAGTGCTTTTGAAAAGCGCTAGCGTATGAGCGTTTTGCCGAAATCGCGGCAAAACGCTCTAGTGTGAATGGGGCCTCACTGACAGCTCCAGGCTGAAGATAAAATACTGAACATCTCACTTGTTTTATCTCATGCTATCCTTTGTGAATTGACACTTATGAGGTAATTACTTCATAAGTTTGTTACTTCCCTCACAAGTTTGGTCCTTTATCTCACATGTAAGCTTTCCATGTGGTAACAACCTTTGTGAATTAACATTTGACAACATTTTCTGTAAAATGAGCAGCGCTGTGTATTTGGAACAATTTTTTGGTACCTGCAGTCAGAGTCGGTGGTTTCATAAACTGAGGAGTCTGAGTTGGAAATCACACGCACTGGTTCGCATGACAGCTGGGGGCCCGTCTCTCTCACTGGCTGAAGCCCCCACACCACCATGCGATACCCAGAGGGAAGTGCGGGGGGGCTCTGGACCTCTCACCCCCACTGCCTCTGAACTGAATGCTACAAAATACACAATTTGCTCACTCCCAGCTAAAGCAATTTCCAACCTTTATTTGGTCAGCAGGTGCCAGTCAGCCAATCAGGTGTACTGTCAAACACAGTATATGCTGCTCAAAAAACTGCACTTTATTCAAAGTAATTAAAAAGGCACACACATATATTATAGGAAAAATGTCAGGAAATAACCTGGCATATAAATTTGGGTATTGACAAATACAATACTATGTGCTGCAACTGTCGAGGACAGAACAAACAATCCCATATGAATAGCAATTTAATAGATCAGGTCACATGGCATGATATAAAAGACATATGATACTGGCTAAGGGCTAGATAGAGCTCAATAAATGTAAGCAGTAACCATGGAAACTTAGTCCAATTAATTCATTGCACCTTGGTGGCACCAACATGATAACCCCGTGAGGAGACCCAGATATTGTAAACAACTATGGTCATAACCACTCACAGAGGGCAGATCTTGGTGCAAACAATATGGTCAATGTCAGAGGGTGCCAATATACTTTAACTAAATATGGACAATAACCATGGAACCCAGTCCAAATGCTCATTGCACCTTGGTGGCACCAACATAATATCCCCGTGAGGAGACCAATATAGGTAATCCAGCTATGGTCATAACCACTCACAGAGGGCAGATCCTGGTGCAACCAATATGGTCAATGTCAAAAGGTGCCAGTATAAGATTGAATAGTCAAGGTAACCCCAAACTATGAATTAGGTAATGATGGAATTATTGGGGACACCGTAGCCACAACTGTGACAACTTACAAGTGACATTTCTCACACGCGGAGATATTGTTCGCAATACAGTGACTCTGTATCCAGACGCCTCCTTGTAGCATTTATTATACTGCGTCTCAGACCAGTTGGCCTGACGTGAGTGGGGCATTACTAGCTGTTTCTCAACACTATTCAGCTTTGACAAGCTGCCATAACAACCACCAACATTGGCTGATAACCTATATGTATGCTCTGTTGATTATGATGGACGTCTGGCATTAGGATATCCCCGCATATTCGGATAAATAGGATTTCTGCTTTGCTTAAGTTCTGATCCGGACAACTCTATTTTATATATTTCCTTCAGAATCTGCAAACGCATTACTGAACTGAGATCCTTTTGAGCCAATTCCTATGATGTGTGGGCTCACTGTTGTCACAATGGAGGCAGTATTGCTTCATTAACTGTACTGTGACAGGATTCAAGCTTTTTGGATTGACTTTATTTAGCGGTTGCAAATACAGGAATTCGCATGGCTCTTCCAGATACTCAATTTGGCTGATCTATATATGTGGTTCTGGCATGATGAATATTAAGCGGTCTATTTACAGTTATTAGGCTCCCGGCTCCTTGTTATTCTATGAATAGCATATGTCTGATCATATTGGTCACACCTTTTCTATACTCTGTGAGTGGTTATAATCATACTCTAAATATATATATTGGTTTCCTCACAGTGGTTGGCTACGGTGTCCCCAATAATTCCATCATTACCTAATTCATAGTTTGGGGTTACCTTGACTATTCCATCTTATACTGGCACCTTTTGACATTGACCATATTGGTTGCACCAGGATCTGCCCTCTGTGAGTGGTTATGACCATAGCTGGATTACCTATATTGGTCTCCTCACGGGGATATTATGTTGGTGCCACCAAGGTGCAATGAACATTTGGACTGGGTTCCATGGTTATTGTCCATATTTAGTTAAAGTATATTGGCACCCTCTGACATTGACCATATTGTTTGCACCAAGATCTGCCCTCTGTGAGTGGTTATGACCATAGTTGTTTACAATATCTGGGTCTCCTCACGGGGTTATCATGTTGGTGCCACCAAGGTGCAATGAATTAATTGGACTAAGTTTCCATGGTTACTGCTTACATTTATTGAGCTCTATCTAGCCCTTAGCCAGTATCATATGTCTTTTATATCATGCCATGTGACCTGATCTATTAAATTGCTATTCATATGGGATTGTTTGTTCTGTCCTCGACAGTTGCAGCACATAGTATTGTATTTGTCAATACCCAAATTTATATGCCAGGTTATTTCCTGACATTTTTCCTATAATATATGTGTGTGCCTTTTTAATTACTTTGAATAAAGTGCAGTTTTTTGAGCAGCATATACTGGTTTTGTCCTTTTCTCTTTTTTCATAGTGTTTAGTTACCAGTGCTGGTACCTGCACATAAGGCTACACCCTTTAATACTCATATATCAGCTTTGTTTTGTTGTACTGTCAAACACCCCTTGCCTGCCGTACCAAATCTAGTAGGAATTGCATAAATTAGGTAGCATTCAGGTGGGAGTGCGAACCATTGTGTGTGATTTTTAATTTTTTGCAGCTTCCAGGATGTGGTTGACAGGTGAGTGGTGCGGGATGGGGCCGTGTGGGAGATGTGCCTGCATGGGGGCTCCCTGTAATCGATGTAATCTACGATTACGTCCAACCGAAGCCTCCCACCTGAATGCTACCTAATTTATGCAATTCCTGCTAGATTTGGTACGGCAGGCAAAGGGTGTATAACAGTACACCTGATTGGCTGACTGGCACCTGCTGACCAAATAAAGGTAGGAAATTGCTTTAGCTGGGAGTGAGAAAATTGTGAGTTTTTGAGTCTGAGGGAGTCGGAAGAGTTTTATACCAACTCGATAGCCCTGCAAGGGCTGTGGAGTTAGAGTTGGGGTCGAGGTCTCAGAGTCAGAGCAATTTTGGCTACCTGAAGTCGGTGGTTTCATAAACTGAGGAGTCGGATGATTTTTGTACCGACTCCACAGCCTGAAAATCATTGTTTTCTGATTTACCTCATACCATAATGCTTTGTTAATTGAGCCCTAGACCCTGTATCTCATTATCACGTTTTCAGAAGTGATATTTCTGACAATTGTTTACTTTTAGTATTCTGCTGCGACATGAATGACTTTAGAGACGTCAGAATGATGACATTTTCAATAAAGTTCTCCTTTAGAAGGCGACAGAATTCACAGAGACATAACACAGTTTATTTCTAAAGATTTATTGAAGCACTGACAGGCTGCTTGGAAGTAAAAAGCTTTTCTTGGGACTTTAAAAACAGTATTGCGGCACAAGATATTGCTTTTACGTCATCAGTAAACTAGACCACTGTCGTTCAATAGGGACTCCGCCACAGGGAAATCTCTCCAGCGGCGCTAAGAAGGCCCGAGGCTTTCCAGCTGTGGTGAAACGCCAAGTCCCAGAATGCACTACCAGCCAGAGGCATGCTGGGAACAGGAAGTTCCGCCACGGCTGGAGAGCTGGCAGTCCGCTACCTCTGCACTACAAAATGTCTATCTCCTGCTCTTCAATTATTATCAGCGAAAAAAAGGCACTTGAAAGCTGGTTTTCTTCAAGATTTAAACAGAGGGACAAGGATATGTTGTTGGTCGATGTTTTCAAAGTTCAAAGGGAAGGTCTTCACTCCTGGTAGTCAGAGCTTTCATTGATGACCTGCCAAAATAAAACGATGCCGTTAATGCCTGACAGAGTCCTCTCTGCATTCATTAGGTTATCTGTACTTTATGTAACCCATAAGTATAATTTATCCATATAATGGATATGTAGTATGGGTGACGGCATACAGTCAGACGTTACTTTTAGAGGGGAAAAAAATGCATTTTTTGTACTAGAACTTTGCCCATCAGGCTCCTTTCACACTGCTTTGCGTAGCGGTACTCTCCCTTGCTGCTCCCTGATGTAGCTTGCCGCAGTGGCTATTAGTCTCTATGAAACAGGCCACAGTACCCGAGGAGCAACACGATGTGACGGAAGTGGTCTGGCCAATGCAGAAGCTAAAGAGCCCTTGCGAGTGGTCAAGGACTCTATGGGAGTCTTTATAGATTGTCGCGGCAGCCATGTAGCGCGCATGCACAGATTGTGGGAATAGCCATAACGTACTTTCTGCTTGGCAGGGAGTACGTCACTGAGCGGGGTCTTGCAGATTTCCCTGTCAGCGCAGTCTACCACAGGGACCAATTTGCATGCAATGGTGCGGTGTGCCGCGGTAGGGCCTGCCATGCACAAATCTTACCGTACTTCAGGCTCCACCGATGTCATACTAACTGAAAGGGGATTTGGTTGTGGAGTTTGATCTCATGTATAGCCACGTTCTCATGTACTTAGTGATAACTAAACCTGAAACACCCAACTCCCCTGTATTCTAATCTCCTAGCGGTACTTTGGTAACACGGTACAAAACATAGTGCCACATAGAGTTCCAATAGGCCGAACTATTGCTAAAAATAGCATTTATGCTATTAAAAATAATGGAGTGAATTTAAAAGAATATTCACAATGTGTTTCTTATACCTCCTGCTGTGTTAAAATGATAAGCAGCTTCCTCCTGGCAGATCAGCTATTCTATTGTCCTGAAAGACAACTATATAGTCCTTGAAGCTGTTCCTCTAGTTACCCTATGATTGTAGCTGATCAGTACTTTTTGTAGAGCTGTTTTTAGCATTAGTGACCTGATGCAATAATGACATCACCAACCTGTCCATCTCTGGTCTCCACAGTCTTGATCAGAAGTGATCTTTTGGTATGGGTCTCTGGTGGGCGGGATTCAAGGTTTGTTTCTAGGGGGGGAAAAATCATTTTTTAATATAAAGAAATTCACATAAATGTAAATAAAAACTGCAGCCATCACGAGATTGCCTCATCTCAGGTCTCCCATTAGCTCCTATAGAGCAGCACGTCTTGCAGCCATTGCAACTGAAAGGCTGACTGATGCTGAGTTTGCAGCGGGCATTTCCACAGGAGGAGTTATGATATCTAATCACCAATGAAAGCGAATAGAAGCTGCTGCAGTTCAAATGGTCACATGACTGATCCCATCCTAAGAGAACAGTTCTTGCTTGCAGCTGCAGAGGATACAGCTCCACAGACAGCAGAGGGAGACTTTGGGGAAGTATTTGTTGTAATGGACATGAGTCATTTGAAATTATAGTTATGAGGAACCAAACTGAATTGTCCGCAGTTGATCTCCATTAAAGGACTATCCGATGAGACCACCCACCCAGCAAAAACACTACTTTATAGATTAGTGAACAAATACATTTGCTGCTTACCTCTCAAGCTCATGGTGGAAAAGGTGGAAACTGGAATGGTGATTCTGAAAACCAAAAGCAAAATATAAATCAACTTTATGAAAGATCAATAGTCCTGAATATTTATTAACATACATCTGCAGAGTCCAAACGAACTTTAAAGAGAACCCGAGGTGGGGTTATATTATGGTAGTGGGGCACAGAGGCTGGTTGTGCACACTAACACCAGCCTCTGTTGCCCTATGGTGTGCCTCTAGGACCCCCCTGCGCGCCGCTCTACCCCCCGCAGTGCTGGCGAAATGCGGGGGGTAGAGCGGCGCGCAGGGGGGTCCTAGAGGCACACCATAGGGCAACAGAGGCTGGTGTTAGTGTGCACAACCAGCCTCTGTGCCCCACTACCATAATATAATCCTACCTCGGGTTCTCTTTAAACCTCTGGGTCTACTTAAAAAATAGGGGGAAAATTTCTATCAGTGCTGGTGAGAATGTGAAAGAGGTACAGAGGTTCAAAGTATATTTTAAGAAGTGTTTAGGGTGGAAGTTCCTTTGTATCCAAAAGGGTATGTATTACGCTTACCACAGGGGTCATTTACCAAGAAAGAGGGGAAGTTTTGGGACATGACGGTAAGGGTGGTAGCAGCAAGAATGTTGTTGGTTTCTATTTGAATAGGAATACATCTCCTTGTTCCTCTCCATCATTAACGGACAACTGAAGTGAGAAGACTATGAAGGCTGCCATATTTATGTCCTTTTATCCAGTTCACCACTGAGGGGTTTTTCCCCTTATAGACCAGAGCTATTTTCACCTTTCAGTGCTCCTCCCTCTCATTCGCCAATAACTTTATCACTACTTATCACAACAAAATGATCTATATCTTGTTTCTTTCGCTACCAATTAGGCTTTGTTTGGGTGGAACGTTTTGCTAAGAATTATTTTATTCTTAATGCATTTTAATGGGAATAACAAGAAAAAAATGCCAAAAAATATTTTTTTAGTTTATAAAACGTGCCACTTTGGATATTAGCCACACATTTTATTTGCCAATTTGTCCTGGTTATTACAACGTTTAAATTATGATATATTTTATTTAATAATATTTTATTTGTAAATAAAGGTGTATTATTTTAGTTATGTGTACATCACTAATTGAAAGCCCTTACTCGCAAAAATAACAATAATATACCCTCATGACATACATATTTAAAAAACTTGAGTCCCTAAGGTAACAATTTACCGTATATACTCGGATATAAGTCGACTTCGTGTATAAGTCGACCCCACTATTTGACCCTCTTAAGCTGGAATTTTTTAATAACTCAAGTATAAGTCTATCTAGCAAAGTTAATGGCTGCACAGTAGACTTGAAGCCTTGCACAAGACATAATGAAAACATAGAGAAATGCAAACTGTATGTATTAAGAGAGTTTAGCCTGTCTAATCCCTACTCATCTGTGTCTAATAACAAGTTGTAATTTGATCTCTTCTCTGTGTCACCTGACAAGGCAGATAAACTCATTTGAAAGCACAGGATGTTAACAATATGCCTGCTTCCATGAAAGCAGGAAGTAGACACACTACAGCTGATACAAATTCTGCAATTCATCTGCAAACAAAAGGCATTTTTCTTTTAAAGGATATCATGCTATTGCATATCTTTTAGAGCAGAGAGAAAGATCTGAGATCAGGTCTGCTTTAAACAATAAACCCTTCCCAGAGCCCCAGCAGCCAGCATCTCTCTATCCCTCCCCACAGTGCTAAATCACCTGCAACACACTGAAAATCCCCCCTCCCTCCCAGCACAACTCTGTAATGTTATGCGCTGGGAAGGCAGCTTCTTTCTGTCCCCTTCCCCGCAATGCTAAACTATTTTGTGCTTCCATCCTCTCTCCCCCCCCTCTGTGCGATCACAGTGAGCACTGCAGCAGAAGCCAACACTTACAGTTCGATTGCCAGCGCTGAATCCTCTATACACTCTCCATTCATGCCGCTCTCTGTCCAATAGTACAGCTCCGGTTCCTGATGTCATGTGACTTCATGTGTCATGTGACATCGGGAGTCGCGCTGTACTATTGGACAGAGAGCGGAAAGGAGGGAGTATAGAGGATACCGCACTGTCAATGAAGCTTTATCGCCGGTGTCCTGTCATGAAAAGCTGCTTGCATCAGGGATAGGCAGGTCAGGACAGTGATCGGTGGCTGGAACAGAAGGATTTTTAGAGCGGCTTCTACTCCCGCAGCGGTTGTAGGAGCCGCTCTAAATCCCTCCGTTCCAGCCACCGATCACTGTCCTCACCTGCCTATCCCTGATGCAAGCAGCATTTCATGACAGGACACCGGCGATTTAATCTCCGCCCCCCGCCATTCTCATCATTGTCCCATGCCCATCTAATTGCTGCTCCTCCCTGAAGTGTCAGCACATACAGCGAGTGCCAGGGAGAGAGCTGTATTATTCATTTTAATGGGGAAAAGTGAGCGGCTCCTACCCCGGCAGCCGCCGGAGCATCACATGCTCAGCGGGGACCAGCATTCTCAGCTGCCGCCTGAGAGAATAAGTAATGAGCGGGGGTTAGTCCATTCTCCTGCTTGCAGGGGGGCACAGCATTGTGGCATCTAGGAATCATAGAGCAGGGGGATAAAATCCGCTTGGCTGGCAGCACTAGTGGGATCATACTGCAGCAGATGCAGAGCAGAGGGGTCAATTGATACTCAGCTACAAGTCAGAAATTTAGGTCTGACACGAGTATAAGTCGACCCCCCTACTTTACAAAAGTAGATCAGACCTAAATTTCTCGACTTATAGCCGAGTATATACGGTATGTGTTTTTTTATGTCATTTTTTAATCTAAAAAAGTTTTATTTTGATAACTATGGAAGAGTGAGGGAGGTAAGTAGTTAATTTTAATGGGGGATGTATGTATTTTTATTGATTTAATGTGTTAGGGTGTAATTTACTATTTGGACACTAGATGTGAATATTGAAATTGGTCTGGTGGTGCTATTGGGTGGAACTATTGGGTGGTGCTATATTTCAGAGAATAATAGGTTTTAGCAAATGAGAGGACTTTAAAAGATTTAGGGTCAGCAAAGGTTGAATTGTTAGGAAAAGAAAACAATTTATCAACAAGGAAACATACTGAAATCTTGTTATGGTGTCAAATGTATGGTGTCAAATGGTCAAAGCTAAATTTGACAGGAAGGAATTTACATGGATTCTGTAGGACTAAATATAAAAAAAAATCCTCATACTTTTCATCATGTAAATGAAAGACCTAGTCCTCTATATCAGTGGTTCCCAACCTTTTCCGGCTCGGGGAACACTGTCTGACCAAATTTTTCTCCGGGGAACGGCGCGCGGGGGGGGGTTGCGGCCCCCGGTTGTTTGCGCGACCTAGTGGACAGTGCCGTGCGCAGCAGGCTATGGGGGGGGGGGGGGGGGGGCTGGGGTGCGGCTGCATAGCTAGCATAGTTGCCCCAGTGTAGGGAGTTTAGTTGCCTCAGTGTAGCTAGTATAGTGCCCCAGTATAGTTCCCCAGTATAGCCAGTATAGTGCCCCAGTATAGCCAGAATAGTGCCAGTATAGCTAGTATAGTGCCCCAGTATAGCTAGTATAGTGCCCCAGTATAGACAGTATAGTGCCCCAGTATAGCCCCCCAGTATAGCTAGTATAGTGCCCCAGTATAGTGCCCCAGTATAGCGCCCCAGTATAGCCAGTATAGTGCCCCAGTATAGCCAGTATAGTGCCCCAGTATAGCCAGTATAGTGCCCCAGTATAGTGCCCTAGTATAGCCCCCCAGTATAGCTAGTATAGTGCCCCAGTATAGCCAGTATAGTGCACCAGTATAGCCAGAATAGTGCCCCAGTATAGTTCCCCAGTATAGCTAGTATAGTGCCCCAGAATAGTGCCCCAGTATAGCCAGTATAGTGCCCCAGTATAGTGCCCCAGTATAGCCAGTATAGTGCCCCAGTATAGCCAGAATAGTGCCCCAGTATAGTGCCCCAGTATAGCTAGTATAGTGCCCCAGAATAGTGCCCCAGTATAGCCAGTATAGTGCCCCAGTATAGTGCCCCAGTATAGTCAGTATAGCCAGTATAGTGCCCCAGTATAGTGCCCCAGTATAGCCCCCCAGTATAGCTAGTATAGTGCCCCAGTATAGCCAGAATAGTGCCCCAGTATAGTGCCCCAGTATAGCTAGTATAGTGCCCCAGTATAGTGCCCCAGTATAGCCAGTATAGTGCCCCAGGATAGTCAGTATAGTGCCCCGGTATAGTTCCCCCCGCTCGTCCCCGCCGCTGTTATTACCTTAACAGCTGCCGCCCCTCCCCTCTCCGGCGCGTGTATATTTCAAGCAGCGTATCTCCGGCTGCTCTGTGTGATGCGGAAGAAAGCAGGGCAGCGGCTTCCTGTAACGGCGATATGTATCAGCGTTACTATGGAAACCGAGCCCTGCCTCCTGCGCATCACACACAGAGCAGCCGGGAGATACGCTGCTAGAATAAACACATGTGCTGGAGAGGGGAGAGCGGCCGCTGCTAAGGTAATAGCAGCGGCGGCCGCGGGTACGTGCGGGAGGGGGGATAAGAGGACGGCACACCAGGCAACGTTCCACGGCACACTAGTGTGCCGCGGAACACTGGTTGAAAAACGCTGCTCTATATGATGAACAGTGCACTACTAACTCTCACCTGCTTTCTTCTCCTTCCAGCAGCTTCCTGTAGGTGGCGATCTCAATGTCAAGAGCCATCTTGACGTTGAGCAGATCCTGGTACTCGCGCAAGTGACGAGCCATCTCCTCCTTCATGTTCTGGATCTCTTCCTGGAGGCGGTTGATAGTGTCCTGGTAGTTAGCAGCTTCAAGGGCGAAGTTGTCTTCCATCTCACGCATCTGGCGATCGTAAGAGTCGTTCTGCAGAACAGGAAAATGTACTTGTAGAAACTAACAGCATCCATAAGATGATAGCAATGGAGCCAATGGCCTCACCAAAGGCTGTGCCTCTCAGTGTGGGGATACTTACAGATCCTTTCATGGAGTCCACCTCGCAGGTGAGGGCTTGGATCTGGCGGCGGTAGTCATTGGCCTCCTGTTTGGCCTGGCGCAAGGCTTCATTGTTTCGGTTGGCAGCTTCAGACAGATCAGCGAACTGGCGGAAACAAAATGGCTGACTTAACATTTGTAGCTGCATTCTACGGAGGTTTTAGAGAACTACAAAACAGTTTGCAGAAGACCTCAAAGTAAATCTGAGCAACATAAAGATATAATAATGACATACACGATCAGAGTTTGCACTTCTAAAAAACTGCATGACAACATTTTTAGTTATTCCAGAGTTACACCAAGCAGAATGATTTGGAAATCACTGTTTCTTTCAAAAAAACTCAGGAAGGGAGTCCAGTAATGTCAGGAGGAAGTACCGCCCCTATGACCTTTTAAGCATTCCTATTGGTTCTTTAATGTGATTTACAGCTTCACTGACCAATCACACTGCCACATTGGTGCGCTCCAATTTCTGGAACTACAGGAAATTTAGGCATGCAGTTATCACCAAGAGTAGAATCCGTTTCTGTAGATTTTTATCACATGCTCAGTTTCTGGCTCTTTCGTTTCTTTTAAAGTACAACCTGCATTTAAGGATATCTGAGTTGAGGGTTTTGCCACAAATTGAGTCTATACATACTTTAAAGAGGAACTGTAGTGAAAATATCATAATTAATAAAATTGCTTATTTTTTTACAACATTCATTGATAGATTATTTAGTCATTTTCACCCATTGTAAAATCTTTCTTCTCCCTGATTTACATTCTTAAATGTATCACTGGTGGTGACATTTTTAGTTTTGCCAGGTGATCTGTACAGAATATTTGTTACTGAAAGTTCTATGCACAGAGGGAGATACTGCTTGCTTCGCAGTTGGAAAAAGACATTTCCCACAATGCAACAAGTTCAAAGACAGCAAACTGTCAGGACCATGGTCATGACATCAGACTGTGGGAGGGGTCAGCCACAATGTCAGCCATTCAGGCCCCTCTGATGATCAATCCTAGAAAAGGTAAAGATTTCTCATGAGAAAGGGGGTATCTGCTACTGATTGGGATGAAGGTCAATTCTGGGTTAAAGTTCATCTTTAAGTAGATGACAAGTGTAGAGTTGCCAAAGGGGTGTGGCCAAACTCCAAACAGCAGAAACCTTAGTATTGGTTCCCTTGGTATGTGTATTGTCGTGTAGGATGATGATGTATACCTTGGACTTGTACCACTCCTCTGCATCCTGCAGGTTCTTGGCAGCGACCACCTCGTACTGCTGGCGGACGTCGCGCAGGGCTGCGGTGAGGTCAGGCTTGGAGGAGTCCACGTCTATCTGGATGTGCTGCTCCTGGATCTGAGCCTGCAGCTCACGGATTTCCTAAAGCAAGAAAGCAAAGCAGTCAGGAAAGGTCTTTCATTCATCAGTAGCGTCCGAATGACACACCCAACTAGCATGCAGCAAAGGCAGTCAGACATCTGATCTGCATGCTTGTTCAGGGTCTGTAACTAAAACTATCAGCCAGGCAACTTGCATTGTTTGAAAGAGAAAAAAAATTCAGCTTCCATATCCCTCTCACTTTAGGTGTCCGTTAACCCTTACATGGGTAATATCGGATATATAAGGAATTTTGACAAATAGCACTTGTGTAACTCATAGAAACAGTTCTGGGTTTATTAACCACTTGATGACCCAGCCTTTACCCCCCCCCTTAAGGACCAGCGCTATTTTTTGTGATCTGTGCTGGGTAGGCTCTGCAGCCCTCAGCACAGATCATGTTACATGCAGAGCGATCAGATCGCCCCCCTTTTTTTCCCCCCCTATGGGGATGATGTGCAGGGGGGGGGTCTGATCGCTCCTGCTGGTGGCATGTTGCGGGGGCACCTCAAAGCCCCCCTCCGCGGCGAAATTCCCCCCTCCCTCTCCTACCTCTCCCCCCCCCGGTGATCGGGGCTGCACAGGACGCTATCTGTCCTGTGCAGCCAGTGACAGGCTGTCCCCTGTCACATGGTGGCGATCCCCGGCCGCTGATTGGCTGGGGATCGCCGATCTGCCTTGCGGCGCTGCTGCGCAGCGGCGCCGTACAATGTAAACAAAGGAGACATACGTCTCCTATGTTTACATTTAGTCTGCGAGCCGCGATCAGCGGCTCGCAGGCTATTCACGGAGACCCGCTCCATGATCTAACAGGAAACGGCCGCTCGCGCGAGCGGCCTTTCCTGATTAATTAGGGAGGCACCTGGCGACGCAGATCTGCGTCGCTGGTCCTCCAGCTACCACTTTGCCGCCGCACGGTATGAGTGTGCAGTTGGCAAGTGGTTAAAAAAAAGTTATCACAATGAATGTGGTCAGGCTACTGCTTTCCACGTTCGCCATATTACTAGCCTTTTGTCCGTCCTCACTAGGACTGGATATGATCCGGGGGGGGGGGGGGGGGAGCTTCTTTCTCCTAATAGCAGACAACTTTCAAAAGATTACAAAGGCTCTGAACTGCTGTCCAACCTCAGCAAATCAGGACTTAAAGGACAACTGAAGTGAGAGATATATGGAGGCTGCCATATTTATTTATTTATAAGCAATACCATTTGCCTGGCTGTCCTGCTGATCCCCCGGCTCTAATACTTTTAGCCATAGACTCTGAACAAGCATGCAGCAGGTCAGCTATTTGTGATTTTTTTCAGATCGGATGAGATTAGCTGCATGCTTGGTTCTGGTGTTATTCAGACACTACTGCAGTCAAATAGATAAGCAGGGCTGTCAGGCAACTGGTATTGCTTAGGGAGTGATTTTTCACGTGGAAAAATCACTGAACGGTGCAGCGATTTTTTCGCGATCGCGTTTAGCGCTACTATAGCACTGAAACGTGATTGCCTGGATCACTAACAGCATCAACAACGATGACATGGGATTCCCCTACAAAAGCAAGATTTTTTGCCCAAGACAATCGTGTCTTTGGCCAATAAAAATCTATGGTGTGTGCTGTTGCTACTGGGCTCACCTCATCGTGTAATTTCTTCAGGAAGATGATCTCCTCCTGCAGGGACTCCATTTTACGTTCCAGGTCAATACGTGCCAAAGATGCATTGTCCACATCCTACAGGAGAAGGACAAAAACACGTCAGATTATTACAATAGCATATTTCAAGTGGAAATACAGTCTGAGATAATGTACAATAAAAACCTCTCCCTATTGCTACTACTACTATAGTTATCCTACCTGCCTTTGTCCCAAAGCAATGCCATGTTAGTAAAAATCACATTTCCCCCCAAGATCACAGCACAGTGTGTACTGGAAGCAGCCACACTGCATCCCTGATGTGTTACCTGTGCAGCTAGTCCTATCCCCTGCTCTCCTGTAGTCCTTGCAGAGGGGAGAACTGAGTGTGACATGGCTTATGTCAGTGCAGTCCCATAATAAGGCTCCAGAGAATGGTGAAAGTAAGTTATATGACCGATTTGAACTGGAGTTTTTTCATAGTGGTGTAGCCAAAGTTATAGGAGCAAAGGGAAAATCCTGACAACACTTCCAATAAAACAAATGTTTGCCTAGCCTTGTGCTATGGTCAGTAGCAAAGCATATATTTGTACAATTAGCTGTTAAAATTTATTTTAAGTGAGATAAAACTCATATTTCATCTATGGTCTTAAGCATTAAACTAATAGGAAAAAAGAGTTACTGGTAGGATTAATACTCAAACCTCTGGGCGGAAGCAGAGAATTTTCTCTACTTTGTTGGCCCAGTAATTACTTAATAAAACAAGACAATCAATGATACTTTGTCTTGCAGCCCATTAGATTTAATTAAGTGTAAATATGCCTTCAAATGACATTAGACCAGTATTTTGTAATTTATGTTTTTTGTTTATTTTTTTGTTGTGTTTAAGGGCCTGTTTCCATTGGATGCGGTGTAATGCGGCTACATAGCCGCATTGCACCGTGGGTGTCTTGATCCCAATGCACGGCAATGGAACAGTTTCCATTGCGTGCATTGCATGTGTATCAATCCGAGAATCTGCAGCATGCTTCAGATTCTCGCACAGCCGCATCCGCCCGCTGTCCCCTCCATACACTTCAGCATCAGGAGATGCGGAAGTGATGCGGCCGGCAGCGGAAGTGATGCGATGTGGCTAAGTAGCCGCACTCGCATCACTTAATAGTGGAAACAGGCCCGAAGGTTAAAAAGGAAAAAGTAATTTTCAGGTTCATATCACTAATTTATGTACATTGGTATTTATCAAACTCATGGCGATAGCAACAAGCTTGGCCTCAGCCAGCCACCAGCTGAATTCGAAACTCTAGGTACAATTAATTACAGATTCAGAACACAGCAGAGCAATACCGGCAGTGTTTGGAGAAAAGATGCAAGCCAAATACAGGCAGGTTAACTGCCTGCATTCAGAATTCAAACCCTGCATTTAAAATCTGCTTAAAATGCTTCGGAAATGCAACAATAAATGTACACTACACCTAAAAGAACCTGATCTGGATAGTGATGTCATCTCCTAACTATAGTTACCAGTACATATAGTTAGTCAACTAATGACTAACACTGAAATGTAAGTAGAACAGAGGCGCCAAAAGAATAAAAGCAGTAGTTAAAATATTTAAAATTAGCTGAGGAGGCTGTGGTGGATCCGCCACCTCCGAGCAATCACAAAAAACTGTGTAATATAACCACAATAAATTTATTGGTACACTCCAGGGTAAGATATACAACGCGTTTCGCGGGTTTGAGCCCGCTTCCTCAGGTAGTAGAAATAGGAGTACACAGTAATCTGTCAGCAACACACCTGGCGCCAAAGTGTGTTGCTGACAGATTACTGTGTACTCCTATTTCTACTACCTGAGGAAGCGGGCTCAAACCCGCGAAACGCGTTGTATATCTTACCCTGGAGTGTACCAATAAATTTATTGTGGTTATATTACACAGTTTTTTGTGATTGCTCGGAGGTGGCGGATCCACCACAGCCTCCTCAGCTAATTTTAAATATTTTAACTACTGCTTTTATTCTTTTGGCGCCTCTGTTCTACTTACATTTCACTATATATCCACCCTTGGTGGAGGGGGATACCCCCTTTTTTTTCCTGTCTACAGAGAGCGACTTTTTAATCCTGAGTGGGGACAGGTCAAACTCCTCACCTGCTTATACAGTGGTTGCCTGGAGGCAACCCTGGTTTGTGAGTATAATTTTACTCTTTTTCATTATAACTATTACCTGAACGTACTACACCATATCGGGCTCTCGGTTCTCCCTCCCTTTGTAATGACTAACACTAGCTCCCCCCACCCACCCCACCCCTGCCTAAAACGACCCCCCCCCCAGTGCCTGAAACAAACCTCCACCCAATCCCTAACCCGCCCTTCCCTAAGTGCCTAAACTGAACCTCCTAACCAAGTACCCCTGGCGATCTCTGCACCCTGGTGACCTGATCCAACTTCCAATATTATCTCTTTAGACTGCCACTGCCCCACCCACTGCCATCAGAACCCCGCCTCCTGTCTACTTCCTAGATTCTGTAGTTAGACAGGAAATGACATCAGTACTGCCAACGTGGATCTGAGGGGCTGCTAGGCCGCAGTGTACATCTCTGAATCCACACACAATAAGATGGGGAGTCCAGGCAAGTTTTTTAAAGCTCATCGCATCCGCTGTCTTTCAAACTGATAATGCAGCAGCAAAATAAAGAGACTTTTCGCAAAAGCAACCAACACAATTCTGTCTTTTTTTCTTTCATTGCAATATGAAAGAAAAGGAATGAATGACCCAGATGCTAAAACAGCCTCTTTATACATAGCTCCGGCCACTCGAGGCCTGTTCTATCTGCCTATACAGCGTAAGTCACATAGGCATGCTATGAAATGTATACCTCAGGCGGCGTATTTATGATCCACTATGGGACTGCCTCTGTAAACAGACATGGCTGCAAGATGTACATCAATGGGGGCGCAACACTTTTAGAAAGTCTAATAGCTGTAATTGCTAACGAAGGCAAGAAAAGCAGAAACATCTGATTATCGTGACTGCGGCTGTGAGACCTCCGTGAACGACACATTCCCTTCACTCTGTCAAAGAGCCTTTACATATGAAAGGAGATGGCACAAAGGGCGCTGTGTTCAGGGAACTGCGGTGGGTGGGAGATGTGCTGGCAGCTAAGCGAGTATTGTGTCCCCGGGTGCTGCTCCCACAATACAACTCCCCGCACAATACAGATGAATCAGACTTTATTACATAAGTGCAAAATGCAGTCAGGATGTGCACAGTGCGGGATACCGAGCATAGGCAAACGCAGGGGGAGATTACAGCTGCCCCGAATCCTCCCTCAGACCAGAGCTGGTGCAGTGTCTGGGGACAGGCACGAGTTGAGACACCACAATATCTTCAGGCTTCCTACAGCTCACAGCATTGCCTCCTTGGGGAACTTATGCTTCATACACACTTGAGATAAAAGTCTTTGGAAAAGGCAAGATCACAGACCAATCTTACCCCCTTCCATGTAGTATGAGAGCCATACTCTACACAGTCTTTTCTATGGAGCTGGACTCCACATCAGACAGAAATCTTTGCAAGATGCTGCACACACAGATGCTGTACAGACACAAAAGATCATTATCTGCAAAAGATCTGTTCCTGCAAAATTATGTAGAAAGAACAGAGGCGCCAGCTGGATAAAATCAGGTAATAAAATGTTTAAAAGTGCTTTGGAGGCAGCGGTGGACTTACCTCCTGTAAGCAGACACTATAAACTGTCAGTTCAAATCTAAATACATTTTATTGGCATACTCCAAGGGGGTCGCAACGCGTTTCACAGGTGTAAACCTGCTTCCTCAGGCAATATAACATAGGAGGATACAACAGTAAAAGGTCCGGGTAACACCTTCACTGAGGCGCCAGGTGTTACCCGGACCTTTTACTGTTGTATCCTCCTATGTTATATTGCCTGAGGAAGCAGGTTTACACCTGTGAAACGCGTTGCGACCCCCTTGGAGTATGCCAATAAAATGTATTTAGATTTGAACTGACAGTTTATAGTGTCTGCTTACAGGAGGTAAGTCCACCGCTGCCTCCAAAGCACTTTTAAACATTTTATTATCTGATTTTATCCTGCTGGCGCCTCTGTTCTTTCTACATAATATTAATTCACCACCCTTGGTGGAGGGGGATGCCCCTTTTTTCCTGTCTACAGAGAGCGACTTCTTATTCCTGAGTGGGGACAGGATAATCTCCTCACCTGCCTATACAGTGGTTGCCTGGAGGTAACCCTGTCTTGTGAGTATATATATTGTACTCTTTACATATATCCATTTTTGCAGTACTTACTACACTATATTGGGCTCTCGGTTTCCCTCTTCTGTGTTCCTGCAAAAGATCCATTCCTGCAAAATGCATTCATAGTCTATGAGATCTGCAGATCCTCATACACACCTTGTTTAACAGACAATCATCTGCAGATCATCTGCAGATCAGATCCACCAGGATGGATTTTCAGATCTGCAGATGATTGCCAGATATGCAGATGAAGTCTGTTAACCACTTCACCACTGAGGGGTTTTACCCCCTGACCACCAGAGCAATTTTCACCTTTCAGCGCTCCTTCCATTCATTCGTCTATAACTTTATTATTACTTATCCCAATGAAATGAACTATATCTTGTTTTTTTCGCCACCAATTAGGCTTTCTTTAGGTGGGACATTATGCCAAGAATTATTTTATTCTAAATGTGTTTTAATGGGGAAATAGGAAAAAATGTGGGAAAAAATTATTATTTTTCAGTTTTCGGCCATTATAGTTTTTAAATAAAGCATGCTACTGTAATTAAAACCCATGAAATGTATTAACCCATTTGTCCCGGTTATAAAACCATTTAAATTATGTCCCTATCACAATGTTTGGCGACAATATTTTATTTGGAAATAAAGGTGCATTTTTTTCAGTTTTGCATCCATCCCTAATTACAAGCCCGCAGTTTATAAAGTAACAGTGTTATACCCTCTTGACATAAATATTTAAAAAGTTCAGTCCCTACGGTAACTATTTATGTTTTTTTTTTATTGTATTTTTTTTTTTTTTAATTACAAAAAAAAAAAAAAAAATTGGGGAGTGTGGGAGGTAATGAGTTAATTTATTGTGTAAATGTAATGTTTGTATATGTAAAATGCTTTTAGGGTGTAGTTTACTATTTGGCCACAAGATGGCCACAGAGTGTTTGTTTACATGCGACCTGTAAGCGTCCGGAAGGACGCTTACAGGAAGCAGTAGGAGGCTGGGAGACGCACAATGATCGCGCTGTTTCTGAAAGAAGCAGCAGATCATTGCGGGGGCTAGATCAACGAACGGGAATGGATTTTCCCGTTCATTGATCTCCGGGCGAGCGGGCGGCGGCGTGCACGAGTGGCGGGTGCGCGCGCACGAGCGGCGGGAGCGCGGACAGCGGCGGTAGCGCGGAAGGTACGGATTTCTCCGTCCCTGGTTTTTTAGGAGGTAAAAAAGGGGCGGAGAAATCCGTACGCGTGGGGGTAAAGTGGTTAAACAAGGTGTGTATGATGATCTGCAGATCTCATAGACTATGAATGCAATTTGCAGGAACGGATCTTTTGCAGGAACAGATCTTTTGCAGATAATGATCTTTTGAGTGTGTACGGGCATCTTTGTGTGCAGCATCTTGCAAAGATTTTATCTGATGGGGAGTGCAGCTCCATAGAATAGACTGTGTAGAGTATGGCTCTCATACTACATGGAAGGGGGTAAAATTGGTCTGTGATCTTGCCTTTTCCAAAGACTTTTATCTCAAGTGTGTATGAAGCATTAGAGTCAGGTATGAGCACAGCCCTGTGCCCTGCTGTGTGAATGCTTCACTTTCCCCTTCATTAGCAATGTCAGCTGTCCTCTTATTATCTGTATCCAAACTGCTCCTGATCCATCCCGTTGTCGATCGGGAGCAGAAAAAATTGTCAGATCCTGTCAGTCGGACGGAAAATTGCATTATGTGTACCCAGCATATTGTCCTACCATATGATTATACTGTATTGTGCAAGGCCGAGGGAGACCTTTCAGGAATTCCCCCTTGAAAATTCTGGGTTTGCCCCTGCCAAGAAATTACAAAGTGAGGGCCTTGCTGCATATATACAGTACATTGTACTTTACCTGCTCTACTTTAGCTAAATAGGGGGGCAGTTACTAATGTTTTAAAGGATATCTGAAGTGAAAATAAACTTATGATAAAATGAATTGTATGTGTAGTATAGCTAATACACAGTTTAGCATTAGTAGCTAAGAAAAGAGTCTCATGTTGTTTCCAGTACGGGAAGAGCTAAGAAACGTCTTATCTATGCAAAAGAGCTTCTCTAAGTTCTCTAACCCAACTTGGGTCAGCTATAGTGCTGTTTTCTGAAGCACTCATACATCAAAGAAAGTGATAGACAAACTCAACTAAGATTTTACTGCAAGAAAGTTCAAAGGGTCATTATCTCTGCTCTGTTTCATAGTTTAAAATACAGTGTGAGTGTGGTTTGTAAATTGCATATATGACAGAATGATGCAATGTTATTGAAAAAAGCCAAACAACGGAAAATAAAAATAGGAGACTCTTTTCTTTTCTACTAATGTTCTATTAATTTTCCGTACTACACATACTGTTCATTATATAATACTTGTTTTCGCTTTAGTGTCACTTTAAATAGCAAATTCAAGTGCAGTATTTTTCCGTATATTGCCTAGACGTTAAAGAGGCCCTGTAGTGACATATAGTAAAATGCAGTAAAGAGGCCCTGTGGTGACATATAGTAGAATGCAGTAAAGAGGCTCTGTGGTGACATATAGTAGAATGCAGTAAAGAGGCCCTGTGGTGACATATAGTAGAATGCAGTAAAGAGGCCCTGTAGTGACATATAGTAGAATGCAGTAAAGAGGCCCTGTGGTGACATATAGTAGAATGCAGTAAAGAGGCCCTGTAGTGACATATAGTAGAATGCAGTAAAGAGGCCCTGTAGTGACATATAGTAGAATGCAGTAAATTATTCAGCATGCTCACTTTTACATTATCCTGGTTTCAGTATCAGAAACACTTCCTATATCAATATTTAGCTGTATATTGGTATATAGGCCCACCCTGCCACTGGGACTTAGCCTAGGCTGTTTATTATGCTGAATTCTCCTCCCCAGAGTATTCCGAGAGATCCTCTCTACTGGCTTTAAAACTATCAGTAAACTAACATTCCGTAGAGCTCACCTGCCAGTACAAAAAATGTTGCCGTCTGTGATAAATTTCAGAAAGTAAATCAGGGAGAGGAAAGATGGGCAAATACTTCCTAAATAATTTATAAATATTGCAATAAAAAAAATGTACTCATTATGTTGTTTTGACAACAGTTCCTCTTTAAAGCAGGTCACAAGTCACAATCTAATCCCTACCATAGTTGTAGTCTTATATCCCTTTTGTGGACTGAGCTCAATTTCTTGAGGGAAAGGAAGCCAGTATAGTGCCGACATCTTCCGCAGTGCTGTACAGAGTATATTGTCTTGTCACTTAACTGTCCCTCAGAGGGGCTCACAATCTAATCCCTACCATGTCATATGTATGTATCGTGCAGTGTATGTATCATAGTCTATGGCAGGCACGGGCAAACTCAGCCCTCCAGCTGTTACGGAACTACAAATCCCACAATGCATTTGCCTTTATGAGTCATGACTGTGGCTGTCAAGACTCCTGCAATGCATTGTGGGACTTGTAGTTCCTTAACAGCTGGAGGGCCAAGTTTTGCCCATGCCTGGTCTAGGGCCAATTTAGGGGGAAGCCAATGAACTTATCTGTATGTTTTTGGGATGTGGGAGGAAACTGGAGAGCCCAGAAGAAACTCATGCAGACACAGTGAAAACATACAAACTTCATGCAGATAGGGCCCTAGCTGGGATTCAAACCTGAGACCCAGCACTGCAAGGCAAGAGTGCTAACCACTACACCACCGTGCTGCCCACTTAGGAGCTTTAGGAGCTTCAAGAGCTGATAGTGACAATACCCCGGGGCTAGATTCACTTGTAATCAAACACAGAATGTAATAAACATCCTTCTTCCACTGTTTCCTCGTTTATTTTTATCTTACACTTCTGACTTGTTTACTTGAGGTTTTAATTAGCCCTGCTGGGTGTGGGTGATGTTAAAGGAAAAGTCTAATCTAATAGAAAACAGAATGTTGATTATACCCTGGTTGCTTTTTATCGTTGCTATCCGGCTGATACAATCATTTGATCAAAACTGCTAGAAATCGATGCCCCACCATGGCGGCCCGATCGAAAGACTAGTTTTTAATCGATAGATAGAACAATGGCCCATAGTGTTGCACTGCATTGAAGAATGCAATAGTGCAGTTACATTTAAGCACATTTCATACTGGAATCTATTCAAAATCTTTGTGCCCTGTATGGAGGGATTGGATTAGATCGGGGTGTCAGACTCAAATACAAAATGGGCCAAAATTGTAACACTTGGGCCAAGTCGAGTGCCAACCTCAAATGTCTAGTTACCACCTCCATACCTAATAAAGTTCCTTGGTATCTTCTGGCCCCCCTTCCTTTCCCTACACATTCCCTGGTGTCTAGTGCCCCCCTCCCCCTTCTTATACAGCTCTCTGGTGTCTTGTGCCCCCCTATACAGTTAATTGGTGCCCCTCCCCTATTATACAATTCCCTGGTGTCTAGTGCCCCCCCCAAAAAAACAGTTCCCTGGTGTCTAGTAGTCTTCCCTCCCTCCCCTATACAGTTCCCTGGTGTCTAGTGGCCTCCTCCCTCCATTATACTGTTCCTTGATGTCTAGTGGCCCTTAAACAGGGTTGGACCATTTTTGGGGATTTCACTGTAAACACCGCAGATAGTCCATTTCCCAGCTGTGTAAATTTGCATCAGCTCTCATTAGCATCTCACTGGCCACCCTTATTCATGTGCTACAGACACGAAAGGGTTATTGCTGCCTCTATGGCTGCCAGGAGTTTGTTTACACACAACAGCTGGACACAACAAGGTCAAGCATTCAGGCAGTGCTGTTGACTTTACAGAGGTTACTGAGGAGAGGATACGTATCTCTGTACTGCTGCAGCAAGTATTGCTCTTATTATGTAAAATAAATGAATAGATAAATCACTTTTCTTAAAACTTTTTTTGTGCACAATTTAAGAACTCTGGCTGAATTTGTGCGTTCCGGTAATCATGTGAACAGTTTCCGTAGCCTTAGCAGAGTATCTGGTCTTCGGCCCAGAGGCAGACGGTGACGGTAGATAAATATACAGGCTTCTGTATCACAAAGTACTGCTGGGAAAGTAATTTGAGCATTGGAGGACGTCAGAGAGGGTTAAGGAGCAGCTGCGCAGGGTGGGCCCAGCTGCCACATCAGCTATCGCCAGATTGCACAACTTTATAGATTTTTTTTCTCATCCACATAAACTGCGGTTCCCCCGTGATGACGATGATGTAATTAAGAAGAAACCAGCCCCTGTATAAACACTAAGGAAACTGTGACTGTATGCAATGCAGAAGGCAGTCATAAGCTGTAGCTTCAGTCCACCAATCCCAAGTCATGGTCTCTTGGTTGGTGTTGCTAGGCATTGATTTCAGGTTGTATTGGGTTAATCCATGTCGGCTTTTACTAACTTACTACAGAACTCCAGGGCCCAGTGTTAAAGGGAACCTGAAGTGAGAGGGATAATGAAGGCTGACATATTTAATTTTAAACAATGCACATTGCCACACACAGTATGTGAAATGCAGAGCCGGGGCACTCCGAGTCAGGTCCCTTCCTGGTTGCCTCGAGTGGAAGCAGGTGCTGCTAATGGGTGAGGCCCACCTCCCCCTCACCACCATTGCACTGGCACTCACTGTCCCACTAACGTAGCCCAGCACACACGCACTGTCCCACCTTTGCTCAACCCCTGTTCTGGTCGCCACTGAGAATCACTGTTCCCAGGGCAACAGAACATAGAAGTCGGGCCACTGCATGACATGCAGCAGTCGGCTCTTAAGTTCTGTTGCCATGGGAACAGTGATGCTGCCGTGGTGCCCAGCACTACAAGGTTGAGCAGTGGTGGAGACAGTGCATGTGTGGATACGCCCATGGAGATAGCGACACCAACAGAAAACGGAGACTATTGGTTGGTATACTAGGAGAACGGAGAGTGTGTTGCTATTGGTTGGCATACTAAAGGCTCAATTCTCTAAAACGAGATAACTGCTATCACAGCAGTTATCACGCTTTAGAGAATCAAGCCCTTAAAGTGTGCTGAAGTCCCACAGGATCCGATGTCTATTCGGGCAGGACTAAAGCCGGCTGCTTTGACCCGCAGGCCGGAGAGTGGCATGTATGATTTAGTCCCACCTTCTCCTCGAATGCCACTGCCTCCCTCAGACGGCAGACAGAGAGTCTATGGGCGCATCCATCCTGCAGCTTCTGGAAACCTCACTGGTAATTGGGTAACCACTCTGCCAATCATGGAAGCTCCCATGACTATCCCATTGCACTGGTGCCCAGAGAGGGCATGATATGGCGGCCATGTTTGAGATCATACAGTAAGAAGGTCCCGTGCAGACACACTGGCATTTGGGGAAGGGTCCGGGTCAATAAAGAAGAGGACCAGATACCGAAGGGACACTGGATGGTCAGATAAACATAAGGCTTTCCCCCCGCAGGTTACATTTTAACGCTGTGCCTGGAGTGCTACTTTAAAGTGAACCTCCGGACTAAAAATCTACTCAGCAGAACTGAAAAGGCTTGGTGTTTCTTTAACAGTTTCACAGCATCAGAACTTTGTTTTTCTTACCAAAGCATCATTTTTAGCTGCATTTTTACCTAAGCTCCACCCATCAAAGAAAACTGCCCGGGCTTTTTTTCCCTGATGCTGTGCAGAGCATGATGGGATTTCCTATGTTGTTATTCATGTTGCCTAGCAACTGGGAGAGGTGCTCAGGACACAGGACAGTTGGAACTGTGTCTCATGCTCCCTGTCACCTCCTTTCAACCAAAAAGATGGCTGTCATCATCAAATCAAACATTTGCCTGTTCTTTTAAAACAGGGCGGGTAAGAGATTATATTACCTATCTATTTTAATTAACATAACTAATGTACCTCAATGACCGTATGTTTGTTTAGGCTGGAGTTCCTCTTTAACTTAGTAAACTCTTTTAAGAACAGAGTCAGATGTGAAAATTCTACGCTGGCATCAATACAGGAAGTAAAATTACTGTGTTTCTCCGAACATAAGACACTGTCTTATATTAATTTTTGCTCCAAAAGATGTGCTAGGGCTTATTTTCAGGGGATATCTTATTTTGGGGGGAAACACTGGTAGTTTTCCTATACAAAATGTATATATTGCATGCCATGCTGAAACACAAGCGGCATGCACAGAGCTTGTGGTTTGCAGATATTGAGCCATATGCAATTCTCTTTTTCACCTGAGTTTTCTCCTAGGTGATCATTTTTCGTCTCAATTTTAAATAACTTTCCAGCACTTTTCAACTTTAAAAGTACCAAAAAGTAAGTGAAAAAGTTATATCCAAATTATTTTGAGCATTTTCTTGCTTGCTGGTGGCTTAAGGCTGCTTACACACCAAGACGTTACAGGCGCACGTTAGTGCGCCTGTAACGCTCCCCCAATGCACAGCAATGTAACACAAGTGGGCTGTTCACACAGCCCACGTTGCGTTACATGTAACGCTGCACGTTCTCCGCAAAGTGCAGCATGCTACGGCGTTGGAGCGGCTATAGCCGCGTTAGACTGTTTGCACATGCGCAGTGGGGGGCGGAGAGGAGGCGGGGAGAGCCAGCTACAGTAGCCGCGCACATGGCTACTTAATATTCACTGCACTGGCGGGCGTTGATTGGCCGGCGGGACCACGTGATGCGGAGTGTCTCGCTCCGCATCACGTGGACCCGCTGGCCAATCAGCGCCACTCTAGGAGACATTATAGGAATCGAGCCGCCTAACGCGGCTCACTCTACCGTCGGCTCTTGCAGCACCATACGTTGTGTTAGGTGCACGTTATGCGACCTTAACGTAGCACCTAACGCAACGTCTTGGTGTGCAAGTAGCCTAAAAGGCATTTTATTGACAAGTTCAAAAATATCACCTAGGTGAAAGCTCAGGAGAAAAAGTGAATTGTATATGGCCCATTGGCTCTCACATACAATAAATTGATTCTGCTGATCATGTGGGTAAGAGTGTATTTCTTGCAGGCAGAGAACTCTGTCAGGCTCCCCAGAGCTATGATAGGATAAGCTGTGTGTCCTGGGAAGAGGTGAAGTGCTGCTGCTGCTTATCACGACCGATCAGGAGGGCTGGCTCCAACACAAATTTCCTGACACACATATACAGGACTGTAGGACTCACATTATACTGCTGCTCTCCTGTATCCAGGCCTTGTATTGAGTGTGACTTGCTGGTGTCATGTGGGCTGCTCCTAGGGCTTACTTTCAGGGGAGGGCTTATATTTCAAGCATGCTAGGAATTCCTGCTAGGGCTTATTCTCAGGGGATGTCTTATTTTAGGGGAAACACGGGATGTAGATACAATGAAAGTACAAGATCAGACATATCTATTTGCTTCCTAAAAGCAAACCTGAAGAGACCTAAAACAATAACCTTCTCACTCCTTTCTACATCTCCTCGTTCCCCCGCTGTCCTCCTTCCAAAAATCGGAGCATTCGGAAGTCCTCATAAGGCTTCGGAAGCGAAGTCTATGGGATGCAGCGCCTTCCTTCTTAACCCAGTACACAGCTTCAACAGAGTTCTCATTTGAGATAAGAGCACTGATTTTGACCTTAGTCGGCAGAACTAAACCCTTGGAATGCTTTGATCTCTCTCTGCTAGCAGAAAATACAGAAACTGAAGGCAGAACTCCTCTGTTATTGTCTCACACTGCCCCCTAGTGACAAGTGGCCATAAATACACATTACAGCAGTACTAATTAGAAGCAAGGAAATCTAACAAATAAGAAATACAAAAAAAATGTGCAGAACTAAATTGGCCTGAAGCACTTGCAAGCCTCTAAATTATTATATTGCTTAGGGGTCACTTTAATTAATTAGAGAATCTTCCTTGCCTCATCATATACAGTACGCCTGCGACATGATGCCACTGCAGCACAAAGACAGCCTTTCTTTCCAGCGATCACATTTGGAGTGACTCCTGTAAATGTGCATTCCACAGTGAAAGCGTGAGAACGCAGCAGCAGTGCTTGTCAGGAAAGGAAACAGATGGGGACAGGGCTGGCTCTCTGCAGAGCTCTGAGCAGCCTGAGGTACTTAGTGCTGATCTGTTCAGGGCTCCTCCTTCGTGAGGGGACAGCAGTGGGGGTCAGGATGGAGCTCTGTAATCCATTGGAGAGTCTCACAAGTGGCTGCACTATTGTGCGTCCCTCTTAGCCAGCCATAAATTACAGTTATGGGGGTCGTGCACTCTCCCTGCACTTATGTTTCAGGGTCTGCAGCTCTGAAGGCTACAGAATAACAACTTGTGACTGTTATGTAACTGCTGAGAGCTGAAAATGGATTTCACACATCAAGGCCGAGTGCGATTTTAATGAAATCTTTTTAATCAAGAATCCCCCGAAGTTTTCTTTTCTCTTTTTATCCTTTATTACTTGTATGTTATGACACTCCCCACGTTATATAACTGATCAACTGGTTTAAAGGGCAACTGTAATGAGAGGCATATGGAGGCTGCCATATTTATTTCCAGTTAAACGATGCCAGTTGCCTGGCTATCTGGCTGATCTATTTGGCTGCAGTAGTGTCTGAAGCATGCAGCTAATCTTGTCAGATCTGACAATAATGCCAGAAACACCTGATCTGCTGCATGCATGCCGTGGGCAGCACGGTGGCGTAGTGGTTAGCTCTCTCGCCTTGCAGCGCTGGGTCCCTGGTTCGAATCCCAGCCAGGGCACTAGCTGCAAAGAGTTTGTATGTTCTCCCTGTGTCTGTGTGGGTTTCCACCGGGCACTCTGGTTTCCTGCCACATTCCAAAAACATACAGATAAGTTAATTGGCTCTCCCTAAAATTGGCCCTAGACTACAGTACTTACGCTACATAATATAGACATATGGCAATGGTAGGGATTAGATTGTGAGCTCCTTTGAGGGACAGTTAGTGACAAGATATATATATAGATCTGACTAGATTAGCTGCATGCTTGTTTCTGGTGTTATTCAGACACCACTGCAGTCAAATAGATCAGCAGGGTCTATAGCTGAAAGTATTAGAGGCAGAGGATCAGCTGGATAGCCAGCCAACTGGTATTGCTTAAAAGGAAATAAATATGGCAGCCTCCATATCCCTCTCACTTTAGTTGTCCTTTTAGTGAAAAGGGAAACATTGCAAATGCATGTATGGTGTCCTATACATTGCCAACGACTGCACAGGCCAGATAAATATACAGAGGTCAGGCACTACAAAAGCCAGTGTAATGACAACTTGTGCTGCTCTACATCATCAACAAGCACCGGCTCTCCCATCAGTAAAATTAACCTCTTTTCACCTCAACGTAACACTAACCTTGCCCTCTCAGACACCTAACACTAACCTATCCCTTTCCGGTGCCTAATTCTATCCCCTTCTGTCCACTGTCTACTAACTTCCCAACTCCGATGCCTTACAGTATCCACTACCCCTATCGAATGCCTAACACTAACCTCCACCTCTGCCCGGTGATTAACCACTTGAGGACCGGGGCATTTTTAGTTAATTGGGCCACTGCAGCTTTAAGGCAAAGCGGCAGGGCCGCACAACACAGCACACAAGTGATTCCCCCCACATGTGTGGGGTTAATTAGCTCCACCTCCTGAAGAATGAGGTAAGAATTAACCTGCAGCAATTGCAGCACATACGCGATTATCACAAATCGTAAATACGTTACATGCAGTATTTTCACGCCGATTGCGATGCGATTGCCCCTCCCCCCAGCATGCCTCCCATGTTATGCATCATGTGACATCAAGGTGTGCAAGGGGGCATTGTCTGCAGGGAAAACACATGAGACTTGGGGAAAAAGGGGGAAGGGGAATGCTGTTTTTTTTTTTTTTTTTTAATGCTACTTTTTATTAGAATCCAACTACACAAAACCATTTATGTAAAAATACCTTTTTTTATTTTTAGCACCAACAAATAATGAACATTGCAAGCAAGTTTTATAAACATTTTCCCTGATAAAAATGTTTAAAGGGGTTCTGTGGACTGGTTAAATAAACAAAAAACAACACTTACCTGGGGCTTCTATCAACCTCCTGCAGCTGTCATGTCCCACGACGTCCTCCTACGATCCTCGGTTCCACGCCCCCGGTCTATTATTCCTTTAAGAAGACGAACAGTGCTCGCTCCCACGCATGTGGGAACTGAGGATCGTAGGAGGACGGCGTGGGACATGACAGCTGCAGGAGGTTGATAGAAGCCCCAGGTAAGGGTCGGTTTTTGTTTATTTAACCAGTCCACCGAACCCCTTTAAAGAGACTCTGTAACAAAATGTTCAGCCTTATTTCTTCTATCCTATAAGTTCCTATACCTGTTCTAATGTGGTCTGTGTTACTGCAGCCTTTTCTAGTTGCACAGTGGCTGTGTTTTCTCTCTTATATGATCTAATCTTCTCTCTTCTGTCAGCTCTGTCGGCTGAGGCTGGAATGTGTGGAATGTGCTGCACTGCTTGTCATTGGCAGAAGCTATACACACCCTCTCCACGCTCTGTATGAGTCAGAGACTGAGCTACTCTCAAGCCTATAACACTCTAGTTAGAAGCCATGTCTTTTGTTTGTAAACACTGCCTAAAACTGGCAGTTACAAGCCAGGATTGCAGCAGGGAGTGTCAGAAACAGCACAGAGGGGCCCAGGAGAACATAATGAATAGAATAGTATGCTTTTTATTGTAAGAATTTTAGAGTACAGATTCTCTTTAAAGTGACTTATCTGCGCACTGTAATTGCATCGGTGCCATGGCTTGGTTTGCTACCGAGCAGGTGAGTGTAGCATCTGCCAATGGCCGGGAGATTCAGTATAGCGAATTCCCACACAGCCACCGTCGAACATGTGCTGTGATTGGCCGCTGCCAGTTTCTGCTTAGTAAATCTGCACAAGCCAGTTTTTGGCATACGCAACACTCCACTGCTTTCGCCCTCCCTAGGTGGATACAGATTCCTGCTAAGCTTTTTCTTTTCATTGTGAGAGTGACTAGAGGTAGCAGAGGAAGACACCTGATCACATGGGCAGGAAAAGGATTTCCTGACAGCTCATTGCATTTCCTAAGCCACAAACCTGTCTGAATGACTGCAGGTTGCCTTCCGCCTCTTCTTTCTGAATCATTTCATCTTGCAGCCTAAAAATCAACACGAAACAGCAGTTAGTACAACAGTCAGATAAAGAACACAGCAAAGACCACAGCATAGTATTCAGCATTACTGAAACTGTAAGAGAAGGAGAAAAGCAGATGTCCCAGATGCCCATGGCTACTCATCTCTAGTCTTTGACACACCTGTTCAGGAAATGCTGTTGAAAACAAAGAAAACCCATGAGAATCCCCCATGAGGAGATGAACTGGCCCAAAACCTGTTGGTTCTGTCAGATTTTAACTGCCTACTTTTTTGTTGTGATATTGGTCCTTTAATACTTCCATTTTTCAGTTTATGTTTAATGCCTGGTACACATCACGCAATTTACCATTAGATAGACCGGTCAAAACGATTATTTCTGACAGTTCCGATCCAATTTCCGTTCGTTTTTCCCATCAACTTTATACAAAATCGATCAGAAAAATGATCAGAAATCAGATCAGACCTATCGGTCTGTCAATCAGTCCTACAGTATTTGTCCGTCTATCCGACGGGAAATTGCATGGTGTGTACCAGGCATTAGAAACACAATGGAATGAATGGAATGTTTTTGTAACACTGTTTTTGTAACACTGATGAAATCTATCTAAAATACTTTTTGCCATGAATCCTTGCAATTTACAGAGCTGAACTGAACGACTGAAGTTTTTTTCTGAACTAAAGTAGAGTCCCTCTTTAAACCCCCACTTTCACTTGCAGCAGTGGAAGAATGGAGCAGAGATTCTGGTTGCCATGGGCATCAAGAAAAAGAATCTGGAAAACTAGAGCTTCCCTAGTGGAGGGAGTCTGCCCTAGATAATGACATCATACATCATCTACATGTTCTCCAGGTGAAAATGAAATTGTGTCTGTGTAGTCACCCTCAAACTCGTATCAGAGATGCCTGTCCCTTTTAATGTAAAGCAGCAATACATCTATATGGCTGCACTGACCCCCGGTGGCTTTTACTGCCATTCATACAACTGACTTATACCCATGAAATGAATGCGGCCCAATGCAGTCTTTCCTATTAGTACTCCACCCAATCCAGGAAGCAAGAAGACCCATGTGGAGGACAGTGAGTCATGTGTGGGTGGAGCTTACACATTTCAGACAAACATCTGACCCCTCCCATCTCTATAAATCACTGCAACAGCATAACTGTCGCAACTGTCACTCTCTTAATATCACCCACCCATAGAGGGCAGGCTGAGACTGAATTGAAATAGCAATGGAGCAGTTTCACATCCACCACCTGTGGGATTCCCCTGCTAGCTAACAGGCATTTAGATGGGGATGTGGGTGGGGTTTGGACAGAACACTGCCAAAATGGCCTCGCAACCTCAAAAAGTTTAATCTCGGCTCAGTACCTTCTGTCTGAATGGGTGGTTGGGAGGCACAGAAGTAATATTATTATTATGTAGTATTTATATAGCAACATCATCTTCTGCAGCCCTGCACTTTCTTGTTACTCACTGTCCCTTAGAGGAGGTCACAGTCTAATTCCTATTATAGTCATATGTCTATTGTAGTCTAGGGTCATGTTTTTAATGAAAAGTCAATCAATTTATCTGTATGTTTTTGGGATGTGGGGGGAAACCTAAGTGCCCAGAGGAAACCCATGCAGACATGGGAGGAACATATAAACTCCATGCAGAAACCGGAGCTGCAAGGTGAGAGTGCTATCCACTACTCCACCATGTTGCCCGAAGTATTCACTAAGCATCCTTTTAATTGCTCTTCTTAATGAGGAGTAACCATACAAAGGTTCATGGGAAATCTGTAACTGCAATTTGAGAACATACCTAAAGCAACTGAAATCTATACAGTGGTGCTGGTGTAACGTAGAACTTGAACCAAACTTTTTTTTTGTTTTCTGGAACAGTGCAAATGGTTTAGAAGCCCTCTTAAAGAGAAACTCCAACCAAAAATTGAACTTTATCGTAATCAGTAGCTGATACCCCCTTTTACAAGAGAAACCTATTCCTTTTCACAAACAGACCATCAGGGGGTGCTGTATGACTGATATTGTGGTGAAACCCCTCCCACAAGAAATCCCTCCCACAAGAAAAGTTCGAACTTTTGGCAGTTTCCTGTCTGTGAACCTTGCTGCATTGTGGGAAATAGCTGTTTACAGCTGTTTCCAACTGCCAAAAACCATGCAGCAGCTACATCACCTGCCAACAGTAAAATGTTCACTGGCGTTCCTCTTTAAGTCCTCACTAGGGATATTCCTACTTACTTCCCGTCCTGCTGACACCCTAGGCTTTGCTGTGGTTCTGAACTTCCTGTTACTCCTTTCTAAAGTGGTGTCTCCTTTTTCCCACTAAAAGGTGACAAGGGTGGCGTCACTGGTTCCATGATGGAATTTCAAGAAGAATATTTTATTCCAGCGACAGGAAACAGGAAGTTAAACTCTAAGCATCAGGGTGTCAGGGGACAAGGAAGTGAGCAGGAAATATTCCCAGTATAACAGAGAGCACACAAAAAAACCTAAGATAATAAAAGGATAATAATGAGTGGACAAACTGGTGCACAATGGCTTTAGTAGACCACCACCAGGAAGCCTAACCAGGAAGCAACTTTTGGCATCTGAGGACTTCCTAAAATGTTTAAAATTTGTAAATATACTAAATATGGTTTCTAAATAATAAATGCTACAAAAAAAAGTGATGATTCTCTTAGTTAGGGGCCAACTCTGAATTTTGGCGTACGTCCAGCCATGACATAGTATGAGTTATAGATCACTTCCTCCAGAGTTCTGTGGTGAAGACCTCATAATAGTCATAGTTCAGTTTGAATGGCCTGCCACACCCATCCAGACGTGGCGCTAAAAACACCAGACAGCTCAATAGCCAAAACCGACCGATAGCATGCGTAGCGCCTCTGGCTGGCCCCCTCCGTCTCTCTCGGGATCCCAGCCCTGATATTATCTTGCATGGCTGGACGTTTTATCCTTTTTCTTGCTGGACCAGCAATACAGATGCCGGTGATTAAGCTGTCCCCTCGTTTCAAGCCAAAATATTAACCCTAATGAACGGCTGGGGGCTGACCCACATCGTTTTCTGTCAGTAAAGACTTTCTCCTCTTTTTATGAGCAGTGAAAGTTTGAAAACTCAGTTCCCGTTGTGGATTCGGTTATAGCTTTTTCAGCAGAAGGGACAGAAATTTCAACATCTCTTGTAGAGCTTTTAAGTTCTGCAAAACTTTTGCAAAACAGGAAACAATGTATCTTTTTTTTTCTTACAGAAAGTACACCGCAGGAGATTTCAAGAAGCAAATTCAGGCTATGCATGGATAGCATTTCTCTACAAAGTCATTCAAAGAGTATGACTGAATGCTACTGATGGCTGAAACAGCCAAAGCATTAGAACAATTCACTCTGGGATGATAATCAAACTCAGGGGACATTCTTTAGGACAAAGACACAGAGGCAGTCTCCCTTAGCAACAAAAACGTTTTATTTTGTGTAACAAGACTATAAAAGCTCATCTGTTATTGATTGATGTAGATTTAAACACAACATTTCATACAAAAAGCAGAATAAATTATGTTTTAACTTTTATGAAGGAGAGAACTAAGCAAGAGTGGTCAAAGTTTGGAAGCAACCACCAGAGGCAGTAAAATAAACCGCATATTAAATTTAAAGCTAGTTTCGACAGAATTACGATTGGATTTTCAGACAAAAAGAATTACTAAGGAATGGAAAGGACTATAGCCACTTTCAATTATGATTGCCCAATCACTGACCAATTTTACCACCTCCATGAAGTATGGGGGTAAACATATATGGAATACTATGAGATTGTGTAGGTAGACCATCATAGTACATGGAGTTGGTCAAATTGTTCAGTGATTGATCAATCATCATTGAAAGTGTGTACTAGGCTTATGTCCTTCTGTTTCTTGTAGAAATTCACTGCAGCCACTCAGAAATTAAGTTCCTCTTCTTGGCGTTCTTAACGGACTACTATCGTGAAAAAAGTAGGCAGTTTAAATCTGACAGAATTGACAGGTTTTGGGCCAGTCCATCTCCTCACGGGGGATTCTCCTGGTTTTCTTTGTTTTCAACAGCATTTGCTGAACAGCAGTTAACTGCCAACATAGTAAGATACCAGCCAGTCTCCCTAATCACTTTCATGCTATTTTGTCAGTTATACTTTGCAACTGCTGTTCAGGAAATTCTGTTGAAAGCAAAGAAAACCCTGAGAATCCCCCACGAAGAGATGGACTGGACAAAACCTGTCAGTTCTTTCAGATTTCAACTGCCTACTTTTTTTTTCGAGATAGTGGTCCTTTAACTGATAGTACCCATCTTCTCATTGTTGGCCACCTATCTTACTCTATGGACTATCAGTCCATTTTCTACTACAACTTTAAAGCAGAGGCCAGAAGGTGGGGATCCATCAGTTCCTTTGTGATATAACTTCACTTGAGTTCCCCAATCCTTTCTTCTACTGTGGCCATTTTGGGTGGGTCTGCTCCCCCTTGTTTAACCCTGCCCATTCATTCTACCTTAGAAAGAATGAAATATTACGCGTGAGACGAATCCTTCTGTACATAGAAAAAAATGGTGGCATACTTGAAACTCCATAATCCAGGCTGATTTTGCATCCATTCATTACTAAATTGCCAGTTTAGGGTGGATATTGATTATTTTGGAAAATACTCATAAAGTACTTACTTTTCTCTGAGCCTCTGGAGATCATCAGCCATGTTGTCTCTGTCCACTTCCACCCTGGCTTTCTCGTTGGTGAGCTGGTCCACTTGTCTGCGAAGGTCCCTCATCTCCTCCTCGTAGAGGTCCCCAACCCTAGAGGTACCTTTACCCTTCAGCTGCTCCAGCTCGGCCAGAAGGATCTTGTTCTGCTGCTCCAGGAAGCGGACCTTGTCGATGAAGTTGGCGAACCTGTCATTGAGCTCCTGCATCTCAGCCTTCTCGTTGGTCCTGTTGGCTTTGAACTCCAAGTTGATGGCATCGGCCAGGGAGAAGTCCACTGAGTCCTGCATCCTGGCTGGGGGGAGGCTGCTCCTCAGCCGGACTGAGGAGGACTTGTAGATGGATGGGGAGGAAGATGTGGTGTAGACTGTCCTGCTGGTCAGTCCACCGCCAGAGCCCGGGCGCAGGGCACTGCCCAGGGAGTACCTGCTGCTGGAGGTGGCATAGCGGTTGCTGGAGGTGCTGGACCTGGGGTTGCCCCCGAACAGCCTCTTGTAGGATGAGGACTTCACAGACATCTTGGTGAAAAGTTGCTGAAGTTAATCCTGGTGGGAAGTCGAGATGTAGACTCAAGTACAAGGCTGCAGCGGTCCTCCTTCCAGAGCAGACAGTGCAGCAGCAGGAGAGGAGTCGGGGCACACAGGGTGGTATATATGGGGAGATAACGGTGCACGAAACTGAGCGATGCTTCCAGCAACCAATCCGGCTCTTCCCAGCGCTGGACCAGCACTAATCCACAGCCAATGAGAACGGGAGGGGCTGAGCCACACCCCTCTCTCTGCTCAGCATCTTACTTCTTCGCGTCTTGGCAGAAATAAGAAAAGTTTCTTCTGAACTTTTTGCTTTTTCTGCTTATGCACACACGGGAAACTGAAATGCTTTAAAACCAACGCTGGTCTTCTCCTAAGCTGCTGTATTCAAAGGATTAGCCCTTGCCATTGTCACCAGGTGTTGGTGCTCTAAGAGAAGACAAACACGGTGCTGCTTTCTCATAGAGAGGTGAAGTTTGGCTCACAGGAAGTTGTGGAACTCCAGTAGTTAAATTAGAGGCTGTCGTAGAGATGAACTAAGGCTGGCTACAGTAGGCTATGCAAAAGCGCTTCTCTGAGCTCTTGGAACCAACTTGGGTGGAAGACAGTCCTGTTTTCTGAAGCACTTGTATATCAATAAAACAGTGAAAGACAGCTTCAGATAGGCTTTCATTGCAGGGAAGTTCAAAGGGTCATTAGCTCTGCTCTGTTTTATAGTTAAAATACAGAGTGTTTTATTGTAAACTCCGAATAAGACAGAATGATGCAATATTATATATATTTAAAAAAAAGCTATACAGCTGAAAATAAAAATATGAAACGCTTTTCTTTGCTACTAATATTCATAACATTATATCTTGCTTTTTTTTTTGCTTCAGTGTCACTGTAAAGGACTTCCGAGGCAAAATATTTCATTTATTTTTTATTCACCTCGGGCTTCTTCCAGCCCCTCGCAGCCGTCTTAGTAGCTCGCCGCAGCCCTGGTCCTCCTTGGTGTCCCCACTGGTCGGTCGTAAGGATTGCGACCCGCCGGCGAGAGCCTTCTCTGGTGCCCACGAGTCCACGTCATCTGGCGCATACTGCGCCTGCGCATAACCACTGCACAGACGCAGTGCACGCCAGATGATGTGGATGAGTGCAGAAGAGCTGAACCCGCCAGTGGGTCGGGATCCTTGCGGCTGACCAGCGGCGACACCAATGGCTGGCCAGCGGCGAGGGACTGAAAAAATAGGGACTGATAAAAAATAGATTCTATATTTTGCCTCACAAGTCCTTTAAGATGGCATCTGCCAGGGAGTGGGACATATTGTTTCCAGCATGCCTCATTAATTTTTAACTGATTTGGGGCAGTTAATCAATCAAAAGGGTGATTGGTCATGTTGGAATGTCTCCATTGAGGTGGGGGGGAGTAAAATAATGCAGTACTATTGTGGCTTGATTGATTCAATTTCTGCTGAAAATCAAATTCACTTTCAGTGGACAAGGCGGTAGAATCGATCTCTACAACCCTACCCATGTATAGTCAGTAAGTGATTGTCTATACCTAGCCCCTGTATGAACAATCGGGGCCGTGCAGTTATTCTTCCTGGTTCAAGTGCGCGCAAACAGCCAACTGAGCCCACCCGGGCTTGCACAGTAGCACAGAGCTGCAAGCTCCTTACTACTGTGCATGCGCAGGCAGGCTCGCGCGACTACAGCACACACTTAAACCAGGAAGAGGAGCTGCGCGGCCCCGATGGGATTAGCGACAATGCATTGGTTGAGTACACGAAACGACGGTGGCAACGCTGGGACGAGGGGTACAAGAGGGGGTAGGGAAGGCTCCATAGGATCCAGAGATTTCCCTGTCCATTTTTTTTTTTTGGGGGGGGAGGGGGGCAGTTTTACATTAGAGGACCTGAACTCTTGTGCAGGACAGGAAAACCTAGAGAAATGCACCCTGTATGTATTTAGAGACTTTAGCCTGTCTAATTCCCCCTCATCTGTGAATGATCCCTACTTGTATTTTGACCACTCAGCTGTGTCAGCTGACTGCAACAGTAGAGCAGCTAATTGGTAAAAACAGGATGTTAACAATATATCTGCTTCCATAAAAGCAGGAAGTAGACACACTGCAGATTTATTACAGGATTTGTATCAGCTGCAACAAAGAAATGTTTTTCCTTAAAGGTTATTATGCTGTTGCATATCATTTAGAGCAGAGAGGAAGTTCTGAATTTAGGTCCGCTTTAAAGTGTACCTGAAATGGGGAATATACAGCTTGGTGGCATAGTAGTTAGTGCTTTCGCCTTGCAGCGTTGGTTCCCTGGTTCAAATCCCAGCCAGGGGTACTTGGCCAACATAGTCATTAATAAAGGGATATATGCTATAATGATGTTAGGAAGCACTGTCTAGAGCACCTACATGTTCTGCTATGGTTATGGCTGTTGCTAGGACACAAGAAGGGACAATCCCCTGCCTCACTCATTGTGAGATGCTGCTGATGTGGTCACGTTAAAAAAAAGTCATTCTTTATGTGTGTTTCCATGGCAACATTGAGATAACAAGACAAAGCTTCCTCTTTGAGATGAATAAGTTCCCTCATGCCTGGTCACATGGGTTCTAGCTGGGTGTAGCCAGACTTTCTAAAGTTTCTTTCTGTTTTTCATGTTGCATTTGGTTTCAGTTCTAGATGTAGAGGACTCCACTGTGTGCTTCATATGGGATGGATGTGAAGAAGTCACAAGTCAGACCTATATCCTGCGCTGCAGAGCTAGACAAAGGATTCCCAGGGAAAGCCAGGCTTCAGCTTGAGAAAGGGCTGGGAGGTGGGGATGGGGACCAAACAGCTGGGCCAGGCCTTGTGTCAGGATCCCCCCCCCCCTCCTCCCCCCCCCCCCCCTCCCTTCCCCATCCAACCTCCCTCACACATAAGAATTTCATTACATCTAAGCCACATGGCTGAAATAAAAGAAGCTCGCTGTATGACTTAGAGCAGGAGGGAGCCAACCAGGAGACCACTCAGTAAAACCGTTATCGATGGAAACCAGCAAACTTCTGGCTACTTTTCTGATGCACAACAAATAGCATCTAAAAGTTCTTTGGAATAAACTTGTACGAAAGTCTTCATGCTACATGTTAGGTGATTATTGTGCAACCAAGGGTGGAACTTAAACGACAACTGAAGTGAGAAGAATATGGAGGCCGCCTTATTATTATTATTTATTGTATTTATAAAGCTCCAACATATTACGCAGCGCTGCACAATAGATAAATGGGTTAACATACAGGTAGAACATACGGAAACTCACAACAAAACAAGATCATGCAAATGATTTAATCCCTCCTAAGCAATACTAGTTGCCTGGCTGTCCTGCTGATCTTTTTGGCTGCAGTAGTGTCTGAATAACACCAGAAACAAGCATGCAGCTAATCTTGTCAGATCTCACAATAATGTCAGAAATACCTGATCGATTTTCTGCATGCTTTTTAGGGTCTATGGCTAAAAGTATTAGAGATAGATGATCAGCAGGATAGCCAGGCAACTGGTATTGCTTAAAGTGGACCCAAATTAAAAATACAAGATTTCAGAAATAAAATCTATTTTCTAAATTATAATAATAAATAGCAGCCTTTTTTCAGCTGCATGATGACAAATATAAAATATTTGACATTTATTGGAGGAACCCCTCCCTTCCTTTCAAATTGCCGACACAGAATCCGGCAGACTGGTGGAGAAGATGGTGTCCAGCAAAGGAGGAATTGCTAATGGCTGCCCCCAGTATAAACCTAGTTATGAAAAGAGAAGGGTGAAAAGCATGCACTAAAATGCTCACAGGCTTGAAGGAGTGTTTATTTATCTTTGTATGTGTCCGAGTGGTGCAACTAAATATTTTGAATTAAAAAAATGTTTGGTTTGGGTCCTCTTTAAAGGACACATCCAGGATTAACAGATACACAAAAATCAACTTACCTCGGGCTTCCTCCAGCCCCTGGTAGCTGTACTGTGCCCTCGCCGCCGCTCCGCTCCTCGATGATGGCCCGTGCTCCCCGCCAGTCTCAGAGGCCTAGTTGCGCTCCACCGCGGGTCTCACGTAGTCGTGCTGACGTCATCTGGGCTATACTGCGCAGGCGCAGTAGTTCTGCACCTGCGCAGTACAATCCTGATTACATCAGTACAACTCCATGAGCTGCACACTGGAGCGCAGGCAGAGGCCGACCTTGCCAGATCGGCATCTGCACCGGAGGAGACCAGGAGCCACCGAAGCTGCGGCGAGGGAATAGGACGGCTGCCAGGGGCTGGAGGAAGCCCGAGGTAAGTTGATTTTTTTTTTTTGCCTGGACCTTCCCTTTAAAGGGAAAGTTAAAATCTGACAGAACTGACAGGTTTTGGACTAGTTAATCTCCTCATAAGGGATTCTCAGGGTTTTCTTTGTTTTCATAAGCATTTCCTGAACGGCAGTTGCTAGGTCTAACTGACAAATAGTGAGCAAGTGAGCAGAGAGGCTGGCAAGTATCTTTCTATTTTGGCAGTTAAACTGCCGTTCAGGAAATGCTTCTGAAAACAAAGAAAACACTGAGAATGCCCCATGACGAGCTGGACTACTCCAAAACCTGTCGTTTCTGTCAGATTTTAACTGCTTACTTTTTTCGCTGGAGTGGTCCTTTGAAAGGTAATAAATATGGCAGCCTCCATATCCCTCTCACTTCAGTTGTCCTTTAAACTTCCAAAGTGACTTTCTAGTATTTAGTGATGAGAAAAAGGGGCATTTTGCTGTCCTAAATATTTAAGCAAAATATATATCCCTTGTAGTACTGCCAGCAGATTGGTTGCCGAGGGTTACAGCATCCAATGAATGAATGTGTTAACATGTGTACAGTACTTTCTTCCAGTAGAGCTCATAGTGAACAGACAGCCAGGGTAAGCAGCGGCCACTTAAAACAGGCTCTTAGCCACCTGCGCAGCACCAGGCGGTTGTGGTAGGGCAGAGGCCACAGAGGGGTACCCTGCATCTGTAGTACAGGGGTGTGGTGATGGATTCTGGATCGGGATGTCCCAGCTATGAGACACTTCCTCCTTCTCCTCCACAACGCGGGAAAACTTGGGAAAAAGGCCAAAAAGAAGAAGAAAAAAAACGTTTACAGCCTGCTAAAATTCCACATCCAGCGCTTGCAGAAGCTCTCCCTCCCTCCGGCGATTATTCAGGGTCTAAGACTAGAAGTTTCCATGAGTAATAAGCAGGGGCAAGCAGTTGCCGTTGAAATTACCGAGAAATATGAGGAAAAAGCATAGCTTCCATCTAATATCAGTTATTGGCACCTCCGGGATGTATTTAAAGGACCACTATCTCAAAAAAAGTAGGCAGTTAAAATCTGACAGAACCAACAGGTTTTGTGCCTGCCCATTTCCTCATGTGGGAGCTGAAGTTACTTTTAAAACACTGTAATTCGTTCTCCGGCAATAGCTGGAAGCCGAATTACATTATTCCCCATCATCCACGTGGACCTGGAGGGGGAATAGTAAATGACACCACTGGGAATTGTGCAGGAGCAGGGTGAGCCGTATATTGGCTCTACCCTGTGCCCAAGTCTCCTGGCGGCGAGTTCTCTCATACGCCTTCATCTGGTGCCTTCCACTTGACAGCTATGAATCTCTGCGCACTGCTGCTGAGTCACTGCACAGAAAATAATTTAAAGGGCATCTATCATGAAAAACTATGAATTAAAATATACACATATAAAATGTAGATTTCTCTCAGAGTAAAATGCACTATAAACTACAGTTTTTCTATGCCCCTATCACTTAAAGGAGGTAGTGAAAATCTGACAGGTTTTGGACTAGTCCATCTATTCATGAAGGATTCTCATGTATTTATTTACAAAAAAACAAATAGTGCCTTTTATTATAAAATGTGCATGTTATATGTATGTATTTTAAATTTTACAAGAGTAGTCCTTTAAATTGCAACTGTCGGGCATAAAATCAAAAATCAATTCTGTATTTTATCTGGTAAACAAGTAATGAGGATGCTAACCAGGCAATCTAAAAGTTAAAATCACTATTACTTTTATTGTTGATAAATGATCATCCTCCAGTTTACCTGACTCTTATTTGGTGCACACACAATTTGGTACACAAAAGGGAAGTTGCAGGGCATGCTGGGTTGTCCTTTTTTGCTCCTCTACTTTCCCCTAAGACTTAACTAATGCAGCCTGATTGGCTGAAGCCTCTTCCCCTCCTGTTTTCCCCTCCCACACCTCTGCTCCTCTCTGATTGGCCAATATTTCTCATGCTGAGACAATGCACTTTCTATAGTGGAGGGCGGGCAATACCTACACAATCAGGCAGAGGAAAGTATGGGAGGAAATGACATAAGGGTTGGCTTCAAAATAGCCACAGATAAAATGGGAAATGCTAAGAAGGAATTTCTCTTTTTTTATTGTAGAAAAATCCCTAAAATCAAAACATGAACAGTGCAATACATACAGTGGGTTGCAAAAGTTTTCGGCCCCCTGGAGGTTTTCCACATTTTGTCACATTACTGCCACAAACATGAATCAATTTTATTGGAATTCCACATAAAAGACCAATAATAATTGCAGTATTTGTATAGCGCCTTTCTCCTGTCGGACTCAAAGCGCTTGCGAGGCAGCCAATAGAGCGCACTCAGTAGGCAGTAGCAGTGTTAAAGGGAACCAGAGAGGAATGGGGGGTGAAAAAAGGAAAAGGTTTTATACATACCTGGGGCTTCTTCCAGCCCTATAAGCCTGAATCGCTCCCACGCCGCTGTCCTCCGCTTCCTGGTTCCGCCGGTACCGGGCCCGTCACTTCCGGCGGACGCGGCCAATTGTCCGCATCACAGGGGCTCCCTCCATACCCTTACGCATTGCGGCTGCGCAGTACACAGCGGCAAGCGTAAGTGTATGGAGGGAGCCCCCGTGATGCCGACAATTGGCCGCGTCCGCCCGCCGACTGGCCGACTTGCGGCAATGTCGGGACCCGGTACCGGCGCATCCAGGCAGCGGAGGACGGCGGCGTGGGAGCGATCCGTGCGTATGGGGCTGGAGGAAGCCCCAGGTATGTATAAAATCTTTTCTGTTCTCCTCTCTGGTTCACTTTAAGGAGACTTGCCCAAGAATCTCCTTACTTAATAGGTCCTGGCTTACTGAACAGGCAGAGCACAAAGTGGTGTACACGTGAGAAGTGGAACGTAAATCATACATGATTCCAAACATTTTTACAAATAAATAACTGCAAAGTGGTGTGTGCATAATTATTCAGCCCCCTTTGATCTGAGTGCAGTCAGTTGCCTATAGACATTGCCTGATGATTGCTAATGACTAAATAGAGTGCACCTGTGTGTAATCTAATGTCAGTACAAATACAGCTGCTCTGTGAGGGCCTCAGAGGTTGTCTAAGAGAATATTGGGAGCAACAACACCGTGAAGTCCAAAGAACACACAAGACAGGTCCAAGACAGGTCAGGGATCAAGTTATTGAGAAATTTATAGCAGGCTTAGGCTGCAAAAAGATTTCCAAAGCCTTGAACATCCCACGGAGCACTGTTCAAGCGATTATTCAGAAATGGAAGGAGTATGGCACAACTTTAAACCTACCAAGACAAGGCCATCCACCTAAACTCACAGGCCGAACAAGGAGAGCGCTGATCAGAAATGCAGTCAAGAGGCCCATGGTGACTCTGGACGAGCTGCAGAGATCTACAGCTCAGGTGGGAGACTCTGTCCATAGGACAACTATTAGTCATGCACTGTACAAAGATGGCCTTTATGGAAGAGTGGCAAGAAGAAAGGCATTGTTAACAGAAAGCATAAGAAGTCCCGTTTGCAGTTTGACACAAGCCATGTGGGGGACACAGCAACCATGTGGAAGAAGGTGCTCTGGTCAGATGAGACCAAAATGGAACTTTTTGGCCAAAATGCAAAACGCTATGTGTGGCAGAAAACTAACACTGCACATCACTCTGAACACACCATCCCCACTATCAAATATAGTGGTGGCAGCATCATGCTCTGGGGGTGCATCTCTTCAGCAGGGACAGGGGAGCTGGTCAGAGTTGATGGGAAGATGGATGGAGCCAAATACAGGGCAAACTTGGAAGAAAACCTCTTGGAGACTGCAAAAGACTTGAGACTGGGGCGGAGGTTCACCTTCCAGCAGGACATTGACCCTAAACATAAAGCCAGGGCAACAATGGAATGGTTTAAAACAAAACATATCCATGTGTTAGAATGGCCCAGTCAAAGTCCAGATCTAAATCCAATCGAGAATCTGTGGCAAGATCTGAAAACTGCTGTTCACAAACGCTGTCCATCTTATCTGACTGAGCTGGAGCTGTTTTGCAAAGAAGAATGGGCAAGGATTTCAGTCTCTAGATGTGCAAAGCTGGTAGAGACATACCCTAAAAGACTGGCAGCTGTAATTGCAGCAAAAGGTGGTTCTACAAAGTATTGATTTAGGGGGCTGAATAATTACACACACCCCACTTTGCACTTATTTATTTGTAAAAAATGTTTGGAATGATGTATGATTTTCGTTCCACTTCTCACGTGTAAACCACTTTGTATTGGTCTTTCAGGGGGAATTCCAATAAAATTGATGCATGTTTGTGGCAGTAATGTGACAAAACGTGGAAAACTTTAAGGGGGACTTTTGCAGCCCACTGTATGTTATGGAAATAGAGCAAGTATTTATCTACTTATATATGTGTTTTTTTTTAGTATGGCTGACCGCTCCTCTTTAACCACTTTGTCCTCCTTGACATATAAAACGTCAAGGAGGACATGCGCGCTCCCGCGGCCGATCGCGCGCGTGCACGCGCACTCCCGGCTGCGGATTCGGTAGCTCAGGAATCAATGTATTGGGCTATGGTGCCCGATCACTGATTCCTCTCCCCCGCTGAAAAAGCGACAGGTTCTCTCGGAAGCTACGCTTTTTCTGAAGCTATGTCCCTCTAAGGGTACATTGTACGCTTAGAGTGACGTCATGTAAACAAACTCAAGATTGCCATCTTGTGGCCAAAAAGTAAAACTACAAGTAAAAGTAAAAAAAATTACAATACACAAATATTTCCCCAAATAAAACACTATTTATATCCCACCCTCCCAAAAATGCCCACATAAAATGTTTAATAAAAAAAAAACAAAAAACATTACTATAAAAAAAACAACACATTAATGTTTACCTAAGGGTCTAAACTTTTTAAATATCTATGTAAAGATAAAATATTTCTCTCTATTTTTTTTTATAAGCTTGTAAATAGTGATGGATGCAAAACGGAAAAAATGCTCTTTTATTTCCAAATAAAATATTGTCGCGATACATTGTGATAGGGACATAATTTAAATGGTGAAATAACCGTGACAAATGGGCAAATACAATACGTGGGTTTTAGTTATGGAGGCATGTATTATTTTAAAACTATAGTGGCCGAAAACTGACAAATAATGAATTTTTTTAATTTTTTTTCTTATTCTTACTGTTTAAATGCATTTACAGTAAGGTAGCTCTTAGCAAAATGTATCCCCCAAAGAAAGCCTAATTTGTGGCGGAAAAAACAAGATATAGATCAGTTCATTGTGATAAGTAGTGATAAAGTTATAGGCTAATGAATGGGAGGTGAACATTGCTCGGATGCATAAAGTGAAAACGACTGAGAGCTTAAGACTGCTAGAATTCTCGTCAGAGGGAAGAGGCCAAGTGAAGAGGGGGAACCCTGTCATCAGCCCTACTGACAGATGAGCAGCTGTCTTATATTGAAATGTACAATTTCTGAACATAGCTATTCACACAAAGATGAGGATTGTATTCTGCTGCCATTATCTGAATGTATGTAGTGACCCCCAGCTCCCCTCCTCCCTATATAGGCTGGACGTTTGTAGCATTATTTTTATGTTATAAAGCACTTTGCAGCACACTGTATGGGAGCTCTGGGACTGCTGCGTAGTGAACACAGCCACAATATTATAGCTGCAGAGAGGAAAACGATTAACACCCATCTGCGATACACATGTACGTTATAGATAAGCCACACTCATGAACAACATGCACACTTTACCTTAAAGGGACAGAAAACTTAGAAAACAAGTAATTTATCATGCAATCCCAATATATAGTAATAAAATGAAATGGGAAAAATTATATAATAATAATAATAATAATAAATAAACGTTTAGTGAGATTGCTTACATCTTTTGTGCAAATTAAACACAGACATTGCATAGTGTCCCTAACTGGGCCTATTTATAACTGAGCAAACTTTCGTTTGTTTAAAAATAAACTGCTAAAACTGATATTACTTCAGGGACACTTTTATTTAAAGTAGTTCTGAAGTAATTAACCACTTAAGTCTATCTGGACGTATATATCTGTCCAGATAGACTGTGCAGCTGCCGCTGCCTGCGCTCCTGTGCGCGCTCCCGCAGCCTGCAGTTACCCCCCGATCAGTTAATGGGAATATAATTCCCATTCACCGATCTAAGTCCCCACGCAGAAAAACCGACGCTTTCTGATCAGAGAGCGCAGTATTTCTGCAAAAAAAACAACTGTGGCCATCTTGTGGCCAAATAGTGAACTACACCCACATACATTTTTTACATTCCATTCCATTATTTTACATTTAAAATTATCTGTTTCCCTCCCACACCAAAAATTACCCAAATACATTTTTTAATAGAAAAAATAAAAAAAAAAATACAATAAAAAAACAAAACAAAACATAAATAGTTACCTAAGGGTCTGAACTTTTTAAATATACATGTCAAGAGAGTATCTTATTATATTTATTATAAGCTTGTAAATAGTGATGGACGCAAATTGAAAAAATGCACCTTTATTTCTAAATAAAATATCGGAGCCATAAATTCTGATAGGGACATAATTTAAATGGTGTCATAACCAGGACAAATGGGCAAATAAAATACATCAGTTTTAATTACGGTAGCATGTATTAATTTTAAACTATAATGGCCAAAAACTGAGAAAGAATTAATTTTTTCCATTTCTTTCTTAATCTTCCTGTTAAAATGGATTTAGAAAAAAATAATTCTAAGCAAAATGTACCACCCAAAGAAAGCTAGCAAGATATAGATCAATTAATTGTGATAAGTAGCAATAAAGTTATTAGCGAATGAACGGGAGGTAAACTTTGCTCGGATGCATACGATTTTCAACACTGTAGGCTGAAGTGGTTAAAGTGGACCTCAAATCAGAACTTCTTCTCTGCTCTAAAAGAACAACAGCACAATAACTTTAAAGAAAAACATTTATTTGTTACAGCTGATACAAATCCTGCAATAAATCTGCATTGTGTCTACTTCTCACCCTGCTCCTTCAAAGGTCCCGGCGGGGTTAATTACTATTCCCCTCCTCTAGGCCGCCATTGAGTCGGGAGAAAGACACAATTCAGCTTCCAGCTATTGCTGGTGGCCAAATTACTCGGTTTTGTATCGTAATTTGGGTGCCGTCTTTTGACGACGCCCAAATTACTTACTGAGAGCTGCTATAGCTGTAATTCACATTATGGCCTATAGTGGCACCGACTGCGCACAAATCTCCAGCTCATGTTTTACCTGACTCACTTAGGGCTTGGTCACACTAAGGGCGTTTTCCCCTTTTTTTAAAGGGGCACTACAGTGAAAAACTGTAAAATTTAAAATGTGAAAACATATACAAATAAGAAGTAAATTTTTTCCAGAGTAAAATGAGCCATAAATTACTTTTCTCCTATGTTGCTGTCACTTACAGTAGGTAGTAGAAATCTGACAGAAGTGACAGGTTTTGGACTAGTCCATCTCTTAATAGGGGATTCTCAGGGATATATGTATTTTCAAAAGCACATAGTGAATGGCAGTGACAGCAACATAGGAGAAAAGTAATTTATGGCTCATTTTACTCTGGAAAAAATGTACTTCTTATTTCTATACAGTATGTTTGCACATATTTTAAATTTTACAGTTTTTTGCTGTAGTGCCCCTTTAACCACTTCAGCCTTTAGTGTTTTTTTCCCCTTAAAGTGAACCTAAAGCCTGATAAAAAAAAGAGATTACCTCACCTGGGGCTTCCCTCAGCCCTCTGCAGCTGATCGGTGCCCTCGCAGCTCCGCTCCGATGCCTTTGGACCCGCCGGCGACGACTTCCGGTTGCGCCGTCACCGGCCGACAGGCATGGGAACGCGAGTGATTGTTCGCGTTCCCAGCCTGTATATCGCCCCCTATGCTGCTATTGCGACCTCCTGGCCTGCAGGGGGCTGAGGGAAGCCCCAGGTGAGTTAATCTCATTTTTTTTTATCAGGCTTTAGGTTCACTTTAAGCAACCGAGCAATTTTCACCTCCCATTCACTCACCAATAACTTTATCACTAATTATCACAAAATATATGAAATAATCTATATCTTGTTTTTTCCGCCACCAATCAGGCTTTCTTTGGGTGGTACATTTTGCTAAGAAATATTTTATTCTAAATGCATTTTAATATTAAGAGAAAAATTGAAAAAATCCATGATTTGTCAGTTTTTGGCCATTAAAGCTTTAAAATAATACATGCTGCCATAATTAAAACCCCTGTATTTTATTTGCCCATTTGTCCCGGTTATTACACCATTTAAATTATGCCCCTATCACATTGGATGGCGCCAATATTTTATTTGGAAATAAAGGTGCATTTTTTCAGTTTTGCGTCCATCACTATTTACAAGTTTATAATTTAAAAAATATAAGTAATTTAACCTCTTGACATGCATATTCAAAAAAGTTCAGACCCTTAGGTAACTATTTATGTTTTTTTTTAATTGTAATTTTTTTTCTAATTAAAATTTTCATTTAAGTATTATTGGGTGTTTGGTAAGGTAAACAGTTAATTTTAAATCTAAAAATGTCTATTCATTTTAATAAAAATGTATGTAGATGTAGTTTTACTATTTTGCCACAAGATGGCCACAGTCAATTTTTTGGCTTCCTGAAGGAAGTAAAGAGGTGATGTGTAACAGAACAATGGAGGCTTCTCCATAGAAGCCAGCGATTGTTCAAAGGGACTTAGAACTGCTTTCCCATTCATTGATCGCCGGGCTAATGGGTGGCCCACACACCCCGGCGGTTCCGGCCCTGCGAACCACTGCGGCTCCGTTTTCTCATGGACGTAGCTCCTACGTCCAGCATGCATATTTGGAAGTAGGAGCTATGTCCTGAAGGCTAAAGTGGTTAAGCACCGGCGATTTTCAAAATCGCCCTAAAAGCGCTTGGAAGGTATAGGGAAATCGCAAAGCGCTTGAAAAAACACTTTGTATAGCGATTTCCCCAGCGCATTCATGAATAAATGCATTGTATTTTTCATTTCCAGGTGAAAGAGTTCACTTCCTGACTGACGTCAGGAAGCGAAAGAAACAGAACGTTATGACGTCACGTCATGATGTCATGCACATGCGCAGAAAGTGCCCGGCAACAGGAGCGCAATCTAGGACGCGCACCGCCGGGCCAGCGCAGGCCCGGCCAGCGCAGGCGTACTACTCCGGGTCATAGCGACCCGGAAGTAGTACATAGCACAGAGAGATTCGCCCGGTGAACGGTTCGGGCCATCTCTACTTGGAAGCAGACGACGATGATTACTTTACAATTCTGTGGAAGACTGCTTCCATTGTGAGATCACTCAGTATGTTGTGGCGTGTGTACAATTGCTGCTGGTGCAAATTGTCGCTCAAAATCACACTCTGCAATTGCCTGTCTTAAGTTCCTTGCCTCACAGCTAAAGACATTTGTAAGCTGTGTGTATGTACCCTAAAAAGGCCCATACACATGAAGTACAAAGTCTGTACAGACACGTGTTGAGTGACAGTTCGCTCATGTGGACACGGCAAGCGGAAAAGAGAGTCTGCAGACACAGCCATGCTCGAACGATTGAACTAGTGAATCGTTTGCGCGTTCTGTCACGCGAGCTGTCGCGAAGTCTGTCGGTGTCCTCACGTGTATATGGAAGTCTTCTGCAGACAGTAGAGTCACTCAACAGACATTCGGTTGTCGGCTCTATCTGTCACGGATAACTTCCGTTGTGTCTTCGTCCTTTCTGTTGTCGCATTTGTACAACTGTCGCGAGCACGAATTGTCTCTGCCATTAATCAGTTGGTGTCTTGTCTGTTTGCCGCTGCTCACAGCTACAGTCGTGTGTATGTGCCTTTAGAGATGGATACGAGCAGGCTTCTGCAAAGGTTTATGGAGTTTCTAAGTCCCCTTACAGACCCCCGAGGTCACAGCTCTCCCACACACTACTGTCAGGCCTGGAGCTCTGCTGAGAACATACAGTAAGAAGCAATTATAAAAGCAATCGTATGGCAGTTTTCCAACCAGAGTGGAGAAACTCTCCTAGCTGTGGCCAGAGATTCTAAAAGAGAATCAACCCATGCAGGGCTGACACTTCCTGTTGGCTTAACAGACCTTGTGTGACATCACTGCTGGAGAATGAAAGGTCACAGATGGCCTGCAGACCAGGTCTGTCTATAGAGAGGAAGCCACTCAAGTCCTCATAAACAGGATTGGGGGGTAGGGTGAGAGACAAGGGGTGAGAGGGCAGCTGACCCCAGCCTATCTTGTTTTTCCATATGACAGTAGACACTGATTTGGCCAGGCTTCCTCCAGTATTGTGCCAGGCCCGTGCCTCAGATCCTGATAAGACTTCCTTCAGGGCATGGACTACTGATAAGGTCATAAGGCCACCAGGGTAATTAATAAACAATGCCCTTAGAATTCTTAGAACAGAGCTTCATGCTCAAAAAAATTCACAGAGCATAAAATGCAAGTATCCCTTGAGATACAGTTTATCAGTTATTGTAAGCTTAATATGCCCGAAGAAGGGGAGCATTCCCTCGAAAGATTGCATAATTAACCTTTTTTTTTAAATTTATTCCTTTAAAGATATCATTCTTACAATATCATATTTTTCGAAACTGGAGTTCACTTTATTGACCAAAAGGATTTATTGAGAATAAACAAGAAAAATACAATAAACAAAATCCAAACAGCAGACTAATGTAAATAAAATATATATACACAAAGTAAGCATATTACAATGGGCAGAAACAATTCAACCCGTTAAAATCAGTAAGAATGAAGTAGAAATAGGGCAATAAAGATAATTATTAAAGTTGGAAGTCAGGGCCCTGAGAACATTAGACTATAAAGAATACATACAAAAAAGGGCAGCAGTTCATTTTAAAATACCCGTTTCACCTAATTTATTATCCACTTGCAAGATCAGTTAGATAGACTGTTTTTTTTTCTTCTCCTGAAAAGGAAATCATACTAATTTCTGTTACATTACAGGCCAATTTCAGATTAAATTTTCCATTTTACATTCAATGGTGCCGACTTCTTTGGTCAATAGCAAAGCCTTCATCCATGCTATCATCATCAAATTTGCTAAGTATGTTACAGGGAATAGTGGGAACAAGTAAAGGAAAAAAAATCAAAAAAGACCTTGTCATTTTTGAGAAAATTGATTTTTTTTAGGCAAGTACTTAAACACTCACAAGTGTGCTTTAATCACATCAGTCTATCTGGACGACTGTATCCACCTCTGAAGTCTACCTTGACGCGTAAAAACACATCCAGTACCATAGCAGTGGGTGCGCTCGCTTGTCCACGCGACCCCCGGTATTACCTGGTGGCTTTTCCGTAGCAGCGATTGGGGAAGGGAACCAATCGCAGTGCCTGGAGTGAATGGACATGACCCCAATCAGGGGACATGTCCATTTATAAATACGTAACGAAACAAAAGTAAACAAACAGGGTAGTGTTTCTAGTGTTGTAATATTACACACCATACATTTTTATTAGAAAAAATAATACAATTAATCCAGTGGCGTAGCTAAGGTGCTGTGGGCCCTGATGCAAGTTTTACAGTGGGGCCCCCCAAGCACTCTATACATAACAATTGCCACTGCGCACCAAAACCTGCCAATGGAAACTACAGTGTCAGAGGTGCAAGACGGGGATTAGGAGCAGTTTGTTAGTAATTACCGCCATTCACAGTATCTATAGAAGTGATAATTATGAGCACAGGACCAATAGAGAGCTAATACTGAAGTTGAGGGAGGGCCCTTCGGGGCCCCTCTGGCCCAAGGGCCCCGATGCGGTCGCTACCTCTGCACCCCCTATTGCTACGCCCCTGAATTAATCCCTTCCAAAGCCAGAACACTCGGGACTAATGGGCAAATAAAATGTGTGTGTTTTTTTTTTTTTACAGTAGCATTGCTTATTTTAAAACTATGCTGCAATACTGATGTGAAATACGTGATGCATTCATTTCATGATGAATTAGACAAAAAAAGCTAAATAACACAGCCTGTGCAGAAACAACATCATTTATTAAAGGGGACTTGGGCTAGCAGTCTAAATAACATCTGTCGCCTTCATGCCAGTGTCTCCGGGACAGGTAAGTCATCCCATCAGTCACCAAGTGTAACCTTACACCTTGTGCAGCTGCTGGGGGAAAATGAAGCGTTTCGCCATCTGTCCCCCAGCGTATCTTACAGGGTCAAGAAAATTCCTGTCAAGATCTATGAGATGCATTTTATGGATCCAATAAGAATACAGATGGCTCTGCCTACACATCATTGCATTCCAGAGGTTCTGGAGGTGTGGTTAGCTTTCAGGGAGAACAAAGGATGATTTGTATATTCAGCAGTGATGCATTATGGGAGATATAACATGCTCAGTCCAACCTGAATAATTGCAAATACATTCTGTTTTAAAGGAATACTTAAGTCAAAATAAAAAAATGAACCCGGAAGTACCTGCCGGCGGGGACAGTAGGACCGGAGCGAGGCTGCCAGGGCACCATACAGCTTCAGGGGGCTGAGGGATGCCCCAGGTAAGTAAAAATCTTTTTTTCATTTTGACTTAAAGAGAATCTGTATTGTTAAAATCGCACAAAAGTAAACATACCAGTGCGTTAGGGGACATCTCCTATTACCCTTTGTCACAATTTCGCCGCTCCTCGCCGCATTAAAAGTGGTTAAAAACAGTTTTTAAAAGTTTGTTTATAAACAAACAAAATGGCCACCAAAACAGGAAGTAGGTTGATGTACAGTATGTCCACACATAGAAAATACATTCATACACAAGCAGGCTGTATACACCCTTCCTTTTGAATCTCAAGAGATCATTTGTGAGTTTCTTTCCCCCTGCAGCTATCTTCCACTGAAGTGTCAGGCTGTTTCTTTCTGCAGAGTGCAGACAGCTCTGCCTGTATGTAATTCCTCAGTATGTGAAAGCCCAGCCAGCTCAGAGGAGGATTTATCCAGCTTGTAAAAGATAAGAGAGAAGAGAGAAGCTGCCCTACTCTAAATAATACACAGGCAGTGTGCAGAGAGGGCCTGGAGGAGGGAGATGCATCACAGAACCACAACACTGAAGAACTTGGCAGCCTTCCAGACACAGGCTGACAAGTCTGACAAGAGAGAGATAAGTTGATTTATTACAGAGATGGTGATAGTAGAACCTGCTGCAGTAAGCCAGAACACATTAGAATAGCTTTTGGAACTTGTAGGATGATAAAAACAGGATGCAATTTTTGTTACGGAGTCTCTTTAAGTATTCCTTGTGTTTTGCATAGCATTTTTAGTAAGAGGGCATTTTGGTCTCTTTCAGCCCCTTACACACGCCTAGAAGTTCTGGTTCACCATGAGCTTGCTGGGTAATCTGTAACTACTGAGAAGATGTAATCCTGCACAGCATCACCTGCAATCATCAAAGCAATTATTTTTTACTTAGAAATCATTAACACATTAGATATACAATATTCTACTTTTCTACAAGCTTACTGTATTTTTTTTTAACTAGACTCACTTTTTCTCCACCAAAAGTAGGGGAAAAAAGTCACTGCGTCTTAACTACTTGCCGACCGCTCCACGCCAATCGGCGTGAACGTGGCGGCAGCCCCAGGACCACTCCTTGCCAATTGGCGTGAGTGGCTTTCAATAGGGCTTGCAGGAGATGGCGCGCGCATCTCCGCTCCGTCTTCAGTCTCCCAGCAGCGATCGCTGCTCGGAGACTGTTAGACGCCGTCTAATATACTATTATATATACAGTATATAATATACTGTACCAGTACAGCGCTGCGATCTAAGGCAGAGCTGTACTGGGGACAGCCGTGTGAGACGGCTGCCCCCTCTAGAGGCAGGTGAAGTGATCCGCTGTCATAGGCTGAAGCCTATGACAGCTGATCACTCTGAGTGGCTGGCGGGGGGGAGGGAGTGAGGGGGGATTTAGAAAATAAAGAAAAAAAATAGGAACATGTAATAAAAAAAAATCAAATAAATATTTATTTTAAAATAAACAAAGATTTGGGGAGCGAACAGACCCCACCAACAGAGCTTTCTGGGGGGTGGATCACTTATGTGCTGAGTTGTACAGCCTTGCAGCGAGCCCTTAAAGCTGGCCTGGTCACTTGGGGGGTTTAACACCGCAGTCCTTAAAGGATACCCAAAGTGACATGTGATGATGAGATAGACATTTGGTATGTACAGTACCTAGCACACAAATAACTATGCTGTGTTCCTTTTTTTCTTTCTCTGCCTGAAAGAGTTAAATATCAGGTATGTAAGTGGCTGACTCAGTCCTGACTCCTTTTTTATCTCTTTCTTGCTCTCAGAAGCCATTTTCTGCTAGGATAGTGTTTTATAGTTGGAATTTCTTATCAGTGAGGGTCACACTGTAGTCACTTCCTGCCTGAGGCAGGACTGAGCAAGCAACTTACATACCTGATATTTAACTCTTTCAGGCAGAGGAAGAAATAAAAGAACACAGCATAGTTATGTGTGTGCTAGGTGAATTTTGATTGGCTATTATAGGCTCCACCCACTTCCCTGAATATTAATCTCAGTTACACAGTGACCATCTGGGCAAAGTTTGAGAACCGTGCCATTAACAGTGTAAGAATGGCTGCAGTTTATATTTTCCCAGTGAAATTTGTTTTTGGCTCTGCCCACTTTTTGTAACCTACACACACATTCACTCAATGACCAAGTTTGTGAGCTTTCGGGTCCTTGGCATCAATAAAAAACAATCTGATTGGCTGTTTGTGGCTCCGACCCTTTTTAGAATTTAAACCCTAATAACCAACTGCACCAGGTTTGAGGTTTGTGCCATTAACAGTGTAAGAATGGCAGTAATTTTAATATTCCCCTTGAAAATCAACAGGTGAATATTGATTGGCATTTTTAGACTCCACCCACTTTTCTGAATATTAATCCCAGTCACCTAGTGACCAACTGTGCAAAGTTTGAGAACCCTGTCATTAACAGTGAAGAAGGGCTGCAGTTTATTTTCCCAGGGAAATCTTTTTTTCACACCACCCAGTTTTTGTAACCTTGAGAAACGTTCAAGGTCATGACCATGTTTGTGAGCTTTCGGGTTCCTGGCATCACAATTGTGTGAATAGAAGCAGTTTATCCAGCAAATAAATCTGATTGGCTGTTTGTGTCTCCGCCCCTTTAGTGAATTTGAACCCCAGTCACTTAATGACCGACTGTAGCAGGTTTGAGGCCTCTGCCATTAACCGTTTAAGAATGGCAGCAGTTTCAATATTATCCTTGATAATCAATAGGTGAATTTTGATTGGCTGTTGTAGGCTCCACCTACTTTTCTGAATCTTAATCACAGTCACCCAGTGACCAACTGTGTAAAGTTTGAGAACCCTGCCATTTACAGTGTAAGAATCGCTGCAGTTTATATTTTCCTATGTAAAAAGTTAGTTTTTGGCTCTGCCCACTGTTTCTAACCTTGACATACAGTCACTCAGTGACTAAGTTCATGAGCTTTGGGGTCCTTGGCATCAATAATTTGCATTTTTTCATTGAAAATAAACAAATCTGATTGGCAGTTTGTAGCTTGCTCCCTTTTCAGAATTTAAACCCCAGTCTTCCCCAGTCTCTGACTGTACCAGATTTGAAGCCTCTGCCATTAAGAGTGTATGAATGGCAGCAATGTAAATATTCCCCTTGAAAATCAAAATTTGAATTTTGATTGGCTGCTGTAGGCTCCACCCACTTCCCTGAATATTAGTCCCAGTCACCCAGTGGCCAACTGTGTCACGTTTGAGAACCCTGCCAATAAGAGAACGGCTGAAATCAATTTAACAAATATGATTGGCTGCTTGTGGCTCCACCCCTTTAGTGAATTTGGACCCCAGTCACCCAATGAATGACTGTATCAGGTTTGAGGCCTCTGCCTTTAGCAGTGTAAGAATGGTAGCAATATAAATGTTCCCGTTGAAAAATCAATAGGTGAATTTTGATTGGCTGTTGTAGGCTTCGCCCACTTTCTAAATTAATCCCAGTCACCCAGTGGCCCACTGTGTCAAGTTTGGAAACCCTGCCATTAACAGTGTAAGAATGGTTGCAGTTTATATTTTCCAAATTAAAAAAATGTAGTTGTTGGCACCGCCCCCTTTTTCTAACTTTGACATATAGTCACTTACTTACCAAGTTTGTGAACTTTGGAATTCTTGGCATCAATAATTTCTATATTCCATTGAAATTAAACAAATCTGAGTACCCTGCCAATAACAGAATGGCTAAAATCAATCTAATAAATCTGATTGGATGTTTGTGGCTCCACCCCCTTTACTGAATTTGGACCCCAGTCAATGACTGACTGTTTCAGGTTTGAGGCCTCTGTCATTAACAGTGTAAGAATGGTAGCAATGAAGATATTCCCCTTGAAAATCAACAGGTGAATTTTGATTGGCTGTTGTAGGCTCCACCCATTTTCCTGAATATTAGTTCCAGTGACCAAATGTGCAAAGTTAGAATGGCTGCAGATTATATTTGACTCCTCCCACTTTTTGTAACTGTCCTGAACACACAGTCACTCATGAATAAGTTTGTGAGCTTTCCGGTTCCTGGCATAAAAACATGTGTGAATAGAAGCAGTTTATCCAGCAAGGAAATCTGATTGGCGGTTTGTGGCCCTGCCCCTTTAGTGAATTTGGACCCCAGTCACCCAATGACAGACTGTAGCAAGTTTGAAGCCTCTGCCATAAACAGTGTAAGAATGGCAGCAGTTTAAATATTGCCCTTAAAAATCAATAGGTGACTTTTGATTGGCTGTTGAAGGCTCCACCCACTTTCCTGAATCTTAATCTAATTCACCCAGTGACCAAGTGTGCCAAGTTTGAGAACCCTGCCATTAACAGTGTAAGAATAGCTGCAGTTTACATTTTCCCACTAAAAATGAATAGCTGAAATTTGATTGGCTGTTTTATGCTCCACCCACTTTTCCTGGATTTGTAACCTTGGTCACCAAGTGACTAACTGGGCCAAGTGTGGGGACTCTGGCTTGATTACTGTGAGAATGGCAGCCTTTTACATTTTTTCCATTGACATTAATGGGTGAAATCTGATTTGCTGTTTGTAACTCCGCCCAGCTGTGTAGGGGGGACACGAGACCCCCAGAACATATCATCCCAGGTAGTAAGGGACCTGTATACCAAGTTTCGTTCAAATCGGTCAAGCCGTTTTTGAGTGATCGCGGCACATACACACATACGATTTTATATATATAGATATACAGTGGTTTGCAAAAGTATTCGGCCCCCTTGAAGTTTTCCACATTTTATCATATTACTGCCACAAACATGAATGCATTTTATTGGAATTCCACGTGAAAGACCAATACAAAGTGGTGTACATGTGCGAAGTGGAACGAAAATCATACACAATTCCAAACATTTTTTTTTTAATAACTGCAAAGAGGGGTGTGTGTAATTATTCAGCCCTCTGAGTCAATACTTTGTAGAACCACCGTTTGCTGCAATTACAGCTGCCAGTCTTTTAGGGTATGTCTCTACCTGCTTTGCACATCTAGAGACTGAAATCCTTGCCCATTCTTCTTTGCAAGACAGCTCCAGCTCAGTCAGATTAAACGGACAGTGTTTGTGAACAGCAGTTTTCAGATCTTGCCACAGACTCTCAATTAGATTTAGATCTGGACTTTGACTGGGCCATTCTAACACATGGACGTTTTGTTTTAAACCATTCAATTGTTGCCCTGGCTTTATGTTTAGTGTTGTTGTCCTGCTGGAAGGTGAATCTCCGCCCCAGTCTCAAATCTTTTGCAGACTCCAAGAGGTTTTCTTCCAAGTTTGCCCTGTATTTGGCTCCATCCATCTTCCCATCAACTCTGACCAGCTTCCCTGTCCCTGCTGAAGAGAAGAACCCCCAGAGCATGATGCTGCCACCACCATATTTGACAATGGGGATGGTGTGTTCAGTGTGATGTGCAGTGTTAGTTTTCAGCCACACATAGCGTTTTGCATTTTGGCCAAAAAGTTCCATTTTGGTCTCATCTGACCAGAGCACCTTCCTCCTCATGTTTGCTGTGTCCCCCACATGGCTTGTGGCAAACTTTGAACGTGACTTCTTATGCTTTTCTGTTAACAATGGCTTTCTTCTTGCCACTCTTCCATAAAGGCCAACTTTTGTGCAGTGCATGACTAATAGTTGTCCTATGGAAAGAGTCTCTCACCTGAGCTGTAGATCTCTGCAGCTCGTCCAGAGTCACCATGGGCCTCTTGACTGCATTTCTGATCAGCGGTCTCCATGTTCGGCCTTTGAGTTTAGTTGGATGGCCTTGTCTTAGTAGGTTTACAGTTGTGCCATACTCCTTCCATTTCTGAATGATCGCTTGAACAGTGCTCCGTGGGATGTTCAAGGCTTTGAAAATCATTTGAAGCCTAAGCCTGCTTTAAATTTCTTAATAACTTTATCCCTGATCTGTCTGGTGTGTTCTTTGGACTTCATGGTGTTGTTGCTCCAATATTCTCTTAGACAACCCCTGAGGCCGTCACAGAGCATCTGTATTTGTACTGACATTAGATTATTATTATTAATTAGTACTAGCTGATTGCCCGGCGTTGCCCGGGTATGTATTTGGCTGGTGTTGGCTCCGCCTATTTTTTCTAGCCCTAACACACAATTACTCAATGACCAAGTTTGTGAGCTTTGAGGTCTTTGGTATCAATAATTTGCATTGAAATTAAAAAACTGATTGGCTGTTTGTGGCTCCACACCCTTTTCTGAATTTGAACCCCAGTCACCCAATGACCAACTGTACCAGGTTTGAGGCCTGTGCCATTAACAGTGCAAAAATGGTAGCAATTAAATATTCCCCTTGAAAAGCAATAGGTGAAGTTTGATTCACTTTTGTAGGCTCCACCCAGTTTTCTGAATATTAATCTCAGTCACCCAGTGACCAACTGTGCAAAGTTTGAGAACCCCGCCATTAACAGTGTAAGAATGGCTGCAGTTTACATTTTCCCAGGGAAATTTGTATTTGTCTCTCTCCACCCACTGATGACCCAGTATTGCCCTGTATGTATTTGACTGGTGTTGGCTCTGCTCACTTTCTAACCCTAACGCACAAACACTCAATGACCAAGTTTGTGAGCTTTGGGGTCCTTGGCATCAATAATTTGTATATTCTCATGAAATGAAACAAATCAGATTGGCTGTTTGTGGCTTCACCCCCTCTCCAGCATTTGAACCCCAGTCACCCAATGATCAACTGTAGCAGGTTTGAAGCATCTGCTATTAGCAGTGTAAAAATGGCAGCAATTTAAATATTCTCCTTGAAAATCAACAGGTGAATTTTGATTGGCTATTATAGGCTCCACCCACTGCCCTGAATATTAATCTCAGTCACCCAGTGACCATCTGGGCAAAGTTTGAGAACCCTGCCATTAACAGTGTAAGAATGGCTGCAGTTTATATTTTCCCAGTGAAATTTGGTTTTGGTTCCGCCCACGTTTTGTAACCTGGACACACAGTCACTCAATGACCAATTTTGTGAGCTTTGGGGTCCTTGGCATCGAAAATTTGTACTTTCCCATGAAATGGAACAAATCTGATTGACTGTGGCTCTGTCCCCTTTTTTGAATTTGAACCCCAGTGACCCAATGACCAACTGTACCAGGTTTGAGGCTTGTGCCATTAACAGTACAAGAATGGCAGCAATTTTAATATTGTCCTTGAAAAGCAATATGTGATTTTTGATTGGCATTTTTAGGCTCCACCCACTTTTCTGAATATTAATCCCAGTCACCCAGTAACCAGCTGTGCAAAGTTTGAGAACCCTGCCATTAACAGTGAGGAAAGGCTGCAGTCTACAATTTCCCAGAAAAATCTGTTTTTGACTCCACCCAGTCTTTGTAACCTTGACACACACTCACTCAATGATCAGGTTTGTGAGCTTTTGGGTTCCTGGCACCAAATTCTGCTAATGGAAGCAGTTTATCCAGCAAGGAAATCTGATTGGCTGTGTTTGGCTCCGCCCCTTTACTGAATTTGAACCCCAGACACTTAACAACCGACTGTAGCAGGTTTGAGGCCTCTGCCATTAACAGTGTAAGAATGGCTGCAGTTTCAATATTCCCCTTAAAAATCAATAGGTGAATTTTGATTGGCTCTTGTAGGCTCCACCTACTTTTCCAAATATTAATCCCAGTCACCCAGTGACCAACTGTGTGAAGTTTGAGAACCCTGCCATGAACAGTGTAAGAAAAGCTGTAGTTTATATTTTCCAATGTAAAAAGTTAGTTGTTTTTGGCTCCACCCACTATTTCTAACCTTAACATACAGTCACTCAATGACCAAGTTTATGAGCTTTGAGGTCCTTGGCATAAATAAGTTGCATTTTACCATTGAAATTAAACAAATCTGATTGGCTGTATTTGGCCCGCTCCCTTCAGAATTTAAACCCCAGTCTCCCAGTGGCTGACTACCAGATTTGAGGCCTCTGGCATTAAGAGTGTATGAATGGCAGCAATGTAAATATTCCCCTTGAAAATCAAAGGGTGAATTTTGATTGGCTGCTGTAGGCTCCACCCACTTCCCTGAATATTAGTCCCAGTCACCCAGTGGCCAACTGTGTCACGTTTGAGAACCCTGCCAATAAGAGAACGGCTGAAATCAATCTAACAAATCTGATTGGCTGCTTGTGGCTCCACCCCTTTAGTGAATTTGGACCCCAGTCACCCAATGACTGACTGTGTCAGGTTTGAGGCCTCTGCCATTAACAGTGTAAGAATGGTAGCAATATAAATATTCCTCCTGAAAATCAATAGGTCAATTTGGATTGGCTGTTGTAGGCTCCACCCACATTTCTGAATATTCATCCCAGTCACCCAGTGGCTAATTGTGTAAAGTTTGGGAACCCTGTCATGTTAAAAATTTAGTTGTTGGCACCGGCCACTTTTTCTAACCTTGACATACAGTCACTCAGTTATCAAGTTTATCAGCTTTGGGGTTCTTGGTATCAATACTTTGTATATTCCCATTGAAAAATAAACAAATATGGCTGTTTGTGGCCCTACCCCCTTTCTGAATTTGAACCCTAATCACCCAATGACTGACTGTATCAGGTTTGAGGCATTTGCTATTAACAGTATATGAATGGTAGAAGCTTAAATATTCCTTTTGAAAATCAAAAGATGATTTTTTATTGGCTGTTGTAGGCTCCACCCACCTTCCAAAATCGTAATCTCATTCACCCAGTGACCAACTGTGCAAAGTTTGAGAACCCTGCCATTAACGGTGTAAAAATGGCTGCAGTTTATATTTTCCCAGTAAATGTTATTTTTGGCTCCGCCCACTTTTTTTAACCTGGACACACAGTCACTCAATGACCAAGTTTGTGAGCTTTCAGGTTCCTGGCATCAAAAATGTGTGAATGGAAGCAGTTTATCCAGCAAGGAAATCTGATTGGCTGTTTGTGGTCCCGCCCCTTTAATGAATTTGAACCCCAGTCACCCAATGACCGACTGTAGCAAGTTTGAAGCCTTTGTCATTAAAAGTGTAAGAATGGCAGCAGTTTAAATATTCCCCTTAAAAATCAATAGGTGAATTTTGATTGGCTGTTGTAGGCTTCACCCACTTTCTTGAATCTTAATCGCATTCACCCAGTGACCAACTGTGGCAAGTTTTAGGACTCTGCGATTAACAGTCTAAGAATGACTGCAGTTTATATTTTCCATTTAAAATGAATGGCTGAAATTTCATTGGCTGTTTTATGCTCCGCCCACTTTTCCTTGGTTTGTAACCTCGGTCACCAAGTGACCCACTGTGCCAAGTGTGGGGACTCTGGCTTGAATAGTGTGAGAATGGCAGCCTTTTACATTTTTTCCATTGACTTGAATGGGTGAAATCTGAAATGCTGTTTGTAGCTCCGCCGACATGTGCAGGGGGGGACGCGAGACCTCCAGAACATATCATCCCAGGTAGTAAGGGATCTGCATACCAAATTTCGTTCAAATCGGTCAAGCCGTTTGAGTGATCGCGGCGCGCACGCACGCATGCACGCACGCACACACACAGATATATATATATATTTATATAGCGCCGACATATTATTATTTAGTATTTATATAGCGCCAACATATTACGCAGCGCTGTACAGTGTATATATATATATATATATATATATATATATTTCTTGTCACTAACTGTTCCTCAAAGGATCTCACAATCTAATCCCTACCATTGCCATATGTCTATATTATGTAGTGTAAGTACTGTAGTCTAGGGCCAATTTTAGGGGGAGCCAATTAACTTATCCGTATGTTTTTGGAATGTGGGAGGAAACCAGAGTGGCCGGAGGAAACCCACGCAGACACGGAGAGAACATACAAACTCTTTGCAGATAGTGCCCTGGCTGGGATTCGAACCAGGGACCCAGCGCTGCAAGGCGAGAGAGCTATCCACTACGCCACGGTGCTGCCCACACCTGTACACACATGTGCACTCTATTTAGTCATTAACAAACACAAACACAGAACATTTATTTCGCGCTTTTCTCCTGGCGGACTCAAAGCGTCATTAGCACTCATCAGGCAATGTCTATGGGCAACTGACTGCACTCAGACAAAAGGGGGCTGAATAATTACGCACACCACATAGAGATGTCCCGAACGGTTCGCCGGCGAACGGTTCCTGGCGAACTTCGGTGGTTCGCGTTCGCCTGCCAAAGGCGAACTTTCCCGGAAGTTCGATTCGCCCCATAATGCTCTATTGAGCAAAACTTTGACCCTCTACATCACAGTCAGCAGGCACATTATTGCCAATCAAACTGCACTCACTGGTGGAGCCCCACCCCCCTTATACAAGGCAAGCTCCTTGAGCCATTTGACCTACTCGTCTGCCTATACTAATTAGTTAAGGGACAGCTGCTACACACTCTGCTAGGGAGGGTTTAATTAGCCTCTTGTAGGCTTCTCCTCCCACCTCCCCTTCTACCTATTTCCTCCTCCCTCCTGCCGGAGGGTCTCTTCTGCCAGGGAATTCCAGTATTTCAAAAGCCAGCTTACATACCGTGGCTGGGGATTGATCCCAGGTCTCAGTGTATGTGTAAGGAAACGCGGAAAATCAGCCGCCTCTACTCAGTGTGAGGCGGCTGTTTCCATGGAGAGGATGGCGGAACGCGGAAAAACCGCCGCGTCTGACACGGCAGTTAGCACGCATGGCCCTGATGCTGACACTTTGACCCAGCGCGGGGAGGCGGCCGCCGGTGCAGATAGCGGTGCGACCAACCCCGCGCATGGGTCAGCGGGGACATTGCAAAGCAGTACTGGTGTGGCTGGAACTGATAGTCCACCTAGATTCAGAATGACGCGCGTGCGCGCGGAGAGGCAGAACTTTTATGGCAATCAGAGAAGGGTCAGCTGACAGGCCGGTCAGCTGACAATTACAGCAAATTTCATTGGTCCAGCACTTAAGGGAGGTGCCGGAGAGCACAGTTGGATATATACTGGGTGCTGGTCATTCTCTGGTTGTCTGGCATTGCGATCACAACGTGGAAGCACTCAGACCTTGTTCGTATCTGTGTTCTAGCATAGTTTCCAAAGGTGTTGACGATCAAGGACCTTACACTTTAGCGTTAGGAATACTACCTGTATTATTTGTTATGACCTTCTGCCTGCCTGACTATTCTTCTGAAACTCTGATCCTGTACCTTGCTATTTCTGATATCCTGTTGCCAAACTTTGCTCGTTCCTGAACTCTGTATTTGCCTTCTGACTCTGTACCTCGCTATTCTGATACCCGTTGCCAATCTCTACCTGTCTATTGGATTACGTATCCGTCTTCTGTATCTGTACCTTATCTGCCTGTGTGTCAACGACCTGGCTTGTCCGACCTCGAGAACTGGCCTTACTGTTAGAGGCAGTTCCCAGACCTGTTAGTGACACCCTCTCACTGGTGTCACTCTCGTTCTGTCCTTCCTACTCTCGGCCTAACTTCTCCCCCGGGAGAGTCTAGGCCATCAGAAGGAACATACGGTTGTGCAGTACTCTCTACTGCTCCTGTACCTCCTCCTGAGGTGCAATTCTAAAAGTACTACGGTTTCACCAAACACTCTCTTATCTCAGGTGTTCAGAGGTTAGTAGATATATCTGATCATCGGTGATACTGCAGATCACCAATAATCGGGTATATTCTGTATTCTCGGTGATACTGCAGTTTACCGGTAATCAGACCCTCTATGTTACACCGATCGTTACAGTATGGTAGGTAACTAACATATCCATTATACCACCACTACTAGCTGAAGCTAGCCTAGCATGTACCATTTATGCTCAATCCAAAAGAAAAATTAGACAAGACAAATAACATTTATATCATGCTTTTCTCCTGGCGGACTCAAAGCACCAGAGCTGCAGCCACTAGGGCACGCGCTATAGGCAGTAGCAACATTAGGAAGACTTGCCTAAGGTCTCCTACTGAATAGGTGCTGGCTTACTGAACAGACAGAGCCAAGATTCAAACCCTGGTCTCCTGTGTCAGAGGCAGAGCCCTTAACCATTACACCATCCAGCCACTGCTTAAAGATATGTGGCCAGGCGTGGCCAGGCATGGCCTTGCCTTTTGTGTTCAACAGTTGTCCAAAGAGAACCCCAGATTCATATCTCTCTCTCTCTCTCTAGTAGGGATGGTCACCGCTTTCCACGGAATTGTATTTTTGCGCATAAATGGATTGAGCATAAATGGTACATACTAGGCTGGCTTCAGCATGTAGTGTTGGTGGCACAGTGGCTGCAGCTCTGGCGCTTTGAGTCCGCCAGGAGAAAAGCGCAATATAAATGTTATTTGTCTTGTCTAATTTTTCTCTTGACAATTGTTGAACACAAAAGGCAAGGCCATGCCTGGCTACATATCCTTAAGCAGTGGCTGGATGGTGTAATGGTTAAGAGCTCTGCCTCTGACATAGGAGACCAGAGTTCAAATCTCGGTTCTGTCTGTTCAGTAAGCCAGCACCTATTCAGTAGGAGACCTTAGGCAAGTCTTCCTAACACTGCTACTGCCTATATAATTTAGTTTGGCAAATTAAAGGGTACCCGACACAGATGAAAAGCTTTATAAATATCTGGGGCTTCCTCCAGCCCAATCCAGTCGCTGCCCTCCTCCGCCACCTGGATCTTCTGCTATGAGTCCCAGCATATTAGCCAGTCAGCGCAGTCCGGCCACATGCCGCTCCCACAGACAGGAACATTCTGCACCTGCGCAATAGTGCTCCGCAGGTGTAGTACGCTCCCGGCGGAAGAGTGTGTGCATGCGCACTACGCCAGACTGGCTCAAGTACCTGGACTCATAGCAGAAGATCCAGGTGGCGGAGGAGGACAGCATGGGACTGATTAGCCTGAAGGGGGCTGGAGGAAGCCCCAGGTATGTATAAAACTTTAATTTCATCTGTCTCAGGTTTACTTTGTTACACAGTAGTACTATACTCTACATACGCACTCCCCACAGAGCTGCATGGAATCCACTGAGAATGTTGTGCACATTTAACACAGAGGTGTTGTCTATCACCCATAAACCTGGTTCAGATTGTGCATGAAGAATATGTAATAGAGGAAGAATCGTACCTGCACATCACTCTTACATGTACCCACAGTCACATTGCCTAGGGCCTGATCCATGTTCTGATTGTGCATGAATAATGTGTAATAGAGGAAGAATCCCCTCATTCTCCTGCAGAGTACCTGCACATCACTCTTACATGTACCCACAGTTACATTGGCGTCAATTCATCAGAGAGGATTTACTAAGAGAAAAAAGGTAGGTAGTTTATCTCATGAGGTATTTTAACACTCTGGAGTCAATTCACCAGTGTGAGAGGACAGAGAGAAAAGTGTTTGATAGCAGGGGATAATGGAGAGATACGCATGAGGAAAGTGTGAGAAAGCAGAGAGTTAGGTAATCGGTATTAATGATTTACATGGGATACTTTTCCTCTCTGTAAGCTTGAAAGTGAAGCATTGTGGGTAGGAGGCGGAGTTTTACCACTACTTGACCAGAGTATTCCCGCCTTTTACTGCCGGATCATATCATAAATCATATCACGAATGAGTCTGAACTTCTTCACCACCTCTGTCTCAGTAAAATTATCAAGAACTGTTCTCTCACGAAAAATACGAGGGGCAATTAAACAGACCCTCCTCCTGCCCCTTTGTCTCCTCATAATAGAAGCAAGCTCTAAGGCCTAGTGCACACCAGAGCGGTTCGGCTGCGTTTTGCGATCCGCTTGCGGCTGCGGATACGCTTGGGTAATGTATTTCAATGGGCTGGTGCACACCAGAGCGGGAGGCGTTTTGCAGAAACGCATACTCCCGGGCTGCTGCAGATTTTGGATTGCGGAGGCGTTTGTGCCTCAATGTTAAGTATAGGAAAAATGCAAACCGCTCTGAAAAACGGCACTTCAGAGCGGTTTGCCAGGCGGTTTTTGTTACAGTAGCTGATCAGTAACAGCTTTACTGTAACAATATATGAAATCTACTACACCAAAAACGCTTCACAAAACCGCAAAATGCTAGCTGAAACGCTACAGAAAAATAAGAAAAAGCGTTCCAAAATCTGCTAGCATTTTGCGGATCTGCTAGCGGTTTTTGGTGTGCACCAGGCCTAACAGAGTAAGCTCAAAAGGCTCCATCTTCCACAGCAGCAGCTGCTGTGTGAAAGCCACGATATCTCCAGGTTCATTCAGGGGATAAAGAGATGAAAAAATAACGAATGGCCACACCCCTTCTTCAGTGGTGAATTGTGATTTGGAGAAAAACTAACTACTATCACTTATTTATCTCATACTTATCTCACATTTATCTCTTGCATTTCTCTCTGTTGATATTTTCCCCTATACTTCTGGAGAATTGCTATTTGGAGATATCACAGGAGGTAAATTACCTCCCAAGAGATAAATAGGTTGGTAACCGCTGGTGAATTGACGCCAATGCCTAGGGCCTGATCCATGTTCTGATTGTTATCACAAGAGGTCAGCGCTCATAGCAGGATTTAAAACAAAAACAAAAACTCAGCCAGTTCGCCCTCTCTTTACAATAAACAGATATATAAACAAGAGAGTTGGCGCTCTGGTAATATGAAACACACTTTGCATCAAAAGTCCATGTATAAAAGACCTAAAAATATAAAATGTCCATAAACATCTAGAATTTGCAGTATATCATCTTCTGTTGTCAATACATGGATACTGAAGGTCCTAATTCAGGTACGTGTGAGTGGACCACCACCAACCGCCCCTGGCGGAGTCCAATGCGGAAGTTGATTGAGCACGGAGCAGCGTGGTGAGGAGGCGAGCAGGCACCCCGGCGTCTTCCGTATGCGCAGCGGAGAAAAACGACAGGGTCAGCCCAAGCCAGCCAGCCAGGCCACCTTTGCGGGGGAGAGCCCGTGCCAAAATTACTCATGTGTTTTAACCGTCTGCAGATTGTAAGTGCAATAGTTTTTTATCATTAAAAATTTTTTTAGCAGTATTACGCTATGTCCAGCCTTTTTATTGAGGTCTTGATAAACTACATCTGGAACACAAAGAACTGTTGGTCGAGAGGTGGGGGACGACCCGGGAACGGTCCCAAGGTGCATATAGACCATTGGTTGGTCTAACACAGCGGTGAGTGGCACACAAAGGGTGTTGGTGGTGGTCCACTCACACGTACCTGAATTAGGACCTTCAGTATCCATGTATTGACAACAGAAGATGATATACTGCAAATTCTAGATGTTTATGGACATTTTATATTTTTAGGTCTTTTATACATGGACTTTTGATGCAAAGTGTGTTTCATATTACCAGAGCGCCAACTCTCTTGTTTATATACATGTTCTGATTGTGCATGAATAATGTGGAATAGAGGAATAATCCCCTCATTCCCCTGCAGAGTACCTGCACATCACTCTTAAGGTGGCCACTAATGGTCCAAATTCTAGCGAAAAGTCATTCGAGCGATCAGAAATTTTGATCGGATTGGTTGCAAATAATCTCAGTTGGTGGACACAATCAATTATGAACGAGTGAAAAAAATGTCGGCCGAATGAATTTTCGTTGAACTAAAATTTGGATTTTCTTGTTGGTTGTGATAGATAGGAAGCAAAGATTGGTTCGTTGATGGTGTAGTGAACAATGTATTACAATATTTCACTTCCGATCAGTCGATTTCTGATCGCTCAAACGATTTTTCGCTAGAAATTGGATTAAGGCCCATACATATGTCGGATTTTCCCGAACGACGGGTCGTTTGAACGTCCCGTCGTTCAGTCGTCCGCACGGCAAATCGGGCATGTGTATAGTCCGTCGTTCGGGTGATAAGACTGATTTTGAGCGATCCGCCGGGTGGATCGCTCAAGACCAGTCTTATCACCCGAACAACGGTCTGTACACACGCCCGATTTGGCGTGCAGACGACTGACCGACGGGACGTTCAAATGACCCGTCGTTCGGGAAAATCCGACGTGTGTATGGACCTTTAGTGGCCACCTTTACATATACCCACAGTTACATTGCCTAGGGCCTGATAGATGTTCTTTGTTCCTGTCTGTACCTTCTACAAGTACTCTTACCAAGGACTAGTTTTAAGCCAATGGCCTCAATTCACTAAGCTTATCTCTTGTCTTTAATAACTCTTCTAGAGTTGTTACCATGGTGATAAGGCATGTAGTATTCAGGAAACAATTTACCTCAGGCAAACCTAAAGTTAACTCTTCTGTCTTTAAGTTAACTCTTTAATCCTTAAAATAACTCCAGAGTTAAAGACAGGCTGTTGATTAACTGCGTGTGAAAATAACTACAGAGGAGGTAACTTAACTACAGAGGAGGTAAATTAACTACAGAGGAGGTAAATTAACTACAGAGGAGGTAACGTAAGGAATGAAGAGATAAAATAACTCTCTTACTGTGTAGAGGTAAGTTTTCTCTTGCCTTATCTCCAGCATGATCTTAGTGAATTGAGGCCTATGACTAAAAGTATTAGAGGCAGAAGATCAGCTGGCTAGCCAAGTAACTGGTATTGTTTAAAAGCGAATAAATATGGCAGTCTCCATATTTTAAAATCCGTAAGTATTGGCAGTTAAGAGATGCATTTCATGTTACATACTTTCAACCAACAATTGTAATATGCAAATTAGAGGAGTCGGAGTCAAGGAGTCGGTGGAATCCTAAACTGAGGAGTCGGAGTCAAGGAGTCGGTGGAATCCTAACCTGAGGAGTCGGAGTCGATGGATTTTTGTACCAACTCCACAGCCCTGGCTATGGAGAGGAGGAAAACCGGCGAAACCCAGGATGGAGCAACTTTCGGAAGGAGGTAAACAATACACGTTTGTCACAGCTGTATGAGGCTTAAAGAGGAACTCCAGAGAAAATAATGTAACAAAAAAAAGTGCTTCATTTTTACAATAATTATGTATGGATGATTTAGTCAGTGTTTGCCCAATGAAAAAAATCTTTCCTCTCCCTAATTTACATTCTGACATTTATTATATGGTAACATTTTTACTGCTGGCAGGTGATGTCAGTGGAAGGAGATGATGCTTGCTTTTTTGGCAGTTGGAAACAGCTGTTATTTCCCACCATGCAACAAGGCTCCCACAGTGTGATGTCAGTACCTCAGTGCTGTGAGGCACTGACATCACACTGTGGTAGGGGCTTCACCACAATATTGGCCATACAGAGCCCCATAATGATCTGTCTGTGAAAAGGAATAGATTTCTCGTGGAAAATGAGGTATCAGCTACTGATTGGAATGAAGTTCAATTCTTGGTCAGGAATCTAAAGCAAAATAAAGTGTCTCTAGGGGGTACTTGCCCTCAGGAGACAAAAGCTTCTGTATTCTAGAAAAGCTTCCCTCGTCCTGTTACAGCACTGAAACCCCAAAAATGCTTAAAAAAATAAATAAAAGAGTTTAACTTACCTGGGGCCTCTACCGGCCCCTGCAGACGTCCTGTGCCTACACTGGGACATACCAATCCTCCAGTCCCCCGCCGTGGCTCACTTCCGTTTTCTGCGACCTTAATGTCACTGGCCGTGCATGTCCCCACTCCCGCACGTTGCCAGGAGTGTCCTGCGCAGGGCGCTCCTGGTGAAGTGTGTGAGAGCTGGGGACGAGCGGCCAGTGACATTAAAGTCGCAGAAAACGGAAGTGAGACGCAGTGGGGGACCAGAGTATCGTTTTGTCCTGGCGTGGGCACAGGACGTCTGCAGGGGCCGGTAGAAGCCCCAGGTATGTTAAACTTTTTTTTTCTCTTTTTTTAAGTGCCTACAGTTATCCTTTAACCACTTAAAGAGAACCTTAACTGAACCGGGGGTAAAGAGTTTAACTTACCTGGGGCTATTACCAGCCCCCTGCAGCAGTTCTGTGCCCTCGGCGCCGCTCTGGAATCCTCTGGTCCCCCGCTGTCACTTAGTTTCGTCTTTGACGACTCACCAGTCGCCGGCCGCCATGCGTATTATTGGACGCATTCACCATTGCAATTAGCGCTATTGCGGACCGCAACGCGTACAAATATACGTAGCTGCATATCTACGCGTGCAGAATGCGGCAACGCGTATTTTTGTACGCGTTGCGATCCGCAATAGCGCTATATGCATTGGTGAATGCGTCCAATAATACGCATGGCGGCCGGCAACTGGTGAGTCGTCAAAAACAAAACTAAGTGACAGCGGGGGACCAGAGGATTCCAGAGCGGCGCCGAGGGCACAGGACTGCTGCAGGAGGCTGGTAATAGCCCCAGGTAAGTAAAACTCTTTACCCCCTGTTCAGTTAAGGTTCCCTTTAAGGACCGCAGTCATAAAACCCCTTAAGGACCAGACACTTTTTTTTCCATTCAGACCACTGCAGCTTTAACGGTTTATTGCTCGGTCATACAACCTACCACCTAAATGAATTTTACCTCCTTTTCTTGTCCCTAATACAGCTTTCTTTTAGTGCTATTTGATTGCTGCTGTGATTTTTAGTTTTTATTATATTCATCAAAAAAATACATGAATTTTGTCAAAAATTTTTTTTTTTTTTAACTTTCTGTGCAGACATTTTTCAAATAAAGTAAAATATCTATATAAATTTGTGTCCAAACTTATTGTGCTACATGTCTGTGATATAAAAAATCCAATATGTGTATATTTATTGGTTTGGGTAAAAGTTATAGCATTTACAAACTATGGTGCCAAAAGTGAATTTTCCCATGTTGGAGCATCTCTGACTTTTCTGAGCACCTGTCATGTTTCATGAGGTGCTAGAATTCCAGGATAGTATAAATACCCCCAAATGACCCCATTTTGGAAAGAAGACATCCCAAAGTATTCACTAAGAGGCATGGTGAGTTCATAGAAGTTTTTATTTTTTGTCACAAGTTAGCGGGAAAAATGACACTTTGTGACAAAAAAAAAAAAAAATTCCATTTCTGCTAACTTGTGCCAAAAAAAAAAATGAAATCTGCCACGGACTCACCATGCCCCTCTCTGAATACTTTGGGGTGTCTACTTTCCAAAATGGAGTCATTTGTGGGGTGTGTTCACTGTCCTGGCATTTTGGGGGGTGCTAAATTGTAAGCACCCCTGCAAAGCCTAAAAGTGTCACACATGTGGTATCGCCGTACTCAGGAGAAATAGTATAATGTGTTTTGGGGTGTATTTTTACACATACCCATGCTGGGTGGGAGAAATATCTCTGTAAATTAGATTTTTTTTACACATAATTGTCCATTTACAGAGATATTTCTCCCACCCAGCATGGGTATGTGTAAAAATACATCCCAAAACACATTATACTACTGAGTACAGTGATACCACATGTGTGTCACTTTTTTGGAGCCTAGGTGCACTAAGGGGCCAAAAGTCCTATGAATACCATTAGGATTTCACAGGTCATTTTGAGGCATTTGGTTTCTAGACTACTTCTCACGGTTTAGGGCCCCTAAAATGCCAGGGCAGTATAGGAACCCCACAAGTGACCCCATTTTAGAAAGAAGACACCCCAAGGTATTCTGTTGGTAGTATGGTGAGTTCATAGAAGATTTTATTTTTTGTCACAATTTTAGCAGAAAATGACACTTGTTTGTTTGGGTAAAAGTTATCGCGTTTACAAACGCTATAACTTTTACCCAAATTTTTTTACACATAATTGTCCATTTACAGAGCAGTATAGGAACCCCACAAGTGACCCCATTTTAGAAAAAAGACACCCTAAGGTATTCTGTTAGTAGTATGGTGAGTTCCTAGATTTTATTTTTTGTCTATGGGCCGAACCTCCGATTTTAGGTTTGCGAACCGGGTTCGCGAACTTTCGCAAATGGTTTGGTTCGCGTTAAAGTTCGCGAACCGCAATAGACTTCAATGGGGATGCGAACTTTGAAAAAAAAAAATTTATGCTGGCCACAAAAGTGATGGAAAAGATGTTTCAAGGGGTCTAACACCTGGAGGGGGGCATGGCGGAGTGGGATACACGCCAAAAGTCCCCGGGAAAAATCTGGATTTGACGCAAAGCAGCGTTTTAAGGGCAGAAATCATATTGAATGCTAAATGACAGGCCTAAAGTGCTTTAAAACATCTTGCATGTGTATACATCAATCAGGTAGTGTAATTAAGGTACTGCTTCACACTGACACACCAAACTGTTCACTGAACAGAACAGGTATACAGTGGCGGGTTCACTGAACAGACCAGGTATACAGTGGCGGGTTCACTGAACAGAACAGGTATGCAGTGGCGGGTTCACTGAACAGAACAGGTATGCAGTGGCGGGTTCACTGAACAGAACAGGTATGCAGTGGCGGGTTCACTGAACAGAACAGGTATACAGTGGCGGGTTCACTGAACAGAACAGGTATGCAGTGGCGGGTTCACTGAACAGAACAGGTATACAGTGGCGGGTTCCCTGAACAGAACAGGTATGCAGTGGCGGGTTCACTGAACAGTACAGGTATGCAGTGGCAGGTTCACTGAACAGGTATGCAGTGGTGGGTTCACAGTACAGGTATGCAGTGGTGGGTTTACAGAACAGGTATGCAGTGGTGGGTTCACTGAACAGGTATGCAGTGGTGGGTTCACTGAACAGGTATGCAGTGGTGGGTTCACTGAACAGGTATGCAGTGGTGGGTTCACAGAACAGGTATGCAGTGGTGGGTTCACAGTACAGGTATGCAGTGGTGGGTTCACAGAACAGGTATGCAGTGGTGGGTTCACAGAACAGGTATGCAGTGGTGGGTTCACAGAACAGGTATGCAGTGGTGGGTTCACAGAACAGGTATGCAGTGGTGGGTTCACAGAACAGGTATGCAGCCAGGGACAAGCTAAGCCTAACTAATCTTTCCCTATGAGAGAGAGTGTGCAGCAGCTCGCCCTACTCTCACTAATGCAGGCACACGAGTGAGCGAAATGGCCGCCGCTGCCTGCCTTTTATTAGGGGGGGGGGGGGGGGGAGTGGCTCCAGGGGCTAGTGTAGCCTAATTGGCTACACTGGGCCTGCTGACTGTGATGTAGAGTGTCAAAATTGACCCTCATGGTGCATTATGGGGTGAACCGAACTTCCGCAAAAGTTCGCCTGCGGGACGCGAACGCGAACCACGGAAGTTCACATGGAACCGTTCGCAGGCGAACCGTTCGGCCCAACTCTAGTCACAAGTTAGCGGAAATTGATTTTTATCGTTTTTTTTTCACAAAGTGCCATTTTCCACTAACTTGTGACAAAAAATAAAATCTTCTATGAACTCGTCATACACCTAACTGAATACCTTGGGGTGTCTTCTTTCTAAAATGGGGTCACTAGTGGGGTTCCTATACTGCCCTGGCATTTTAGGGGCCCAAAACCGTGAACAGTAGTCTGGAAACTAAATGCCTTAAAATGACTGTTCAGGGGAATAAGCATCTGCAAAGTTTGATGACAGGTGGTCTATGAGGGGCCAAATTTTTTGGAACCAGTCATAAGCAGGGTGGCCTCTTAGATGACAGGTTGTATTGGCACTGAAGTGCAGGAAGCGCAGGATGTTCTCAAATCGTGACCTGGACATGGCAGCAGAGAACATGGGCATGTGATGTATTGGGTGCGTAGACCAATAAGACCACAATACATTATTTTTGACTAGACCCATGTTAAGGAGATGTCCTTAAAACATGTTAAGTTTCGAAACAAGAAGTGGTTTCCACCGAAAAGGCTGGGCATGTTAGCTTCTTGGATTGGCGGTTGCGTATTGTGTGGTATAACGGTTGGTCTCAGCCACAATTAAGTCATAGAGACCAGCAGTGATCAGAAAAAAATATTCTGTCACTGTGGTGGGGCGGGTGAGGGTTTGGCCGGGTGATCAGAAGCCCGCAGGGGGCAGATTAGGGCCTGATCTGATGGGTAGGTGCGCTAGGGGGTGACAGGTGGAGATTGATAGGTGTCTCAGGGTGTGATTAGAGGGGAAAATAGATGCAATCAGTGCACTGGGAAGGTGATCAGGGGAGAGTCTGAGCAGGTAATTGGGTGCCCGCAAGGGGCGGATTAGGGTCTGATCTGATGGGTAGCAGTGACAAGTGGTGACAGGGGGTGATTGATAGGTGATCAGGGTGTGATTAGAGGGGAGAATAGATGCAAGCAATGCCCTGGCGAGGTGATAAGGGGGGGGGGGGGCCTTAGGGCGATCTGAGGGTGTGGGCAGGTGATTGGGTGCCCGCAAGGGGCAGATGAGGGTCTGATCTGATGGGTAGCAGTGACAGGTGGTGACAGGGGGTGATTGATGGGTGATCGGTGGATGATTAGAGGGGAGAACAGATGTAAACAATGCATTTGGGAGGTGAATGAGGGCGGGTCTGCGGGCGATCTGAGGATGTGGGTGGGTGATCAGGTGCCCGCAAGGGGCAGGATAGGGTCTGATCTGAAGGGTAGCAGTGACAGGGGGTGATTGACAGGTGATCAGTGGGTGATTACAGGGGAGGATAGATGTATACAGTACACAGGGGGGGGGGCGTCTAGGGAGGATCTGAGGGTGTGGGGTGGTGATCAGGAGCCCCCACGGGCAGTTTAGGACCTAATTTTAAAAAATAGCGTTGACAGATAGTTGGCAGGTGGTGATTGATGGGTGATTAGGTGCAAACAGGGGTCTGAGGGGGTGATCAGGGGGGGTCTGAGAGGTTCTGTGGGCGATCAGGGGGAAGGAGGGGCAGAATCAGTGTGTATGTGTGCTTACTAGGGTGGCTGCCTCCTGCCCTGGTGGTCCCTCGATCACTGGGACCACCAGGGCAGGAGGCAGCCTGTATAATATGCTTTGCATACATTACAAAGCGTATTATACGCTTATTATGCGGCGATCAAGGGGTTAACAACCCGACGGCGCTTCTAAACAGCCGGCGGATTGGCGTCGCAGGTGGGCGGAGCCTAATGCCAGCGGATGTCCAATTCAGTCCCCCAGGAGCCGCCGCCGATCGGCATTACGCGGTCCTGGGAGTGCCACTTTGCCGCCACCCATAGGTAGTGGGCGGTCTGCAAGTGGTTAAGTTGCAAATACCAGAATTAGCACTTGAACCCATTACAGCGTGTTTTGAACGTTTAGGGAGCAATTCAAAACGCTAGCAATTTCCCTAAACGCTCAGCTAATGTTAATGGATGGGCCAAATTCCACTGGAGAGATTGCGATTAGCAAGATCACTATAGCAGGATGTGCAGCATTTTGGTGGTGTTAGCGTTTCTGCGATGTAAAGTATATAGACTCTGGCGTAATCAATCATGAATCGATACACATAGCGATTTGAGTGCGATTTAAAATGAATGCTAACTGTAAATAAAATTATGACACATTGAAAGGACCAGAATTAAAATCGCTAATCGCTACAGAATCGCTGGCAAAAAGCTTACACTTTTTAAAATCGCCAGAAAACGCTCGAGAAATAGCTTACAAAACTCTCGTTAGAAACGCAAGCGATCGTGATTTGTAGTGGGTTCCAGGCCTTAGGAGGAGATGAACCAGAACACTGCATCAGGATAGTCACTTCTGGGAGAAAATAAACATCTCTTGGTTAATTAATAAATGGCTCCCAAATCTAATTAAAGCTACATACCCACCAGATGACCGTGTAAAATAGATAAGGAAGATACGCAGCAACGAACGAGCCAATGAACGATCATCCCCCCCGGGCCCCCCCCAATAACAAACGTGGTTACAAATGACGGTTGCGAACACACTATTGGCCGATCGTGGTAATTAGCACATGGATCAATGACGATCATTCCGACTGCGCACTATAAACAATTATTGTCCTCAACCACGTGTCGTAAACGATATCGCCAAAAATACTTAGCGTAAAAATCGTTTGGTGGGCATGAGCCTTTACAGCAAGTACATGTCTGGCCCAGCTTCCTTCCTTCCTCTCCAGTAATAAATGACAGTGGTAACATTGTAGCAGATCCTGCAATCAAGGTTCGTTTGACCGGGCAAAAGCAGCTATGATAATAAACTCGGTAACAGGAATGAAGGAGCCTTGCTAGCAGAGCCCAGATAGGCAGGCAGAGCAGCTCCGTGTACAGTGGAGGTGATGAGCCGGTAGAGGGGGCGGAGCCGGGACAGGACGGAGGAGGAGGGATGGCGGCGCTGCGGGTGCTGGAGCTGTACAGCGGGATAGGCGGCATGCACTGCGGCCTGACAGGTAATACCGGAACACCGGCTGGAGTGGCTGCATCAGGGCTGAGCGCTTACTTCCTGTTCCTGCCGCAGCCACGCAAACAGCCGTACAGTGTATATACACAGAGTCATGTGCACTGTGCAGTGTGTAATGCAGAGCCATTGCAGCCTGCCTCTAGTGCTCCGCTCCATACAGAGCCATGTGCTGCCAGTGTGTAATGGATATACAGTACATGTACTGATAGGTTATAGCAGGATGGGAAGTGTGCTATGAAGTTCCATCAACGTTTCTCTCTCCTCTTTGTCCCCTTGTCTCTCAACCTCACTCTTCTCCTCAGTCCCATCCCTTCTCTTTCTCTCAATACTTCTTATTTCCCCACCTCTCCTTCTAAATGGTATCATCCTGATTCAAAACTTCTTGCTTCTCTCAGGGCCCATTCACACTTGCAAAACGCAAGCACTTTTGCTAGCGTTTTGCTCAGGCGATTTTTAACGTGAAAAAAATCGCCATTCACTCTTGGAGATTTTTTTTTAGCGATCGCGTTTAGCGCTTCTATAGCATTGAAATGCGATCGCCAATAAATCACCTGAAAATGGTGCAGGCTACACGTTTGTGTTTGGCGATTTTCGTTAATCGCCGGCGATTAGCGTAAATCGCCCAAGTGAGAACGGACACACACACACACACACCCACCACCCCAATAAAACATTAGGAGCAGAGACATAAGTCTAATATTGTTTCCAGTACAAGAAGAGTTAAGAAACTCCAGTTGTTATCTATTCAAAACAGCCATTTAGCTCCACGACTTTCAAAGTCGCAGAGAGCTCTGTCTTCTGAAGCTTGTTATCTCAACTGTCAATCATCACAGTATTTTCTTTTTCTCTCCAGAGGACAGGTCAAAAGTTCACTACTCTGCTCTCTAAAAACATTTAGAATGCTGAGTAGTGTGTAAACTGCAAATATTAGAGAATGATGCAATGTTATGAAAAAACACTATATAACTGAAAATATAAATATGGGAATATTTTCTTTGCTACTAATCTTCTTCTAGTAATTATCTGTACTACACAACCAATTAATTATATCATCATTTTTTTTTTCTCGCTTCAGTGTCACTTTAACCTCCTTGCCGGTTATCCCGAACTCAGTTCGGGGTAACCTACGCAGGAGGATTTCTCAGGCCCCGCTGGGCCGATTTGCATAATTTTTTTTTCCTACACGCAGCTAGCACTACAGTGTGACCCTCACTGATAAGAAATGTCCCTTTTTATCTCTTTCTTGCCATCAGAAGCCATTTTCTGCTAGGAAAGTCAGCCACTTACATACCTGATAGTTAACTCTTTCAGGCAGAGAAAAAAAAAAAGGAACACCGCATAGTTATTTGTGTGCTAGGCACTGTACATACACATGTCTATTTCATCATGTCACATGTCACTTCGGGTATCCTTTAACACGTTCGGGACTTGTGCAGCAGCAGGATCAGCCATATACCGGCTGTATCCTGCGCCCAAGTCTCCTGCGCCGATTCCTCGTACGCAGCCGAATGATGGCTCACCCTGCTGCCGCTGAATCATCGGTGGCATTAAATACTTTTCTCCCTCCAAATGGTAGTAACTCAGAGGGAGAAGTAGTTTGGGGTCCAGCATCTGGAATCCTAAATTACCCAGGTGCGGGTGTAGACTATAGCATTACTGCTATAGCTGCACCCTCATCTGGTGCTAAGCAGCCAGCGCCAGGCACCCTGATGGCCTGATTTGCTCCCGATGGCATATTTGACCAGTTGGCCAAATAACTTAAACATGGGGACCGAGGTAGACCGAGGGCATGGAGAATGGACTGGGAAGGCTTCATGGTTTCCAGAGCTTTTACCTCTACATAGATGAGTATTTAACTTTTTTTGACAGTTTTACATTGGGGGGGATGGTTCTTCTTCTCTGTTGCCATGTAGAGCCGGGACAAGGTCCCCAAGTACCCAAGGCTGAGACACCAATGTGCGCCCCTCCATTCCTCCCACCCTAGCCGTCACACACTGATTGCTATTAGAGTATGAGGTGCCCCAGGGCCCCCAACACCTTAATCTCTAGTTATCTGGCTTGCAATTGCTGCCATGTATCCCCTTTCCTTATCAGAATTGGTTTATTTTGCCAAGCACAGCTAACCATGCTGTCCGCTCCGGCCCACGTGGCGATGATTGACAGCGCCGCTTGCGCAGGCGCAGTACAGAGCGACCTCCAGGTCGCTCTGACTTCATCGCCGGGGACCGGGACGGACCTGCGGCGAACGGCTGCGGGCAGAGCTGAGGCGCGGGACGTCCTAGGAGCTTGGAGCTGGAGGAAGCCCTCGGTAAGTACCATTTATTTTACCGTTTTTCCCCTGATGACTCCTTTAATGGCATTGTCAGTGGACCTGTTTGCTCTGTATGCAAACTGGAGTGGATCCAGTTGGTCCAGTGTGGTGCGCTTGGGGTGGGACAGGATCACTTTTTCAAGGGTCTTTATGACCACAGATGTTAGGGCCACTGGCCTGAAGTTGTTTAGGTCAGGGATCCCTTGCTTTTTTGGTACAGGGATGATGGTGGATTTTTTAAAGCATGCAGGGACCTTCCCTTCACTAAGAGATTTGGCTTCAAACACAATAGGGGAATGATAGCTGAGTGATTTCTGCACCCCTCCTACACTGCGCCCTGAGGCTGGAGCCTCTTGGCCTTGCCCTGTTGCCATGCGTGGACCCCCAGAACTTATCGAGTGGAGCTTGTTGTTGGATATGTTCACATGGCCATACTGCACTACAGCCATGCCTGCGCAGTAAGCCAAAGCCACTTGTACAGTAGAGGCTCCGAGCTACTGTGCAGTACAGCCGTACTCATGCGCAAAGGATGAACACATGGGCATGTCACTGAGCATTGCTCTGTGAGCCTCAAGAAGGCCGAATTGTGGGCAGAGAACAATCCACTAAGGCCTCTTGCACACTGCAAATCGGAATCTGAATCAGATGTAAAAACCGATTAAAAAGCGGAATCTGAATCGGAATCGCTTGCAGTGTTTCACGAAGGAACCGTAAGGAGAAAATGCAACACTTGTGACAGTTATGGTGTGGCTATTGCTACTCTACAGTGTTCAGTTTACACAGTAATCTCTTAGGCAGGGAACACACTTGTCTTTCAGTTTTCTGCATGCGTTTTTCTGCGTACTTTTTCTGCACACCAAGTGTGTTTCTATGCAGGAAAACGCGTGCGTTTTTTGCACAGGAGCTAATGTAATTGATAGAGAAAACTGACAATATGTGCACGGTCATCATGCAGAATGTCAGTTTTGTGTGTGAACAACATATGACGTGTGAACTAGCCCATTGATTAGCATGAGTTCTCCGTTTTTCTGTGCAGAAAAATCGCGCACGAAAACAGTCAAGTGTGTTCCCTGCCTCAAACTAGAGTTCCTCTTTAAAAATTGCTATGGAAAGCCAGAGGTATAGTTTGCACAAATTCCCCAGCATGCCAATAGTACAGCTAAAGTTGGCAATAACGATAGTCTTTTTCATCCAATTTTACTAAGTCTATAATGAATTGTATGTGTAGTACAGATAATGAATAGAACATTAGTAGCAAAGTAAAGAGTATCTCATATTTTTTTATTTTCACTTTTATATAGCTTTTTTATAACATAGCATCATTCTGTCACAGCTGCAGTTTTAAAACCTCACTCTGTCTTGTGAGCTCTAAAACAAAGCAGAAATAATGACCTTTTTAACTTTCCTGCAGTAAAACCTTATCTCAAGCTGTCTCTCACTGTTTGTTGGCTGTTTAAGTGCTTCAGAAAACAGGACTGTATTCAACCAAGTTGAGTCGAATAGCTCCGAGAAGCTCTCTTGCATAGATAACAGCTGAAGTTTAACTCTTCCCGTACTGGAAAACAATATGAAACTCTCTTCTTTGCTACTAATGTTCTGTTTCTTAGCTGTTCACACAATTGATCATCTCATAAGTTTAGTTTTGCTTCAAGTTTGCTTTAAGCAGTGGTGCTTTAGTCCTTTATTGCCGTAAAAAGATATCACCTGTTGTACAAAAGGTAACAAATAGCAGAGATGGACACAGTAAAGGATGGATGCACAGCGGTGCATTCCCGATACACTGGGCTTGTTGCAGCTGGTCACTCTGGCATCTTTGTGCATCCATTACTGTAAGCTGCTGAGGTTTATCCACCACCACTCGAGTCGCTGCAATATGATGGGAACCCTGACAAAAGCATTATCACTGGGGACCCCTGCAGGTCTGAAACAAATGGGAAACCTCTATCAGCAAGTGCAGTGATTGGCCCCAATGACGTAGCCATGGTCCCGCCCTCAAAACCATTGGCTCCTGTAACAGCACAGTAGTGGCCATGATTGACAGCGCCTCCTACTTGATTGGCCGCAGGGCTCTTTAGGCTGGCTGTTACACTACCATACTTCCAGGACGGAGGGTGAGTGACTGGAGGGTGGAGATAGGACAACAGAGGAAGACACAGACAGAGGGGGGCACAGGACGAACAAAGGGCACAAAATGTGGTGCAGCCAGCGGGTAGCAGGGGTCAGCGTATCTGGCAGCAGACCGCTGTGCATGTGTTGGATCCTGGCAATGCTGATTGTAGCATTCGGAAAACATAAGATGCACACTCTTTTTCCAGCCTCTTGTGGGGGAAAAAAGTGCATCTTATAGTTCAAAAATACGGTATATGGTGATGTCAACAAAGTTAATCTATATAACTAAGTAATTAAGCTACTCTCTAACACGGAGTTTAAAGTGTACCAGAGCTGAGTGAATATGAAAAATCCATACTTACCCGGAGTTTCCTCCAGCCCCATAAGCAAGTGTAAGTCCCTTGCTGTCTTTCTGCGGTCTGCTGTTCAGCCCTGGTAATAGGCTCAGTCGCATCAGTCGTGGCCTTCTATTCACGGACCTCTTGCGCATGCGCAGAAGGCCACATCTGACGCGACTAAGCCTGTTACCGGGGCTGATTGCGGCTGAACGGCGGACCGTGGGAGGACGGCGAAAGACTCACATGTTTATAGGACTGGAGGAAGCCCCGGGTAAGTATCCATTTTTTTTATATTCACTCAGCTCTGGTTTACTTTAAGTCTAGTATAATGGATAACAGAGGCGACAAAAGGATAAAATCAATTGTTAAAAAGTTTAAAAATGCTTTGGAGGCAGTTGGTGGACTTACCTCCTGTAAGCAGACACAACAAGCTGTGTATTCAAAAAACAAAGTAGATTTATTGGTACACTCCAGGATATATTCGCAACGCGTTTCACGGGTATATTCGTGCTTCCTCAGGCAATAATTAACAGGAGTACACACAGTGCAGTCTTAGGGTCACGATACGCGCCTCTAGTTTACTTTAACTTTTTTGAAACCACTATATACATCAGGGGAGACTACCTACAAAAATAACCTTTATGAACCTCAAACCAACAGTGGTATATTTAGATCTGTTTCCAATTCGGAGGAATGCCACAGCTAATAGATAAGTCCAGGCTGCTGCTCCCAGTAATTGGAATGGTCAGCGATTGCTGCGGTCCTGAGTAGTGTGCTTGGCGTAGGAGTTTGGGAGCACTGATTACTCTAGAGGAGTCACTGAGTGTGGTATGCAAAGGATTCCGCTGGTCACTGTACAGAGTTGTTACTTGCTTCATATACATAGATTCTTTTCTTTGCGTAACATGTTAACCGTTAATCTTTCTATAGCCATACAATCTAATCATCCTAACTAAGCCATATACATTCTAGAGCAAACCTGTAGCAGTAGGGTATTGTACCGTGTTAGCTATCAGTAAAAGCAAGAAATTTTAAATCAGGATGATACCATTTATTGGCTAACTAAAAATGAATAAGAATAAGCAAGCTTTCGGCCTTGCAGCCTTCGTCGGGCTTACATCCTGTTAGTTTGCAGGCTGGTGGTACAGACAGCTACAGTATATACATGCAACATCAAAGGGAAAAACAGATTTTTTTTTCAAGCATAAATATTTGTCATTGAGATGCCTTAAGTAAAACAGAACATCTTAATGGGGTGAGAGGTTGTTAGCTGAGATAAGGATCCTTGTTTACTCCATGTTCACAGACCTGGAGGTGTGGCTAGCTTATAGGGACATAAAACGATGATTTGCATATTCAGCAGTGTAGCATCATGGGAGACCTCATATGCTCACTCCAACATGAATTATCGCAAATACCTTCTGTTTTAAGAAGGCAAACTTTTGTTTTGCATAGTATTTTAGTTAGAGAGCTTTTTGGTCCTTTGTAGCCCCTCATACACTTCTAGGAGTTCTGCTTCACCATGAGCTCGCTGGGAAGTCTGTAACTCTGAGGTCTGGTGCACACCAAGAGCGCTTCTGAGCTCTTTTAAAAACGATAGCGCTTTGAAAAGCACTTGGCTAATGTATTTGAATGGGATGGATCACACCAGAGCGATGTGATTTTCTCGCAAACTCAGGTCCTGCTGCATTTCTGTGCTTTTCTGAGGCGATTCAGCCTCAATGTTAAGTATAGGAAAGTGTAAAAACGCTCTGAAAAACGCTAGATAAGCGTTTTTGTTACAGAAGCTGTTCAGTTCCAGCTCTACTGTAACAAAACAAAACAAAAAGCTACACCAAAACGCTTCAAAAATCGCTAGGCATGATTAGAAAGTCGCTAGGCACATGCCTAGAAAAAAATCACTTCAAAAAGTGCTGAGCGTTTGCGATTACGCTAGGGCTTTTTAGTGTGCTCTGGCCCTGAGTGTTTCAAGTCCATAGAGCCACATTAATCCATGCCATGCACTGATGAGGATCAACCAATCCGAAACAGTCTGTATGCATGTTGGATTATTGTGGCTCTGTACAATTACCAAGCTAACACGTCACTGCATTCCAGCGGTACTGGAGGTGTGGCTAGCTTTCAGGGACAACAAAGGATGATTTGCATATTCAGCAGTGTAACATCATGGGAGACATCATGTGCTCACTTCAACCTGAATTATCGCAAAAGCCTGCGTTTTTAAGAAGGCAAATGTTTGTTTTGCTATATATAGTCAAGCTAACTCAGATACGTGAAACAAATGGCATGCTTCATTAGGTTGTCTGCGAACAAACATTTCTTGCCTGCATTTTCAATTCACGTTTGATAGCATAAGGCAAATGAAAGTGTCTATCTAGGTGAAATGGAGACTTCCTCACTGTCCAGTCTTCATTGACTCGGTGTGTCCATTACTACCCAAATCTCAACTGGGACTCATCCCTTTGGGAGGAGGAGTTCCGTCAAGAGGGTGAAAATAGTAAGCAGGGCATGATGGCTGCATATGTTATATGGGTGACATAATGATGAGTGCATTTGCTGAGGAAGGGGCATGAGATGGCTATCAGCTGGTAAAGTGATCATTTTACTGCCTGTTTTTGCTGGTATGTTTAAAGGAAAACTGAAGTGAGATGCATAAGGAGGCTGTCATATTTATTTCCTTTTAAACAATACCAATTGCCTGGCAGCCATGCTGATCTATTTAGCTTGAAATTAACAGTTTTGTGTCTGCTTCAAGGCGGTAAGTCCACCACTGTCTCCTTAGCAATTTTAAGATTTTTAGCTCATTTTACTCTTTTTGCGCCTCTGTTGTACAGGGTGGGTCATTTATATGGATACACCTTAATAAAATGGGAATGGTTGGTGATGTTAACTTCCTGTTTGTGGCACATTAGTATGTGTGAGGGGGAAACTTTTCAAGATGGGTGGTGACCATGGCGGCCATTTTGAAGTCGGTTATTTTGAATCCAACTTTTGTTTTTTCAGGAAGAGGGTCATGTGACACATCAAACTTATTGGGAATTTCACAAGAAAAACAATGGTGTGCTTGGTTTTAACGTAACTTTATTCTTTCATGAGTTATTTACAAGTTTCTCTTTGTTTACAGCCATTGACATGTCAGCGAGATTAACACGTGAGGAGCACATAGAAATTGTGTTGATGTTTGGTGAACGCAGTAGCCGAGTCATTGCAGCAGATTTCAATGCAAGACACCGTACGAGACAACCCATCTCCCATGCTACAGTTAGCAAACTGCTTGCTAAGTTTCGTGAAACTGGTTCAGTGTTGTATTTGCCAAAATGTGGACGCATGAAATCTGTCACTAATGAAGAAATATCAATGGCTGTCCTAGCTTGATTCAGCAAGAGCCCACAGCATAGCACTCGCCGCATGTCACTGGAGAGTGGCATTAGTCGAACATTCCTTCGGCGGATATTAGCTACTTACAAATGGCACCTTACAAACACCAGCTACTGCAGCATCACAACGAGGATGACCCAGATCGGCGCACTGAATTTGCAGAATGGGCAAAACAAAAATTGGAACAGGACCCTCAGTTTACGCAGAAGATTTTGTTCAGTGATGAGGCAAACTTTTATGTGAATGGTGAAGTTAACAAACAAAACCACCACTATTGGTCTGACACTAACCCACATTGGATAGATCCCTCAAAGACTGTTGGAACAAAAAAAATTAATGATATGGTGTGGTGTATGGGGTACAAAGAAAGTGGAGCAATTCTTCATCATGGAAACCTCAAAGCCACTGGCTATGAGAAATTGCTACATGATGATGTGTTTCCCTCTTTATGCACTGAAGCTGGCACGTTCCCTGAGTTTTTCCAGCAAGATGGTGCACCACCACATTATGGGTGTCAGGTCCGAGCATTCCTACATGAACAATTTCCTGGAAAGTGGATTGGTCGTGGTGGGCCAGTTGAATGGCCCCCAAGGTCTCCTGATCTGAACCCCTTAGACTTTTATCTTTGGGGTCATCTGAAGGCAATTGTCTATGCTGTGAAGATACGAGATGTGCAGCACCTGAAACTACGGATACTGGAAGCCTGTTGCTATCAGTGTGTGAACAGTGGGAGAAGAGTGTTGCATTGACAATCCAACACAATGGGCAGCACATTGAACACATTTTAAAAGTGGTTAGAAACTTGTAAATAACTCATGAAAGAATAAAGTTACATTAAAACTAAGCACACCATTGTTTTTCTTGTGAAATTCTCAATAAGTTTGATGCGTCACATGACCCTCTTCCTATTGAAAAAAACAAAAGTTGGATTCAAAATGGCCGACTTCAAAATGGCCGCCATGGTCACCAACCATCTTGAAAAGTTTTCCCCCTCACATATACTAATGTGCCACAAACCGGAAGTTAATATCACCAATCATTTCCATTTTATGAAGGTTTATCCATATAAATGGCCCACCCTGTATATTACTTTAAAGGGAATGTCCAAGCAAAATAAAAAAATGAGTTTCACTTACCTGGGGCTTCTACCAGCCCCATGCAGCCATCCTGTGCCCTCGTAGTCACTCACTGCTGCTCCGGTCCCCCGCTGGCAGCTTGCCGACCTCGGAGGTCGGTGGGACGCATTGCGTACATTTTTACGCATTCCCGCTAGTGCAGGAACATTAACACATACATTTTTACGCGTTACTGGTTCAATGCGTACATTTTTACGCATTGAACCAGTAACGCGTAAAAAGGTATGTGTTAATGTTCCTGCACTAGCAGGAATGCGTAAAAATGTACGCAATGCGTCCCACCGACCTCCGAGGTCGGCAAGCTGCCAGCGGGGGACTGGAGCAGCAGTCAGTGACTACGAGGGCACAGGATGGCTGCATGGGGCTGGTAGAAGCCCCAGGTAAGTGAAACTCATTTTTTTTATTTTGCTTGAACCTTCCCTTTAATGAACAATATGATTGCGCTGGTTAACGCGGCAAGAGTTTTTTTTAAAGGAAACCTGAAACCAAAGAAGACTCGGGTTTCATACTTACCTAGGGCTTCCTCCAGCCCTCTTGAGGCCACTCGATCCCTTGCTGTCTCCCCACGCTGCTCCTGGCTCCCGCTGGATGGTCCAGTATTCTGGCTGAGTTGTGCTTCGTTGTGCACAAGTGTCCAAGCAGGCGTAGCCGGGCCAACCCTGCACAGGAATGGTGGGCTCCAAGATGGATCAGGAAGCTTGTGGATTATCCAGAGGTTTCCCTCGACTGAGGTAAGTATCTGATGTTTTTGTAATGAATAGCGGAGATGCCGCCGCATGGGCAAGCGGCATGGCGGCTATCTCCGCGTTCCAGCCGGCGGCTTCTGCCGCGCAGCATCATGATGCTGGTTTGCCTGGTCCTTCTAGTTAACACAGATGGAGAGCTACGCGGGCCAGGCGACAGGACCTTTATGCTAGTAGAAGGGGAGTCAGCTGATCATGCCGATCAGCTGACTCCAGCTATGCTCCGGATTGGCTGAGTGACTGGGGCGGCGCTGTGGAGCTTTTGGTATATATAGGACTTGCCTGTCAGTTGCAAGTTGTCTGCTGTTGTGAACATTTACGTGTGAGCGCTCAGACCTGAGTCAGATCCTACAGTGTGTTAGAACCAGCCGGAGCTGGGAATTCACACTGAGTCAGATTCCGTTGATAGCTTTAAAGTACTATTGCTTTATTACTGTTTGTGTGTTAGACTAGTTCCCAGGTGTTGAGACCAAGGACCTCACACCTAAGACTAGGAGATTGCTACATTGCTACTGTTTATCTATTAGATTAGTTTCCAGGTGTGGAGACCAAGGACCTCACACCTAATGCTAGATCCACACGGTGCGTTCGCGCACTCTATTTCCCGCTCGATTCCCGTCGATTCGTTTATTTCCAACATGTCCGATTTGGATTTCGATGGATCGTTAGGTCGATTCGCATGCAAAGTATGCCAAATCGACCTAACGATCCATCGAAATCCAAATCGGACATGTTGGAAATAAACGAATCAATAGGAATCGAGCGGGAAATCGAGTGCGCGAACGCACCGTGTGGATCCAGCATAAGACTAGGATTGATATATATTACTGTTACCTGTTATGATCTTTGGCTTTCCTGACTACTCTCCTGCTCTCTGATTCGGTACTTCCGCCCATCTGATTATCTGTTGCCAACATTGCCTGTACCTGGATACCGAATCAGTCTTCCGCCTCTGTACTTTATCTGTCCGTGTGTTACCGACCTGGCTTGTCTGACCTTTCTGGCTGTCACCTAGACCTTGGGTGATCAACCTTACTGTACTATCTGTGACACTTGCTCTTCAGGTGTTTACTAGCTGCAAGCTCAGGCCTATGGTCACCTGATCCTCAGGAGACCATCTTGCAGCACAGTCAGTGGGTCTCTACCTCTCTTAGGTCCACTGGCTGCAGTACAGTCTGATTCCCTGCTCAGGGAATCACTAGCTGCAGACCAATCATTGTCATATTACTCCAGTCAGTGATCCCTGCTCCTCAGGTATCTACTGGCTGCAGTACAGTCTGATTTCCTGCTCCTCAGGAAATCCTCGGCTGCAGGTTTATCAGAATCACTCATTCCATTACATATCATCTGGCAGCACAGTCAGTGGGACTCTGCCCCTCAGAGATCCACTGGCTGCAGTGCAGTCTGATTCCCTGCTCCTCAGGGAATCCTTGGCTGCAGTAGTATCTGTATCTCCCGCTTCTCGGGAGATAACCTCTCCGTTTACTGTTGCACCAAACACAATACCACATTGGGTGTCCTGTGTCTAGCTATACCAGTATTATTGGTGATTCTGCAGATCACCACATAATCAGGTATAGAATAGCATCTGCATTATTGGTGATACTGCAGATCACCAATAATCAGAATAATCTGTGTTGCTGACACCAATCGTTACAGTTTTGAGGGGAAGTTACGGGTTCACTTTGAATCCTAATGAATGTTTGAAGAATGCCTGAAAAAGCTGTGCACAGCAACCAAGTAATGAAAAGGCTTTTATTACTGTTTATATACCTGCCTCTAGGTGTCAGTGTTCCCTTACCTGTCCAGGTGTGATCACTCCTCACTGACTCTCTCTAGCTGCTGTAAGGAGAGGACATTTGCACACACTGAGATTGCTGAAATAGATACCCCGGCCTTGCAAGCTGTTTCCATTCTGTCTCTTCCTTTCTACAGCTGATTGCCTTGTTTGTTGTATTGATCCGTATACTCTGTCCAACCATTGGGTTAAAGGACCACTATTACAAAAAAGTGTAATATTTTAAAATACATGTAAACACATAGCAATAAGAAGTAATTTTTTTTCCAGAGTAAAATGGGCCATAAACTACATCTCTCCTATGTTGCTGTCACTTTCAGCAGGTAGTAGAAATCTGACATTACCGACAGGTTTTGGACCTGCTCATCTCTCCATAAGGGATTCTCAGCACGGCCTTTATTCTTTATAAAGACACTCCCCGCAAAGGATTTATACAAATATGCTGGCCAGCTTCCCTGATTACTGCACATTTTTTGGCAGTTGGACGGAGCAACTGCTATTCACTAAGTGCTTGAGAAGATGAGCTGGTCCAAAACCGGTAATCGGTAATGTCAGATTTCTACTACCTACTGTAAGTGACAGCAACATAGGAGAAAAGTCATTTATAGCTCAAATGTACTTCTTATTTGTATATATTCACATGTGCTTTAAATTTTATGATTTTCGCGATAGTGGTCCTTTAAGTAATATAAAGTGACGTAACACACTCCGATCATGTCAACTAGAGTGGACAGTGCAGTGACACAACTAAAGGGGAGCAGCTCCTGCGACCGCAGTGGGGCTCAGAGCTGTAAGGGGGTCCAAATAATAACCTTCCCTCCATCTGATACAGGGGTCCATCTCTAGATCAGGTGTTGTGGTTACATTTGTTATATGTGGGAAGATAACAATGGACTCTTTTGTTTTATGACCCTTGTGAAATCGGCCCCCAGGCTGTTGAGGGTCACCAAGGGAAAGTGTGTAAACTTTGGGGGGGCATCAAAATTTTGCTGGGGGTCCCCGATGATTTTTAGTTATGCCTCGCCCCAATGTGCTTGAGGTGGTCCTTCATAGAGAAGGGTAAGGAGAGCTAATACCATTCTGCGTGCAAATTTGATGCCAATGAGATGCTAATAAGTCAAGGCCAGATGCTAAATGCTAAATTTATGTTAAGTTAAAGAGAGATTTAAAGAGAATCCATAACCAAGAATTGAACTTCATCCCAATCAGTAGCTGATACCCCCTTTCCCATGAGAAATCTTTTCCTTTTCACAAACAGATCATCAGGGGGCTCTGTATGGCTGATATTGTGGTGAAACCCCTCCCACAGGAAACTGTCAGGACCATGGTCCTGACAGTTTCCTGTCTGTGAGCCTTGTTGCATTGTGGGAAATAGCTGTGTACAGCTTTTTCCAACTGCCAAAAAAGCAAGCAGCAGCTACTTCCACTGACATCACCTGCCAGCAGCAAAATTGTCGCCATGTGATAAATGTCAGAATGTAAATCGGGGAGAGGAAAGATTTTACAATGGGCAAACACTGACTAAATCATTTATACATAATTATTGTAAAAAATCAGCACTTTTTTAAATTACATTATTTTTACTTGAGTTCCTCTTTAAGTCTAAATAAAAAATGAGTTTAGCTTACCTAAAACTTCTTGCAGTCCCCAGCAGTCATTCTGTGCCCACGACGTTCATCCAAGTCCATCCGGCCAGCAGCAGCAACCCCCGCAAAGCTGGCCAGTCGCTGCCAGTCAGTTACTGCACATGTGTGGCCTCAAGCTGTGTACACCCTGATCACACGCCCGAGGCAGCACGCTCCTGTCCGCAGGCACGTGGCTGGCCAGCTTGGGGGGGGGGTCACCACTGCTGGCGGTGGGACTTGGAGGGACGTCGTGAGCACAGGTTGACTCCAGGGGGCTACAAGAAGCCCCATGTAAGTTAAACTAATATTCTTAATTAGACTTTAGAGTTCCTTTTAACAGCTTGTAGAAGGTCCAGTCAAATTCGGTAGAATTATTTGCTTCCCATGGCTCAACCATGAGACTGATTACTGACCGCCTTTAGGGTGTTATCTTGTTAGTCGGTTACAGTATAGGGTCTATTCATAGTCTTGAAGAAAATCTGCCTTTATTTTTCAGAAAGCGGAGCAGCAGCTAAAGTCGTGGCAGCCGTGGACGTTAACACAATCGCCAATGAAGTGTACAAGTACAATTTTCCAAATGCCCCATTATTGCCGAAATCTATAGAGGTGAGTCTCACTGCTGCCAACCTTACATTACCTGTATATAAAGTGGAACTGAGCTCAAATGGAAAGAATTTACCTATAGCTTTACCACAGTATAGCCCCTATGAAAAGTCTAAGAAAAGCTGAGTGTTTTTACATTTCTCTCGAAAAATATTTGTTCTCCAAACCATTCCTGGTCCTCAGCCTAGACTGGTGTTACATTCTGGATTGGCAACAAGGTAAGGGCTGGTTTCCAGATTTGGTGCCAGTACAATGTAATGGCAATAAATCTGCTGCAACCAGGGCTGTGGAGTCTGTACCAAAATCATCCGACTCCTCAGTTTATGGATTCTCAGACTCCTCCAATTACCCAAAATTGCTCCCATTTCAACTCCTCAACTCCGACTTCTTAGTCTAATACTTACCAGGGCTGTGATGTTGGTACAAAAATCATTCACCTCGTCAGTTTATGAAACCTCCGACTCCAGGTACCCAAAATTACAAAAATCCTTCAACTCCGACTCCTCAGTTTATGAAACCACGACTCCAACCAGGGCCGTGGAGTTGGTACGAAAATCATCCTACTCCTCATTTTATAAAACCGCCGACTCCTGGTACTCAAAATTGCTCTGACTCTCCGACTCCTTAGTCTATTACTCACCAGGGCTGTGGTGTTGGTAAAAAAAAAACCTCTCCGACTCCTCAGTTTATGAAACCACCGACTCCAGGTTCCCAAAAATTGCTCTGACTCCACAGCCCTGGTTGCTACACACGTGGTAATGGATGTGCTGGTGTGGTGCATTCACTGTAAATCAACCCAGTATCACGCTTTCCTCTGTCCCCCAGCTTTTACACAGGTCTGCATTGCTACATCTGGAAATGAACTCGCATCACATTTGACATTTTTTCAAATCCTTGTATTTCTTTGCTTTTTTTTTTTAACCTTTGCTTCAACTTTACTCCTTTTAAAAGCTGTATTCTTTAGTCTTTTGACATGTTCAGCATTAGAGAATTGCAATGTTTAAACCATTCATCTGGGAAGCAGAGAATCTGAATTTCTGTATGTACCTGTTTTATTGAGAATGCCCCCCTACATTTCATATTCATAGAACCATGACGGAAAAAGATAAAACCAGTCTAGTTTAGGTGACCCAGCAGGAAACCTCATAGGGAGCAGTTCTCTAATCACAGCTCCCTCTACAGCACACAGCTTTGTGATTGGCTGAATAGTAGTTTACTACAACCTCTCTAAGCCCCAGCAGTTCCCAATCACGTTGACAGAATTTCCCTATGGGGTTTTCTGCTGGGTCACCTAAACTAGCTGTAGGCTGTGGGTAAACTACTCAGAAGATACTGCTCAGTCATAGATTTTGTTGACAAGCACTTAAACGTGTACCTGAGATGGGGCAGAAGAGAAAAATTATACGTACATGGGGTTTCCTCCAGGCTGATCGCCCTCTCGCCATCCTCCGCCACCTCATGTGCAGTTGGCCCCAGACCGGCGGACTTGCCGGAGCTGATTGCGGAAGATATAGGAGTTGGAGAAGGATGGCAAGGGAGCGATCAGCCTGGAGGGCACTGGAGGAAGCCTCAGGTGTGTATACATTTTCTCTCCCCCGTCATCACAGGTACACTTTAATCAGGAGTGGGTGTTTACACATTCTGACAGGTTCTCTTCTAATAGTTCCCTATCATGGCTTTATCAGCAGTCTGTGAACAGGATGGCAGGTCAGAATCACACCATTAAAACGGCTCTTATGGAGTCCGGTATATTTTTCTACAGAACTGCAATAATTATTTTAATAACATTTCCTTTGTACTAAGCGAGGAAATGGACCAGTATTTTCTTTAAACACTAACAACCTATTCTTCAGCTTCCTGTTTTCCACTTCGGCAATATTTTCATGTGTCATATAAATTATCATGATTCCCAGCCATTTAATCTCACTGCTGACTCTTTTATCACTACTAACCAATGACTTTTCATCATGGGGCGATTAGATTGTATCTTTGGTCCACTCTTGACTTTTTTTTAATTGGGTCTTTGACTGCTGAGCAGTTTGGCAGAAACACGTCAATGCGGGCACCAGACCCAGCATGGAACCAGGGGTGTATATGGGCAGAACAGGTGTGCACTTTATTTGGCTTGAAGACGGGCTGTACGCCTGAAACAGCTCTTGGCCGTTGTCTGTCGCCGTGATGTTTGGACTTTCTATATGATGGTGACCTTTGTATACCCGACTGCTATAAAATACTCTGTCTGCTTGGGGACTAGGCTTTTGATGGACATTGACCGTCTTTGGCGGTTATCGCATTGCTGGATTGTCCCTGTGGCGGCTCACGTATTTTAATGTTTTTGATGTTGAAGATTTTGTAATAAAGATTTCTATGAGTTTTGGAAGAAATCCCTGAGTCTGCTGGTCCTTGTGGAGTTTATACTGGGTGTCCAACCTGGTGCTCTGGCAGACTGCCCTTGCACCTCAGTTTATGCTGTGGGGGAGTGCAGCCTGGAGACCACACTTGGACATTTATATGAGCAGAACATTCATCGTTAGTGCCTCGCCTCCGCGTGTGGACGAAGGAGATGTTGTACTGAGACCCCAGGTGAGGATAAATCAAACACAGAGTGGTAGGATTCTGCCCACCTATCAATATTACAGCCAGACAAATGGGCATTGGTAACAGGTGGGTAAGTGGTGTCACTAGGCTGACAGCAGTGCAAGGTCCTGTAAGCAAGAACCTGGAACATCTTGCATTTCATTTTTTCACAATAATCCAGTGCTTGGGGAGGGGGGGAGGCACTGGATCCTGTTCTCAAGGTAGAATTAACATTCGATAATCAAGGGATCGAGAAACTCACACACGGTGAGGGGTATGTGCAAATATGCAGCAGCACACTTAGAGCATACTCATTACAGCATGTGAGTGGCCCTCAAGGCCTTTATTATTGATTCTACCTTCAGAAATAGATCCAGGAGGCTACACGAAAGTTTGGATTATTATGGAACGGGGGCGTAACTAGAAATTACTGGGCCACCTGCAAAACTTTGGATGGGGCCCCCCCTCTGCCAACACCCCCCCCCCCCCCCCCCAACAGAAATTGGAAAGACAGATAGATGTGCCCACTGCCCCCCTCCCCCCCCCCCTCCTGCTGCTAAAAAATGGCCCTGGATGGGCCCGTAACCAGACTTCACCCACCATGGGCCCCCCTGCGCCTGCATCACTTGCAGGTGCTATTGTTATGCCCCTGTGATGGAACACATAAATACTTGAATTTCTGATTTTTAGGCTACGTATGATTTTGGATATCATTGACCATCTCTATTAACTATGATAGCTGCTAGCTTTGATTGGCTTTGAGTACACCTGAAGACATAGCTCCCAACTGTCTCTCTTTTGGAGTGACAGTCCCTCTTTGAGAACCAAAGTCCTCTGTCCCCCTTTCTTCCTCATGTGTCCCTCTTTCAGGACTGATATACAGATCTATGTAAACATGTATTTTTCTACTGAAAAATGTGCTTAATTGACTTTATTCCCATCCTTTAAATTGATATATTTCTTATTTTCCAATTAGAAGGAAAATTAATCAGCATAGAAAGGACTAGGCCTCAATTCACTAAGATCATGCTAGAGATAATAAAGCAAGAGAAAACTTACCTCCACACGTGAGAGAGTTATCTTACCTCTTCATTCCTTAAGTTACCTCTCCTGTAGTTAATTTACCTCCTCTGTAGTTCATTTACCTCCTCTGTAGTTATTTTCACATGCAGCTAATTAACAGCTTCTCTTTAACTCTGGAGTTATTTTAAGGATTGGAGAGTTAATTTAAAGACAGAAGAGTTAACTTTAGGCTTGCCTGAGGTAAAATGTTTCCTGAATACTACATGCCTTATCACCATGGTAACAACTCTAGAAGAGTTATTAAAGACAGGAGATACGTTTAGTGAATTGAGGACTTAAAAATAAAATGTTTCCTGAATACTACATGCCTTATCACCATGGTAACAACTCTAGAAGAGTTATTAAAGACAGGAGATACGTTTAGTGAATTGAGGCCCTAGTGTGGTTTGAATTATAAAACATATTCTTCTCATGAAATCTTGCACATGTGCAAGCACACATTCTTGTGCACTCACACATGTGCAGTACGGAGCGTCCCGTTTTTGGGAACACTCAGCCACCCGAAGATTGCCGAAGCTTCCTGCAGCAGTGAGCAGTCTCCGATCCATCAATCAGAGATTGCTAACAGGGGATCCGGCGCTGGAATGTGGGGATCTTAGGAGGAACGGGTAGGCTCTATAGGACCCAGAGCCTTCTCTCCATAGGCAAGTATCTGTTTTTTATTTGAATAACACTTCAGACTCACTTTAAAGAGAAACCGTAACCAAGAATTGAACTTCATCCCATTCAGTAGCTGATACCCCCTTTCCCATGAGAAATATTTTCCTTTTCACAAACGGATCATCAGGGGACTCTGTATGGTTGATATTGTGGTGAAACCCCTCCCACAGGAAAATGTGAGGACCATGGTCCTGGCAGTTTACTGTCTGTGAACCTCGTTGCATTGTGGGAAATAGCTGTTTACAGCTGTTTCCAACTGCCAAAAAAGCAAGCAGAATCTCCTTCCACTGACATCACCTCCCAGCAGTAAAAATGTCACCATGTGATAAATGTCAGAAAGTAAATTAGGGAGAGGAAAGGTTTTACAATGGGCAAACACTGACTAAATCATTTATACAAAATTTATTGTAAAAATGAAGCACTTTTTTATTACATTATTTTCACTTGAGTTTTCACTTTATGCATCAGAGCACTTTTTACCTCCCATTCATTAGCCTATAACTTTATCACTACTTATCACAATGAACTGATCTTTATCTTGTTTTTTCCGCCACCAATTAGACTTTCTTTGGGTGGTACATTTTGCTAAGAGCCACTTTACTGTAAATGCATTTTAACAGGAAGAATGAGAAAAAAATGGAATACATTCATTATTTCTCAGTTTTCGGCCATTCTAGTTTTAAAATAAAACATGCCTCCATAATTAAAACCCACGTATTGTTTTTGTCTATTTGTCCCGGTTATTACACCGTTTAAATTATGTCCCTATCACAATGTATGGCGACAATATTTTATTTGGAAATAAAAGTGCATTTTTTCAGTTTTGCATCCATCCCTATTTACAAGCTTATAATTTAAAAAAAAAATAGAAATATTTCATCTTTACATTGATATTTAAAAAGTTTAGAGCCTTAGGTAAATATTTAAGTGTTTTGTTTTTTTTGTTTTTGTTTTTTTATTGTAATGTTGTTTTTTTTGTTGTTTTTTATTAAACATGTCATGTGGGTATTTTTTGGAGGGTGGGATTCAAATTGTCATTTTTAAATGTAAATATATGATTATTTTTATATTTTTTTACATGTAGGTGTAGTTTTACTTTTTGGCCACAAGATGGCAGCCATGAGTTTGTTTACGTGACGTCACTCTAAGCGTAACGTACGCTTAGAGGGACTCTAGAGCCAGAAAAAGTGAAGCTTCCGAGAGAAGCTGTCACTTTTTCTGCGGGGGAGAGGAATCAGTGATCTGGAACCATAGCCCGATTCACTGATTGCCTGGCTAAAGAACCGCGGGCCGGGAGCACGCGTGCACACGCGCGATTGGCCGCGGGAGTACACATGGCCCCCTGGACGTAACTTTTACTTCCAGGAAGGTTAATTGGTTGAAGGGGCACTACAGCGAAAAACTGTAAAATTTTAAAATATTTGCAAACATATACAAATAAGAAGTACATTTTTTCCAGAGTAAAATGAACTATAAATTACTTGTAGAAATCTGACAGAAGTGACAGGTTTTGGACTAGTCCATCTCTTTATAGGGGATTCTCAGGGATAAATTTATATTCAAAAGCACTTAGTGAATGGCAGTTGCTCTGTCCAACTGCCAAAAAACTATGTAGCGAGCAGGGAAGCTGGCCAGCATCTTAGTATAAATCCTTTTTAGGGAATATCTTTATAAAGAATAAAAGCCTTCCTGAGAATCCCCCATGAAGAGATGGACTAGTGCAAAACCTGTCGTTTCTGTCAGATTTCTACTGCCTACTGTAAGTGACAGCAACATAAGAGAAAAGTAATTTGACTTATTTTATTCTGGAAAAAATGTACTTCTTATTTGTTTATGTTTGCACATATTTGAAATTTAATTTTTTTTCACCATAGTGCCCCTTTAAGGCCTGTGTGCCACAGCCAGTGGTACTACCGGCAAAGTCCTGAGAGATCAAGGTCACATCTATTAAATAACTGACTATTATGTCTGGATATAGTGATATCACCAACAAACATTAACCAAAGAAACTGCAAAAGATGGAAAGTTCTGGTGGAGACATCGAGTTATGCCAAGATGTTATCACAGACTAATACCAGAGTATTGCCACGTCTCAGCAGAGATTTCTCTAGGCTGTCCTGGTCCACAGAATTCTGATATGGGGTAATGAGATCTCCCCTGATACAAAATGAATGCTTAGAAACCTCTGCATATTACAGCACATCCCCCACAGAGAGGAGCAGACCATTGCAGCCGTGGGGGGAGTGGCTGTGGCCCAACTTCATTGCTTTCTTACCTACATTAGATGACTCTTCCCTCTGAAAGGGGGCCACAATCTGCCTGCTGCACATCATCAACTTTACTACTTGTAGACATGAAAAAAAAAAACAGACCGCACCAACTGCCATTATCTATAGCCACACCACCTAAGAATGCGATAGGCTTTTGTTTTGTTTTTTTGTTGAGATATACATATACACAGAGGGAGATACTGGATGCTTTGAAGTTGGAAAGAGCTGTTATTTCCCACAATGCAACAAGACTCACAGACTGCAAACTGTCAGGGCCATGGTCATGACATCACACTGTAGGAGGGGTTTCACTTAAAGAGGAGCTGTTAGGTATAAGGTCTCAGAGAAAATAAACACATATATCAGTAGCTAAATATAGGCTGTACTTACATTACATATGCATTTCACTGTCCACGTTTGGATTTCACAGAATTTGTATATAGTATATGCAGAGAATGATGCTCCTGACAGCTCATGGCAGGCTCCATGTTTGTCTGTCTCCTATGAAGCCAAATGTGTGGTCATGTCCTCCCTGCTTCCTGATCACAGAAAAGCTCGTACTGAATAACACTAGTGTGCAGTGAATATTAATTAGCCATGTGGCTAGGAACAATAGTGGACTCCTGCAGTGTACTCTGCCTGGAGATTTATCAGTGCTGTGCACTGGACTGAGTTACATGCTATTGTTACTTGACCCTGTAACTTCTCATTAGCAGCCCAGGGGAGAGCCCCAGAATGCTTTGCAGTATGGTATGCGGCTTGCGTCTTCTTAAGAGCTTGGGAATAACAGCTTTGCTGATAAGCACACATCAAATGTAAGAGATATTTTTATCTTCAGTAATGCCTTTTTGGCTTCCTTCTAAACTGTTTAACACAGGAGAATAGAGGTTTAAATTAGCTTTTGTAGCCTGACAGTTACTCTTTAAATATCAGCCATACAGACCCCCGTGATTATCTATTTGAGAAAAGGTGAATATTTCTTGTGGGAAAGGGGGTATCCGCTACTGATTGGGATAAAGAAAGTTCAATCCTTGGTTACAGCTCCTCTTGAAGTTCCTCAGTGGCTTCCAGTAATGGCTATGCAGGGAAGCAGGGGTTGTTATGGCTTCTTGACTCCTCCCACACATCTTAGAATAAAGTTACTTTCACAGTCAAACATGCAGAGCTGTTTGGTGGCTATCTGTGACAACAGCAGAGTAATTCCAGTCATGTCTGTCCAGTCCAGTTCCTTAAAGTGAATTTGAAGTGAGAAGAATATGGCTGCTGCCATCTTTATTTCCATTTAAACAATGCAAATTACCTGGCTGTCCTGCTGATCTATTTGGCTGCAGTAGTATAATAAGTATAATAACACCAGAAACAAGCTTGCAGCTAATCTTGTCAGCTCTGACAATAACGTCAAAAGCATCTGATCTGCTGCATGCTTGTTCAAGTCACACTGAAGCGATAAAAACGTATCATATAATGAATTGTATGTGTAGTATGGATAATGAAAAGAACATTAGAAGCAAACAAAAAAGTCTCATATTTTTATTTTTAGTTGTATAGCTGTTTTTCTATAACATTGCATAATTCTCTAATATTTGCAGTTTTCAAATTATAGTCTGTGTTCTAAACTATGAAACAGAGCAGAGCTAATTACCCTTTAATCTTCCTGGAAGCAAATTCTTAAACAAGAAACAGTGAGAGACAGGTTGAGATAAGTACTTCAGAAGACAGCACTGTAGACAACTCAAAGTTGCGTTGGAGAGCCCAGAGAAGCTCTTTTGCATAGATAACTGAAGTTTCTTAACTCTTCCTGTACTGGAAACAATAAGAGACTCATGTGTACTACTAATGTTCTGTTTCTTAGCTGTACTACACATACAAATCATTATCATATAAGTTTATTTTCACTTCAGATTCCCTTTCAAGGTCTATGGCTACAAGTATTAAGGGGCTGATACACTGGTCGATTTTAACCATCGATCGACTGCCGATTCGACCGCTCTGATCGAATCGGCTAGGAATCGATGCAGCAGGAAGCGTGATCGATCGGCCAATTGATTTCTTGCTCGATCGGTCTGGATGGAAAATCTAGGTCGATCAGCTGCTGGCAGCAGGTTGATGGCCCAAAGAATTGCATTGGATCGAATGGTGCAATAAGGCATTTCGATCGATTTTCAATAGATTTGATTCTGACATCTATTGGAAATCTGTTCCTAGCGTGTGGCACACATCAGATAGATTCCTGTCAGATTCGACTTGACAGGCATCTGAAAGAAATCTATCTGGTCGAATCTGCTGCAAATCTATAAGTGTATGGCCACCTTTAGAGGGAGAGAAACAGCTGGACAGCCAGGCAACTGGTATTGTTAAAAAAAGGAAATAAATATGGCACCCTCCATATCCCTCTAACTTTAGGTTCCCTTTAAAAAACTTGAACTATTTAGAGATGAATTGGTAAGAGTTTTTTGGGGGGTTTTGTGGAGACGCACTTCAAATAAGACATGTTCACACCTTCAATTAGGGCCCTTTTCATACTTTGAGGGTCCATTAAAGAGAACCTGAGGTGTGTTTAAAGAATGTTATCTGCATACAGAGGCTGTATCTGCCTATACAGCCCAGCCTCTGTTGCTATCCAAAACCCCACTAAGGTCCCCCTGCACTCTGCAATCCCTCATAAATCACAGCCATGCTGTGAGGCTGTGTTTACATCTGTAGTGTCAGTCTCAGCTGCTCCCCGCCTCCTGCATAGCTCCGGTCCCTGCCCCTGTCCCTTCCCTCCAATCAGCAGGGAGGGAAGGGATGCAGGCAGGGACTGGAGTTCTGCAGGAGGCGGGGAGAGCAGCAGACTGACACTATAGAGATAAACACAGCCAGCTCTGACAAGCTGTTTGTCAGCAGCGTGGCTGTGATTTATGAGAGATTGCAGAGTGCAGGGGGACCTTAGGGGGGTTTGGGATAGCAACAGAGGCTGGGCTGTATAGGCAGATCCAGCCTCTGTATGCAGATAATATTCTTCAAACCCACCTCGGGTTCTCTTTAACACTAGAAACGCTTTTCTGAGCGTTCTGCGATTGATTAGCATTTTTGAAAATCGTTCACTTCCATGAAAATCGCAGTAAAAATCGCAGGACACCGTGATTTAACTATTAATCGTGGTGCTCTTTTTGCACTGGTGCGATTAGATTTTAACCCAAACGTAAAAGTAGTGCATGCAGCATTTTTGCTGCGATTGCATTCAGTTAATGGGAGCGCAAAATTCATAACAAAATGTCAGTACGATCCTCCATTTTAAAGAGACTCTGTAACAAATTTTTCAGCCTTAGTTCTTCTATCCTATAAGTTCCTATGCCTGTTCTAATCTGCTCTGGCTTACTGCAGTCTTTCCTAACTGCACTGTCTCTGTAATAAATCAATGTATCTTTCCTCTGTCCTGTTTGTCGGGCTAAAGCTTTGGTTGTGTGGAATGTGCAGGGCTGCTTGTGATTGGTAGAAGCGATACACACCCTCTGCAGGCCCCCTGCATACTCTGAATGACTCACACACTATGCTTAGCTGAGCCTATTAGAAGCTGGTTAGTTTGTTTGTAAACACTGCCTAAAACTGTTAATTACAAGCCAGGATTGCAGCAGAGAGTGGCAGAAACAGCACAGAGGGGCACAGGAGAAAATAAGGAATAGAATGGTATGCTTTTTATTGTAAGAATATTAGAGTACAGATTCTCTTTAACATACTTCCTATGGTTTTTGTTCGGTTTCTTTTCTTTTTCTTTTTTTTTTAACTGTAGGAAATCACTGTCGCATAGTGAAAACTTGCCTGCTCGGTAAGAATAGAGACAGTCGCGAACGCAACGCGTATGCGTTACTGATTGTGATTTTCAGTGTGAAATGGCTCTTAGTGTCGCCCACCAGACTTGACCTTTGCTTTGCAGGCGATGGTGTGTGGAGTCAACGCTGTACATACGCGTCACTCTGAAGGTGGGGAGGAGCAAACATTCAGCACTCTTCTGGTGGGCGGGGTTTGCTGAGATGGTCTGCCACTTGGAAAATTTGGTGCCGTATTATGTTGACTCCCGGCAGAGAGGTCCACGACTGGCTGGCTGTGTGGAATTTGAGCTGCATACTCACCTGGCGATGCAGGAAGATGGATCAAGCGACGTCTCCATCTGGGTCCTACGTGCAACATCACGCAACATTACACAACATGCGCGAACAAGACTTCAAGTGATCGCGGTACTTTGCGCAGGAGTCGTCAGGGATCTCTAAAGATCCAAACCGCCCTGACGGTCGTCATCGCCACAGAACGCTAAGAGACTTTCATGTTATCTTGCGCCTGTACCCACATCACTAGGTAGCGGAAATGAGCGCTTGTCGCTCAAAACATCGCCGGTTGGCAGAAAAATTGCAAGCGGAGTATGGAGCTTTAGGGCCCGTTTACACTAGAGCGGATCTGCATGCGTTGTCCGCATGCAGATTCGCATAGCCAATACAAGTGGATGGCCCTGTTTCCACTTGTCAGTTTTCCTGTGCGTTTTTCTGTGCAGGATTTTTCTGCACGGTAGAGCCATCAGAATTCGCTTGCGTGTGGAATGCAGGCGAATCGCACGCAATGTATTTAATAGGGAAATCGCATGCGGTTTTGGCAGGCTTTTTTTCCCGCGATTTCGCGTGCGATTTCACATATAAACGAATGTAAATTCACACAGGCAGTGACATGGTTAAAATCGCATATCCCTAACCTAGGCGAAATCGCGGCAAAAAAACACATGCGGAATCGCATACGCATGCGATTTCGTCAGCAGTGATTACCGCCGATTCCGCACTAGTGGAAACGGGCCCTTAGGGCCCTTTTCCACCAGCGCGTTTGCGCTGGCTGAATCGCAAAAATGCAAACCGCTAGCGATTTTACAATCGCTACAGTTTGCTTTTTAGCATAGGAATCGCGGTAGGTCATTTCCACTACCGCGATTCGTTTTTGCCGGGAACGCGAACGCGCGGCGGAACGATATTTGCCGCGATTTTGCTATGCAGTGCATAGCATAGCAAAATCGCGGCCGCGAACGTCGGGGAATCGCCGGTAATTGCGATTCAGCAATCGCTAGCGTTCAGCGTGAACGCTAGCGATTGCTAGTGGAAAAGGGCCCTCTAATTTTGTGTCTATGGGGCTGTAGAAATGTTAGTACATATGGAGTAGGCTTCAGCCATGTCACAGTGACATGCAGTGAAAACAGTGACTTCAGTCATTTATATACCCGTCTTATCGGGTAACCTTTGCACACAGCTAATCCTGCTGATTACATTATTCACTGAACTGTGTTTTCCCAGCAGACTGTTACTAATTGATTGTACCCTGATATTATCTACATAGATCTTATAAAAGCTATAATCCTGCTCTGATACTGATATAATATACTCCATTTATGAGGTGCCGATAAATCCTTCTATATGGTATTCTGATGTTAGAATCTCCTGTTTGGTCACGTAGCCTGACTGCACTGCCCGAGGCAGCTAGATTTTAACCTTTAAATACAAAATAAAGGAGGAGGACAAGAAAAACAAAGAATATTCCAAGAAAAATCTTATTTAGGAGTGGAACTATATCCAGTTATTTCTCCCATCAGTCTTTAAAGGGAAGGTCCAAGCAAAAAAAAAAAAATGAGATTCACTTACCTGGGGCTTCTACCAGCCCCATGCAGCCATTCTGTGCCCTCATAGTCACTCACTGCTGCTCCAGTCCTCCGCTGGCAGCTTTCTGACCTCGGAGGTCAGGGCCAAATTGCGTACATTTTTACACATTCCCGCTAGTGCAGGAACATTAACACATACATTTTTACGCGTTAGTGGTGAAACGCGTAAATTTTTGTTCCTGCACTAGCTGGAATGCGTAAAAATGTATGCAATGTGGCCCTGACCTCCGAGGTCAGAAAGCTGCCAGCGGGGGACTGGAGCAGCAGTGAGTGACTACAAGGGCACAGGATGGCTACATGGGGCTGGTAGAAGCCCCAGGTAAGTGAATCTCATTTTTTTTTTTTTTTGCTTGAACCTTTCCTTTAAAGAGGGATTGTCAGCCACAAAATCAAATTCCATTTACCTGCTGCTCTGTGTTCATTATGCAGTCTACAACCTGGCCCTGCATTGGAAGCACTGCAATTTATTCAGAAATGTTTCTGCTGTAATAAATCGTATCGCAGTCAGCCTGGCTTTAATTTTGCCATTGCCAACGAGAAGGAAGCTTGTCATCACCCCTCCCCTCTTTCCTGCTCCTCACTGATTGGCTGAGGACAGTTCAGTGAGCTGCTGAAATCTGATCTATGTTGTGTTCACATGTGTTTGCAAAGCAAGCTAGCTATGACTGTGCAGTTTCTAGGAGGAAATGTCAGGAACAGTCAGTCTGAACAGTCAGAGGGAATCAAGATGGGAAATGCGCGGAACAGAATTCTCTTTATTTACTATATGAAATTTACTGAAATCAAAACGTTGACAGTACAATACATCTTTTATGTAAGTAGAACGAGTAGTTATCTACTTATATATGTGTTTTTTTCCCTGGAATAGTATGGCTGTTCCTGCTGCTTTAAGTGCATTGGTCTAGAAATTGTAACCTGTTCTTTTTATTTAAAGGATACCGGAGGTGACATGTGACATGATGAGATAGACATGGGTATGTACAGTGCCTAGCACACAAATGACTAGGCTGTGTTGCTTTTTTTCTTTCTCTGCCTGAAAGAGTTAAATATAAGGTATGTAAGTGGCTGACTCAGTTCTGACTCAGACAGGAAGTGACTACAGTGTGACCCTCACTGATAAGAAATTCCCCTTTTTTATCTCTTTCTTGCTCTCAGAAGCCATTTTCTGCTAGGAAAGTGTTTTATGGTTGGAATTTCTTATCAGTGGTGGTCACACTGTAATAACTTCCTGTCTGAGTCAGAACTGAGTCAGCCACTTACATACCTGATATTTAACTAGTTCAGGCAGAGAAAGAAAAAAAAGGAACACAGCATAGTTATTTGTATGCTAGGCACTGTACATACACATGTCTATCTCATCATGTCACATGTCACTTCGGGTATCCTTTAAATGGAACCCGAGTTGAGAGACATATGGAGGCTGCCATATTTATTTTCTTTTATACAATAACAGTTGCCCAGCTGTCCTGTTCATCTATTTGGTCAGTAGTGTTTGAATCACACACCTTAAACAAATATGCAGCTAAACTTGTCAGAATTTTGTCAGACACATCTCATCTGCATGCTTGCGCAGGGTCTCTGGCTAAAAGTATTAGAGGCAGAGGCAGTAGGACAGCCAGGCAGTGAACATTGTTTAAAAGGAAATAAATATGTCAGCCTCCATATGTCTCTCACTTCGGGTTCCCTTTATGGGGATACTTCACTTTCCATTAAAAAAATGCCATAAATGTGTACCATGCTTTTGCAGTTTAATATGAATATACATACGGTATTTTTTTTTTTTTTTTTTGCATTTCCACACTCCATGTTGCACTAGTCTACAGTACAGACAATTCAGGTAACAGCCTCCCTGCACGGCAAGAACAGATGTTGCTTGTTTTCCCCATCTGAACATTTTAAATATGGCAACTGTCAGGAAGTTGTTAAACAGCATTTTGCCCTCTTTAAATAGAAGGTATGTGTGATAATTTAAGTTGGAGCGAGCTCTGAGGTGTCCCTAGGGCCCTTTTACACTACCCTGCGTTTTGCGATCTGATTTTGATTACTAACGGACCACAAAACGCAGGGTACAGTAAAACTAATGAAAACGGCAGAGGCCATTTCCAGTAGTGCGATCCGATTGCATTGCGATTTTCGCCCGTGTGCAATCGTGGTCCTGACGCATTTGGTATACAATTGAGCTCTACTATACTGAGTATAGAAGCTCTATCGCAATCGCATTAGTGGAAATTGGTTTGAAACTCGATCATGTTTCATCGGGGAAAAGAGCCTTGAGTGCATCACTGTTTATTATGTAAATAATCGTTTGCTGACCCTGATGGCTAAACACACCTCTGGAACAAGTGTCAGGAAGTTCTGACACTCCCAGTGTAGACAGCCTGTTTCAGTCAGCATGGATTAGGTGAGTATTTGAAGTCTGCACGGTAGACAGCCTAAATTAATGTTTCATGAACTATAACAACATGCAGTTCTGATCTGATAGGATGGCTTATTCCTCAACACATCTGGCATTTTGCTTTAAAGTAGAACAGAACTCTTGCACAGGACAGAAGGAAAGCACAGAGAAATGCACCCTGTATGTATGTTGAGAGTTTAGCCTGTCTAATTGCCTCTCATTTGTGCCTAATCACAAGTTGATTGTAATTTGACCGCTCCCCTGTGTCACATGACTACCACGGCAGATAAGCTCATTTGAAAGTACAGGATATTAATATGTCTGCTTCCATGAATCAGGAAGTAGAAACAGTGCAGATCTATATTAGGATTTGTATCAGCTGTAACAAAGAAATCTTTTATATTTTTGAATAACGGTTATTATGCTGTTGTTTAGAGCAGAGAGGACACTCTGAGTTCAGGTCCACTTAAAAGTGTACCAGAGACGGGGGGAAAAGACGTTTTATACATATCTGGGGCTTCCTCCAGCCCCATGCTCACGGATCGATCCCTCGCCGGCCGCCGCCGCCACCCTCCGATGTCTGCAGCTTCTGTACCAGGACCCATAACTTCCTCCAGGCACGACCAGTCTGTGCAAGAAAAGAGCGCACTTCCTCTTGCACAGACTGGCGGCAACTGGAGGAAGTTACCGGAGCTGTAGGCAGCGGAGGGCGGCGGCGTGGGAGCGATCCGTGCATATGAAACTGGAGGAAGCCCCAGGTATGTATAAAACTTTTTTTTTTCCGCCGTCTCTGATTTCCTTTAGGCCCCATTAACATCTAAAAGCGCAAAACACCAGCGCTTAGCACTAGCGTTTCGCTCTAGTGATTTTACCGTGATTAGTGCAGGAAAAATCACTGGCCACTTCCGCGATTTCAGAGAGATCGCGGTCAGCGCTTTATAAGCACTGTACCGCGATCGCTCCAGAGTCACTCCAAAAATGATGCAGGTGTCGCTTTTGGCGCTAAACGCAAAATGCCAGCGATCGTCGCCAATCGTGGCAGTGAGAACACTGCCATAGGGTAGAATAGCACTAGCGCATTGGTAATCGCCCTAGTGTGAATGGGCCCTTAAGTGTTGTAGAAGTTTATGGTCTCTGTGATCCAGATACACTTCAGGGCTGCACTTCCATCCCTGCCTGTGACTCAGCACGCTCTTTCCTTCTTTTGTATTAGGGAATAACGCTGCAAGAACTGGATTCCTTATCTTTTGATATGATCTTGATGAGTCCGCCCTGCCAGCCATTTACACGGTATGTTTGGGAAACCAGAAGAATCACTCCGACCTTTTACAAATAAAACAATGGCAGAGATTCCGGGCGACGCAGGATGGAGAAGGAACAGTAGCAATTTACACTGATTTATGTGTGTGTATAAAATATACTGTATATAGCGCTATATATGAGCGGCTGGATAATGTACTGGTTAAAGACATGACCTTTAACATGGGAAAACAGTGTTTGAATCCTGGGTAAGCCAGTTACCTATTAAAGTGAGCCTCAACTCTTGCACAGGGCAGAAGGAAAATATAGAGAAATGCACCCTGTGTGTATTTAGAGAGTTTTACCTCTCTCATTCCCCCTCATCTGTGTCTAATCATAAGTTGTAATTTGATCTCTCGGCTGTGTCAGCTCAGGAATCTCTTCTGCCACAGCAGAGCAGCTTATTTGTAAACACAGAATGTTAACCCTATGTCTGCCCCATGAAAGCAGGAAATAGACACACTGCAGATTTATTGCAGGATTTGTATCAGATTCAGCTGTAACAAAGAAATGGTTTTCTGTAAAGGTTATTATGCAGTTACTTATCTTTTAGAGCAGGAAGGAAGTTCTGAGTTCAGATCCACTTTAAAGTGAATTGATAGAGGCAATATGGACATACAGTAGCTTCAGCTATACTATATAAAGAAATCACATTGTGGAAAAATGAAAGCAAACCACAAGCGATAGTAATCCTAAAGGACCTTAAAGGGCTGAAAAAAAGTTGCTAGGATTTGAGGCTGTTAAAAAATGTATAATATATGAAGTACAGTATGCTGAGCGTCAAATAATTTGTTCATACACAGAGCTAAGTATGCTCTTAATATACAGTATAGAAATCTAGAAATCCCCTCCCCACCAATCCATGAGCCTTGTTGCCCAAAATGTGGTCTTCAAGTGAACCCGAGGTGAGAGTGATATGGAGGCTGCCATATTTGTTTCCTGTTGGTCTGTTTGGCTGCAGTAGTGTCTGAATCACACCAGAAACAAGCATGCAGCTAATCTTGTCAGATCTGACAATAATGTCAGAAACACCGGATCTGCTGCATGCTTGTTCAGGATCTATGGCTAAAAGCATTAGAGGCAGAGGATCAGCAGGACAGCCAGGCAACTGGTATTGTTTAAAGGACAACTGAGGTGACATGATGAGATAGACATGGGTATGTACAGTGCCAAGCACACAAATAACTATGCTGTGTTCCTTTTTTTCTTTCTCTGCCTGAAAGAGTTAAAAATCAGGTATGCAAATGACAGTTTCTGCCCGGGTCGGACTGGGTCAGACTATAGCATAGCCCTCTCTGATAAGTAATTGCAGCCATAAAACACTTTCCTGCCAGTCAATAGCTGCTGAGAGCAGGAAAGAGATACAAAGTGGTCAATAATTCATGGATTTGAGCTCTGGCATACTTCAGAGAAGGCGAGATTTAGTAGAGACAATTAAACAGTAATATGGCAGCCTCCACGTCCCTCTCACCTCAGGTTCCCTTTAAGGTTGCCTGCTTATTCCATTGTGTATGGGAATGCCCAGCTATATCGATATTTCGGGATGCAGTCAGTCTTAATTAAAAATAAATGTGGAAGGACAGTGATAAGGGAACTGTATCTTCAGCTTTTCAATATTGGCATTCTGAGAAGATAGTATCCTCTAGAGACAGACCCATCACTCTGATTCATCCAATCCTCATGGCAGCCACAACAGTCATTCTTAGTAAATGGATTCATCCAGTCAAACCTTCTTTGGGAGAACTTTAACAAAGAACTAAGATTTCTGTTTGATAGAGAAAACGTGAACACGTTGGGACACAAAGAAAAGCAAACTGAAACATTTTTCTCTAATGGAGATAGTTTATTGTGTATTATTACAATGGAAGGAAAATAAATATTATAAATATACTGGATGGCCTTGTACAGAGCAGCTGAAAGGCACCCCAGTGAGCTTGGAATGCAGAACTCATTAGATGGTATGATTGGAGCGTCAGCTCTTTGTGTGTGACAAATGGAGGGGTAAAGCATTTCAGAAACACAGTTGGCATGGTGGGGAGAGATGGTAGGAAACAAATGTACCCATGCATAGTGGTCAGAATTGTTGTATTAGAGAGTGGAATTAAAGGGACACCGAACAGATGAATAAAATGAGAAGCTGAACTTGCCCCGGGCTTCGTCCAGCCCCCCTGTAGCCTGCAAGGTCCCTCTGCGTCCTCTGGCTCTCCTCCGTGGTCCCGCTTGAGGCTCCATTAAAGGGGTTCTCTGGGGGGTGTTGAAAATAAAAACAGACACTTACCTGGTGCTTCTATCGGCCCCCTGCAGCTGTCATGTCCCACGGTCCTCCAACGAGCCGACATTCCCCGGCGCCGGGCCCGGTCTAACGCGGCATCCCATCCAAATGCTGCTGCGCAGTACAAGAAAACTCCGTACTGCACTGCGCAGTAAGCTCCCGATGACGCGAACGGGAGCGCACATTATTCATCTTGTTAGACGGATAATTGCCCGGTGCCGGCAGCGGGGAACAGGTGATTGTAGGAGGAGGGCACGGGACATGACAGCTACAGGGGGCTGATAGAAGCCCCAGGTAAGTGACAGATTTTATTTCCAAATCCCCCCCCCCCCCGAGAGCCCCTTTAAGTCGCAGGCATACGCATCCTGTCTGCGCACCCGCCTCGATCACGTACCCATCACCATAAGCGTCCTGCGCATGCGCGGTTCCTGAAAGACTGAACCCCACGTGCGCAAGATGCTTATGGCAACAGGCGTGTGATTGAGGCAGGCATGCAGACAGACTCTCGTACTCTGGTTAATCTCCTAGCCCACAGGTGTCAAACACAGGACCTGTGGGCCAAATGTAGCCCACTACACTATTTTATGTGGCTCTCCAGAGCTTGATTGTGAACAGTAAAAGAAAGAAAGACATGAAGAGAACCCGCCTATGCTGTATATGTGCTCACAGCTAACAGGAAGTTACAGCCTAGTAGGACGCCCACACGAATGCACCCCCCACCTCCAATTGTGATTGGTTGTATGTGGGTAGGGGAGAGGTCCACAGCTGGTGCACACATGCAGCATGCATATAAAAGCACGGCATCTTTGCCTTTCCCCTCCGTATCTCCGAAAGCAGCCAGAAAGCTCTCTTCTTATGTAAAATAGCTGCTTAGAGTCACCAACCACCCAGAAGAGTACAGCAGTGCAGTGGCAACATACAGGTATTGCACCTGACATTTTAGGGTGCCACACCCCGTGCTAGCCACACTGATCCTGCTGCCATGTTGGTCCCAATACCACTGATATCCCCTCTCTGGGCAGGTGGAATGACCGTTAACTGTATCATTTTGATACCAATACATTTTGGGTTATATTAGAGTATGTACAGTAATTATAATATTGGGTAGTTTGCTAATGATTAAAGTGGACCTCCGCTGTAAATTAAGTGAAAAAAGGGGGTGGCACTTACTATCACTCTTCCTTCTCTTTTTTTCTACCCTATGCAGTAATGGCTGCTTACTTCATTAAACATAAAGAAGCATTATGGTTGTTCTGAAATAGAACATGCTGTGGCTGGTACTGCTCTACTTCTCTCTTCACCTCTCCTCTGTGATAGGCTGGCTCAGTGGCACAGGTAGAAGCAGAGTACCTCTGTGATAGGCTGGCTTAGTGGCACAGGTAGAAGCAGAGTACCTCTCTGTGATAGGCTGGCTCAGTTGCACAGGTAGAAGCAGAGTACCTCTCTGTGATAGGCTGGCTCAGCGGCACAGGTAGAAGCAGAGTACCTCTCTGTGATAGGCTGGCTCAGCGGCACAGGTAGAAGCAGAGTACCTCTCTGTGATAGGCTGGCTCAGCGGCACAGGTAGAAGCAGAGTACCTCTCTGTGATAGGCTGGCTTAGTGGCACAGGTAGAAGCAGAGTACCTCTCTGTGATAGGCTGGCTCAGCGGCACAGGTAGAAGCAGAGTACCTCTCTGTGATGAGCTGGCTTAGTGGCACAGGTAGAAGCAGAGTACCTCTGTGATAGGCTGGCTCAGTGGCACAGGTAGAAGCAGAGTACCTCTCTGTGATAGGCTGGCTCAGTGGCACAGGTAGATGCAGCGCACCTGTCTGTGATAGGCTGGCTCAGTGGCACACGTAGAAGCAGTGTACCTCTCTGTGATGGGCTGGCTCAGTGGCACAGGTAGATGCAGAGTACCTCTGATAGGCTGGCTCAGTGGCACAGGTGTAAGCAAAGGACCTCTCTGTGATAGGTTGGCTCAGTGGCACAGGTAGATGCAGAGTACCTCTGATAGGCTGGCTCAGTGGCACAGGTGTAAGCAGAGGACCTCTCTGTGATGGGCTGGCTCAGTGGCACAGGTATATGCAGAGTACCTCTCTGTGATAGGTTGGCTCAGTGGTACAGGTAGAAGCAGACTACTCTTCAAGCCACTCTATGAAGCTCTTTCCACCTACAGATGACACAATCTCTTAGCAGTCTTTGCAAAGGCAGAAAACTGCCATGGCAGTTTTCAGAAAGGGGGTGTGGCTAACCAACAAAACCTGGATTTTATAGCACAAGTGGTCCGTTTTTAGACCTCTTTTCCTGCTACTCTGTTATATTTTCTGCTGGCTGAGTTGCTAGTGTGGGTCTTATTTTTGCACCGGAAGTCCACTTTAAGCTTAAAGATATTTTTATTTAAATGTGTTTATAAGTTTGCTGCAAAATGAGTAATGTATATTGCAAATCTTCTTTTCCCTTTTAGGATAGGCTTACAAGGTGATGTGACCGACCCCAGGGCAAAGAGTTTCCTGCATGTTTTGGAAGTCCTTCCAAGGTGCAATGTCTGCTCTTCAAGAGATAATATCATATTTGGCATGTAACAAAAGCAACTTGTTATTTTAAGTTATTTAAAGGCTGCTCCAATTGTGAAAATATATATATATATATATATATATATATATATATATATATATATATATATATATATATATTAGGAAATGAGATAACAGAAATGTTCTACTAGCTATTTCCATAGAAGCTGTGACCCTGTGTAAAATGTGAATAGAAACACAATGCCATGATCTGCAAATTATTTTAAGGAAACCCCAGGTGAAAATAAACTGAGATAAACAATTGTATCTATCCTCTAAAGGGGCCCATACACTCAGCCGATTTCTGGCCGATCGATCGATCAAAATTGATTGGTCGATTGCAAATCGATTGACCATTTGCGGCCAATTTCGATTGATTTCAATCGATCTGGCAGGCTGGAAAATCTAGGTCGATCTGTTGAGATTGCTTATCATTTTGCATTGGCCCTAATGGAAATCTGATGGCAAAAAATGCCATTAGATCGATTTTCAATAGATTTCAAACTGAAATCTATTGGAAATCTGTTTCTAGTAAAAAATGTTCCTAAACACATCAGATAGATCAGAAATCTATCTAATGATCTATTTGCTGCTAATCTAACAAGTGTATGGCAACCTTAACTCCTAAAAATTACTGTTTTTTTTAGAATTGTGCAGTTGTATTTTCAGTTTCAGCTAAGAAAATAATGTTTAATGTTTTATTGTCTCACTAGTAGACATAAGCCCGTTTAAAAAGGGGCTCTAGGTCTGTGTTTAAACCCCTCCCCTCCGCCTTCCCACCCATCCTCCTGTGACTGCCGCACATTCACCGCGCATGCCCGCCGTGCGTGCGCCCGGCCCCCTGTCTGTCCTGCTCCCGTACAACGGCTGTCCCTGCGGCACATGCGCAGTAGCACGCAGGGACACACATGGACATGGGACGCAGAGACAAAGGGGTTTTATTATAGAGGATACTGTACGCTGACAGTCTTTCAGTGTCCTAGAAGCTAAAATATATGAACTATTGACCTTTTTTATCTATCCCCTGCTCTCAGAATCTGTTCTCAGCAGCAAAAGAGCTTTATGGCTGTAATTCCTTATCGGTGTACATTTGCTATAGTCTGAGTAAAGGCTCATACACACGTCCAACATAACACACAACAAGCTGCACAACAAGTTGTTTACAGGACAAGTACGTACACACAAATGCCAACCAACTAAACAGCCAATTGTGCGTACAAGCTAAACGACAAACTGCACAACATGTCTGCATTCAAAAACAACAAACTTGTTCAAAAGACTTGTACACACATACTAGATACCTAGCACAGGCATAAAGTTACGTATCACTCAGATGCACTGTGGTGTCTGCCATTTCGCATATGAAAACTTGCACAAACCTACACTAGCAAATATGCCTCTGCATGTATTTAAAAAAAAACCTGAAGCGAAAATAAACTTGTGAGATAGTGAATTGTATGTGTAGTACAGCTAAGGAGTAGAATATTAGTAGCGAAGAAAAGAGTCTCATATTGTTTCCAGTACAGGAATAATTAAGAAACTTCAGTTGTTGTCTATGCAAAAGAGCTTCTCTGAGCTCAAAGAAAGATGATAAAGTTTTACTGCAGGGAAGTTCAAAGGGTCATTAGCTCTGCTCTGTTTTGTAGTTTAAAATACAGAGTGTGGTTTGCACACTACAAATATGACAGAATGATGCAATGTTATAAATAAACTGAAAATAAAAATATGAGACTTTTTTGTTGTTGCTACTAATGCTCTAATAATTATCCGTACATACAGTTCATTATTTTATTAGGGTTTTTCGCAGTTCAGGCTTGCTTTATTTACTTATAGCAAAAGTTTTATTCTGCTTCAGTGTCACTTTAAGCGCATGCACATACACCCAACCATGGCTACAAGGCCACAGCTGGAATTACAGAACGGGAGCACATGCAGGTAGCAGACATGCATCACTGTAAAGGTGCCCAATAACAGGACAATATTCTCCTCAGATGCGATCATTCGATCAGATTTGCAGGACAGTGCATAATCGGAATAACGGTCGTTCCCATAAATGGATCCATTAGGGCACTTTCTCTGAAGTATTCCCTCTCCCCTTCATGACTTCAGCCAGCACTGAGCAGGGAGTTAAGCTAGACATGCATGGGTCAATAATAGTCCAATAGGGCAAGTATTGATTTGCCCATCAGTCGGATATGTTGGGAGGGGGATAGGACAATATATTTTTTGAGAATTGTACCAAAGTGAATCAGCAGAAAAAGTTGATATGTGTACGCTGAGCTTAAAGGACACCTAAAGAGAAATATGGAGGCTATGTGTGAACAAGGATATATAATAGAAAGTATTTTTGAAGATACAAAAAAGTTTCAAGATGATCTTAAATTTTAATGTATCAAAAAGTTCTTTTGTAAGAACAGAATTCATAGATCTTCAAATGGATTCATCTTTGTAAACAACATCCCGTTATTAGATACAGAAAACATATGATGAAGTATGCAATGGTTTAGAAAGGCCTTTCTAAACCATTGCATACTTCATCATATGTTTTCTGTATCTAATAACAGGATGTTGTTTACAAAGATGAATCCATTTGAAGATCTATGAATTCTGTTCTTACAAAAGAACTTTTTGATACATTAAAATTTAAGATCATCTTGAAACTTTTTTGTATCTTCAAAAATACTTTCTATTATATATCCTCGTTCACACATGGTTATATTATTGGTGTTGTGGCGCAGCATTAAGGATATCGTTTTTGGTCTCCCAGTTTTCCCAATTACAGGGATATGGAGGCTGGCATATTTATTTCTTCTTAAACAATACCAGTTGCCTGGCAGCCCTGCTGGTCTACAGTATTTGGCTGTCCTGACGATCCTCAGCCTTTAATAATTTTAACCATAGACCCAGAACAAGCATGCAAATCCGATGTTTCTGACTGAAGTGTGATTGGATTAGCTGTATGCTTGTTTCTGGTGTGATTCAGACACTTCTGCAGCCAAAGAGATCAGCTGGACTGCCAGGCAACTGGTATTGTTTAACAGGAAATAAATATGGCAGCCACCCAGCAAATTTCCTTTACAGTATACAAAAACAAATGCTAGGCTGTAAGTGTCAGTACAGTTATTATACTTGAGTGGCAATACAACCGTGTATTAGTAACTTACAGACGTTTTTTACAGACTTCAGAAAACTCCCAAATACATTCTCCTGGAAAACGTGAAAGGATTTGAGTCATCTGAAGCTCGGTAAGATGACGCTGGAATGTAGACACATCTGCTCAAGCATTTGTCATTTGGTAATGTGAATCTGTGAACTGAAACGCCCCTAAGTTCTGTACACACAATAGATCAGTGATGGCTAACCTTGGCACTCCAGCGTTGCCAAAACTACAAATCCCATCATGCCTCTGCCTCCCCGAGTTATGCTTAGAGCTGTCCGAGTATTGCAATGCCTCATGGGACTTGTAGTTCCACCACAGCTGGAGTGCCAAGGTTAGCCATCACTGCACTAGATGAAACTCTGCCGAGAATTCAGTGTGTGTGTACAGCAGCCCCCGACTCCTCTCCACTGCTCCGCTAGTGATCTGCCCTGGTGGATCACGTTGGTTCCCTGGGGGGGAGGGGGGGCGCCTCCTCACCGCTGGTACTGAGCGCTAGCAAATGCACAGGAGCAGCTGACAGATGGTGAATTTACTGCCTTCAGCCTCCCATGTGACAGAGGGCTTACATGCAGAGTCTTAAAGGACACCTGAAGTGAGAGGGGTATGGAGGCTGCCATATTAGTATAGAAATCTAGAAACCCCCTTCCCACCAATCCATGAGCCTTGTTGCCCAAAATGTGGTCTTCAAGTGAACCTGAGGTCAAAGTGATATGGAGCCTGCCATATTTGTTTCCTGTTAAACAATGCCAGTTTTCTGGCAGCTCTGCTGATTTATTTGGCTACAGTAGTGTCTGAATAACACCAGAAACACCTGATATGCTGCATGCTTGTTCAGGGGCTATGGCTAAACGTAATAGAGGCAGAGGGTCAGCAGAATAGCCAGGTAACTGGTATTGCTTAAAAGGAAGGAAATTCATATGGCAGCCTCCATATCCCTTTGGGGTCAGTTCAGTTGTCCTTAAAGTCTGTCTGCACAAGTTTATGATGAAACTGGACAGCTTGCTCAGGTATATTAGGGCTCTGCATCAGCGTTATGTTCTGTTTATTCCAGGGACAACTTGATCAGGATGCTGCGAACCTGTGGCTATCATTTCCAGGAATTCCTCCTCTCGCCAACATGTGTGAGTAAATTAGTCCATGCTGCATATCAGTATTCAGCCAGGAGATGTGAACAATCTTGAATTTACAAACTTTATCAAAACAAAATCTGCTTTTGAGGAGTCAAGTGAGCAAAATGCAAGACTGAATAATCTGCACCCAGAAATAGATGCCTGCATGTCCCTTTCCGTAAAACGGAGATCAAAGGGGGCCCTACATACCCCCGCCCCCAAGAATACTGTGTAAATACTGACTTTTTTAGTAAAGTCCCCAGTGGACCATCAGAGCATCTTAGGGTTTCCCCGTCAAATTTCTTTCGTTCCCCGCATGCGTGCCAACATATTTAAAATGTCTGCATGACCCATTGACTTACATTACTTTTGCTGCGTCACCGTGGAAGTCCGACGGTAACGTGCTTTTGAGTTTCCGGCGGCAACACCAATATCCGATCTGAACATTTATATAGCGTTTTTCTCCTGTTGGACTCAAAGTGCTCAAGAACTGCAGCCACTAAAGGAGTGCTCAAGTGGCCACCCTGCAGTGTTGAGAAGCCTTGCCCAAGGACTTCTTACTGACCCTAGCCAGATTCAAATCCTGATCTCCTATGTCAAAGGCAGGGCCCTTAACCAGTACACTATCCAGCCACTAACACGACGCCCCAAGTGCCCCATTGCCTTGCATTGGCAAATCAAATGTAATAGGGGCCTTAACAATACTGAGTATTTACTTGCTTGCTGAATACTTTATTTAGAAAGTGTGAAAAGTGAACATAACCCCAATAACAGAGGAAATGAGGTGAAATATCTTTGCCAAAGGGAGGACATCACTTACAAGAGTGACCAAATTCTCTCCATTTCCCACAATACTCAAAACGCCAGAAAAAAAATGGACATTTTTGGATAGTATGCTGTTTAACTTGTGGCATTCTCAGGTTTCCATGTGTTGGTGACCGCTGTTCTGTGGTTCTCTTGCTATGAACACAGTACATATTTACTGTTCATGCTAAGCTTTCGTAACTTCTTCCTTTTTTTTGTGTGTGTGTCTAGCTCGGCATTCCAAATTCAAGGCTTCGGTACTTCCTGCTGGCCAAGCTTCAGACGGAGCCATTCGCTTTCCAGACCACCAATAAAGTGAGCTTCCAACATTTCCCTTTTTATAGTGTGAAATGCCTGCAGATCCATGTGAGTCAAAAAAAATCAGCCCAAGGATAGTGAGGCCTGGACTGGGCATGTTTCTGCAGTGATTACACAGTGTATGTTTATGTAGGTAGGAAAGACAAAGTTTTGTAAAAGTTATACTTTTTAATGGCTAACTGATTAAGTTTAGTCGGGGAACTAGTCCCCTTCTTCAGGCATATTTCCAGATGATAGCTGAAGTTAAACACCATGCAGGTAAATGGTGAACATGACTGGTTACCGTTTAGCAGTTAGGTGTCAGGTGGTTAGTAGGCTGGAGCCAGTGAGTTTATGCAATTATATAAGGAGTCCAGCTGGCTAAAGACCACAATATCAACTCAATCATGTTAAATAAGGAACCAGGAAACCCATTTCGCAATTTTTAAACCTGTTAATGTTTTGAGCATTTTAATGAATTTGTATTCAGAAATTTTTCTTGAACACAGTTTTGTTGACTTTTAAAAAAACATGTTATTCTCTGTCACCATGCCGAAAATGTTTTGCCACTACAATTTATCATTAAAATGCAAGTCCAGGTTTGCAGGTTATAACATAGTTACATAGTTATTTTGGTTGAAAAAAGACATACGTCCATCGAGTTCAACCAGAGAACAACAACATTAAAATATATATCAAGCCTTGTGGAGGCAGATCCTGTACCATCAATATTGACTCAAAGACTACCCTGTCTTCCCGTGATTCAATGTATCCGATTGGAAGCGCCATCCCATCCGAACTGAGGGAGGGGGGATGTGGTGACATCATCACACACTGCTCTGTTTCAAGGTGTAAACATAAACACTATTAAGAAGGACAGTGCCAGCATGGTGTGCGACTGAGCAGATTCTGATGGGTGGGGTTAGATGGGGAACAATGCACTATTCCATTATTGGCTATCATTCATAAAAGGCTGTGCGGTAAAAAAAAATCTGGTCAGGAAAATACCACATTTGGTATTTTAGACTTTTGTGTGCTAATTCATAAAAAAGTTCACAGCTCAGTTTAGCCCATCCCAGTTCGAAATCTAGTTCCAACCTCGCTGGAGATTGGATCTCATAAGCTCCTTGTACCATTCAGTAGAGAATGACTACCTAACCATAATTGGTCCAGTTAATGGGTAGATGTCCTCCGAGTTATGTTTTCTAATATTTTCTTTTATATATAGACCTTTCCTACTTAAAGGGACTCCGAGCTCAGAGTAAAAATAAAATTTGAACTTACCCGGGGCTTTCTCCATCCCAGCCCTGGTCGGGACGTCGCACGCCGGCCTCCTGGCTCTTCTCCCGGCGGCTGTCCGCATAGCGCGGACAGGCCGGTCCCCCGGGCGACACGACACTGGCGAGTGTCGGGCCTTCTCCTTCCGTATACGCCATGAATGACGTCACACGCCGGCCGCCGCGCGTCATGATGGCGGCCGGCGTGACAGCACGGCGCATGTGCGATTAAACCGCGCATGCGCCGTGCTGTCACGCCGGCCGCCGTCATGACGCGCGGCGGCCGGCGTGTGACGTAATTCGTGACATATACGGAAGGAGAAGGCCCGACACTCGCCAGTGTCGCCCGGGGGACCGGCCTGTACGCGCTATGCGGACAGCCACCGGGAGAAGAGCCAGGAGGCCGGCGTGGGACGTCCCGACCAGGGCTGGGATGGAGAAAGCCCGGGTAAGTTCAAATTTTATTTTTACTCTGAGCTCGGAGTCCCTTTAAATTCGTGATTTATGGTTGCATTATAATACCAAAGCTGTTTATAGGCCTAAAAGTACTGCTATCCTATCTTACTCTACTTGATATCTACTGATATGTTTTTATACACCTGTATGTAACCAAGTTGTAATTTTAAGGTCGTCTTGACTTCTTTTGTTATTATGAAGACGCACCTTATGTTCTGCTGTATTACTGTTTTTCCTTACTTGAAACCAATAAAAATGTAAAAAAATAAATAAAAAAAATTTCACAGCTGTGATAGAAGTGCGGGGATTTACCGAAGCCCAACTGTCGGTAACATAAGAAGAGTAGCTGCCTGTGTTTTGTTACATTCCTGTTCTCCGTGCAGTGAGGGCATTACAGTATAAGTGGCATCCCCAACTTCCCTTTAGATGTGCATGTGCCTCTGCTTGCCCTGAATCTGCTCTGTATCTGTCTTTTAGTCTTTTTTAACAATCCATTTAATTGCCACAGCATAGAAGATCTTCAATAAACTTTACACATGGCAGGATTTGTGATGTGAAATACACATCTTAAAGAGAAACTCCCACCAAGAATTGAACTTTATCCCAATCAGTAACGGATACCCCCTTTTACATGAGAAATCAATTCATTTTCACAAATGGATAGAGTTGGGCCGAACGGTTCGCCTGCGAACGGTTCCATGCGAACTTCCGTGGTTCGCGTTCGCGTCCCGCAGGCGAACTTTTGTGGAAGTTCGGTTCGCCCCATAATGCACCATGAGGGTCAACTTTGACCCCCTACATCACAGTCAGCAGGCCCAGTGTAGCCAATTAGGCTACACTAGCCCCTGGAGCCACTCCCCCCCCCCCCCCCCTACTAAAAGGCAGGCAGCGGCGACCATTACGGTCACTCGTGTGCCTGCATTAGTGAGAGTAGGGCGAGCTGCTGCACACTCTCTCTTATAGGGAAAGATTAGTTAGGCTTAGCTTGTCCCTGGCTGCATACCTGTTCTGTGAACCCACCACTGCATACCTGTTCTGTGAACCCACCACTGCATACCTGTTCTGTGAACCCACCACTGCATACCTGTTCTGTTCAGTGAACCCGCCACTGTATACCTGTTCTGTTCAGTGAACAGTTTAGTGTGTCAGTGTGAAGCAGTACCTTAATTACACTACCTGATTGATGTATACACATGCAAGATGTTTTAAAGCACTTTAGGCCTGTCATTAAGCATTCAATATGATTTCTGCCCTTAAAACGCTGCTTTGCGTCAAATCCAGATTTTTCCCCGGGGACTTTTGGCGTGTATCCCACTCCGCCATGCCCCCCTCCAGGTGTTAGACCCCTTGAAACATCTTTTCCATCACTTTTGTGGCCAGCATAATTTTTTTTTTTCAAAGTTCGCATCCCCATTGAAGTCTATTGCGGTTCGCGAACTTTAACGCGAACCGAACCTTCCGCGAAAGTTCGCGAACCCGGTTCGCGAACCTAAAATCGGAGGTTCGGCCCAACTCTACAAATGGATCATCAGGGGGCACTGTATGGCTGATATTGTGGTGAAACTCCTCCCACAAAATAAACTCTGAGGACCCTGGTACTCCTGGCAGTTTCCTGTCTGTGAACATTGTTGCATTGTGGGGAATAGCTGTTTACAGCTGTTTCCAACTGCCAAAACAGCAAGCAGGAGCTACATCATCTGCCAACAGTAAAAATGTCACCATGTGATAAATGTCTGAATGTAAATCAGGGATTTAAAAGATTTTACAATGGGCAAACACTGACTAAATCATTTATATATAATTATTGTAAAAATGAAGCACTTTTTTTATTACATTATTTGCACTGGAGTTGCTCTTTAAAAGCAGGAACCCAAGATATAACACAGCCTAAGGTATTCAGAAGTGCATAGACTGCACTGTGTGATGTTGGGACTACATGCATTGCGCTATTGAACTGCTGCACGCATTTTTCAGCAAAGCGCAACGCTGACCCATTCACTGTAGTAAATGGGATAAGCAGCGCATGTTCCGTCCGCACAGCCATTTGCTTTTACAAGTGTGAATGAGGCATTAGTGTTTCCAACGAGAATTTGTTTATTTTTTCTTGGAACTGCCGTGGAGCGGCGTGCTATCTGCTGTGCGTGTGTCTGGTAATTGTCTTATCACATTATTTTACTGGCCTGGCACACTGTAACAACCAGGCAGCCGTGAAACACAAGCGTGGGTTTATACGGAGGTGGCAGCTTTGTAGAGAGTGGTAGAAGGGCATCACTCTAGACCTGATCTATAAATGAGTTTTCTATAGTGTAATAGCTTATGGTTGACTTTACCTGCACTGTAGTGGGTGGTCTATAAATCTGTGTGCTGTATTGTTAATCTTCTGGTCATTGAAGTCATTATATCCGACTTAATCTCTGCATGCAGCCATTAACTGAGTCACTCTGTGCTTTACTGACATGAGTTCAGTATGATTAGATCAGCTGGAAAACTATCCCACTCTGCTGTTATTGTATTAGCCCGGACGATAATGGCTTGCAGGTGGGTAATTAACCTAAACAGTCAGCAGCAGCAATTAGTGCGCACATCAGTTGGGACTGCAGACTGGTTGGGCCGTGCAGTCTTGCTATAAATGTGATGTTCACCAACTTTCTCGTTCAAACCTCTGATGGATGTTGTCCGTTGGAGCTGGGGACGCGATCTCCTTGAGCAACAACGCTGGGCCGGTCTTCCCCTGCAGGGTCTGCTTTCTGTAGTCACACCGCTGAGTTGTTTGTTGTGTCATCACTGTACAGACATGCATACCTTGAGATGAGAAAGAGGGACACTTAAGCCACACCCCTTATCACGCCCCGTCACACCCATAGTCGCGCATGCCATAAAGATTTCATAAGAAAAATATGTTTTATATTTCAAACCACACTGGTTCCTATCCTGATTCATTTTCCTTCATATTAAAATTTTAAAATGAGTAATATATCAATTTAAAGGATGGGAATAACGTTTTAGAGTCAAACACATTTTTTAGTAGAGAAATATATATATTTACATAGAAAAAGGGACAAAGTCCTGAAAGAGGGACAAATGAAGAGGACAGAGGGACAGGGCTCCCAAAGAGGGACTGTCCTTCCAAAAGACATGCTACATACAGTAGCTCCCAGCCAAGCAGCCTGTTCTGTTCTTGGATGTAACAGTGGATCTCCACCATGCTGGAATAACAAAACAAACAAGGGTGATTTACCGTAACTTGTCCAATTGCTGTAAGGGAGGCTGATGATGTTGGGAGATACCTATAGGCACATAATAGAGTTGGTCAAGTAAAATCTTAAAGAAAATCTGTAATGAAAAAAACTCCCCTGGGGGGTACTCACCTCGGGTGGGGGAAGCCTCCGGATCTTATTGAGGCTTCCCCCGTCCTCCTCGGTCCCAATACGGCGGAGAAAATCCTCCCGGAGCGGAGGCGATGTAAATATTTACCTCTCGGGCTCCAGCGCAGGCGCAGTATCCGCTCTTCTCCCGGAGATACGCGAAAATAGCAGATCTCCGTCAGGCCGCTCTACTGCGCAGGCACAAGTCTCCTGCGCAGTAGAGCGGACCCGGCGGAGATCGGCTATTTTCGCCTATCTCCGTCAGAAGAGCCGCAACAGCGCCCCTGCTGGAGCCCGAAAAGGTAAATATTGCACAGGCTGTCGGATTTGTCGCCTATGCCTTCCGGAGGCTGCAGTGAGACCGCCGTGGGACACAGGAGGACGGGCAAAGCCTCAATAGGGTCCAGAGGCTTCCCCCTACTGAGGTGAGTACCCCCAGGGGAACTTTTTTCAGTACAGTTTTTATTTAAATGAGTACTCAACTTTTGACTTTCTGACTGGTGACAACATAAGTATGTGATAACGGAATAACACCAGGTACCATCATTGTGGTACCGATTTTATAGCCCTCCCATCACAGCATGGACAATATATATGTATATATATATATATATATATATATATATATATATATATATATAAAACTAATATTATAAATGCGAAAGTTTGGATGTTTGTTACTTGATCACGCAACAATAGCTTAACGGATTTGAATGAAATTTGGCGCACACATAGTACATTCCCTGGGATAACATATAGGATACTTTTTATCCCCATAACCAAAAAGTGGGCAGAGACAAATACAAATTTCACTGTTAATGGCAGGGTTCTCAAACTTTGCACAGTTGGTCACTGGGTGACTGAGATTAATATTCAGAAAAGTGGGTGGAGCCTACGAAGCCAAAATTCACCTGTTGATTTTCAAGGGGAATAATTAATTGCTGCCATTCTTGCACTGTTAATGGCACAAGCCTCAACCCTGGTACAGTTGGTCATTGGGTGACTGGGGTTTAAATTCAGAAAAGGGTGTGGAGCCACAGCTAATCAGATTTGTTTAATTTCAATGCAAATTATTGATGCCAAAGACCGCAAAGCTCGCAAACTAGGTCATTGAGTAATTGTGTGTTAGGGTTAGAAAAAGTGGGCAGAGCCAACACCAGCCAAATACATACCCGGGCAACGCCGGGCAATCAGCTAGTGTGTGTGTGTGTGTGTGTGTATATATATATATATATATATATATATAATTTTATTTTTTCCTAATCTGAATCCAGGCTTACTTGAGTCTGTTCTCCTTCTCCACATTAGATTCTTGAAGCTTTTCCCAGTACAAATGAATCAGAACTGGAACATTCTGATCCACCCATAGAAGGAACTTCACAGCCAGATACAGATCAGAGCGCTATTAGCCGCCCAGGAGGCCCAGAAACAGGAATTCTCTATAAGATGGAAACATCGGAGGAGCTGCAGAGGAAACAGACTCAGGACAATGACCCCAACATGCAAACACTGGAGGACTTCTTAGAGGAGGACACTGAGGACATCAGCCAGTATCTTCTGCCTCCAAAGTCATTACTGAGATACGCTTTGATCCTGGACATTGTGAAGCCTACGTGCCGAAGGTCAACTTGCTTCACAAAAGGGTGAGTGTTTAACCAAGGGTCACTTAAAGGGTAAGTCAATCTGACATGGACCTTTCAGGTAGCGGGAAATAGGATAACCCACCCTTTACGGCTTATGTATTCTTGAGGCTCCGACAGCAAGATGTCAGCACATGTGTTCCCAGCCTTACACGCCTATTGTAGCCTCAAACTTATTGTTTTATTTTGGGTTAAAGAAGTTTATCAAGCACCTCCCACAGAATTCTCTGCACCAGGGACTGCAATAAGTAGAATCTACGTTGCATCTGTGACTTTCTAGTTCTGATGTGGTATAGATTCAACATCGCAGCTTATCGCGGTCCCGAGACGATCACTGCTCCCCATGACTGTGGGCTCAGCTGTCCTATGACAGCTGAGCTACCTCCTATCTGTAAGGAGCCAGTTTCGGAAGTAGTTAACGTAAGCCTGAATTGAGAGGGATATGGTGGCTGCCAAATTTATTTCCTTGGAAATAATACCAGTTAATATACAATACCGCATTCCATGCCTTGCACAGCTAGCTTATTTATTGGGAGGGGGGGGGGGGTTTGGGCGGGTGCAATATTATGGGATGGTGATGCAAGTATTTAGGTGTATTGAAGTACAATTTGTAAATACACTTTGGATCGTAGCAAAACCGTCTGTTGGTGTTCATTTAAATAATACCAGTTGCCTGGCAGTCTTGCTGATCTCTATGGATGCAGTAGTGTCTGACTCACAGATTTGTAACAAGCATGCAGCTAATCCAGTCAGACTTCAGTGAAACATCTGATCTGCATGCTTGTTCAGTGTTAATGGTTAAAAATATTGGATGCACAGGATCAGCAGGATAGCCGGGCAATGTGCATTGTTTAACCTCCTGGGCGATAATCCCGAGCTGAGCTCGGGGTATGTCGCGCAGGAGGAGTTCTCAGGCCCCGGTGGGCCGATTTGTATAATTTTTTTTTTGTTACATGCAGCTAGCACTTTGCTAGCTGCGTGTAACTTCCGATCACCGCCGATCCGCCGCTTGCCGCACAGCCCCACCCCTCCCCGACCTCTTGCGCAGCCTGGCCAATCAGTGCCAGGCAGCGCTGAGGGGTGGATCGGGACTCCCTCTGACGTCCATGACGTCGGTGACGTCATCCCGCCTTGTCGCCATGGCGGGATTTCCTGCTTACACTGCTTACTCTGATCGCCGAAGGCGATTGGAGTGGGTGGGGGGATGCCGCTGCGCAGCAGCTATCATGTAGCGAGCCCAGGGCTCGCTACATAATTTAAAAATTAAAAATTAAAAAAAAAAGTGCTGCGCCCCCTCCTGGGCGATCTAATTGTATCGCCCAGAGGGTTAAAGGAAATAAATATGTCAGCCTCCTTATCCCTCTCACTTCAGGTGGCCTTTAAAGAACTGGCCGATTGCCGCTGCGACTGTATGTATGAAAAAAAATCCACAGCTGGTTTTGTTGGATTGATTAGACAAGATAAGACACAGTATATTGTGCTCTTCTCCTGGCAGACTCAAAGCGCTAGAGGTGCAGCCACTAGGGTGCACTATAGGCACTGGCAGTGTTAGTTAGTCTTGCCTAAGGACTCCTTACTGAATAGGTGCTGGTTTACTGAACAGAAAGAGCACAGATTTGAACCCTGGTCTCCTCTGTCAGAGGCAAACCTAACTGGAGCTTGTTGAGATGGGAAAGTCAGTCTGAATCCTCAGTAGCAACATCTGATAGTGGAAGTCCTGGGCTGCTGTAAACTGTAAATTCCGCAGTTCTTGGCTACGGTTTGTTGTCTGGAGACATTTTAAAGTCAACAATGGATTAGTATTGTTTATAGAATCATTAACACATTTAGAAACATTCACTGGGAAGAGCTGAACATTAACCTAGCGTGAGCTGCTGCTGTACCCTTTTCATGCCAAAGCAAGTTGATGCCGATGACAGTCCGAAAATAATAAAATATATGTTGCCATAGAATTATTCACACTTTAACCTCTCAGGAGATACAACTTTAAAGTCTGTTTAATTTTTTTTTTAAGTAAGAAATATATAAACTCGAACACACATTCTCCAAGTGGCGTGATAGAGTCAAAGCTGTAGTTATTACGTTGCAATAGATATCAACTTCAGCTGCTCATATAGTAGTGGCTGGAAAGTGTACTGGTTAAGGGCTCTGCCTTTGACATGGGAGACCAGGGTTCGAATCCTGGCTAGGTCAAGTACCTATTCAGTAAGGAGTTCAAGGCAAGACTCCCTAACACTGCAGGGTGGCCTCCTGAGCGCGTCCCAGTGGCTGCAGCTCTTGAGCGCTTTGAGTCCGAAAGGAGAAAAGCGCTATACAAATGTTCGGATATAACAGAATTTGAGGTTAACAGCACTGATCAAACATCAAAAATAGAAATGTAGTCAGACATGCGTAGAAATAGCACTAAAGCAGGCCATACACTAGTCAATTTTTTGATCAATATCTGTCCAATTCGATCATTTGATCGAATCTGCTAGATATTGATGACACAGATGGTTCCCGAACAATTGATTGTCGGCAAAAATTCATTCCAAGGTCCGCAACTGATGGAAAATTTTGTTCCATCGCCGGTCCGTCGCTAATGGTGTTCATTGTCGGCCCAATTAACACAGAAGTGGAGCTTCTCTCACCTGTTCCAGCATCTTCTGTCCTCGCTGGCCGTTTCCTCTCTACACTTCCGAGTCCCCAGGCACCTATGTGACGTGATTTAAAGAGAAACTCCGACCAAGACTTGAGCTTTCTCCCAATCAGTAGCTGATACCCCCTTTACATGAGAAATCTATTCCTTTTCACACACAGACCATCAGGGGGCACTGTATGGCTGAGATTGTGGTGAAACCCCTCCCACAAGAAACTCTAAGTACTTACTCCTGGCAGTTTCCTGTCTGTTAACCTTGCTGCATTGTGGGAAATAGCTGTTTACAGCTGTTTCCAACTAACTAAAAAAGCAAGCAGCAGCTACATCACCTGCCAGCAGTAAAAATGTCACCATGTGATAAATGTCAGAATGTAAATTAGTGATTTAAAATATTTTACAATGGGCAAACACTGACTAAATCATTTATACATAATTATTGTAAAATCGAAGCACTTTTTTTATTACATTATTTTCACTGGCGTTCCTCTTTAAACACTAGAGGTCTCTAGCGGACACATACGCTACGTGCCACACTGCCCCTAGTGTCTGTCCTGAGGCACCCGGGACCCAGCAGGCGCACACAGATTTCCAAAGATTTAATGCTGAAATCGATTAAAAATCTGCATGCAGTGTGTGGAATTCAAGCAGATGGATCCTTTTCTCATCAGATGATTGGAGAGGCATAATAACCTTTAAAGGAAAACATTTCTTTGTTACACCTTACAAAACTTCTGAAATAATTCTGCAGTGTGTCTACTTCCTGCTTTCATGGAAGAAGACCTACGGTTAACACCCTGTGTTTACATATTAGCTGCTCTGCCAAGATCTGCCAAATTTCTGTGCTCACACAGCTGAGGGATCAAATTACATTTGTGATTACTTGAAGATGAGGGGGAATTAGACAGGCTCTTCTCTCTAAATACATACAGGGGGCATTTCTCTCTGTTTTCCTTCTGTCCTGTCCAAGAGTTCCGGACCACTGTAAGGTAATCATTTTAACATTAGCGTTAAACAATTATTGCTTTATCACCAACATGGTTGGGTAAAATCTCTCTTGTAACTTGACAGGAAAATCAAGAATGTAAAAACATAAAAGGAGACCGCAGGTCATACAAAGAACATTTCCTCTGATATAACCCAAATTTAGTAAATTTAGAGGCCTAATGACTTCACTTGTGAGTTACCAGCACATTTTATTATATTTCAAGGCGGATTTATATGATCTTGTTCCCTCTGAAGTATTTTGCGATGAGGCCTATTTCTAGCCAATATTAGTTTCCATATGAATATTGGATTTGGTTAAAGTGAACCTCCAGACTAAAAATCTACTCAGCAGCACTGAAAAGGCCTGGTGTTTCTTTAAAGGGGAACTTCAGCCTAAACAAACATACTGTCATTATGTTACATTATTTATGTTCATTAGAATAGATAGGTAATATAATTTTTTACCCACCCTGTTTTAAAAGAACAGGCAAATGTTTGTGATTCATGGGGGCTGCCATCTTTGTCATGGGGGCAGCCATCTTTTTGGTTGAAAGGAGGTGACAAGGAGCAGGAGACACAGTTCCAACTGTCCTGTGTCCTGATAACCCCTCCCAGCTCCAGCTGCACACGCTAGGCTTCAAATGTCAAATTCAAAATGTAAAAAAAAAAAAAATTGCACCAAAACAGCAGAACGAGAACAACAAAATCAGAAATCCCATCATGCTTTGCACAGCATCAGGGGAAAAAAGCCCGGGCAGTTTTCTTCTGTGCAGCTAAAAATGAGGCTTGGATAAGAGAAACAAAGTTCTGATGCTGTGATACTGTTAAAGAAACACCAGGCCTTTTCAGTGCTGCTGAGTCGATTTTTAGTCCGGAGGTTCACTTTAACAGTTTCACAACATCAGAACGTTGTTTTTCTTACCCAAGCCTCATTTTTAGCTGCACAGAAGAAAACTGCCGGGGCATTTTTCCCCTGATGCTGTGCAAAGCATGATGGGATTTCTGATGTTGTTCTCCTGCTGTTTTGGTGCAATTTTTTTTTTATTTGAATTTGAGATTTGAAGTCTAGCGTGCACAGCTGGGAGGGGTGATCAGGACACAGGACAGTTGGAGCTGTATCTCATGTTCCCTGACACCTCCTTTCAACCAAAAAGATGGCTGCCCCCATGAAAAAGATCGCTGCACCCATGAAATCACAAACATTTGCCTGTTCTTTTGAAACAGGGTGGGTAAGAGATTATATTACCTATCTATTTTAATTAACATAACTAATGGCGCTATATAAATACTAAAATAAATAATGTAACTTCATGACAGTATGTTTGTTTAGGCTGAAGTTCCCTTTAATTTTAAAGCATTGCTATTACTGTGATGTTTTATTATTTGAGTTTAGACCTGCTTCAAACATTTGTGTTTTGTTCTTTTTAGGTATGGTCATTATGTGGAAGGAACGGGATCGGTTCTTCAGGGGGCGGCGGATGTAGAGGTAAGTATAATAATCCCTGTAATCAGAATTGTTGGTGCTGTAAATTGTGCAGCACTCTTGTACGATGTTTCAATCTGTTAAAAATTCCATTATATATTTGTATGCATTTTTATTATATTTTGTTCACAAAACATGCCTGCATTTAAAGGGAACCTACAGTGAGAGGAGGCTGCCATCTTCATTCCCTTATAAAAATGCCAGTTGCCTGGCTGTCATGCTGACCTTTTGGCTTTAGTTGTTTTGGAGTCACACACTTGCAACAAGCATGCAGCCAGTGGAGTCGCACCAGAATCAAAGCATCTGATCTGCATGCTCATTCTGGGCCAGTGGTAACATTGACAGATGTAGCAGGCAGCCAATAGGAAGAGCCCAGACAGCCAATGGCGAAAGCCACACAGTCCTGCTTCTCACCCCATTTGGTCAGATATTCTGGAGGGCGGGACTTCAGTCCGGAAGAGCAGAAGCAGGAGGCATTTTAAAAGGCTTTTCTCTGTATCCCTTTAGATGTGCAAATCTGTATACGGGTATACATCTAAAGAGATACTGGGGATGCACTGGACAGAAATCCCCCAACTCACACACACCACTTGTGGGAAGACTGATAGCTTCCTGCCTGCTCTGCACCACAGCTGGTGGGACTCGCCAAGCAGGGATTAGTGAATAGAAGCATGTTTGTTTGGTAAATTACCGAATCTCCACCGATGCGGGAAATGCTAGTGAATTTGGAAAAAAACGTGTAAAATACTGAATGTAGGGTTTTTTTTTTAACAAATCTTTTTATTGATTTTGACTTAAAGGGACTCCGAGCAGTGCAGAAACTATGGAAAGATGCATACCATTTTGAAGTTCTTTCTCCTTTTTCCAACGATATATAAACCGCCACCCTACGCCTTTTAGTTTTCGCTATTTTCGCGGTCGAAAAATTTGGCCACCGCGATTTCTTTCATGAAAATATTGAAAACTAAAAGGCGTAGGGCGGCGGTTTATGTGTCATTGGAAAGAGGAGAAAGAGAGCTTCAAAATGGTATGCATCTTTCCATAGTTGCTTGTATTACACAGGGCGACATTTCCCCAATGTCAGTGGCAAAGTCAAACCGCCGCCCTACGCCTCTTTAGTTTTTGATATTTTCGCGACTTCATGAAAATAGCTAAAACTAAAAGGCGTAGGGCGGCAGTTTATATATCGTTGGAAAGAGAGCTTCAAAATGGTATGCATCTTTCCATAGTTTCTGCACTGCTCGGAGTCCTTTTAAAAAGATACAAACATTGAGGGATGTGCACAAAATCACACGTTCCTCGAGATGAAACAAAATGCAACAGAGATAAAAAGTCGACCTATTGGTCCAAGAAGTATAAACCAGAACATAATCATGACTTTAGCAAACATTGCAGTACACTTTATATTCAATGATATTTGGCAGGTGGTACAATCTAAAAAGAGTTCTGCATGTCTCCATCTACGAGTCGCGGATTAGTGCTTCCCATGCAAATGCGATATTTTACTGGCCTAAATTATTTTACCAATCTGCCCTTAGTGAGTTGAGGCCGTAATGGAATGTTCTACGTTACTCAGGACACCCAATTTTACATTATTTATCTTGGCTTCAGCATCAGAAATGCTTCCTGTATCTCCAGTTAGGTCCATAAATATTTGGACAGAGACAACTTTTTTCTAATTTTAGTTCCGTACATTACCGCAATAAATTTTAAATGAAACATCTCAGCTGCGTGTTGAAGTGCCGACTGTCAGCTTAATTCAGTGGGGTGAACAAAAAGGTTTTTCATAATGTGAGGCAACTAAACCATTTTTTAATACAATCCCTTCAAGCAATTGGACAAATTAAATAACTAGAAATAAAATGTTCATCTCTGATATTTAGTTGAAACCCCTTTGCTGGCAATGACAGCCTGAAGTCTTCAACTCGCCAACATCACCAGATGCTGGGTTTCCTCCTTTTTAACCTCCCTGGCGTTCAATTTTCCCAGAATTTCTGTGCAAACAGTGATAAAATGTATTTCTTAAACTTTTTTTTTTTCCTGTAACTTGCCAAAATGTGTCAAGCAAGGGTCTAGTATACAGTGCAGGAGAGTATTGATGTGCATGCACGTTTATACTGTTCACAGCATGTTTTTATGGATGGATACATCTGTCCATACCGCTAGGGAGGTGCTCTGCCAGGCCTCTGTGCACGGTCTCACAGGAGTAGGCCCACTTAAAGGGACTCAGAGACTACGGTCTGCCATTCAGACGCGGTGAGGTCAGTCCGGGTCTACTGCGCATGCACGGGAGGTAGGCACATGCACAGTAGATCCTGACTGGCATCGATTGAGCCTGATAATGGAGCTCAACGCGGCTGAACGGCAGACCGCGGGAGGACGGCGTGGGGCGTGTTTATGGGGCGGGAGGAATCCTCTGGTAAGTATCACAGCTTGAGATTAGTCTTTGAGTCTCTTTAAAGCCTGTACCCACGATGCGATTTTCCTGACGATTTTTTCGGAAGACCAGTGATACTTAGAGCGAAGAGGGATTGTTTCTGCAATCTCGTGACGTGGGTACAGCCGCGTGATCACGCGAACCTTATTTAGCGTTGTATGGTGATAATGACCGTCACGGACCCCTGACGACAATGCACAGGGTTGGATTTGTACTCTTTACCGCCCAAGGCCACTGTCACCAGCTGCCCTCCTTCAATATAGGTAACCTAATGACCCCTCCCCCTTCCCTCTAGTATAGGTAACCTGATGACCCCCCCCCCCTTCCAGTATAGGTAGCCATATGACTCCTCCCCTCTTTCCCTCCAGTATAGGTAGCCAGATGACTCACTTAATCCCTCCTTTTCCCACTACCCCCCTTTCAGCCATCAGTGTCACTTATTTCTCAGCTCATCTCCTGTGCAGATGCTTCCTCGTCCCCTCTGTCTCCAATGCTGCCCCAGTTCATAGCCGCTGGCCACAATGCAAACATTCACAGAGAGCAAGGTGGCTGCTGCACAGGCAGCTAGCAGCAGAGTACTACGGTCAGGTGCTCGCCTGATCTCCTTGTATTGCAGCATTTGCAAGCATACAAATACTGCATAAATTTAGCCTGTTCCTTTGGTGCCTCTGCTCCTGTGGTACCCTAGGCCATGGCCTAGGCGGCCTTGGCCTAAATCCAGCCCTGAATATGTGCAATGTACTGTGATCGCTTGACTTCCTGTTTGTGCCCGTCATGTGACATCTCGCATACCCGCCTGCGATAAGATCCTTGAACACTCGTCATGAGGGGGATTTCGCTGTATCCATCTTCCTCTGTCAGCTGGTTTGTATTCCGCTTAAGTTCCCAAGATGACCCAGTAGGTTATTGTTACGCCCCTGTCAGTTTTACTGTATCAGAAAAAAAACAGATTTAGTGACTGCTCTGCCACTGACGGGTTTACACAGCCGCATTGCTGGCAGCCAGGGCCCGCCTGTGTCACTGCGCGCTTTACTGCTCTCAGACAATGGCGCGCTCATCAAGTGGATGAGTCAAATGTTCAGCCAAGTGGGCAGAAAAATGTCCCTGCGCTCCTCACCAGCGCCGCGTCTGCTCTGCGGCCCGGATAGATTTATTACGAGGAAGATGACATATTAATCTGACCAATCCTTGTGAAAACATTGAGGGGGAGGAGGCATGATTGCGAATAGACGGAAAAGCATCTCTCATCACACCTCATCAGTGAGAAATGTCACCAATTCTATACGGCCATTTAATGCTTTTATTTATAGGCTGCTGGGTGCTCATGTTGTGATTCTGCCATTCTCATGCAGATCAGTTCCGCCTATAAATCACTGGAAACATTGTCAGACGAGGAGAAACTCGCGAAACTCTCCACGCTGCGGCTGAGATACTTCACGCCCAGAGAAATCGCCAATCTTCACGGATTCCCGACACGGTTTGGTATGTTGGGTTAACGGCAAGACATATGTGCAATGTGGGGGAAATGCGATGTTTTCACGTGGCTGGCTGGATAGTGTACTGGTTAAGGGCCAGTAAGTAAGCTAACATCTATTCAGCAAGGAGTCCTCGGGGAAGACTCCCTGACACAGTTGCTGCCTATAGAGTGCGCCCTAGTGGCTGCAGCTCTAGTGCTTTGACTCCTCCAAGTTAAAAGCGCGATAAAATTGTTATTTGTCGTCTTGAATAAAATTGTCATAAACACAGATCGGTTCTGTGAAATATGCTTTGGGAATCGAAGGCTATTAAAAATAATTTTTCAATTTGCAGCCAGCTAATAGTTTTCAGAGCCAAGGCAAGGCAACCACACTTACCACAAATTGGGTGGTTTCAGGCAGTGTGAAATGGCACATAATACCTCCCTGTTGGGTGTGTGTTTTGTTTGCATTGCATTTGCGATTTCTGTGCATTTGAAAATTGAATGTCCCTGCCCCGTAGAAATACACACAGCATGTGCGTCCCCCTCCTTGGATCCAAGCCCCCTGGTAACTGGTACATCACACACACACACTCCCCCCACCCTCCATCTCCCCACATTATTATTATTGATTTATAAAGCGCCAACATATTCCGTGGCGCTGTACAAAGTAAGAAACAAACATGGGGTACATAATACAGACGATGGTGTACACCAATATACAAGATACATAATTAGTGACACAATACAAAAAATGATACAGAATACAAAATACAGAATTGGTAATGACAGTGATAAAAGTAACATAAATAATAAAATGTATAATGATTTCCAAGACACAAAAGAGGGGGAGAGCCCTGCCCTTGCAAGCTTACAATCTAAAGAAATGAGGGGGGAAAAAAGAGGTGGGGTAGTATGCAACAAATATATAGAGGCACATAGAAATGTACCACCGTGGGTCAGTGTAATGTTTGCCTGCCCCAGCGCTACGTTGTTACTTGTGTTCTTCCTGGCAGTCACATGTTCTGGGCTTCCATACTTCCTTCTCTTGATCACGTGACATGCCTCAGGAGCCAGAGATATGCTGCATAGAGACTTTGACTGTCTGGAAGAACAGAGGAGACCTGAAGCAGCACTGGAGCAGGTAAATATTAAACTGCTCCACTGCACTACTCTGCAGAAGGGGGAGGAGCGAGCCACTTACAGTCAATATAATTACATCATTTAGAGATTGTTCAATAAATGTTGAATCTTAAACGACTTGGACTTTGTTGTTGATTTTGGCCCTTTACTTGATTGAGTTTGACACCCCTCCCCTATACTGGGGATTTTTTTTAAAGAACTCTCCCGTACACCTACAGGAGTCACCTATTTGAGGGTCACTGGAGCCAACTCAGAACAAGCAGTCTGGGCCTTCCTTGCCACAGCGCCTGGATCAATCTTACTTAATGCTACCTTTGGTCCCTTGGCATAGCTCTCTACCATAAGGAGAAACAAGACAGAGCATGGTGGCAGATTAGCTGTTCTCCTCCCACAATGCCCTACAGCATATCCCAGAATCCATCTCACTGATTTGACAATGCCACGCCAGACTGTGTCACTTATACCGAAGCTACAGCTTTTTCCACTCAATATAATAAGGGGGGACTTTAAAGGAAACGTAAAGTGAGGGTCTTATGATGGCTGCCATGTTTATTTCCTTTGAAAGAAAATCAGTTACCTGGCAGTGCTGCTGATCTCTTTGGCTGCAGTAGTGTCTGAATCACACACCTGAAACAAGCATGCAGCTAAACCAGTCAGACTTCAGACAGAAACATCTGATCTGCATGCTTGTTCAGAGTCTATGGCAAAAAAATATTAGAGGCAGAGGATCAGCAGGACAACCAGGCAATCTGCATTGTTTGAATAGAAAATAAATATATCAGCCTCCCTCTCACTTTAGGTGTCCTTTAATAACAGCCACGCCATCCCTGCATGTTGCAGAATAATAATACCTACTATGAGTGACAGATACATAGGTAAAAAGTCATTTGGGGTGCATTTTACTGTGGGAAAAATGTACATCATGTGCCTATGTGTACACGTGTATCTTACAGTTCTTTCATTGTTGTTGTTTGCAACCATAGCAACACTCCTGGGTTTGGAGACAAATCTTTCTCTTAATGAATCTGATTGGAGAGAGATCTGTTGGCCACCATAAACCGCAGGACGAATAACAATCAAGTTTAGCTTTAAATCTTCCAGAAATCAACCTCCGTCCCTGGCCGCATCCCCATAAATGTTGGATGGACCCCCCGGTGCCTGTGTATTAATACTTTACCTGTGTCACGCTGTCCCCCGAGTGTCTTCATCTGTGTCCACATTCTTATTTCTCATTGGCACCCCACGTGGTCACCGGTGTATTGCGTGTGTGATGTCATAGACACGCCCCACCATATACCCCCCCGCTTCCCGCAATACATCGGTGACCACGTGGGGCGCCAGCGAAGAATAAGAATGTGGACACAGCTGCGGACACTCGGGGACAGCGTGACACAAGTAAAGTATTAACGCACAACTACCGGGGGTCCATCTAACATTTTGGGGGACACGGCCGGGCTTATCACATGCAGTTACCGCCACGCACCATGATCAAGCACGTCGGCCCGAGATTTTCCAACATGTCTGATTGATACATGCAACCAATTTTGCCTTCAAATTGATTGCATCATAAATCAGGCATGGTCTTGGTGACATCGATTTTCATCCGATTCAATAATTATCGATTCGGATGGTCGATCGGCTGCCAAGTTAAGAGGTGTATGGCCACCTTTGGTTTTTTGCAATACTTTAGCTTCATCTTTATCGCCTTTTTTTCCCATTAGGTTTTCCGGAGAAGATAACAACCAAACAGCGATATCGCCTGCTGGGGAACAGTCTCAACGTTCACGTCGTGGCCAAACTCATCTCCATCCTGCTTCAGTCACATTGACCCTCCAGGAACCAGAGGCTCCTCCAGGGGCCAGAGGCTCCTCCAGGAACCAAAGGCTCCTCCAGGAACCAGAGGCTCCTCCAGGAACCAGAGCCTCCTCCAGGGGCCAGAGCCTCCTCCAGGGACCAGCGGGGCTCTCACGACTATTTTTATACTTAAATATTTTATGCAATGTGAATAAATTATATAATAGAGCTTTGTGGCTTTGATTCAGTTTGTTTCTTGTTTTGTTTATTTTTTTTGTTAGAAACTTGAGTGCATCGCTAAAAAACAAAATGATATGGAGTTTTCGCACACTATTTTTAACCTGGAGAAATCGTTCTGCTTTAAAGTGTATGGACATTTCCCCCAGATTATCTTCTTCAGCTGTTTCCTTAAAGGGAACCTGAAGCGAGTAAAATGATTTAAAATAAACACATGACATAGCTGCAAATGAATATTACATACTAACCTCACTGTCAGTTTCTCTCAGAAGCTCACCATTTTCTTCTTACGAATACTTACAGTTCTGACAATATTTTGTCAGAACTGAAATATACCAGTTGCTGTCAGTTATAGATCAGCAGCTGTCAGTTACAGCTGGATGTGCAAGGTAATGTCCATGTTTCCCTATGGCTCAAGTGGGCAATATTACAGTTTAATAGTGTGCTGACCAGGAAGTTGTTATGGGGTAATGGCCATTTTTAAAATGGAGGACAGAGCATTCCATTGATCACAGTGGACAAACGGGATGGAGGAGAGGAAAAAGAGATTGAGGAGTAGACTACACAGGCGGTATGTATGACCTGTGTATGTTTATTTTGACTTTTTATTTTCCGTTCAGGTTCTCTTTAAGATACCAGTAAATAAAAGCATCTGAGATAAAGATATAAAATATAAATGTCTGCATTCAGAATCATTATTTCATGATCTCTTTCAAAGGTCAAGCTGTATCACAGCTCTACTAACTGAAACACAAAGGTAAAAATGGCCACAATCATTACACGAACTGTTAAATGTCTCAACAATACATTCTTATTATTACATAAAAGACAGTAAAATCTGGTATAAATAAGGTAATAGACCTCTTCTACACTTCATAATCACCATGTCCTTGGTTTAGTCAGAGCCATTTCAATGTTGACACACAATTTGATAAAGTGCAATAAGAATGAGGTAAGTGTAGAGAAACTACCCAGTGCAATAGCAAACAGGACATCTTGGAGCTGGGGACAGACTCCTCCGACCTCAATCACCCAAAAATTCATAAAATCCTTAGATGTTTGGTAAGTGTGTTGACGGAAAGCCAACAAACATTAATCACTTAATAACAACAGGATATATATATATATATATATATATATATATATATATATATATATATATATATATATATATATATATATATATATATATATATATATATATACAGTATATACGTCCAGAAGTTGTAGAATACATTTTGGCGTGATAACATTTTAACTGATAAGTAGTAGAATAGAGTTTAGAGAGTTTTAGGGTTGAGGCCCTTGTCTTGTGTATTCTTTTTAGTCACAAACTGAATCAAAAGCAATTCAATATCGAATATTCTGTACCAAAATAAAAGACTTGTAAAATGAAAACAAAGTGACAGAATCCTACTAATATAATAAATGGGAAAGTTCGGATGTTTTGAATGTTTGTTACTCGATCACGCAAAAATGACTGAACGGATTTGAATGAAATTTGGCACACACATAGTAATGTACATTTAAATATGTATGCCATGAGCCTATATTACTATTATTTTTGCAAATACGGTCTTGTAATCATCAATGGTGTATAATGAGAAAGCAAAAAACAGAAATAGACACCTTTATTTCCAAATACAATATTGTCCACCATACATTGGACTAGGAACATAATCTAAATGTTGTAATAACCAGGATGGATAAGCAAAGAAAATGTGTGGGTTTAACTTATAGTTAGCACTGTTTATTGTAAAGCTATAATGGATGTAAATTAGGAAGTAGTATGTTTTTATTCTATTTTTTCCCTAATTTTCTTTTTAAAATGCATAAAAAAATAAGGTAATTACTAAACAAAATGATCACACACTCAGGGCTCGTTTCCACTATCGCGAATCCGCATGCGTCCAACGCACATGGTATGCAAGTGGATGGGCCTGTTTCCACTGTTGCGTTGGTGATGTGCGTTTTTTTTCAGCGGTGAAAAAACGCACAAAAGAGTCAACGATTTCGCCTGAGAGTGGAATGCATGCGAATCGCATGCAATGTATTTAATAGGGAAATCGCATGCGTTTTCCCCATGCGTTTTTTGCCGCGAATTCGCATAGGTACGATGTAAATTCACACAGGCAGTGACATGGTTAAAATCGCATATACCCTCACCTATGCGAATTCGCGGCAAAAAACGCATGGGGAATCGCATCCGCATGCTATTTTATCAGCGGTGGAATCCAGGCGATTCCGCAACAGTGGAAACGAGCCCTAAAAGCCTAATTTGTCCTAAAAAAACAATATATACTGTAGATCATTTAGGTGTGATAAGTAGTAATAAAGTTTTTGGCGAATGAATGGGAGCAGCGCTGATGCATGAAAATTGCTCTCGTCCTGAAGTGGTTAAAAACAAGACAAGCGGCATTCTGTGGATTGAGGCTTGTGTGGCTGGCCTGGCCTATAGTTGGTGTGCAAAACACCAGGAACTGTAGTGACAATATAGTAATGAATAAAATGGCTATTTTTTATTTATTTATTTTACAACAGTCATTTAAAAAAAAAAAATAGTCAATGTTTGCTCAATTATTTAGTCGATGTTTGTAAAATCTTTCCTTTCCCTGATTTACTTTCTGGAACTTAGCACAGGGAACATCCTGGCAGGTGATCCCTGTGGAATATTTGTTTACTGAGAGTTCTAAAGCCAGACCAAAATATACCTGGTCTCCCAGAATGCTTCAGGAGGAGAAATCCGCATAGCTAAACAACCTAGTCTAAACATAATTGAGAGGGCGGGGCTGCATATCAATAAAGACAAGAGGCCAAGACAAGACAAATCACATTTATATCGTGCTTTTCTCCTGGCGGACTCAAAGCGCCAGAGCTGCAGCCACTAGGGCGCGCTCTATAGGCAGTAGCAGCATTAGGGAGTCTTGCCTAAGGTCTCCTATTGAATAGGTGCTGGCTTACTGAACAGGCAGAGCCGAGATTCAAACCCTGGTCTCCTGTGTCAGAGGCAGAGCCCTTAACCATTCAGCCACCCATAAAACAGATATATATATTGTTTCTAATGTTGTAACCAGGAAAAATGACCATAGAAGTGGGAATCCTGAATAATTTACTGCATACTACTCTGTCACTACAGGGCCTCTTTAAATCCTTCATATTGCATGGGCAGTGTTTTTGTTTCCAGGATTGTGAGGAAGAATGCTGTGCCCTCTATTAATATGTGTTATGAAGTAATTCTTATTGCAGTGTTATCACACCCTGATGCTGTGCCCAAGACCTTGATAACCTGAGAGCGCGTTGCGGATCCTCTGTAAAGACTGCTGTACCTGACAGCTGGTGAGATCACATGGCTTCCTCTTCTCTGGTCTGTGCAGGAGATGAAATGATAAATTGCAGATAGGATTCATGACCAGTCAGCACATACCAGCTGTGTTCAATAAAATGCAAAGTAAAGACTATGCAGCGTCAGCAAAACTGTTCACTTACCAACTCTTTTAGGCCTCTTTCACAGTGAGGCGTTGCGTTTGATGCAACGTTAAAGTCGCACAACGTGCCCCTAACGCAGCGCATGTAGGTTATGAAATTGGACGTTATTTTGCATTGCATTATGTGTCTCGGTGCACCGTTTTCGTCGCATACTGATGGAACGAAAACGGCGCATGCTTTACTTTTTCTTTTTTTTAAAAAAAAACCTTACTAAGCATGTGCAACACACATAACGCAGCAAATGTATTGCTAAACGCACAGCATGCAGTACTTCCTAAATAATGCTACACGTTACACACAACGCAACGTGTGCACTGTGAAGGTCGCACAGACTTTTCATTGCTGTGCGTTAGTCTGCGTTATACAATTTTCTCAGTTCAAGTTAAGGCTCGAAGTGGCAGACCAGGAAAAATCTTGGATACACAGAAGCGACGAATGGTGAGAACAGTCAGCGTCAACCCACAGAACAGCACTAAAGACCTACAACATCATCTTGCTGCAGACGGAGTCACTGTGCATCGTTCAACCATTCGGTGCATTTTACACGAGGAGATGCTGTATGCGAGAGTGATGCAGAGGAAGCCTTTTCTCCGCCCACAGCACAAATAGAGCCACTTGAAGTATGCTAAAGCACATTTGGACAAGCCAGCTTAATTTTGGAATAAGGTGCTGTGGACTGAAGAAACTAAAATTGAGTTATTTGGGCATAACAAGGTGTGTTATGCATGGAGGAAAAATAATACAGCATTCCAAGAAAAACACCTGCTACCTACAGTAAAATGTGGTGGTTCCATCATGCTGTGGGGCTAGAGCAGGGACTGGGAATCTTGTCAAAGTTGAGGGACGGATGGATTCCACTCAGTATCAGCAGATGCTGGAAACCAATGTCCAGGAATGGAATCGGTTACAAAGCTGAAGCTGCGCCGGGGCTGGATCTTTCAACAAGACTACCACCCTAAACACTGCTCAAAATCTACTAAGGCATTCATGCAGAGGAACAAGTACAACGTTCTGGAATGGCCATCTCAGTCCCCAGACCTGAGTATAACTGAAAATCTGTGGTGTGAGTTACAGAGAGCTGTCCATGCTCAGAAGCCATCAAACCTGAATGAACTAGAGATGTTTTGTAAAGAGGAATGGTCCAAAATACCTTCAACCAGAATCCAGACTCTCATTGGAACCTACAGAAAGCGTTTACAGGCTGTAATTTCTGCAAAAGGAGGAGGATCTACTAAATATTGATTTCATTTCTTTTTTGTGGTGCCCAAATTTACGCACCTGCCTAATTTTGTTTAAACAATTATTGCACACTTTCTGTAAATCCAATAAACTTCATTTCACTTCTCAAAGATCACTGTGTGTGTCTCCTATAGGATATATTTAACTGATATTTTTTATCGTAACAACCAACGATTTATACAGGAAAATCATGACGGTTAACAAGGTTGCCCAAACTTTCGCATCCCACGGTGTCTGTGCTACTATTGTTCTAGTTCTTAGCTGTACTAAATATACAAATTGTTATCTCATAAGTTTATTTTCACTTTCAGGTTCCTTTAAAGCGGACCCAAACCAAACATTTTTTTAATTAAAAATATTTAGTTGCACCACTCTGACACATACAAAGATAAATAAACACTCCTTCAAACCTATGATCATTTCAGTGCATGCTTTTCACCCTTCTCTTTTCATAACTAGGGTTATACAGGTGGCAGCTATTAGCAATTCCTCCATTGCCGGACACCATCTACTCCACCAGTTTGCCGGAAAAATGCCGGCAATTTGAAAGGAAGGGAGGGGTTCCTCCAATAAATGTAAAATATTTTATATTTGTCATCATGCATCTGAAAAAAGGCTGCTATTTATTATTATAACTTAGAAAATAGATGTCATTTCTGAAATCTTGTATTTTTAATTTGGGTCCACTTTAAGTTAGCCAGGTAGCCATCAAACCTCCTGTATATCAGTCATGGTCCTGCACTTGCCTGAGCTGATCATTATCATAGCCAGAGACTTGTAGCAGCTCCTGAGATGTTGCAAAGGTCATCAGACAGATGGATAACAGACAGGAACACGATACACGTGGTTTGAAAAGTAACCGGTTAGCCCTTTGTCCTCTCCTATTACTGGAGTTGGACAGTTAATAACATGAATGAAGCGCTTGCGTTAACTATTTTTTCCTCTGTTCTTGTGGGAATGGACCAATAGGCCTGGCCAAAGTACATGTCTCCAGGCAGAGAAGCAGAGTGGCTTTAATGACGGCTCTGAAGTGACTGTATGGGGACAGCTGACTGCAGACAATGCTTCCTCCTGGATGGGGTTCACCATGTTTCCTAATACTGATTGTCTCTGGGTTGGTGTGCCGGCTTGGAGAGCCACTGGAGACCAGGCAGGGAAGAGATGTCTCCTACGACCAGTAAGTGCTATCCTGCTGTCCGAATGGAAATGAAGGACAAAGCGACCAATCTGTCAGCTTCTACTTTGCACCAGTGATGGTTGGGATGTAATGTTTAGTTGTAGAGCAATGTATGCTAAAATACCGCAATATACTGTATGTACTTTCTTGAATTGCACTGAGGACTGGAACCCACTAGAGTGATTTTTATGAGTGTTTAGGGAACGGTTCAAACCACTAGCAATTTCCCTAAATGCTCGACTAATGTTAATGGATGGGCCAAATTCCACTGGAGCGGTTGCGATTAGCAAAATCGCTATCGCAGGGCATGCAGCATTTTTGAGCGTTAGCATTTCTGCAATGTAAAGTATATGAACGCTGGCATAATCGCTCATGAATCTCTATACAGAGCAATTTTGCTAGCGTTTTTAAATTACTGCACACTGTAAAAAAATTAAAATTAATTGAAGGACCCATCAGAATTAAAAAAAGCTAATCCCAAATCGCCACACAATCGCTGGCAAAACGCTTACACTTTTTAAAATCGCTAGAAAACGCTCATGAAATCACTTACAAAACGCTAGCGATTAGCGATAGCGCTTTATAGTGGGTTCAAGGCCTAAAACATGGAAACGAGTGTGTGAAAACGTTTCACCCTGCTCTCCATTCTTTACTATGGTAAACGCCACTAGCATGGTGGCAGCACGGTGGCGTAGTGGTTAGTGCTCTCGCCTTGCAGCACTCTCACTCTGGTTTCCTCACACATCCCAAAACCATACAGATAAGTTAATTGGCATCCCCAAGACAATATACTCTGTACAGGGCTGTGTAATATGTCAGCGCTATATAAATACTTAAAGTAAAGAAATACTGTATATTCAGATGATTCTTTGCTAGAGATGGGGTCACCAGCATGTGTAGGCTGGAAACTTTAATAATTCCCAAGTTAATTTACAAATTCTTTTCTCCTCCCTGACAGGCCTCGGATGTCCACTGAGAGTGGAAATTTGGTATTCTCAGTAAGCCAGACAAAAAATATAGAATTTAAAGCTGGATCGTACGGGAAGATTAAGGTCAATGATGATGACCTGACTGACCTGCTGGCTCAGGTAAACTATATTTGTGTATGTTGAAGAGTCACATGACCGGATGACCGTTACACAACATCACCAGGTCATACCTAGCTGGGGCGGTTTCCGCTGAGTGGCATCATGCGTCTTGCGAGACCAGATGCCGGCACAGCAGTGATGCGAGACCATGTGATGCGTGCCATGCATGGGTTTGGAATGCAGATGCGCAATGCGTTTTAATGTAGCAGGCTGTCTGACTTTTTTCCCTGCATGCGAATCAGACAGAAACCTATTGATTTGAATAGGCTGCGATTCCCCATTTAACTTTGCATGCGGAAAAACAGCAATATGCAGATAGTGGAAACGGGTCCTTAGGGCTTGTTCACACTAGAGGCGTTTTTTGGAATTTTTAAGCACCGGCGATTTGTACAAATCGCCCTAAAAATTGTTTACACTATGCTAATGCAATGAGATAGTTCTCACAGGGGCGGTCCGTTTGCTTGCTGACAAAAGCACTGCATGTACCATTTTCAGGGAGATTTGTCCTGAATGGAAGGTATAGGGAAATCGCAAAGTGCTTGAAAAAGCGCTTTGTATAGCAATTTCCCCAGCGCTTAAATGAATAAATACATTGTATTTATTCATTTCCAGGGACGTCCTGACTGACGTCAGGAAGTGGTTTAAAAAATTGCTCTGATAAAGCGCTAAAAAAAGCGCGTATAACAATCAGAGCAAAGCGATTTAAAAAAAAGATAAAGCGCTCAGAGCGGGCGCGAGCGCAACCCAATTTGAACAAGGCCTTCCTTTCACACTGCACTAGTTGCGTTGCAGAATAATTCTGCATGTCCAGAGTTGATGATGGATTATGCAAGTTTTGTATGCAAATTCATGCACCTTGAACAGGAACCAATCAAATCCTGCTGATGTAAATTTCAATGGGTTCATTTTCAAGCTGCAAACAAAATTTGCATAATCCTGCATCAACTCAAAATTAATTGCATCTCATCCACCATCTGTATCGGTGATGCATACAATCCACTGGGGTAACAATCGACTTCAGCCTTTTAAGTGTAGATCAGCGATGCTCACAAATTTTCGCATCAAAAATGGCATTTTCAATTTCGAGAACATTTCAGCAAAAATATGGCGAACGTTTGCGAGAAAGCAAAAAAATCATTATTTTTACTGCGAAAAGGAGAAAATCATTATTTGTACCACACAAATAAAAATAAATTATTTTTATTGTGAAAATACGCAAAAATGTGAAAATCACAAGCTTATTTAAAATCGATATTCTATGGCATTTTTGTGAAAATGAATTTGAAAGCAATATCGGCATTTTCGCTCATCACTGGGGCAGATGACAGACCAGCAAGCATGTATTACAGACTTACTTACTATCCACAGGCTAGCTTCTAAATCTCCTGGGGAAATGCTAATTAATTATGACTTGATGCAAATGTTTCGCTAGTTTATTCAAATTTAGTCATGCTGGAAATTGACCAATCAGCTGCTAAATAAATGTGTATACAATTTGCCTAAACTTGCCATGATGATTACCGCCTTACTGACCCTCCCCAGTAAAGAGCATGGCTTATGTGCACTATCCTGAACTCATGGCCAGAGATTTCACCTTGGGCTTGATTCACTAAGACTAATAACATGCCTTATCAGAGTTAACATGCCTTATCAGAGTAGCGTAACGAGCGCTACAAATTGAGGGGATAATGTCCTTTAACCACTTGATGACCCACCCTTTACCCCCCCCCCCCCCTTAAGGACCAGCGCTGTTTTTAGTGATCTGTGCTGGGTGGGCTCTGCAGCCCCCAGCACAGATCAGGTAGCAGGCAGAGAGATCAGATTGCCCCCCTTTTTTCCCCCCTATGGGGATGATGGTGCAGGGGGGGTCTGATCTGTTCTGCCTGCCTGGGTGTTACGGGGGGGGGGGCACATCAAACCTCAAAGCCCCCCTCCGCGGCGAAATTCCCCCCTCCCTCTCCTACCTGCTCCCCCCCGGAGATCGGGGCTGCACAGGACGCTATCCGTCCTGTGCAGCCAGTGACCGGCTGTCCCCTGCTGCGCAGCAGCGCCGTACAATGTAAACAAAGCGGATTATTTCCGCTTGTATTTACATTTAGCCTGCGAGCCGCGATCGGCGGCCCGCAGGCTATTCACAGAGCCCCCCGCCGTGAATTGACAGGAAGCAGCCGCTCGCGCGAGCGGCTGCTTCCTGATTAATTAGCCTGCAGCCGGCAGGCCTTGCAGCTGCCACTTTGCCGACGCGCGGTATGAGTGCGCGGTCGGCAAGTGGTTAAAGTGATTGTACCCACAGGCGCTCTCGTCATTGCCAATGAGCAGGCATAAATTTGCAGTGCTCGCTATGCTACTCTGATAAGGCATGCTAACTCTGATAAGGTATGTTAACTCCGATAAGGCATGCTATTTGTTTTAGTGAATCAAGCCCCTTGTGAGTACACATAAAGTTGAATGTGGTTAAAACAGAGAGCCAGCTGACCATTTACCAGTGGGATCCAGTAAAACACCATCTTAATATCTCGTTCTTTATTTCAGATAAGAAAAAATAAAGAAGAAATTGCCGAGTTAAAAGCGGGGGCACTTGGAACCAATCAGAGTATTACTAACCAGATTGCTCAGCTCAGTACTAAGGTACGGCATCACACCACCGGCCAGTATTTACAACATAATGGCAATCAGTTACTAAGGCCCTGATGCACTTAAAGGGAACCTAAAGTGAAAATAAATGTGCCCAGTTTAACTTATTTAGGGCTTCTTGCACCGCCTATATACCTCCTAGCCCCTCACTGTTGTTCCGCTCTATTCCAATCAACCACTGTGCCCCTCCTAAAGCTGGCTGACTGGGTCAGTCACGGGCTACTGTGCATGCGCAGTCCTGACCACGCCACGGTTGCACAGCTGCAACTTTTATGAAGTACGCAAGCACAGAACGCTCCCTACCATGGGAATGCGATCAGAAGGGGTCGCACATGCAGCTTTCAGAGGAGGACAGGTGCTGCTCTGGGCACAGTGGAACAATTGCAAAGGACCAGAAGGACTGCAGGAGGCTGGAAGAAGCCCCAGGTAAGTTAAATTGGTCACCTTTACTTCACTTTAGGTTCCCTTTGAAAGCTCTGTCTTTTTTTCACCACAGGTAAGCTTTAAGGTAAATGGCCAGGACTGACAACTGACACTTTCATTCCTTTCATGGTGTTTTCTTTTTCTAGTTGTCCGAGATTGAAAGCAAAGTTGATATTTTGCAACAGGTAAGACAATTATTTTACCGCGATTTTCACAATGCTTTTACCGTGCACACTAACGCATACCACCGCTTACTAATGCACATTAAGTGTGAAAGGGTCCGTAGAGTCAGTACCTATTCAGTAAAAGTCCTTGAGCAAGACTCCCTAATACTGCATCCCTTAGTGGCTGCAACTCTTCAATGCTTTGACGGGAGAAAAGTGCTATACAAATGTTAGGATTGTAATCAATTTAAAACATTGAATCAATAGAAAATCCGTTGAATTGGTGCACATGCCCAAAGTATATGGTGTACATGATGTTACACATGAAAGAGGGGGCTGCACGTAGAATGGGAAGGTGGGGGCTGCAGTTGGAAGGGACCCACAAGAATGTTTGACCAGGGGCAGAAAAAGTTTAAATCCAGGCTATTGAGTGGTGCAACAATCATTTATTTGATGTTCAATGAGATTTCATGTGGAAGTCAGCCCCTAAAACCATAAATGACCCCTAACCGTTTACTCTGATCGACACACACACTTTTTGTTGCCTTCAGCCCAGCCTTGAATCCAGGGACTTATTTCTGAAATCTCAATCACCAACACTTTGATTACAAATAGGAAAGCAAAACGAAAAGCAAATAGAAAACAAAAGGAAACACACACACACAACAAAATGAAAAGACAGCAAAAGGAAGCAAAGTCAACAGGAAATCAAATAAAATGATCAAACTAAAGTGACAACCAAAAGGGAAATTAAAGGAAAAAATAAATAGGAGAGCGAAATGAACAACAGAAAAATAAAGGAAAGCAAATAGTGAAAAAGGTGGAAGCAAAATAGAAAGTAAAAGTGAGAGCAAACGAAAAGGAAGAAGAGGAAAGCAAAAGATAAAACAAACAGAAAAGCTAATGTGGAAGTAAAAATGGAAACAAACAGAAAAGTAAATACCATGTAAACACAAAAGGAAAAGCAAAAATGAAAGTAAATCGGAAAGTGAAAGAAATAAAAATTGGAAAGGGGAAAGTAAATGGGAAAATAAAAAGGACAGAAGAACCTAAAAGGGGAAACAAAAGGAAAAGCTAATAGAAAAGGAAGAGCAAACAGATAAGCAAAAGAGAAAGAAAGTGAGAAAAATAGAAAAAGCAAATAGTAAAAGCATAAAAAGGGAAAGCATAAGAAAAGACAACAGAGAAAGCAATAGATCGGTATATTGTAGACAAATGCTGGCACCTCCATGAAACCCCCTCACAGGGAACACCCCTTTTAAAGCAGATAAGCCTATTCAGGGCCGGTTCAAGTAACAATTGGGCCCTAGGGCAAAATTAGCCTGGGGGCCCGCCCAAAAGACACCCCAATCAAAAAGCGTCATTAGAGGCCCTTAGTTGCAGCCAAATTTCCCTCCTGGGCCCCTGAGCTGGCTGCCGACCCTCCCCCAATCACCTCCCAACTTAACAGACTCTGCAGAGTCCCTGGGGAGCAACAGTTAAGATGGTGAGGGACACATTGGGGGCCCCTACAGGCTTTGGGGCCCTGGGCAATTGCCCATTTTTTCCTATGGTAGCTCCGGCCCTGAGCCTATTGATCGCCACCAGCATTGACTGTGTAATAACTGACTGCTGGCACGCAAGTGATCGCCACCAAATCAAGTGTACTCTAAAGGTGGCCACACACGATACAATAAAATGATCCGATTTTACGGCAATTCGATAAAAACGATCGGATCTCCCGAAAAAATTGAAAGCTTGTTTTCATTCGACTGAAAAATATGATCGGATTTCCCGTTTTCTTCGATTTTTATCGATCCGGAATGCCAGATATTTTTCTTCAATCTTTCTAAAGATTGTATGGTGTGTGTTGGATTGTAAATTTATTAATATACACACCATAGCAATTTTGTCAGAGTTTCCAATCATTTTTATTCTAATTGGGGAAAAATTGAACATAGGTGTGTGGTACATTGGTCATATTTTTGAAATGTTACAATCAGTCAGAAAAATTGATTGCAATTCTTAAATTGAACAGATATTTAAAAAATTGTATGGTGTGTGGCCACCTTAAGCCAACCACAGTGGACTCAACTGATAGAGCTGTAAGCCTTCACACCATGTGCTCCGGCTGTCAATATACAATCATGGACACAACATAGCAGGATACAACAATCAGTATTATTTTCAAAACATTTTATTGGGTGGTATTACAGTATACAAATGTATGCAGAAGTTACCCGGAAGTGACAACAGAAGATCCAGGAGACGGAGGACGGCAGCGAGGGACTGATCAGGCTGAAGGGGGCTGGAGGAAGCCCCAGGTGTGTATGATTTTTTTTTTTTTTTTATGGCTCATCTCAGGTACACTTTAAATAATTTAACATGAGTTTTTTCTATTATTAGCATAAAGGAAAGATGATTGAGGATGTGGCATCTGCTGAGGGGCGGAATGTATGAGTTTAAGGGATCAGGTCTTCTGTTACTGTAGGCTCTTGATATGCCTATCTGTTGATGTTATTAAAAGAAGAAGAAGAGATAGCAATGGCATAGAAAAAACATTCCGGCGAATATGCAATTAACCTTTTCTCCAAGTTGATATTTTCACACCTTGTCATTAATAAAATTACTTTTAAACTTTACCAGCAAGCGAGTATATATTCGAAATATTTTTGATAGTACTTTTTGACCTACTTTTTGGTACATTTTAAATTGCAAAGTACTGAAAAGTTATTTTAAACAGAATATCAAAAATATACTCTTAGGAGAAAACTCATGAGAAAAAGTGAATTGCATATGGCCCTCCATGTGCAGCCACAGGAGCAAGCAATTGTGTGCTTCCTGGTAAGAACTCTGAACTGGCAGGCAGAGAGCAGTCGGAAGTGGAAGGGGCGGGGCTAGCCATGTTCAGCTGACTCTTTAGCATCAGCCACCTATATGCATGTTTATAAAACTAGCCCTGGTGTGTACACAGGACTGTAATAATTCTACTACTAATTAAAACTACTAATTTTGTGACCTTTTAGCAACACCCAATATTTTATTACTAGTATTACTAGATATGACCTGAACAAAACAACAAAAATGATTCATAATTACTGATGTAAGATTCTTTTATTGACAGAATTTGAATCGGAAGGCGTGCAGCAGTAGCCCATGCCAACATTCGGGGACTTGTCTCAACCTCGTGGATTCCTTCTTCTGTTTGTGCCCCAATAACTGGCAGGTATGGCAAGATGTTCATCCTAAAAACGTGGCCTATAATACTTTCAGTGGAAATCAGTAGGGATGCATTACTTGGGATAATAAGTACGGTAATAAATTCTGATTTAGACATTTTAGCACGCAAATAATACATCTTGTGGCTCAAGGCTGCTAGGACTTCTCAACTAGTATATCTCCAAGCACAGCTAGTAATATGACCACAAACAAAACTGAATACCCACTTACCTAAGGAGAGAGAAAGCTCTGGGTCCTATAGGGCCTTCCCGCTCCTCTCACAGTCCCTTCGTTCCAGCGCTGGCTTCCCCGGTAGCAAATACTGCTCTCTGCCACCGCAGGAGGCTTTAGAAGTCATAGCCCGAGTGCTTGTGAAGACGGGCAGCTCCATACGGCACTTGCTTGAGCACCTTCTCTCGTGCGCTCACGCATGCGCAGTACAGAGCCACCCCCATCTTCCCGAAGACTTCTGAAGCCTTCTACAGCAGGGGATTCAAATGTTGGTGACATCGCTGGTCCTATAGGACCCAGAGCCTTCCCTCTCCATAGGTAAGTATCTGGTTTTGGTTTTGTTTCTTTTAGCTGAACACTAGCTTTAAAGTAAACCTGTAGGGAGAAATAGAGCTTCTGGATCCTAATGAGGCTTCCCCCATCATCTTCAGCCTCCAGGATCGAGCTATCAGGTCCATGTAGACCAATCCGTCCTGGTGGCTCCGTTTGGGCTATAATTGCTCTTAACCATTCGTACCAAAGGATAACAAACAATCGATCCATTTAAAGTACTCACATGTATCAAATTTCTCATTCCCAGGTCCTCATTTTCTTACTTCTGCTTAAAATCTTACTACTATCGAAGAATTGTGGTTTATCAGGTGTATGGAGCTTAATGCTGGGAATACACAATGAGTTTTTTCGGCAAATAGATGGTTCGTTAGATAATTTCCGACAGGTCGGATCTGATTTTCCATTGGTTTTCTGGTCGATTTGTAAGGGAGTGTTTAAAAATTAAATCAGAAAAACAATCAAAATTAGATCGGACATGTCAGAAATTATCTATTGAGCTATCTATCTGCCGAAAAAACTAATTGTGTATTCCCAGCATTAGATGTAAGGATATCTCTAGAGTGTCCAGCTGAGCATATATCACTTTATCTTCCACGCCTTCATCACATCACAACTGGACTATTGCAATGCCCTCTATGCAGGTCTTTCAAATAAAGACCTTCACTGCCTGCAGCTAGTACAGAATGCTGCCGCAATACTATTACCAAGCCAACCCGCCATTGCCACAAAACACCAATTCTTTGCTCACTCCACTGGCTATCCATAAAATGGAGAATCCTTTTCAAAATTGGCATGCTAACATTCAAATCCCTACACGACCTAGGCCCAGGATACCTGATGGATTTGTTGTTGCATCACACCTCCCACCACCTCAGATCAAAAGGATCTAATTACTTGACAACCCCAGAGTCCAACTAAAAATCTTTGGAGCCAGAGCTTTCTGTCATGCTGTCCCTACCCTGTAGCATGCCTTGCCAGACTTAATCAAAACAGCTCCAACCCTGGACTTTTTAAAATCAAAACTGAAAAGTCACCTGTTTAGTCTGGCATTTATGATCACATAACTTTTTCCCCTACACATCTCTATGTACTGATCTGAGACAAGCTTATGCACTGTTGTTTTTTATGCATGTTGTGTTCATTGTCGGTATATGTTTTTCAATTAATAGAGTGTTGCTGCTGTTTTCTATTATGTTTTCCTAAAAACTCATGCAATAAATCAGTAAATATCACTGCTAATGTTTTTTGTTATAGCAGCCCTCATATTTCTATTCTGATTAGGAACTGTAACCAAGGATTGAACTTCATCCCAATCTGTAGCTGATAGCCCCTTTCCCACGAGAAATCTTTAGCATTTCTCGAATTGATCATCAGGGGGTCTGTATGGCTGATATTGTGATGACCATGGTCCTGACAGTTTCCTGTCTGTGAGCCTTGTTGCATTGTGATAAATAACAGTTCCAACTGCCAAGCAACCAGTATCTCCCACTGTGCATATGCATATCTAAAAATAACAACCTTTAAGCCTATCACATTGTTAGGGGTGTGGTTATAGATAATAGAAGTTGGTACTGTCTCATTTTTTCTGTGTCTGCCAGCAGTAAAGATGATTGCATGCAGGCTGATTGTGGAACAAGCAATATGAACAAATTACATGGCAAATATTAACTATTTCTTGATCTCTCTTCTATGTTTTAACTTCTCAGTTTGCAATGTATTGATTTATTATTTTCCCCTTTTAGCTGAAGTTCCTCTTTAATTGTAGTACTTGTTTTCTGTTCTGGAAGGGCTCCACATGTTCTGATGATGTTAATGAGTGTCTGCTTTATGGTGGGACGGCGATGGGCTGCCAGAACGGAGGCTTATGCGAGAACACGCCTGGCGGTTACAGGTAACTCTATCTACATGTAGGCCTGATTTGCCAAGGCATCTACACCATGCAGGACTAGATCTGGAAATGGAGCCCCTAGTGGCAGTCCAAAATGCCCCACATTATATTTATATTATGTGGCGCACAGGGCCAGATTCTGTAAAGGCCACAAAGGTCTAGGCCTTGGGCTGCTGCAGACCAATGGGGCACCTGAACATGGAAGAGGGGTTGCTACATATGAAAATGGGGTCAACACATGAAAAAGGGAAAATGATTCCCAAGGTCAATTCAATTCAATTCACTTTATTGTCATTGTGTAACACAACGAAATTACTTTTCATGACAACCCCACGGTGCATATAGGGAACATAGTGATAGTAACAAGGAAGAGAAGAAATTATACAAGTATGCCAGGTATTACAGATGTTTAAACAATTTGTACACAGTGTTCATTATTTCAGAGAGGATTCAGAGTTCATCAAGTTTATGGCGGATGGGAAAAAGCGGTCTTTCAGTCTGTTTGTGTGTGTGCGGATTGATCTAAAACGTTTACCTGGTGGCTGGTTATGAAAGAGATGGTTACAGTACATGGATGATACACATGAAGGAGGGGCTGCACATGTAGTGGGAGGGGCACTGCTGCACAAGAAAGGGGAGCCACAACATACTTGGCCTGGGGCAGATAAAGTAAATCTGACCTCGGTGGCGCAGCTGCAGACAATGGGGCTGGCGGCAATCCACTTTGTCCAACACTGATCTGAAGGGACCACCAGGAAAAGCAAAAAGAATCCGGGCACCATCAGTTGCAAACACCACGCTTTATTTCATCCCCACAAATGAAAAGATACAGGTGTAGAGGGCTGATCTGACAGCCGTTTCGCAAGCAAACACGCTGAACTGATCTGAAGGGGAATGACATTGAGCCGGTTTTATCCAGCAAAAGCCCCACCTAATGGCAGCCAGTTTTCCTGACAATATGTCCGACATTGGAACTATGAAGGAAAAGGCCAATGTCAGACCTAGTCCGATATAGGATTGGAAAGGGTTAAAGCAAACCCGAAGGCAACCCGAGCTCCAAACTGTTCCTATTTTGGAGGGACAGTCCCTCTTTGTCAGCCCAATCCCCCTGTTCCTCTTTCTTCCTTATTTGTCCCTCTTTCAGGACTCATGTACAGATCTATCTAAATATATGATCTCATCTGTAATGAGACCTCCCCTCACCCCACACTAGTACATATGCCAGCATAGCTCCCAACTGTCCCTCTTATGGAGGGACAGTCCCTCTTTGGGAACCCTGTTCCTCTGTCCCTCTTTCCTCCTCATCTAATATTACAAGTGCGAAAGTTTAGATGTTTGTTACTCAATCACACCACAATGGCTGAATACACTTTGGCACACACATAGTGCAGTACCTGCAATAACATATACAATGCTTTTAATCCCCATAACCAAAAACTAGGCGGAGACAAATACAAATTTCACAGGGAAATTGTAAACTGCAGCCATTCTTACACTGTTGATGGCAGGGTTCTCAAACTTTGCACAGTCGGTCACTGGGTGACTGGGGTTAATATTCAGAAAAGTGGGTGGAGCCTACAAAAGCCAATCAAAATGTACCTATTGATTTCAAAGGAAAAATGTAATTGCTGCCATTCTTGCACTGGCACAAGCCTCAAACCTGGTACAGTTGGTCATTGGGTGACTGGGGTTCAAATTCAGAAAAGGGGGTGGAGCCACAGCCAATCATATTTGTTTCATTTCAATGCAAATTTTTCAGGCCAAAGACCACAAAGCTCACAAACTAGGTCATTGAGTAATTGAGTGTATGGCCTCAATTCACTAAGATCATGCTGGAGATAATAAGGCAAGAGAAAACTTACCTCCACATAAAAGAGAGTTATCTTATCTCTTCATTCCTTAAGTTACCTCCTCTGTAGTTAAGTTACCTCCTCTGTAGTTATTTAACCTCCTTTGTAGTTATTTTCACACGCAGGCAAACCTAAAGTTAACTCTTCTGTCTTTAAAGGAGTACTATCGATTTAAACGACTTTTTTTTTTAATACTCTATATTAGTGTACACATTACCACTAGTGCTAAGGGCACTTTATTTATTCACCCAGGTCTCTCTCTCACTATCCCTGCTTAAAAATTCATTTCTCACACAGCTCATAGTAGTTTGGGTCACCCTGAGCTGCTTGGTTACTCTGTCACACAGCTCACAAATATATTTCACTGTGTCACTCACAGCATGCAGCAGACATGAGGAGAAATAGGCTGATCTGAGGTGGTAACAGGTAACTAAATGAGCTGGAATATTGCTGGAATATAACTACGGTAGCTATACCACGAGTCTGTGTTTACACTCAGACTGGCTGCCTGCTTGAGGCGATTCACTCCAGGCTGCATCCACTTTACAAGCTGCTGAGAGGGGCAGACCACTGTCTACAATTAGCATTATTAGTATCTTTATCAGTAAAGAGAAGCAAAGATAATAAACACACATTGCTAGAATCTTTAACCCCTTACCACCATATAAACAAGATTCTTTCAGCAAGTTGATAATTAAACTATAAACTGAGGAGTTGATAGCATCTCCCCTTTGCAGAGACATGGTCTAGCCCTCTGGGAGCTCAGTATTAGATACATTTGTATCCAACACTGACGCCAAAACTGACGGAGGATTTTACAGCTGAGAGGAACAGCTGTGTGGGGAATAAAATTGCTCCTAGTACTTGCCCTAATGTGTGCTACAACATACAGCATTTAAAAATAAATGCATACATCGATAGTATTCCTTTAAGTTAACTCTTTAATCCTTAAAATAACTCCAGAGTTAAAGACAGGCTGTTCATTAACTGCATGTGAAAATAACTACAGAGGAGGTAACTTAACTACAGAGGAGGTAAATTAACTACAGAAGAGGTAAATTAACTACAGAAGAGGTAACGTAAGGAATGAAGAGATAAGATAACTCTTTTACTAGTGGAGGTAAGTTTTCTCTTGCCTTATTATCTCCAGCATGATCTTAGTGAATTGAGGCCTTTGTGTATTACGGTTAGAAAAAGTGGGCGGAGCAAACACCAACCAAATACATACCGGGGCAATGCCGGGCCAACAGCTACTTCTAAATATATGTATTTTTCTACTGACAAATGTATTTAATTGACTCTAAACTTTATTCTCATCTTTATTGATTGATATATTTCTTATTTTAAAATGCTAATATGAAGGAAAAGTAGTGATAAGAAAATGGACCAGTGTGGTTTGAATTATAAAATTGTGTGAGTGGGGGGAGTTTAGGTTTAGGCTTTAGGTAGGTAGCGTGTGCGGGGGTGGGGGGTAGCAGTAAGGGTTAGGTATCGGGGGAAGGTTCTGTGTGAGAGTACGGTAGGTTTAGCCATAGTAAAATATCAGTATTTAATACCGATATTTTACTATCGGCATTACTGGCTGCCTTTTTTGTATGTATGCTTTTAAGAGACACTAAGTTAGCAGAAGGAGTAGGTTCATAGGGCCAGATTTATCAAGTGTGTCTGAGACAAAATATTGGTAGGTTTTTAGAAATCCATGCAGAACTGTCTCAGGCATCTTAAAAAATCATTAGACAGTGCAGATTCCTTCTAAAACTGTTGTAAAATAGGAGGAGCTAGGAAGGTCTCTCAGATAGAGCAGTATGTGAGGGGAATTGCTGTTGCTGAGGTAACCAACACACCTTCTGTATTGATAGCAGCAGGCTCTGAGGAGGAATTCAGCAGAGGGGAGGAGCACATCACAAATCATGTCTAGCCTGCACTCTGCAATCATGTCTAGCCTGCAGTTCTATACCTGTAGAACTGCTATCAAGCACTTCTTAATCTACGCCAGTTTAGGGATGGATTTGCACTTTTCTTAACTGTAGTGCAGCTCTAGAAATTCATGCTAAACTGTCACTATTACCTAGGATTTAAGAAGGTTCTTATCATGCAGAACTGTTCTCCCTGCTGGTTAGAACAGATTAAGAAGAAAAAACTGTCGGTAATACGTTGATAAATCTCCCACATAGTCTGTCTTTCTCTTTATCCGTTTACACTACTGTCTTTTTTTAACTACAGTGATAGTGTTGATTTAAGCCTGACATTTTGCCTCCTTCAGTTGTGCCTGTACTCCAGAATGGTATGGCCCACAATGCACCTCAAAGTATGATGACTGCAAAGAGGGTTCTGTGAAGCTGTGTGACCATGGCATCTGCACAGACCTAGAAAGGGAGCAGCCAGGTCAGGTAAGGGAAATCTCTGTCTTTGCCTTATAGCATGAAGCTTTCAAGGACAACTGAAGAAAGAGGAATATGGGGCTGCCATATTTATTTCCATTTAAACAATACCAGTTGCTTGGCAGCCCTGCTGATCTATTTGGCTGCAGTAGTGTCTAAATCACACCAGAAACAAGCATGCAGCTAATCTTGTCAGATCTGACAATGTCAGAAACACCTGATCTGCTGCATGCTTGTTCAGGGTTTATGGCTAAATGTATTAAAAGCAGAGGATCAGCAGGATTGCCAGGCAACATGTATAGTTTAAAAGAAATAAACATGGAAGACTCTATATCCCTCTCGCTTTAGTTGTCCTTTCAGCTATACAGAATTGGTGTTTTTTTCCCATTTGTTTATGTATAGGGATTTTACATATATTTTGAAAAAAAAAACTTTAATAGCAGTATAATGGAATACAATAATGCCATTGTTACTGCAGCCATTGTTACTTCAGCATTACTAAAATGTTCCTTTGGCCGGTTACCTGGGGTCATGTGGTGAAACATTCATTTGATTGAAGTGAATCTCACTGTGATTATAGACCCAAAACTATCATTTTAGTAACTACTCTTAGTTACATAAAAGAACATTTGAAAGCATTCCAAAGTTTTCCCTGTGTGTAAAATCATTTATTTTCACAGCAGTAGAAGCCTGCTTATCTGTGGTCATCGGCATATGTAATAAAAGTGAAGCTCTCTGAATGTGTCTTGATTCTGTTCTCTCCCACCCTGGAAACAGCTGAGTCACTTCAGCAGAAAAGGAGGGGACAGAATGATGACACAGGCAGAGAGCTCCAGCCATCAATGACCGGAAAAAAAGCAAGTCTGTAGTGTTCTCTGTAATGAAAATATATGGTTTTACACGCAGGGGCCCATATGCAATTAACTTTTTCTCCTGAGCTTTCTCCTAGGAGATAATTTTTCATCTTTAGACTACTCATCGACATAGAATACCATCTATTTAGAATAACTTTTCAGCACTTTGCAATTGAAAAAGTATCAAAAAGTTGGTGGAATAGTACTATCAAAACTATTTTAAAGTACTCCTGAACTGAAAGGGGGTTTGATTAATATAGGTGTCGTTTTGTCTGTGGTGGAGTCACATATGCTGTGGTGCTGTGACTACTGCAGACATATGTCACAGCACCATCCTTCCAGTCCAGTGCCCCCTGCGTCCCTCTCTCTAGTCAGCTGAAATCTTCAACTGACCAGAATGTTAAATATGGGCGGGGAAGAAATGGCAGTTATCCCCCTTGTACCACCGTACTCATAACCCGTTCATTTTAGACCTGTCAAAAAACAAAACAAAAAAAAAACCACTGCACAACTCACCTACTCCTGGTTCCCTTTGCTGTCTTTTCTGTCCTGTCCCCTCTTCCTTTCTGCAACCATGTCCTCTCGTATCTGTCGACATCTTCACCACTATGGCACTGACCTGGAAGAACTTTTGGGTTACTTCCGAGTCAGCTCCATAGCAGTGAAGATCCCGGCAGATACGAGAGGACACGGCGGGGGAACAAGATAGCTGACAGGGAGGAAAAGACAGCAAAGGGAACTAGGAGTAGGCGAGTTAGGCTGTGGATTTTTTTTAAATAGGTACTAAAATTACGTGGTACAGGAGTACTATAAGTATTTTCTTGTTTGCTTGCGATTTAAAAGGCATTTTATTGACAAGTTTGAAAATATCATGTAAGAGAAAACGTGGGAAGGTTCAAAGCTCGGCTCTTCCTGTTCAGTAAGCCAGCACCTATTCAGTAAGGAGTCCTTGAACTAGACTTCCTAACACTGCTACTGCCTACTGAGTACACCCTAGTGGCTGCAGCTCAAGCGCTTTGAGTCCACCAGGAGAAAAGCGTGATATAAATGTTATTTGTACTGTCTTGTTGTGTCTAAAGGCCATCAACGTAATTTAGCACTTTAAGTCAGGGTGGAAGCCCTGTAAAATTGCTGGATCTCATTGGGGCTGGAATGAAGAGTGTAGGTGGTTGGTAGAAACCATGTTTCCATGCCATGTGGTGCACTAAACTGACCCAGACCCAGTTTCTTAAAGGGAACCAGAGATGAACGATTCACACAAAATAAACATATTTTGATAGCAGATAGCACAGTTGATAGCTTGTAAAGAATAAATGCTCTACCCGATAATTTTGCCACTCTGGTGTGCCTTTTTGAGTGCTTTTTATCCATTATTGCTCCAGGAAATATCCAATATGGCCGCCGGCTCATATTCCTTCTGCTTCCAGGTTATGAGGTGTTCTGGATGTGCTGTCTAGGCTATATGAGACTATAGACAAGCAGGGCTGCTGTAGGCTTTCATCTGTGTGCTTTCAACTTCATATTCTGGTATGCTGTGTGGCTGCCTGTAGGAAGTGTCTCTCATAGTAATGAAACTGCATACAGTAGATAATAATGACAGGCTGCACAGACAGAGCACACAGATCACTCAGCCACACTTGTCTGTTAGACAGAGATTTTTCCTGCAGCAGCAGCCCCTCCCATGTCATCACAGCTCTCAGCATGTAAAGCATGAAATTTGTACCAGGAGGGGGAAGGCTTGGGCTTGAAAAGACTCCACAGAAGAGTGACTCAGCTATAATGATTCCAGGTCAAACCCTCGACTGAATAGTCGATGGATTCTTATCACAGTTGATAACAGATAGATTAGACTGAGAAGAATAAAACTAAAAGCAGGGTAGGTGTTTACTGTCATGTTCCCACTGATAAATGTAATAAAATACATGAGGGTGCTTCGTCTCTGGTTCTCTTTAAGGTGCGTACACACGCAGTATTGTAACAAAAGACGGGTCCCTCAGACCCTCCCGTGGCGCAGTCATTCTGCCAACAGTAGTACGTGAGCACAGGCTGTCGGCAGACGGATAAGTCTTATCAGTCTGCAGACAGCCTTTACTCACGTACTACTGTCGGCAGAACGACCGCGCCGCAGGAGTGTCAGACAGACCCGTCGTTGGTTACAATACTGTGTGTGTACGCACCTTAAGTAGAATTTAATTGTTTAAGAGATTAAGATTTAAGATGATAAACAGGGTTGATCCAAGAGTCCAGCCTAATAAAGTTGCTATTCCATGAGTGTGCTAGTAGACATTTCACAGCATTACAGAATTGATTCATCAGCTTGTTTTGAATTTTGGATAGATAAGGGACGGCATAGCCAAAGAGCGCTGACTATGGTTCTGGTGAGGCCATTGTTATAGGACAATCTTTTTAAAGGTCAGAGTCCAAATTTTATTGGATGTAATCAAACCAGATAACCAAGCTGTAAACCAATAAATTACCATAGCCAAGTTATCATAACTTGCTTGATCAGAAGACCCAAGCACCACCATCATCACCAGGGCAAAGACCACTTATAATTGCTGAGTCTGGATGGAATGGAGCACCTCTGGTCTCTCCAGTCTCCACAGGTTTTTACAGAATTGGAACACTTATATAAAGCTCCTCAAGTGATTGGTCAATACCGTTTCCTCAAACAACATGGCCAATCACAGCTGACCATTTTAATGGCTCCATCCTTGAAAACCTTAGGGACAAATCCATACAAGAGGTTGAAGGCGTCCTGATGACCAGCACCTGTAAAATGCCAAGTGGGCAACCTGCAGACAAACCACATACACGTTCCTAATCAAAGCATTATGTTTGTGGCTCCTTCATTGGTGCCATAGTCGATGTCTCTCCGTAGGTGAATTTCAGAACCGGAAAGTGAAAAAAACAACTAGAAAAACCAGGAGCGCCAATAAAGTGTAGCACAGTGGAACCTTGGTTTGCAAGCATAATTCGTTCCAGAAACATGCTTGTAATCCAAAGCACTCTTACATGAAAACATTTCCCCATAAGAATTAATTGAAACCCAGTTGATTCGTTCCACAATCCAATAACAGTTATAGTAAAATAGTACAAAATAAAAATGTAAACAAGACTTTCACTATAACTAACAGAATCATTACCATCTGTTAGCTCGCCCCAACCTTTTTTTTTTTTTAACCTCCTCAGCGGTATGGACGACTATACACGTCCATCACCGCCGGAGGTCGCCGCTCAGGCCCTGCTGGGCCGATTTGAGCGAAATAAAAAGCAGCACACGCAGCCGGCACTTTGCCAGCCGCGTGTGCTGCCTGATCGCCGCCGCTCTGCGGCGATCCGCTGCGAGCAGCGGCGAAAGAGGGTCCCCCCAGCCGCCCGAGCCCTGCGCAGCCGGAACAAAAGTTCCGGCCAGCGCTAAGGGCTGGATCGGAGGCGGCTGACGTCAGGACGTCGGCTGACGTCCATGACGTCACTCCGCTCGTCGCTATGGCGACGATGTAAGCAAAACAAGAAAGGCTGCTCATTGCGGCCTTCCTTGTTTATTCTGGGTGCCGGAGGCGATCGGAAGAACGCCTCCGGAGCGCCCTCTAGTGGGCTTTCATGCAGCCAACTTTCAGTTGGCTGCATGAAACAGTTTTTTTTTTAATAAAAAAAAAAACCCTCCCGCAGCCGCCCTGGCGATCTTAATAGACCGCCAGGGAGGTTAAAGAGGAGCTGTTGGCCAAACTATCTCAGAAAAAAAAACACATATATTAGTAGATAAATTCTTGCTCTACTTACATAACAGATATATGGCACTGTCCACATTTTGATTTCAGTGAGTCTTAGTTATATTGTAAATAAAGAGAATCCTGTTTCTGTGAGTTTCCATTATAGAATCCATGTGTCTGAAGCCAATCCTGATGTCATTTCTTCCCTTACTCTGTTTCCTCTCCTCTGCCTGATTATGTATGTATGCCCCCTCTCAGTCTTCAGGCACTCCCATATCCATTGAGCACGCTCGCTTACAGGAACTATAAGGAGGCGTGATTTTTTTTTAAAAAGACCGCGGCTTCTGATGAGCAGCGTCGGTTTTTCTACCAGAGACTTAGATCAATGAATGGGAACTATGTTCGCATTCATTGATCTCCGGGCTAACTGGGGGCGGCACGGGGGCGCGCATGTGCTGCAGCAGCAGCCTTTTGGACGTGACAGTCATGTCCAAAAGGCTAAAATGGTTAAGCGCAATTAAGTACAATCCTGCACCATCAAAGGGAGAACAACTATCGGCTCAGTTGTGGGGACTTGCCGCATTTATAGTTTTTTTTTTTGCTTGTATATCAAGATGTTGCTTGAATATCAAGTCAAAATTTCACAAACATTTTTGCTTGTATTGCAAAGTTCTCTTAAGCCAAGTTACAGTAAACTCAATCCAAGGTTTTACTGTATTTAATAAAACACAGGGATAAAAAACAATAAAAATCCTACTTACAAGGATGGGTTGCTAGAGGCAACAAAAAGCCTGTAGAGAAATCTGTCTCCACGCAGATAGATCTGGGTTCTTCTCTATGAGGTGGATCTGGGTTCTTCTCTATGAGGTGGTTCTCCGCGCAGATAGATCTGAGTTCTTCTCTATGAGGTGGATCTGGGTTCTTCTCTATGAGGTGGTTCTCCACGCAGATAGATCTGGGTTCTTCTCTATGAGGTGGTTCTCCACGCAGATAGATCTGAGTTCTTCTTTATGAGGTGGATCTGGGTTCTTCTCTATGAGGTGGTTCTCCGCGCAGATAGATCTGAGTTCTTCTCTATGAGGTGGATCTGGGTTCTTCTCTATGAGGTGGTTCTCCACGCAGATAGATCTGGGTTCTTCTCTATGAGGTGGTTCTCCACGCAGATAGATCTGGGTTCTTCTCTATGAGGTGGTTCTCCACGCAGATAGATCTGGGTTCTTCTCTATGAGGTGGTTCTCCACGCAGATAGATCTGGGTTCTTCTCTATGAGGTGGTTCTCCACGCAGATAGATCTGGGTTCTTCTCTATGAGGTGGTTCTCCACGCAGATAGATCTGGGTTCTTCTCTATGAGGTGGTTCTCCACGCAGATAGATCTGGGTTCTTCTCTATGAGGTGGTTCTCCACGCAGATAGATCTGGGTTCTTCTCTATGAGGTGGTTCTCCACGCTGATAGATCTGGGTTCTTCTCCATGAGGTGGTCGGTCGCTCCCCAAACAAAACAAAACAAAAAAAATCCCTGGATAAACTCACAAGGGAGACCCCTAGCTAGGGGATAGGTAATACAATGGTTGGGGGGAAGCACCCCAGGGTGTATATAGCTCTTCTAATCTGTTTGAAACAATAAGTGGTCTTACCTTGGATGAAGAATGGATTATAAAAGCTATTTATTGAACACAAATACTGACGCGTTTCACAGGCCTTACCTTCGTCTTCAGGTCAATATAACAGTGTCTGTTAGGAGAAACACCGTAGACTTGGAGCAACTGCCTGTCATTGGAGCTATATGTTACTAAAATAGGATAAGAACTGCACATAAGAGTGTTGAAATGTGTATTTAGCAACAATAATCTATTGGGTGAGTAAGATACATTACCAACTGTAACCACAGGTTGGCAGTGTGTTCTAGTAATAAAGTTTTTGCTACATCATGTGTCTGCAAAAGGAAGTTTGTTATACTTGGTGTATAAGGGCTGGTTGAAACGGACGTCTGTCCGGCTTTCAGAGGCGTTGCGGTCGGCAGCATTGCGGAGCGTCGCGTTCGAGCTTTCAACGGCTTTCCGTGGCGTTCAGTTGCAGCCAGAATTTTTCTCCCCACAGGAGGACATTAGCCACAGAGGTTAACTCTCCCAGGACGCTACATGTAGCGTCCAGGGTCGCCTCGATCGAACGCCAGGGAAAATTAGGATCTGAACGCTGCATTTGTTCAAACGCCGGTAAAAGCCCGGTACAAATGCTCCCATTCACTTGAATGGGAGCGTTTAACGCCGAGTCCCAAACGCCGGCGGTAAACGCGAGGCAGACGCACGTTTGAAGCAGCCCTAACAGCCAAGAGAGCCATTAGCCATGAGGTCTTCTGCGCAACAGAAAACATTTAATTATAATAACTGTCTATCACCAAGAATGATGCTACATTCTTCTCATTAGTTAAACAGCCTGAGGGTCGCACTGTTGGCTCTGAGGGGCCATATGCAGCCACAGGCTGAGCACCAGGGATCTAGAGGCTAGAGCCATACAGGAAACACTGTATTGATATCCTGTATTCCACTGAGGCCTCAGGTGTCTGGTGTTGCTCAGATGGGCCTGTGCCATCCTGCTTCAGAATGTGTGAACAGAAATCATGGAATTGGACGAAATGTAATCTCTGTTTGGTGTTTTCTAGACTGGAAAGGAGACATTTGCTTTACGTATGTTGTTTGTGTATTTTCAGCCCAAGTACAGCTGCGTGTGTGAATCAGGATGGATGTCCTCTTCTGGAAATGTCTCGTGTAGCACCGATATAGATGAATGTAACCTGCCTAACCCGCCCTGCTCCCAGAATCCTCCAGTCCAGTGTACCAACATCCCAGGTTCCTTCATCTGTGGCCAGTGCCCTGCAGGTACCAATTACTAAGGAAAAATGCCAATTAGAACTTATAGAAGAACCGTAACTACATATAGTAGGATGCAGTAAATTGTTCAGGATACCCACTTTTATTTTAAATATCCTGTTTTCCACTTCAGAAACACTTCCTATATCTATGTAGCCCCACCCTCCCACTGAGGTTTAGGCTTAGGATTACCGGATCCAGGTCAACTAATTTTGAGTTCTGATTGGTTAAGGGTTACTGTGCTTTGCAATGTTTATTGCCTCCTAAAGTAAGACTAAATACTGATGATCATTTTATAGTGGCGTGATAATTTTGGTTATTCTGTCTGTATAAAGGCTGGACTGGAACTGGATACAGCTGCCAGGATATTGACGAGTGCCAGACCAACAATGGAGGCTGCTCTCTTGCCCCGCTGGTGAAGTGTATGAACACGATGGGATCCTATCACTGTGCTTCTTGTCCTCCAGGTCATTTACTCTCCACATAAAGACTAAGTCGTTTCAGAAGTAGGATGTTTACATTTCAGCAGTGCAAAGCTACGAGGCTGATGTAATCTATAATCAGGGGTGCAAACAAGTATAAAATACGTAAAAAGAAATGTTTAAAAGGATGTAGGGGTGGACTTACTTCCAAAGAAGGGCAAAGTATCATTCAAAGAACAAAAACTTTATTTGGACACAAGTTAACGCTTCCTCAAGCAAAGTAAATTGGAGTGTCGGAGAAGTGGTCTCTGTGAGCTCTGAGCCAAGCTCACAGAGACCAGTTCTCAGGCACGCCAATTTATTTTGAAGCAGTGGGATGCTTCTGGATAAAACTGGTTACTGCATTATTATGCAAGACAGCGACTTCCAATACTAGCCGACTGTGATTGGGTGGGGATTGTGATTTTTCACAACAATGACATTACTTTGGGGCACAGGCAGGTAGCAGAATTATATTGTTAAAGTTAGGAGACTGTGACTCTGCTTTAAGTAATAATCTTGATGGAAAACATTTTCTTGCTTTAAATAAAGGCATAGTTTAATACTACTGTACATATATGTCATTGGATGCTAATAAAATATGTTATAACCAGGCTATGAAGGCGATGGCCACACATGTAATCTGATGGACGCTTGCTCGGTGAACAATGGAGGCTGCCATCGTCTAGCTGCGTGCGCACCAAGTGACGGTAAGGCATTGCCTGTTTGTGACATGTAGCAGTGCATGGTACCATTATTATTATATACTGTACTGTACGTTAAAATAAAAGTCACCCGAGGTGAGAGTGATATGGAGGCTTCTATATTTATTTTCTTTTAAACAATACCAGTTGCTTGGCAGCCCTGCTGATCTATTTGGCTGCAGTAGTGTCTGAATCACACCAGAAACAAGCACGCAGCTAATCTTGTTATGTCTGACTAAAATGTCAGAAACACCTGATCTGCTGCATGCTTGTTCAGGGGCTATGGCTAAAAAGCATTAGAGGTAGAGGATCAGCAGTATAGCCAGGCAACTGGTATTGCTTAAAGCGGATCCGAGATGAAAAACTAACTATAACAAGTAACTTGTCTATATATCTTATCTAAAGTTTAGATAGTTTACACAGCAAATCCAGCTGCAAACAGCTTTAATACAAAATTATTATTTCTTCCTGTGATACAATGACAGCAGCCATGTTGTTTGTAAACATTACACACAGGCAGGCTTATCTGTATCTTGAGCACTCAGCCTGTGAAAAAAACCTTATCCCCCCTCCTCCCTCCTCCCCTCTGCCTCTGAAATCAATGGCTAGTAACACCGCCTCCTCCTCCTGCCCAGACTGAGCTCCTATGAGCCCTTGCTACTGCCAAGGCTCTCTGAAAACCTGTGGGCGTGGTTTATTTAGTTTATAGGGAATTAGAGTATCAAAACAAAAACAAAAAAGTATTTGGCTTGAGGAATGCCCTATAAACAATAGGAAAGGAACACAATTATGCAATAAGTAAAAGTTCACCTCGGATCCACTTTAAAAGGAAATAAATATGGCAGCCGCCAAATCACTCTCACCTCGAGTTCACTTTAACACACACCATACGTCAAAGGTGACAATTTCAGCATTATAAAAAACAGCCCCAAGCGGCATACAAGCCAGAATTACTGTACATATGGGGCGGACTTACCATGAGGTCACCTGAATAAAGTAATTCAGGTGGCAAAATCCAGTGGTGGGCTGACATTTTGCATATGGGAAATTTTGCATTGAAATTCACAATTACACATTGTCATTGTAATGCAAAATTTCAGAGAAAATCGTAATTAATTTCGTATGTAATATTTAATAATTTCACGTACATTGTTGCAAAATTTTGTGCCGACCTTGGAAGTGAATAGCAAAACCCCCATACATGCTATTGCTACCAAAATTGCTACATATGTTAAGCAGAATAGTAGGTACAAGTCAAAAATACCTTGTAGTTTTTGAGAAAATCGATTTTTTTCTATTCTCCCGCCCGTCTTCCTGGCACACACACTAGCCTCCTCACCCTACCCCAGCGTACACAAGTGTGTGATTATTTTTTTTTGAAGATTTTTGTCAAAGTTTGACAAAGGAGCATGTGTTTCCCTCCAAAACGTTGTGTGGTCAAGAAGAAAAAGATTACATCCGGGCACCTTCCGTCATATCCTTTATTGCGTCACTCATGCCGAAAGTGGGTTACAAACCAAGGCTGTGTTCAGTTCACCTGTAGGTTCACATTGGTGGTGGTGAGTTGGAGGTGGGGGTATCGGGCATCAGTTGGGGCTTGCGACGGCCGTTTCGCGTCCTTACAGACGCTTGGTCACGCTGCGCTCCAATAACTGAGGCAGTCCGTGAGTGTCCGGTATATGCGGAGATAAGCCCCGCCTCTTCCGGACATCACGTCTGCCAATAGTGAAGACTAAAGGGAGATTGCCAGGACGCAGACATGCCCCGCCCCACAGCGGGAACTACCATACCCAGAAGGCAGCGCTGGTGGGAGGCGGAGAGGGGAGGAGATTCATCCAAATCTCTCCACCAATATGCGGCTGGGAGAGCCCAGCAAATTACGCCCCACGAGCGTTGACCCGAAGTGCCCGGCTTTAAATTTTTCTGCCAGGCACACTGGTATGGTGAAGGCCAATCTGCCCCCAAACGTTTCCAATCGTGGGGCGGAGCACCGCCATCCAGTCAAAACACCCTAGAAAACATCCCTCCAAAACGTTGCCTGTTTAATATGACAGTCTGTGATTAAATTCATAACAGAGCTTTGGATGGTGCCGGCTTCACTTCTTCATTGATTGAATATCAATGAAAAATGTGCGGTTCCTACAGCCGATCTGTTCTTTTGTTGTAGATATCCGTGAAAATGGATGAAAAGGACATACCCATGGAACGATTACCAATATTTAGATCCATATTTTTCAGTGTGCCCAATCTCCTTACAATCCCATCATCTTCTCGATCAGGAATAGGGTCTGAAGTAAAAAAAATTGCCGGCCGGGCACCCACTTGTGTTTACAAATTACTCTCAAAAGGCTGAGAAGGATTTTGTAATGTAAAAGTGGAGCGATTTGTGGAGCAATTTAGAGCCCTGCTTTCCCCTATTAAATTGCTCGGAAAATGCTGCAGGCGGAGCAATTGCGATTTCGGCAAACCGCTCCGGTGAGTTCACCTATATTACAGCAAAGGTGAAGAAAAATTAAACTTATGAGATTATTTATTTATTGTATTTATAAAGCGCCAACATATTACGCAGCGCTGATGATGAATTGTATGTGTAGTACAGCTAAAAAATAGAACATGAGTAGCAAAGAAAAGAGTCTCATTCTTTTCCAGTACAGGAAGAGTTAAAAACCTCCAGTTGTTATCTATGAAAAAGAGCTTCTCTGGGTCAAAGGCAGTTCTATTTTCGGAAGCACTTCAACAGCCAACAAACAGTGAGAGACAGCTTGGGATAAGGTTTTACTGCAGGAAAGTTCAAATTGTCATTATTTCTGCTTTGGTTTATAGCTTAAAAGACAGAGTGTGGTTTTAAAACTGCAACTGTAACAGTATGATGCAATGTTATAAAAAAAAAAAGCTACAGTATATAACTGAAAATAAAAATATGAGACTCTTTTCTTTGCTACTAATGTTCTATTCATTATCCATACTACACATACAAATCATTATACCATCTTTCCCCGAAAATAAGACAGTGTCTTATATTAATTTTTGCTCTAAAAGATGTGCTAGGGCTTATTTTCAGGGGATGTCTTATATTTCTACTAGGAAGTGTCTCTCAGCAGAACATTTCCTGTTCCTTTGTACTGTGATGTTCATGGATTTGAAAGTATGCTACTGTGCTGATCAGGCACCTGCCCTGTCTTCCCTGCGCACAGCTGATAACCATGCTGTGTGCTGGGATGACAGGATCAGTGCCTGATTGGCACTGCACTGCTGTGTCCCCGCTTACTGGCTGCCTCCTCCTCCTCTTTAACTTTCGCTAGGGCTTATTTTTGGGGTAGGGCTTATATTTGAAGCATGCACAAAATTCCAGCTAGGGCTTATTTTCAGGGTAGGTCTTATTTTCAAGGAAAGAGGGTATCATAAGTTTCACTTCAGGTTTGCTTTAACTTTCATTAGCCTAGCGTTTTGGAATCGCCAGCTATTCCGAGACGTGGCTAATGCTGGGCATACACGCTTCATTTTCTGGCGCTCAAATTGACGCTCGATTCTGCAGTCGCTTATCTTATCGTCCGCTCGTTTTTCTTATTTTTTTCCATTCACTTCTGTCAGAAAGCGAGCGGCAAAAGGATCGAAAGGGAGATCGGACATGTCGGAAATTATCTATCGAACCATCTAATCACCTGAAAAACGAACCGTGAATTCCCAGCATTAAACACTCTAGTGAGCCGTAGCCCTTCCTCTGTAAATGATGATTTTCACTCACGCTAATTGCTTTATATCTCCTGACAGAGGGCGTTCTGCCGGTTTGCGTCTGTCCTCCGGGGTACACTGGCAGTGGATACGGACCCAGCGGCTGCCAGTCTGTTAGCGATATCTGCCAGAAGCAGAATCCCTGTGTGAACGGCGTGTGCAAGGTGAGATTCTGTACTGCCCTACTGCATTTATTTAAAAAACAAAAATTGCTGTAGGTAAACCACATGACTGCTACGACGGTGGTCTGATATAACCCATGTGAGGGCAGCACATTGTTACCCTTTAACTATTAATAAATGGGGGATCACTATTGCCATACATGGAGCCACAAACACACAGATCTGATTTCTTTTGTTTTTGTTTTTATTCCAAAAACATCCTGAAATTCCCGTCTCCTGATTGGCGGGTGCAGCCCGGTATCCTGGACTACACATGCGAATGTCATTCAGGGTGGACGGGAGCCAACTGCAGCGAGAACCTCAATGAGTGCTCCAGTAACCCGTGTCAGAATGGCGGCATCTGCCTGGACGGGACGGACGGCTACACGTGTAACTGCAGCAGCGGCTGGACCGGCTTCCACTGTGAGACGCAGACACAAGGTACGGGGCTGGCTGGTCCTCTATGTATAAGGGGTTTTAACTTTATAGGGAAGGGACATTGGAGGAGATTTATCAACGCATTAACAACAGTTTTTTCTTCTAAATCTGTTCTAACCAGCAGGGAGAACAGTTCTGCATGATAATAAGAACCTTCTTAAATCCTAGGTAATAGTGACAATTTAGCATGAATTTCTAGAGCTGCACTACAGTTAAGAAAAGTGCAAATCCATCCCTATACTGGCGCCGATTAAGAAGTGCTTGATAGCAGTTCTACGGGTATAGAACTGCAGGCTAGACATGATTGCAGAGTGCAGGCTAGACATGATTTGTGATGTGCTCCTCCCCCTGCTGAATTCCTCCTCAGAGCCTGCTGCTATCAATATAGCAGGTGTGTTGGTTACCTCAGCAACAGCAATTCCCCTCACACACTGCACTGTCTTAGAGACCTTCCTAGCTCCTCCTATTTTACAACAGTTTTAGAAGGAATCTGCACTGTCTAATGATTTCGTAAGATGTCTGAGACCGTTCTGCATGGATTTCTAAAAACCTACCAATATTTTGTCTCAGACACTCTTAATAAACCTGGCCCTCAGTTCTTAAATTGAACCCTAGATGGACCTCGGGTCAGAAATCAAATGTCCTCCGAATCACCGCTGCCTGGGACCCTCCTGCACACAACAGTCGTACTCCTCTTCATGCACGAGTGCAGCCTTGCTGCACCTGCCCAAGCACAGCCGTGCCTGTGCAGTATCTCGTGCCACTCCGCCTTTCTGCCCTGGTGCCCCACACTTGTGCTTGAAGAGGGACGTGACTGGGAGCTTGAAAGCTTTTGTCTGATTACTTTGGGGGGAGGCAATTGACAGCGGTGGACCGAAGAACAGTGTGTTCTCTTTGTGTAAACTTTATAGGGATCTAACCATCTTTCTTTTCTGCAGTTTGTCCTGGTTTCTAATAGCTGTAGGAGCTGCCATTTTCCACTCTTCCCTTCCCTCTGCTTTTATTTTTCCAGGGGAAGATGTGAATGTAATTAAGTGTGACTTCTCTAAACTGTTTGAAGTACAGTGTCATATCCTTCCTCCCCACTCCTTAGGAAAACTTTTGTCTGCTCATTGCTACTACTAACTTCAGCATTCCTTATCTGCCTGTTCTTTCTGCGGAATGCAGGCCGTGGAAGTAGAGCAATAAAAGCCTCTAACAAACATTTAAATGTAAAAAGAAGAGATAGAATAGAATTTCTTCAGTAATGGGCCACATTGTTAACATGCATTTTTAATGTGCTATTGAGATGCCCTGGGGCTAAAAATGCTGCTCTATTCACTTTAACCGGGGGGGGGGGAGGCAAATAAAAAAAATGTAATACAGTTTTTGTTGATTGCTCCTTGGCATGCATCACTTGATTATATTTAGCTAAATAAAACATGTCCCACATGAAAGAAAAGTGTGCAGCATGGAAAATAAAAAATATGCAACGTGTGTTTTGGAATAACAAATATAAAAGTACTTAAGGAGAATCTGTACTCTAAAATTCTTACAACAAAAAGCATACCATTCTATTCATTATGTTCTCCTGGGCCCCTCTATGCTGTTTCTGCCACTTCCTGCTGCAATCCTGGCTTGTAATTGCCAGTTTTATGCACTGTTTACAAACAAAAGACATGGCTTGTGATAGGCTCAGAGAAGCTCAGTCTGTGACTCACACAGCCTGCAGGGGGCCTGGAGAGGGTGTGTATAGCTTCTATGCAATCACAAGCACATTCCAGTCTGACTGCCTCAGCCCGACAGAGCTGACAGAGGAAAGAAGATTAGATCATATAACAGAGATAATACAGTCACTGTGCAAGTAGGAAAGGCTGCAGTAAGACACACCACATTAGAACAGGCATATAAACTTATAGGACAGAAGAAATAAGGATGAACATTTTGTTACAGAGTCTCTTTAAACAGAAAAAAAAAATCACAAGAACGAACAATAGTCAGAGAGCCCCACACATTAAAGAGGAACTGTAACCCAGGATTGAACTTCATCCCAAACAGTAGCTGATGCCCCCTTTCCCATGAGAAATGTTTACCTTTTCTCCCATAGATTATCAGTGGGGTCTGTGTGGTTGATATCGTGGTGAAACCCCTCCTACAGTGTGATGTCAGGACCTAGGTCCCTACAGTTTCCTGTCTGTGAGACTTGTTGCATTGTGGGAAATAACAGCTGTTTCCAACTGCCAAGCAACCGGTATCTCCCTCCGTGCCTATGTATATCTATAAGGGAAAAAAAACTTTTAGCCCATCATATTTTTAGGGGGCGTGGTTATAAATAATAGCAGTTGGTGCTGTCTATTTTTTCTTTCTTGTCTGCCAGCAGTAAAGATGATGACATGCAGGCTCATACAGACCAAACAACATAAACAAATGACATGGCGAATATCAATCATTTCTTATCTCTCTTCTATTTTTTTACCTTTTCACTTTGCAATGTACGGATTCATTTTTTCCCCCTATTTTGCTTAGGTTCCTTTTTAATCAAATCTGTTTCTTTTCATTCAGCTTGTGGAGGTGTTTTAACTAATTTGAATGGAACGTTAAGCTACCCCAACAATCCAGGCAATGACTCTTATGGGCCATCGGTGAACTGTTTGTGGGTGATACGCACTGAATCAGACAAGGTGAGAAGCAATGGAAAGTCATGATATTGTGATGCACACAATGGCTAAATAACCTGGCAAACAGGGATGGTTATTTTATATATTGACATAAATAAATACAGAGGGGTTGCAGCACACAAGAGGAAAACAGTGACAGGGGCTCTTGGTTACGCTTTAACGACCTGGTGAGTCCTACTCTAACCATGCAAAAATGCTAGTTTTTATTAGCGTTCTTGTGGGAAACGTTCCAAAAACCAGAGAGTCAACTAAATGTGGAAAAGGAAATTATTAGTCTTATTTGGGGTAACTGAAAGATGGGCAGAAAGAGGTATGGCATACATTTAAAATTGCTGTGGCGCAGCTCTCCCTTATCTGTGACTAAGCAAAAGTTGTAATTTGATCAGGGAGCTTGTTGGTAAATGCAGGATGTTAACCCTATGTCTGCTTCCATGAAAGCAGAAAGTAGACACACTGCAGATAAATTGCAGGAGTTCTGTAAGCTGTAAAAAAGTTACAAAGGTTATTATGCTGTTGTGTATCTTTTAGGGCAGAGAGGAAGTTCTGAGTTCAGGTCCACTTTAAAGGGGAACTGAAGAGAGAGGTATATGGAGGCTGTCATGTTTATTTCCTTTTAATCAATACCAGTTGCCTGGCAGCCCTGCTGGTCTATTTCTCTGCAGTAGTATCTGATTAAAACCAGAAACAAGCATGCAGCTAGTCTTGTCAGATCAGACTTATAAGTCTGAACCACTGAAACACCTAATCTGCTGCATGCTTGTTCAGGGGCTATTGCTAATAGTAATAGAGGCAGAGGATCAGCAGGGCTGCCAGGCAACTGGTATTGTCTAAAAGGAAATAAACATGACAGCCCCCATATACCTCTCTCTTCAGTTCCCCTTTAAGACAGGATTGTTTTTACCTGAGCAATACAGGAATGTACTTTTGGGAACCACTGACGCTATTAACACTCAAACAAATGTTTTTTCCTTCATTTAAGGGTCTTGGCTCTCCCTCTGATTCTTACACATTGTACCTGTTTTGGGTATTTCCTCCAGCAATCTCGTCCAATCACAACTTCACATCCCCAGCTTGGACGGCTTTTCTGGCCACCGGTATAACGGCCTCCGTTGTTCCACGTTTCCATGGCCCTAAATATTTAACCATCGTTATATTAAAATGAGCTTTTCGCCTCCAGAGGACACTTATTTATTGGCTAGTGCGAGTCTTCATAAAACCCAAATACATCTATTTGTTCTGTTTTGTTTTGCTGACTCTCTTCGTACTTTTTCTCCGTATGTTTTTACAATCTGGCAGCTTTGGTGCTTTTCTGTTGCCCTGGGATAGAACACAACATTACTGGGGTCAGAAATAACATAAACAACTCTGCCTGACCACATACAGGACATATTAAAAGCCACAAAATGAGGGTAGGAATAAAATAAATAAGATGTTCTTATGGAAACCTGAGATGCCAAAAAAATAAAAAAATATATACATACCTGGGGCTCCCTCCAGCCCCCTTCAGGCTGATCGTTCTCTCGCCGTCTTCCCACGCTGCCTGGATTGGAGGAGGCCCGGTAATTCCGCCAGTCGGGGTGTACTATGCATGCGTGGCCCGGGTGCGCACGCGTACCCCATTGCGCTCCTGTTGCTGGGAGCATTCTGTGACTGCATGCTACTACTGCGCAAGTGCAGAGCGCTCCATGGGAGAGCGATGGGGGAGAACGCGCGGCCGGTGTTGTGTCTGATTACGCTGCCTGCTGATTTGCGCTGCCCCGCATGCGCAGTAGGAGACTGTGCGGCCACAGTTCCTATTTGATTATGCTGCTGATGGTAAAATACTAAATATCTCTGCTTCTTCACATTCTACACTCCCCACATTTTCAGGGTAGGCAGGAGTACCCCCCCCCCCCCCCCCGAACTACCTCTATGCCAAATTGCAGCCCCCGACACCCACTGGTTCCCGAGATAGGTTTCTCTAATTTAACTCCTGAACCAGCGGGGCTCAGGGGCTGCAATTTGGCATAGAGGTCGTTCGGGGGATCCTCTCCCTACCCTGAAAATTTGGTGAGTGTATGATGTGTGGAAGCGGAGATATTTATTATGTTACCTTCAGCAGCATAATTAACTTCACACTGAGCATGCGTGCTACTCAGTGTGGAAGGGAGCTTCCGGGCAGCGCAATCAGACATTACACCGGCCTGTGATGACTGACAGAATTACCAGGCTTCCTAGCGTAGGATCTAGGCTGCATTGGAAGACTGCGAGGGCCTGATGGCCTGTGGGGCTGGAGGAAGCCCCAGGTATTTATAATTTTATTTTCAAAATAATTTTTAAAGAGGAACTGTAGTCAAAATAACATGAATAAAATTGCTTTTTTTTTTTTTTTTTTTACAAAATTGAGTACTTGCATATTTTTCGATCCACAATTTCGGCATTGTCCTGTTTTATTCCAGTTGCTCTCAGTAGTGAGAACTAATCCTGATTTGAAAGTCGAAGGTCTTGGCATTTATCATGCGAGAGGAGTCCGCATAATAAACAGCCTAGGCTAAAGGTGCATACACGCATCCGAATTAATGCCTGATAGTCCATTTAGTTTAGTCTTTTGAACGACTTTAAGAGTGAACAAGTCGTTCAAACGTCCCGAACAACAAAGCGGCCGATAAACTAATTTATTGTACATGTAGTTTAACCAACTTGCTAATAGACAATGGACTGGATGGAACAAACGACTATAGGTTTGCACGTCTATTAGTCGGTCAAATAACTAGAAGTTGTTTGTACGCATGCACTGACCGATAGTTGTCCCAACTGATCCGCAGACCGCAAGTTGGATCGGGCAAACCGCCTCTTATCAGTTGGTCGTTTAGGCGTCCACACGTCCAACTTATCATCCAGCCAACAAGTTTGAACGGAAACATTGGACATGTGTACGATCCATTGGAAACATTGGACATGTGTACGATCCTTAAAGGGAATGTCCAGGCTGCAAAATAAATTGACATCTACTTACCCAGGTCTTCCTCCAGCCCCCAGCAGCTGCTATGTCCCTCGCCGCAGCTCTGCAATCAGCCGCTGGCTCCCGGTCCCCGACCATCTACTGAGCTTGCGTGAGCACCGCTCTCAATCACTCGCACGTGGTGTGGAGTGTACTGTGCAAGCGCAGTAGTTCTGTCCATGTGCAGTACACTCCACACCACATGCTAGTGATTGACAGTTGTGCTCGCGCAGGCTCAATAGTTCTGCACCGTCGGGAACTGGGAGCCAGTGGCTGAGAGCAGAGCTGTGGCGAGGGACCTAGCAGCTGCTGGGGGCTGGAGGAAGCTCCAGTGGGTAAGAAGATGTCATGTAGCTTCAGGAAGTGTTTCGGACACAGAAACCAGGATATTTAACATAAAACTTGGTATCTTGAAGAATATACTGCATTCCACTATATGTCGTTACCGTTCCTCATTAATTATGCATAACAAAATGTTTTTTTTGTTCCAAATTAAAGAAAGAAAATATCTGCTTTTCTCCTCCTTAAAGGTGGCCACACACACCATACAATTTTTTACATTTCTTTTCAATTCAAGAATTATAAACAATTTTTTTTGATTGATTGTAACATTTGAAAAATCTGACCAATGTACCACACGTGTTCAGTTTTTTTATATATAAAAAAAATGATTGAAAACTCTGAAAAACTTTGCATACGCAGTACGGAACTACCCATCTATGGGAGCACTCGGGCTTCCAAAGCTTTCCAGTTCCCTGGATGTTAGGTCAACTCAAAAAACTTCCTCTGCAATATGTTTTTTCAGTCAACAAGGTCCAGTATATTTCATGTCTATCATATTACATCTCTTTTTTTCTTCTAGATCCTGCGCATCACCTTCCCTTATTTCAAGCTGCAGATGAGTCAAAGATGCACTTTTGAATTTCTACAAATCCATGATGGAGACTCGATATCAGCCCACATGCTGAAAAGGTTCTGTGGTAGTACCGCCCCCGAGGAACTGTTCAGCTCCCACAATTCCTTGTTTCTTTGGTTTCAAACAGATGATGAAGTCAAAACTGGTGGATTTCAGATCAACTGGGAGTCTCGTCAACCAGGTAGCAAATCTTTGTTATTTTAGCTTACAGGTCACCCAGTTACGTTATGGAAAACTAACAGGATTTTCTGCAGTCAGGTAAAAGGAACACCACATCTCTATACTGCAAGTAAAGCATAATTCAGTTTTACCTCAGTAGCGGGAAACCTCTGGGTGGATCCTCCTAAAGTCCACTGTTCCAGCGCAAGGTCCCTCTATACCTACTCGACTTGTGCCAGTTAAATAGGTTTCTTCTAGTTACGAGCATGGGCGAGGGCATCTGGGCATGTGCAAGTACATTTTGTGCATGCCCATAAGCAGCTTCGTTCTACTGAGGACCTTATTCGAGCATGCCCAGTTCAGATGCAGTTGTCCTAATTGTTTTGAAATCACAACCTATCAGCGTTAGAAGTTTTACACGCTCTTGTTAGCCAGCTGACTGACTGGCTTCCCTATTTGAATGAACCAGATGATAAGCAGAGACATAGGAGGATATTTGAATTACAGCTTCAAGAACAATATTTTTATCTGTAAAGACACAAATGCTAGATATCTGATTAAACATTTCCACTAAACATTGTGTGTACAGCATGGGGTGTAATATGCGTACCTGAATTCTTAACCCTTACAGTGAAAAAAAAAAAGAACACAGCCTAGTTCTATGCATTAATACAAACTAATTTTTTATCTCATTATAGAATCACTTGTCAGCTCAGGTACCCTTTAAGACCATGATAGATGACTTCAGGACATAAGATAGGAACACACAGATGACTCCTTTTTTGTCTTTCCTTGACCTATAAAAAGGAATGACTTGCAGGAGCCAAGCTATTAACCTGAAGTTACGTATTATTGGCCAAAATGTACATGGAGGTGACTACAAGGGATGGCCAATGAGATGTTAATAATTCCAAAGTGAAGTAAATTTTATGCAAATGTATGCAGATTAGAAATGGACCAATTAAGTGCAGTAGATTCTGGGATGCATAAATTTACATAAAATTAGCATGGCATTTACTAAAATTATTAGCCCATTTCTAGTGATGACATATGGCAATGTTTGACATGATGTCCTTGTAGTAATACATGTGATATGGATTTCTGTGCTCTGCTAATAAGCTTTTCTCTTGGATTTTCTTGTAGGAGCAGGGCAGTTTCTAGGCTAAATTGCACCCAGGGCAAGGGTGTAAAAATTGTGCCCCCTTCCCCAAAGCCCCCCCCCCCCTTGTGGGCTTGCAAACACTTAAGGGGCCCATACACCTAACGATTTTCCCGCCGATATACAGCCGATCCGATCACAGTGATCGAATCGGCTGTGAAATCGCCACGCACACCGCTGACAGAACGATCGATTTCTGTCCGAAATCGATCGTTCCCGTCGATTCCCGTTGATCCATCCGTGCGGAAGATTTTTCTCAATCGCCGGCGGGTCGGGATTGCGTCGATAGCGGCGTTCGAATGCCCGACGACCGACGCAATACAGCGGGTACACATTACCTGCTCCGGCCGGCGTGAGTCCCCTGGTCTCTGCTGTCTTCTTCTCTGCTCCGGACCGTTCCTGCAGCTACACAGAACTTCCTGGCCCGGCAGGAAGTTTAAACAGTAGTGCTCCCTCTACTGTTTAAACTTGCCCTGGACAGAAAGTTCAGTAGCTGAAGGAACGGTCCGGAGCAGAGAAGAAGACAGCGGACCAGGGGACTCGCTCCGGCCAGAACAGGTAATATATGCAGGGGGGGGGGGGGGGCGGCAGCAGCGGCAGCTCCACAGATCGTGATCAGTTTCAGGCTGAAATCAATTCACAATCTGTTTGCAGTAAGGTGGCCATACGATCCCACTCTGATCAGATTCGATCAGAGAGGGATCTATCTGTTGGTTGAATCTGATGGCAAATCGACCATTGTATGGCCACCTTTACTCTTTAGGGACAGTCACACAGCCACAGGTCACAAGTAGATCTGCCTACTTACTAGTGACCAGCCGCTCATCCAGGAGGAAGCAGGGACCAGGAAAACACACAGGTGAAGAGAGCCCGGAAAGCCGACTCCTCCATGGGCGCCGCGCACTGACAGCCTGCAGTACCGCTACAGGACAGCAGGTGTCATCACGCGGTGGTGACGTGATGATGACTTGACATCTGACGCAGGCAGCCTGGGAGGAGTCAAGGAAGGTGATCACCCTGGTAATCTTCTTTCTTCTTCCATTTGGCTGCACCGCATGTCACCAGCTCCCTAGCGGTTATAACCTTCTGCCTGCGCCCCCCTTCTTCTACTTGCGGTCTGTGCCCAGGGTGGTTGCCCTGCCTGCACTGCCCATGAAACGGCCCTGCGTAGGTGATATGTTCACATGTTGTCAATAAAATGCCCTTTTAGACCACCAGCAAGCAAGAAAATAATACTTTTCAGAGTAAGGATGGTCGGAAAATTTTCATAGAATACCGCTTCCAATTTTCCGATTGTAAATGGGCTTACCGCAGCGGTGATTGGTTTCAGAGATCGAAAATTCTACGGAAATACCACATTACCGCAACTCAGAAATGTTAGCGAATCACAGAGCTCAAAAATATTGGACCAATCATGGGCTGCAGAATATTTCCATGGAAATCAGAATATCGTGGACATTTGGAAATTTTAGCCCAATCACAGGACTCGGAAATACTCGGTAGTATTGGACCAGTCCATGCGGAGGTTTACCGTGGAAATTGAAATACTACGGAAATTTTAAACCAATCACAAGACTCGGCTACTACCGAGTCACCGAGTCTTGTGATTGGTCGAAAATTTCCACTGTATTTCAATTTCTGTGGTAACTTGCCGCATTCTTTTACCTTGGAATACAGAAAAATTCTGTAGCCCATTGGTCCAATGCTTTCGACTTATTTCGACGAAGTATTTGTCCAATCGGAGAATTTGTCCAATCGGAGAATTCGGTAGTGTATCAAGGATGTGCGCATAATATTTAACATAGGATCTGCAAAACAACTTTTTTAAAAAAAAATTACATAACTTTATTTACAAAAATGACAAAAAAAAGCCACTTTCTGCGGTAATCGGTCTTGGAAATGTGAATTTCTGCGGAAATTCGCAAAATCGGTAAGCGGCATTTTGGGAAATGGGGATTTCTGACAATCCCTTTTGGAAAGTACTTTTTTGCCTACGTTTTGGTACTTGCAAAGTGCTGAAAACTTATTTTAAAGTGAAGCTGAAAAATTATCTCGTAGGAGAAAACTCAAGAGTAAAAGTTAATTGAGTAAGGTGGTCCCAAGACTGCTTGCTGAAATCACATTATATTTTTCTGCAGACTGTGGAGGTGAGATGTCAGAACCTTTTGGAGTTATAAACTCTCCTGGCTACCCTGGTAATTATCCGCCTAACCGAGACTGCTACTGGAGAATCTCTGCTGAGCCCGGACTTTTCATCACATTTGCCTTTGGCCTCCTGAGTCTGGAGAACCACACAACCTGTGACAATGACTATCTTGAGGTATGGACTGTCACGTGCTTCATTGTCTGTTATTTATTTTTGTTGATATTTGTGATAGTTGTGAGAGGGGAGTAATGGAGTTGAGATGAGCCATAGACTCCCCTGGTAGGGCAGCAACAAGCATCCTGGGACCAATACACCTTTGAGTTGATTGTGGTCGTATAAAGGGGCTACTTGGATGCAACAGGAACATACAAATAACCATGAAAGCCATGAAATATTCATGTCAAATTAGAAATTCCTCTTGAATTCTCTCACCTTACTTATTTTTAATTGAAGCTAAGAAGACATCATTTATGAGATAAATTGACAATCTGTCCTTCAACATTTACTGTAATTTTCATAAAAATTGGTCAGAAAAATCAGCCACTCCTGATCGACTTATAGCAATAAAAATGGGAAATTCGATCATATTTGTCACTTAGAAAACTTAAATAGAAAACGTACCATTTTTCGGTACAACTAACAGTTTTTATGGAATTGCTGTAAAATCAAATCTTTGTATTGAATCATGCGTGGACACTTTTAAAGGACACCAGAAGTGAGAGGGATACGGAGTCAATCAATCACGTGTGACATTAGTTTAACTGGATTCACAACTGCTAATGCCAGAAGGATCAGCAGGAGACTAAGAAACTGGTATTGTTTATTCTGGCGTATAAGACTACTTTTTAAGCCAGGAAAATCTAGTCAAAAGTCGGAGGTCGTCTTATACGCCGGGTGTCGTCTTATAGGGCGGGTGCTGAAACTTCCGAGCCGGACTAGAGAATCTGCGGTTCCGTATATGGTGGGGAGGAGCACAAAACATCCGCGGCCGCATCCCCGCCGTATGCAGCGACTGTATGAAAGCAGCAAGGGAGGTGCTGTACAAGTAGTCTTGGAGACAGGGATAGCTGACCTATCCAATCAGGCTTTGTATACAACAACCAGCCAATCGCCGGTAAGGTACATCGCTTGCTGTGATTGGCTGGTTGTTGTATACTGGGTACCACATACAGTACAGCTCCAGTATCTGTACCTGTTTATACAGTATAGCACCAGTATGTACAGTGCAGTATACAAATGTCCAACAGTCAAGAGGGGTAGTATTATACAGTGAGTGTATCACAAAATGTAAATTTTAACTGGAAAAGTTGGGGGTCGTCTTCCTGTTCAGTAAGCCAGCACATATTCAATAAGGAGACCTTGGGCAAGACTCCCTAACACTGCTGCTGCTTACTGAATTCACCCTAGCAGCTGCAGCTCTGGCACTTTGAGTCCACCAGGAGAAAAGCGCAATATAAATGTTATTTGTCTTGTGTGTTGATGTGATGGGACATTACGTGTTTTTACTAACTCTTAACTCTTATCAATCTTATCTCTTATCAGTCTTATCTCTTATCAGTCTTATCTCTTATCAATCTTATCTCTTATCTTGGCTTGGCTCTGAAGGAATGTGCGTCAGGCAGCCTTCAGCACTACTATATAACCGTGATGTATATAGTTTTAATAGATCTGAACTGATGCTGTTTAGTTTTTATGTAAATAAATTAGGTATAAGAGTTATGATTTAACATACTGTACATACTGATTTGGTGATTTCTAAAAACTCTTTGGTGCTTTAAAGTAGGATTGTCACCATAAAAATGAAATTCCAACAACAACTGATCTGAGTTTATTGATCTGAGTTTATGGAGCACTGGCCCTTTAGTAGTCAGTGCCAAACAGTTGCATGCTGGGGGGTTATTTTTACCTATAATATATTCCTCCTCTTCCCTTTATTTCCCTGCCTAGCTGCTTATCTGAAACACGATCCCCTGCTCACTTGTGTTTGCAAGCAAGGCTGAGGTGACTGAGAGATGAGCCAACATAAAGATTTTTTACTTACCCATAAGCACGTATGAGTCCCTCTCTGTCCTCTGTCCTCCCGCGGTCCTCCGTTTAGCAATGGGCCTCCAGTTACCAATCAGCCCCGGTAACTGGCTCAATGACGTCAGCCAGGGTCTTCTGCGCATGCCTAGGAGGTCCATGCATGCACAGAAGACGCAGACTCAAGCCAACTGAGACAGTTACTGGGGCTGATTGCGGATGAGCAGAGGACAAGGGGAGGACGGCAAGGTACTCACATGTGCTTATGGGGCTGGAGGAAGCTCCAGGTAAGTAAAAAATCTTTATGTTGGCTCATCTCTGAGTCTCTTTAACTGTCTGCCCTTGTATCACAAGCCTCTAATGACAAATAAGTCTGTTATTCTAATATATCTGATATTTTCTTGTTAATGTTTGGTGTTTTTTTCCAATAGATCAGAGATGGTCTGGAGATGGAAGATCCTGTCCTCGGAAAATACTGCAGCACGTTGTCTCCACCTCCTCTTCACACCTCCGGCCCATGCGCCTTGGTTCATTTCCATTCTGACGGAACCCTGACGGACAAGGGCTTCCATATGACTTACACTACACAGCCCTGTGAGTAAGAGCAGAGCAGCATAAAATGTGTAGGTTCTCAGAGCAGAGCAGCATATGATGTGTAGGTTCTCAGAGCAGAGCAGCATATGATGTGCAGGTTCTCAGAGCAGAGCAGCATATGATGTGTAGGTTCTCAGAGAAGAGCAGCATATGATGTGTAGGTTCTCAGAGCAGAGCAGCATATGATGTGCAGGTTCTCAGAGAAGAGCAGCAAATACATCATAGCAGCATATGATGTGTAGGTTCTCAGAGCAGAGCAGCATATGATGTGCAGGTTCTCATAGCAGAGCAGCATATGATGTGTAGGTTCTCAGAGAAGAGCAGCATATGATGTGTAGGTTCTCAGAGAAGAGCAGCATATGATGTGTAGGTTCTCAGAGCAGAGCAGCATATGATGTGTAGGTTCTCAGAGAAGAGCAGCATATGATGTGTAGGTTCTCAGAGCAGAGCAGCATATGATGTGTAGGTTCTCAGAGAAGAGCAGCATATGATGTGTAGGTTCTCAGAGCAGAGCAGCATATGATGTGTAGGTTCTCAGAGCAGAGCAGCATATGATGTGCAGGTTCTCATAGCAGAGCAGCATATGATGTGTAGGTTCTCAGAGCAGAGCAGCATATGATGTGTAGGTTCTCAGAGCAGAGCAGCATATGATGTGTAGGTTCTCAGAGAAGAGCAGCATATGATGTGCAGGTTCTCAGAGCAGAGCAGCATATGATGTGTAGGTTCTCAGAGAAGAGCAGCATATGATGTGTAGGTTCTCAGAGCAGAGCAGCATATGATGTGCAGGTTCTCAGAGAAGAGCAGCATATACATCATAGCAGCATATGATGTGTAGGTTCTCAGAGCAGAGCAGCATATGATGTGCAGGTTCTCATAGCAGAGCAGCATATGATGTGTAGGTTCTCAGAGAAGAGCAGCATATGATGTGTAGGTTCTCAGAGAAGAGCAGCATATGATGCGTAGGTTCTCAGAGAAGAGCAGCATATGATGTGTAGGTTCTCAGAGCAGAGCAGCATATGATGTGTAGGTTCTCAGAGAAGAGCAGCATATGATGTGTAGGTTCTCAGAGCAGAGCAGCATATGATGTGTAGGTTCTCAGAGAAGAGCAGCATATGATGTGTAGGTTCTCAGAGAAGAGCAGCATATGATGTGTAGGTTCTCAGAGCAGAGCAGCATATGATGTGTAGGTTCTCATAGCAGAGCAGCATATGATGTGTAGGTTCTCAGAGAAGAGCAGCATATGATGTGTAGGTTCTCAGAGAAGAGCAGCATATGATGTGTAGGTTCTCAGAGCAGAGCAGCATATGATGTGCAGGTTCTCAGAGAAGAGCAGCATATGATGTGTAGGTTCTCAGAGAAGAGCAGCATATGATGTGTAGGTTCTCAGAGAAGAGCAGCATATGATGTGTAGGTTCTCAGAGCAGAGCAGCATATGATGTGTAGGTTCTCATAGCAGAGCAGCATATGATGTGTAGGTTCTCAGAGAAGAGCAGCATATGATGCGTAGGTTCTCAGAGAAGAGCAGCATATGATGTGTAGGTTCTCATAGCAGAGCAGCATATGATGGGTAGGTTCTCAGAGCAGAGCAGCATATGATGTGCAGGTTCTCAGAGAAGAGCAGCATATACATCATAGCAGCATATGATGTGTAGGTTCTCAGAGCAGAGCAGCATATGATGTGCAGGTTCTCAGAGAAGAGCAGCATATGATGTGTAGGTTCTCAGAGCAGAGCAGCATATGATGTGCAGGTTCTCAGAGAAGAGCAGCATATGATGTGTAGGTTCTCAGAGAAGAGCAGCATATGATGTGTAGGTTCTCAGAGAAGAGCAACATATGATGTGTAGGTTCTCAGAGCAGAGCAGCATATGATGTGTAGGTTCTCATAGCAGAGCAGCATATGATGTGTAGGTTCTCAGAGAAGAGCAGCATATGATGCGTAGGTTCTCAGAGAAGAGCAGCATATGATGTGTAGGTTCTCATAGCAGAGCAGCATATGATGGGTAGGTTCTCAGAGCAGAGCAGCATATGATGTGCAGGTTCTCAGAGAAGAGCAGCATATACATCATAGCAGCATATGATGTGTAGGTTCTCAGAGCAGAGCAGCATATGATGTGCAGGTTCTCATAGCAGAGCAGCATATGATGTGTAGGTTCTCAGAGAAGAGCAGCATATGATGTGTAGGTTCTCAGAGAAGAGCAGCATATGATGTGTAGGTTCTCAGAGCAGAGCAGCATATGATGTGCAGGTTCTCAGAGAAGAGCAGCATATGATGTGTAGGTTCTCAGAGAAGAGCAGCATATGATGTGTAGGTTCTCAGAGAAGAGCAGCATATGATGTGTAGGTTCTCAGAGCAGAGCAGCATATGATGTGTAGGTTCTCATAGCAGAGCAGCATATGATGGGTAGGTTCTCAGAGCAGAGCAGCATATGATGTGTAGGTTCTCAGAGCAGAGCAGCATATGATGTGCAGGTTCTCAGAGAAGAGCAGCATATGATGTGTAGGTTCTCAGAGAAGAGCAGCATATGATGTGTAGGTTCTCAGAGAAGAGCAGCATATGATGTGTAGGTTCTCAGAGCAGAGCAGCATATGATGTGTAGGTTCTCATAGCAGAGCAGCATATGATGTGTAGGTTCTCAGAGAAGAGCAGCATATGATGCGTAGGTTCTCAGAGAAGAGCAGCATATGATGTGTAGGTTCTCATAGCAGAGCAGCATATGATGTGTAGGTTCTCAGAGCAGAGCAGCATATGATGTGCAGGTTCTCAGAGAAGAGCAGCATATGATGTGTAGGTTCTCAGAGAAGAGCAGCATATGATGTGTAGGTTCTCAGAGAAGAGCAGCATATGATGTGTAGGTTCTCAGAGCAGAGCAGCATATGATGTGTAGGTTCTCATAGCAGAGCAGCATATGATGTGTAGGTTCTCAGAGAAGAGCAGCATATGATGTGTAGGTTCTCAGAGAAGAGCAGCATATGATGTGTAGGTTCTCAGAGCAGAGCAGCATATGATGTGCAGGTTCTCATAGCAGAGCAGCATATGATGTGTAGGTTCTCAGAGAAGAGCAGCATATGATGTGTAGGTTCTCAGAGCAGAGCAGCATATGATGTGTAGGTTCTCAGAGCAGAGCAGCATATGATGTGTAGGTTCTCAGAGAAGAGCAGCATATGATGTGTAGGTTCTCAGAGAAGAGCAGCATATGATGTGTAGGTTCTCAGAGCAGAGCAGCATATGATGTGTAGGTTCTCATAGCAGAGCAGCATATGATGTGTAGGTTCTCAGAGAAGAGCAGCATATGATGTGTAGGTTCTCAGAGCAGAGCAGCATATGATGTGCAGGTTCTCATAGCAGAGCAGCATATGATGTGTAGGTTCTCAGAGAAGAGCAGCATATGATGTGTAGGTTCTCAGAGAAGAGCAGCATATGATGTGTAGGTTCTCAGAGCAGAGCAGCATATGATGTGTAGGTTCTCATAGCAGAGCAGCATATGATGTGTAGGTTCTCAGAGAAGAGCAGCATATGATGTGTAGGTTCTCAGAGAAGAGCAGCATATGATGTGTAGGTTCTCAGAGAAGAGCAGCATATGATGTGTAGGTTCTCAGAGCAGAGCAGCATATGATGTGTAGGTTCTCATAGCAGAGCAGCATATGATGTGTAGGTTCTCAGAGAAGAGCAGCATATGATGTGTAGGTTCTCAGAGAAGAGCAGCATATGATGTGTAGGTTCTCAGAGCAGAGCAGCATATGATGTGCAGGTTCTCATAGCAGAGCAGCATATGATGTGTAGGTTCTCAGAGAAGAGCAGCATATGATGTGTAGGTTCTCAGAGCAGAGCAGCATATGATGTGTAGGTTCTCAGAGCAGAGCAGCATATGATGTGTAGGTTCTCAGAGAAGAGCAGCATATGATGTGTAGGTTCTCAGAGAAGAGCAGCATATGATGTGTAGGTTCTCAGAGCAGAGCAGCATATGATGTGTAGGTTCTCATAGCAGAGCAGCATATGATGTGTAGGTTCTCAGAGAAGAGCAGCATATGATGTGTAGGTTCTCAGAGCAGAGCAGCATATGATGTGCAGGTTCTCAGAGAAGAGCAGCATATGATGTGTAGGTTCTCAGAGAAGAGCAGCATATGATGTGTAGGTTCTCAGAGAAGAGCAGCATATGATGTGTAGGTTCTCAGAGCAGAGCAGCATATGATGTGCAGGTTCTCATAGGAGAGCAGCATATGATGTGTAGGTTCTCAGAGAAGAGCAGCATATGATGTGTAGGTTCTCAGAGAAGAGCAGCATATGATGTGCAGATTCTCATAGCAGAGCAGCATATGATGTGTAGGTTCTCAGAGAAGAGCAGCATATGATGTGTAGGTTCTCAGAGAAGAGCAGCATATGATGTGTAGGTTCTCAGAGAAGAGCAGCATATGATGTGTAGGTTCTCAGAGCAGAGCAGCATATGATGTGCAGGTTCTCATAGCAGAGCAGCATATGATGTGTAGGTTCTCAGAGAAGAGCAGCATATGATGTGTAGGTTCTCAGAGAAGAGCAGCATATGATGTGTAGATTCTCAGAGAAGAGCAGCATATGATGTGTAGGTTCTGAGAGCAGAGCAGCATATGATGTGTAGGTTCTCAGAGCAGAGCAGCATATGATGTGCAGGTTCTCATAGCAGAGCAGCATATGATGTGTAGGTTCTCAGAGCAGAGCAGCACATGATGTGCAGGTTCTTAGAGCAGAGCAGCATATGATGTGCAGGTTCTCAGAGCAGAGCAGCATATGATGTGTAGGTTCTCAGAGAAGAGCAACATATGATGTGTAGGTTCTCAGAGAAGAGCAGCATATGATGTGTAGGTTCTCAGAGAAGAGCAGCATATGATGTGCAGGTTCTCAGAGCAGAGCAGCATATGATGTGTAGGTTCTCAGACCAGAGCAGCATATGATGTGTAGGTTCTCAGAGAAGAGCAGCATATGATGTGTAGGTTCTCAGAGCAGAGCAGCATATGATGTGTAGGTTCTCAGAGAAGAGCAGCATATGATGTGTAGGTTCTCAGAGAAGAGCAGCATATGATGTGTAGGTTCTCAGAGCAGAGCAGCATATGATGTGCAGGTTCTCATAGCAGAGCAGCATATGATGTGTAGGTTCTCAGAGCAGAGCAGCATATGATGTGCAGGTTCTCAGAGAAGAGCAGCATATGATGTGTAGGTTCTCAGAGAAAAGCAGCATATGATGTGTAGGTTCTAAGAGCAGAGCAGCATATGATGTGTAGGTTCTCAGAGCAGAGCAGCATGTGATGTGCAGGTTCTCAGAGCAGAGCAGCATATGATGTGTAGGTTCTCAGAGTAGAGCAGCATATGATGTGCAGGTTCTCAGAGCAGAGCAGCATATGATGTGTAGGTTCTCAGAGCAGAGCAGCACATGATGTGCAGGTTCTTAGAGCAGAGCAGCATATGATGTCCAGGTTCTCAGAGCAGAGCAGCATATGATGTGTATATTCTGAGAGCAGAGCAGCATATGATGTGTAGGTTCTCAGAGAAGAGAAGCATATGATGTGTAGGTTCTCAGAGAAGAGCAGCATATGATGTGTAGGTTCTCAGAGTAGAGCAGCATATGATGTGTAGGTTCTCAGAGCAGAGCAGCATATGATGTGTAGGTTCTCAGAGAAGAGCAGCATATGATGTGTAGGTTCTCAGAGAAGAGCAGCATATGATGTGTAGGTTCTCAGAGCAGAGCAGCATATGATGTGCAGGTTCTCAGAGCAGAGCAGAATATGATGTGTAGGTTCTCAGAGAAGAGCAGCATATGATGTGTAGGTTCTCAGAGAAGAGCAGCATATGATGTGTAGGTTCTCAGAGCAGAGCAGCATATGATGTGCAGGTTCTCATAGCAGAGCAGCATATGATGTGTAGGTTCTCAGAGCAGAGCAGCATATGATGTGCAGGTTCTCAGAGAAGAGCAGCATATGATGTGTAGGTTCTCAGAGAAGAGCAGCATATGATGTGTAGGTTCTCAGAGCAGAGCAGCATATGATGTGTAGGTTCTCAGAGCAGAGCAGCATATGATGTGTAGGTTCTCAGAGCAGAGCAGCATATGATGTGTAGGTTCTCAGAGCAGAGCAGCATATGATGTGTAGGTTCTCAGAGAAGAGCAGCATATGATGTGTAGGTTCTCAGAGAAGAGCAGCATATGATGTGTAGGTTCTCAGAGCAGAGCAGCATATGATGTGCAGGTTCTCATAGCAGAGCAGCATATGATGTGTAGGTTCTCAGAGCAGAGCAGCATATGATGTGCAGGTTCTCAGAGAAGAGCAGCATATGATGTGTAGGTTCTCAGAGAAGAGCAGCATATGATGTGTAGGTTCTCAGAGCAGAGCAGCATATGATGTGTAGGTTCTCAGAGCAGAGCAGCATATGATGTGTAGGTTCTCAGAGCAGAGCAGCATATGATGTGTAGGTTCTCAGAGCAGAGCAGCATATGATGTGTAGGTTCTCAGAGCAGAGCAGCATATGATGTGCAGGTTCTCAGAGAAGAGCAGCATATGATGTGCAGGTTCTCAGAGAAGAGCAGCATATACATCATAGCAGCATATGATGTGTAGGTTCTCAGAGCAGAGCAGCATATGATGTGCAGGTTCTCATAGCAGAGCAGCATATGATGTGTAGGTTCTCAGAGAAGAGCAGCATATGATGTGTAGGTTCTCAGAGAAGAGCAGCATATGATGCGTAGGTTCTCAGAGAAGAGCAGCATATGATGTGTAGGTTCTCAGAGCAGAGCAGCATATGATGTGTAGGTTCTCAGAGAAGAGCAGCATATGATGTGTAGGTTCTCAGAGAAGAGCAGCATATGATGTGTAGGTTCTCAGAGAAGAGCAGCATATGATGTGTAGGTTCTCAGAGCAGAGCAGCATATGATGTGTAGGTTCTCAGAGAAGAGCAGCATATGATGTGTAGGTTCTCAGAGCAGAGCAGCATATGATGTGCAGGTTCTCAGAGAAGAGCAGCATATGATGTGCAGGTTCTCAGAGAAGAGCAGCATATGATGTGCAGGTTCTCAGAGAAGAGCAGCATATACATCATAGCAGCATATGATGTGTAGGTTCTCAGAGCAGAGCAGCATATGATGTGCAGGTTCACATAGCAGAGCAGCATATGATGTGTAGGTTCTCAGAGAAGAGCAGCATATGATGTGTAGGTTCTCAGAGAAGAGCAGCATATGATGCGTAGGTTCTCAGAGAAGAGCAGCATATGATGTGTAGGTTCTCAGAGCAGAGCAGCATATGATGTGTAGGTTCTCAGAGAAGAGCAGCATATGATGTGTAGGTTCTCAGAGCAGAGCAGCATATGATGTGTAGGTTCTCAGAGAAGAGCAGCATATGATGTGTAGGTTCTCAGAGAAGAGCAGCATATGATGTGTAGGTTCTCAGAGCAGAGCAGCATATGATGTGTAGGTTCTCATAGCAGAGCAGCATATGATGTGTAGGTTCTCAGAGAAGAGCAGCATATGATGTGTAGGTTCTCAGAGCAGAGCAGCATATGATGTGCAGGTTCTCATAGCAGAGCAGCATATGATGTGTAGGTTCTCAGAGAAGAGCAGCATATGATGTGTAGGTTCTCAGAGAAGAGCAGCATATGATGTGTAGGTTCTCAGAGAAGAGCAGCATATGATGTGTAGGTTCTCAGAGCAGAGCAGCATATGATGTGTAGGTTCTCAGAGAAGAGCAGCATATGATGTGTAGGTTCTCAGAGCAGAGCAGCATATGATGTGCAGGTTCTCAGAGAAGAGCAGCATATGATGTGCAGGTTCTCAGAGAAGAGCAGCATATGATGTGCAGGTTCTCAGAGAAGAGCAGCATATACATCATAGCAGCATATGATGTGTAGGTTCTCAGAGCAGAGCAGCATATGATGTGCAGGTTCTCATAGCAGAGCAGCATATGATGTGTAGGTTCTCAGAGAAGAGCAGCATATGATGTGTAGGTTCTCAGAGAAGAGCAGCATATGATGCGTAGGTTCTCAGAGAAGAGCAGCATATGATGTGTAGGTTCTCAGAGCAGAGCAGCATATGATGTGTAGGTTCTCAGAGAAGAGCAGCATATGATGTGTAGGTTCTCAGAGCAGAGCAGCATATGATGTGTAGGTTCTCAGAGAAGAGCAGCATATGATGTGTAGGTTCTCAGAGAAGAGCAGCATATGATGTGTAGGTTCTCAGAGCAGAGCAGCATATGATGTGTAGGTTCTCATAGCAGAGCAGCATATGATGTGTAGGTTCTCAGAGAAGAGCAGCATATGATGTGTAGGTTCTCAGAGCAGAGCAGCATATGATGTACAGGTTCTCATAGCAGAGCAGCATATGATGTGTAGGTTCTCAGAGAAGAGTAGCATATGATGTGTAGGTTCTCAGAGAAGAGCAGCATGTGATGTGTAGGTTCTCAGAGAAGAGCAGCATATGATGTGTAGGTTCTCAGAGCAGAGCAGCATATGATGTGTAGGTTCTCAGAGAAGAGCAGCATATGATGTGTAGGTTCTCAGAGCAGAGCAGCATATGATGTGTAGGTTCTCAGAGAAGAGCAGAATATGATGTGTAGGTTCTCAGAGAAGAGCAGCATATGATGTGTAGGTTCTCAGAGCAGAGCAGCATATGATGTGTAGGTTCTCAGAGAAGAGCAGCATATGATGTGTAGGTTCTCAGAGAAGAGCAGCATATGATGTGTAGGTTCTCATAGCAGAGCAGCATATGATGTGTAGGTTCTCAGAGCAGAGCAGCATATGATGTGTAGGTTCTCAGAGAAGAGCAGCATATGATGTGTAGGTTCTCAGAGCAGAGCAGCATATGATGTGTAGGTTCTCAGAGAAGAGCAGCATATGATGTGTAGGTTCTCAGAGCAGAGCAGCATATGATGTGTAGGTTCTCAGAGAAGAGCAGCATATGATGTGTAGGTTCTCAGAGAAGAGCAGCATATGATGTGTAGGTTCTCAGAGAAGAGCAGCATATGATGTGTAGGTTCTCAGAGAAGAGCAGCATATGATGTGTAGGCTCTCAGAGCAGAGCAGCATGTGATGTGCAGGTTCTCATAGCAGAGCAGCATATGATGTGTAGGTTCTCAGAGCAGAGCAGCATATGATGTGTAGGTTCTCAGAGAAGAGCAGCATATGATGTGCAGGTTCTCAGAGCAGAGCAGCATATGATGTGTAGGTTCTCAGAGCAGAGCAGCATATGGTGTGTAGGTTTTTAGAGAAGAGCAGCATATGATGTGTAGGTTCTCAGAGCAGAGCAGCATATGATGTGTAGGTTCTCAGAGCAGAGCAGCATATGATCAGGGCCGGCCCGCTCATGAGGCGGGGTGAAACTTTTGCCTCAGGCGGCAAAATTCCAGGGGCGGCACCCGCCCGTCCGTGGGTGTGGGGAGCCGGCCGCCGAGCTGGAGGGGTAGCTGGCAGGACGGGGGTATTGGGCCTAGCGGCGGGGAGGGGGGTCGGACCCCCCCCCCCCTCCCTCGCCTGGGTCCCCCGTGCTCCGCTTCCCTCCAGCCTTAAATACAAGCAGCCGCTATGTGTAAGAGGCACGGGCGGGGAGGACTCACCTCTTCCTCGTTCCAAGCGTGCGTTCCACTGACGTCACTTCCTGCAACGCTGCAGGAAGTGACGTCAGTGGAGCGCACGCTGGGAAGAGGTGAGTGTCCTCCCCGCCCGTTCCTCTTACACATAGCGGCTGCTTGTATTTAAGGCTGGAGGGTAGCGCAGTTCGGGGGACCCAGGCGAGGGAGGGGGGGGGTACGACCCCCTCCCCGCCGCTAGGCCCAATACCCCCGTCCTGCCAGCTACCCCTCCAGCTCGGCGGCCCCCCATAGCGCGCCCCCCACCGGGGGGGGGGGGGGGGTGGCGGCGGAAAATTTTTTTTTTTGCCTCAGGCGGCAAATAGTCTAGGGCCGGCCCTGCATATGATGTGTAGGTTCTCAGAGCAGAGCAGCATATGATGTGTAGGTTCTCAGAGCAGAGCAGCATATGATGTGTAGGTTCTCAGAGAAGAGCAGCATATGATGTGTAGGTTCTCAGAGCAGAGCAGCATATGATGTGTAGGTTCTCAGAGCAGAGCAGCATATGATGTGTAGGTTCTCAGAGCAGAGCAGCATATGATGTGTAGCTTCTCAGAGCAGAGCAGCATATGATGTGTAGGTATTTAGAGCAGAGCAGCATATGATGTGTAGGTTCTCAGAGAAGAGCAGCATATGATGTGTAGGTTCTCAGAGCAGAGCAGCATATGATGTGTAGGTTCTTAGAGAAGAGCAGCATATGATGTGTGCAGGTTCGCACTGTGTTTGTGGGTCTCAACTCGCACATCATATGCTGCTCTGCTCAACAGTTTCCCCAGTTAGAAGAACTCAACTTCAGGAAAAAAACAACTTCAGTTTTGGATCGAATGGCAAACGGAATTAAATATAGCCATGATAGCCACAGTTGGAGGGGGGGGGGGGGGGGGGGGTAAGGGGTAAGGTCTGTTGTTGGCTCTAATGCTATCATCACTAGGTTTAGGCTAGAGAGTCCTTTAAGCAGGGCCAGTTCTAGTCTTTTTGCTGTCTGAGGCAAGCTTGTAAAGTTGCCCCCCCTCCCCCCAACACAATAGCACACTGGCTGGCTGAGAGTCTATAACAAACAAACTGCTCACCCAAAGACAGGCGGCTCTGTACTGCGCAAGCACGAGTGCGCTCTCATGTGCACACACACACACATGCGCAGTATGGAGACGCCCGTCTTCAGGAGCACTCAGGCTCCTGAAGACTTCCGAAGCTTCCCACGGTGGGGTACTCAAATGGGGAGCCATCGCTGCAACAAGCGGAACGTGAGAGTAGCAGGAAGGCTCTATAGGACCCAGAGGCTTCCCTCTCCTTAGGTTTCCGTACAGTTTATACTTTGATATTTTCATGCGTTTGTGTTGCAGCTGGCCCTGGTTGTGGAGGCACATTCACTGACATGGAGGGCTTCATTACATCTCCATCATGGCCTGGTGATTATACAGGAGACAAGCAATGCATCTATATTATCACACAAGCAATCGGCGACCAGCTGAACTTCAGATTCACCCATCTGGATTTGCAGAGCAGTTCTGGCTGTTCTGTGACCGTCATAGAGGTAATCTGTGTTTCTGAAATCCTGTCTACTCCTGAGAAGGATATAAAGATACATACCTTGTTAAAAAGAAGCTGTCAGCCATACTATCTCGTGCACTGTCTACGTTTTGATTTTAATGATTTTTCTACAGTAAAAAAAGAGAAAATCATTCTTAGCATTTCCCATTTTAAGTGTGGCTATTTTGAAGCTAATTCTGATATCATTTCCTCCCTTACTCTCCTCTGCCTGATTTGCCCGCCCTTTGCTATAGAAAGTGCATTGTCTCAGTATGAGAAATATTGGCCAATCAGAGAGGAACAGAGGTGTGGGAGGGGAAAACAGGAGGGGAAGAGGCTTCAGCCAATCAGGCTGCATTAGTTAAGTCTGATGGGAAGTAGAGAAGCAAAAAAGGACAACCCAGCATGCCCTACAACTTCCTTTTTGTGTACCAAATTTTGTGTGTACCAAATAAGTCAGGTAAACTGGGGAATTATCATTTATCAACAAGAAAAGTAATAGTGATTTTAATTTTTGGATTGCCCGGTTAGCATCCGTATTACTTGTTTACCAGATAGAAATAAAGAATTGATTTTTTTTATTTTATGCCGTACAGTTACACTTTAAACATGATGAATATGGTAATGCATTGTGGGCCTGTGCCTACAGCAGGATAAAAGGGGCAGCACCAAAGTAAAGTGTGATTTATTGTAGGTTGATTCACCTTTTCGCTGATTTGTTAATTGTCAGGTCTCCTCTGTACATTAATAGTAAATGCCACATCAAAAGAAAAAAAAATGAAATTGCAGGAAAATAAAAACGAAAAATGTGAATGAATGCAAATAGTGAGTGTTTCCCGAACAGGGCCATTGACTTCAATGACCAGTGCAGCTGTATGTGGCAAGAGGTGCACGGTTCCCGCAAGTGTGCTCCCTGCCTAATGTGTTTCAGCAGTTATCAGTCATGTGCGGAATCATTTATATGTGAAGAATGCAGCAGTGGCATTGTCTGTTATAAAGGAAAGAATTTAGATATATATGACAGCTTCATGTTTGGTGCGGCAGCTTTATTGTTTTGGGCCACAAAGTCATAACTACAGTAATGTTGCAGTAGCATAGCTCCCAACTGTCCCTCTTTTGGAGGGACAGTCCCTGTTTGGGAGCCCTGTCCCTCTGTCCCTCTTTCCTCCTTGTTTGTGTCTCTTTCAGGACCTTGTCCCTTTTTCTATGTAAATACATATATATATATATATATATATATATATATATATATATATATATATATATATATATATATATATATTTAACTACTAAAAAAAGAGTTTGACTCTGATATAAACTGATATATTACTAACTATAAAATGTTAATATGAAAGAAACTATGAACCAGGATAGAAGGACCAGTGTGGTTTGAATTCTAAAACAACATATTTTTCTTATAAAAATCTTTATGGTATGCGTGACTAGGGGGTGTGACGGGGCATGATAAGGGGTGTGGCAGGGGCGTGGCTTAAGTCTCAATCTTTCTCATCTCAAAAACTTGGGAGGTATGCAGTGTTTGTGCTTTGTAAAATGATTTTTTTATGTGTGGAGCACCGGCCTGCTTCCCTATCTCCTTGGTGTGCAGTATGTGGAGTGAGACTTCTGTCAATCCGTATCAAACTTTGCCATGCATTTCACCCCTGCTTATATGGTTAGTGGGTTTTATTGCTGTCTGTGCCACTGCACAGCTATGCTGCATATTTGTACCTGCCTTTGTCATGCAATGCATCAGTTGCCATGGTAGTGTCTCATCTGGTGAAGCAGGAGTGTGCATGTAGCCAGAACTGTGGTTTTATTGCTGTCTGTGTATGTTGCATGCTTGGTGAGAATCTATAGCTAAAAGTATTAGAGGCAGAGGATCAGCAGCACAGCCAGGCAAACTGGTATTGTAGAAAATGAAATAAATATGCCAGCTTCCATATCACCCTTGATTCAGGTTATTTTTAAGGAGAGTCTGAAGCCTTATAAAAATCATCTTTTTATTAGACATTTATCTTTAGCAATATCAGCAGTGCTAAAACGCCGCATTCCAGCAACAGAACAATGTCATTAAACCAACCCCAAATACCGGGGCAAAATTCCACAAATTTCCAAGTGGTGGATTTTGCTGCCCGGGAAGGCAGAGCTTAGCGCTGTATCTCTGCCTCCATTAGTGGCAATCCCCACTGATCGCCACCTCTCCCCGCCCCTCTCAGTGAAGGAAAATTGAGAGGGGCGGGGAGAGGCGGCGATCAGCGGGGATTGATGCAAGTACAGGTAGAGCTACCGCGCTAAGCTCCGCCTCTTACAGGAAGCGCTCCCCACATTTTGCCCCGGGGATTTGGGGGATTTAATTACCGGTACCTCGTTCTGCCGCGGGAATGCAGTGTTTTAGCTTGGCTGATATTGCTAAAAATAAATGTCTAATAAAAAGATGATTTTTATAAGGCTTCAGACTCTCTCTTTAAAGAGACACTGAAGCAGAAAAAAAATATGATATAATGAATTGGTTGTGTAGTACGGATAATTACTAGACCATTGGTAGCAAAGAAAATATTCTCATATTTTTATTTTCAGTTATATAGTGTTTTTTTATAACATTGCATCATTCTGTAATATTTGCAGTTTTCACACTACTCAGCATTCTAAATGATTTTACAGAGCAGCCCAAGTGAACTAATGACCTGTCCTGTGTAGAAGAAAAAACAATACAATGACTGATAGTTGAGATAACAAGCCTCAAAAGACAGAACTCTCTGCGACTTTGTGGAGCTCAATGGCTTTTTTTCATAGATAACAACTGAAGTTTCTTAACTCTTCCTGTACTGGAAACAATATTAGACTTCTGTCTCTGTTCCTAATGTTTTATTTCTTAGCTGTACTACACATACTGTATAAATCATTATTTCATATATATATATATATTTTTTTTTTTTTTGCTTCAGTGTCTCTTTAAGTTTCCTAGTTTTCCTTCTCTTTCTTGTAAATGTGAAAAAATACACTATATGAGGCATAAAATATTAGTATGTATCCCTACACACCTATGTACATTTACTGGTGTTACATTTTTATGTTGTAGATAAGAGATGGTGGTACAGAGGAGGCACCCTTGATTGGACAATACTGTAACAACACACTTCCTCCTCATATACTTTCCAGCACTAACATGTTATGGATAAAATACAAGTCAGATGCTTCAGCCACAGCAAAGTTCCGAGCTTTCTATCAAGTTGGTAAGTCAGTAACAAGGTCAGTCCACCCCAGGGCAGTTTTTAGGCTAAATTGCACCAAGGGCGAGGGTGTAGAAATTTCGCCCCCTTCCCCGCACCCCAGTGGACTCGCGAACCCTTACTCTTTAGGGATAGTCACACAGCCACACGTCACAAGTAGATCTGCCTACTTACTAGTGACCAGCCGCTCATCCAGGAGGGAGCAGGGACCAGGAAAAAACACAGGCAAAGAGAGCCCACAAAGTCGACTCCTCCATGGGTGCCGCGCACTGACAGCCTGCAGTACCGCTACAGGACATCAGTCGTCATCACGTGGTGGTAACGTGATGATGACTTGGCGTCTGACGCAGGCAGCCTGGGAGGAGTCAAGGAAGGTGATCACACTGATGATCTTTCTTCTTCCATTTGGCTGCACCGCATATCACCAGCTCCCTAGCGGTTATGTCCTTCTGCCTGCGTCCCGCTTCTTCTACTTGCCGGTCGCCCTGCCCTGCACTGCCCAAGAAACGTCCCTGGCCCACCCAGTAACTGATAAGTCATTTGCAGGTGGAAGGTGATTTGGGGATAACGCTCATATCTATCCTATTAGGAAGGTTAGTGTGAGAGTACGGTTAGTTAGAGTAAGAAACAGGTGGCTAGAACAAAAATCAGACAGCGGGAGGTAGTGCTGACTGGCTTAGCAATGCCCTGCATCCAGTGGTGTAACTACAAATTATGCCCCCCTCTCCCCCCCAGCAAAACATTGATAGGACCCCCCCCCCCCTTCATGTTCATACCACTTGCCTCTTCCTGGTGGCCCAGCCTGGGGGCCCATCTCACAAGGGCCATAAAACAAGTGTGGCCATCAGGATCTTCACACCCATAACAAGTGTAGCCACAAGTACACCTGATCTGAAGAATGGACCCTTTTATTGGAGGTAGTGATGTAGTAGTTGGGGCCCCATCTAGCTCTGGCCCCCCTGCAGGGGCTGCTCCTCTGTAGTCACGCCCCTGGCTGCATCTCTTACTGTCCAGCACTGACAATTATTTTTGTATTAAAGTAAAAGAAAAACAGAAGTGCACCGCTGGTGCAATAAATTATTTACTTGGATAAGACACGCTTAAAAGTTACACTCACGGTGTGTTGAAGTACATATGCGCCTGTAGGCCTGCCGGCAAAACCTCTCCTGTCCCCCGTGCTTGGCCAGAGCAGCGGGGTGCGATGTTGTTTGCGTGGGAGTCCGGAGCGGTGGGCAGTGCCAGGTTGCGGGGATGTCGCCTGCCTTCACTACGTTTCGGCATTGACCAGGCCTTCATCAGGTGACCTGATGAAGGCGTGGTCAACACCGAAACGTAGTGAAGTCAGACGGCATCCCTGTGACCTGGCTCCGCCCACCGCTCCCGACTCCCACTCCCTCTCTGTCAGATTGGCTGGCACCACCCAGCATTTGGAGCACCACCCATTTATCCAGTTCCATCCATCGGTCGGAGACAGCGCAGAGTTTGTTCTTTTGTTTTTTATTTTTATATTAAACTCAGGGCCGGTTCTCTCATGAAGCAAGGTGAAACATATGCATCAGGTGCAGAGATCACAGGGACAGCATGTTTGACTACATGCTGTTAGTGTAAACACAGTACAGAGTAGGAGGAGAAGTGAGAGGAGAGCGAGGTGAAGAGATCATTATTGGGGAAAAGCAGCTTGTTGTGCTGACTGTGGAGTCTGACAGTGAGTGAGGAGGAATGGAGTGGCTGCAGATGAGCAGTGTGTTTTTCACAGACTCACAGCCAGCCAGTGTGCTATTTTGTTGAGCTGCTGCATGTCATGTGAGAACATTAAAGGGAACCTAAACTGAGAAGGGTATGGATTTCTCCTATTAAAATAATACCAGTTTCCTGACTCTCCTGCTGATCCTGTGTCTCTAATACTTTCAACCACAGCCCCTCAACAAGCATGCAGATCAGGTGCTCTGACTGAAGTCAGACTAGATGAGCTGCATGCTTGTTTCAGGTGTGAGATCCAGATATTACTGCAGCAAATTGATCAGCAGGAGAGTCAGGCAACTGGTATTGTTTAAAAGGAAACACCCATATCCCTCTCAGTTTAGGTTCCCTTTAAATAAGTATTTAAATGAGTAATTTGTTGAGTGCTGTGTGATCATTTCAAATGGGTGGGAGGAGGGGGGGAGGACATATCCTCACAAGTTTACCTCAGGCAGCAAACAGGCCTAATGATGTTGATCCAGGGATTTTATCTGATTGCCATCTGGAGTCGGGAAGGAATTTTTCCCTTTTGGGGCTAATTGGACCATGCCTTGTAAGGGTTTTTTCGCCTTCCTCTGGATCAACAGGGATATGTGAGGGAGCAGGCTGGAGTTGTACTTTGTACTGGTTGAACTCGATGGACGTATGTCTTTTTTCAACCAAAATAACTATGTAACTAACGGTATGTAACAGTCTAGAACCAGCCCTGATTAAACTGCAGTTATTTTAAAATGAACCTAAATTGAAGAAAAAGAAAAAAGTCTAACTTACCCAGGGCTTCTACCAGCCCCCTGCAGCTGCGCTGTGCCTGCACTATCACAAAGCAATCCTCCGATCGCCCACAGCGACTCTCTGTCATTGGGATGCGCAGACCTGGTCCACGCGCCGCCTTATCGCGCTCCCACAGACGGGGGCGCTCTGCACGTGTGCAGTACGGAAAAGCTCTACTGCGCATGGGCAGAACATTCTTGGCAGCGGGAGCGTGATTGAGGACACACACGGCCGAGGACACGCATGTGCAGTGGCCTGTCGACTTGACCAGTCGGCTGGCCGGAAGAGGGTCACTGTGGGGGACTGGAGGATCATTTTCGTGACAGTGCGGGCACAGGGCGGCTGCAGGGGACTGGTAGAAGTAGTAGTAGAATATCCATAATTTTAGCTTGAGCCTGAATTATTCAGAGAATATAATCGTTAGCTTATCAGAAGGGGAATAGATTAGGATCAGGCTTGCTCAAATCCGAATTGGGTAGACATCTGGATAGTTCTATCCGGATATCTCCCAGTAAAGCTGTGCGGGGGGGTCAATCTTACCTGTACGACGTCTTCTTCGGTCCGTCCCTCGGCGCCTCCCACGATGCGTTCCATGTGCCAGTCACGTGACTACAAACACTTCCTCCTTCAACCCGGAAGGAGGAAGTGTTTGTAGTTACGTGACCGCCGATTGGAGCGCATCGTGGGAGGCGCCGAGGGACGGACCGAAGAAGACGTCGTACAGGTAAGATTGACCCCCCCGCACAGCTTTACTGGGAGATATCCGGATAGAACTATCCAGATGTCTCCCGAATTCGGATTTGAGCAAGCCTGATTAGGAAATAGATAGGAAAATAACTAGATCAGGGTGTGCCATCTTACGGCTTCACCCGCACCCAAATTTCCTTGTGTTTTTTTTTTTTTACACATACATTAGAGAAGATTGCAGAAGAGATACCTGCAGAACTTTTCAGACAACAATTCAGACAAATACATGCAACAGACATTCAAACTGTGTCTATATTGGAAGTTGTAGAGGTTCAACTCTATGGACTGGAGAAGCACTGAAAGGACCACTATTGCAAAAAAAGTAGGCAGTTAAAATCTGACAGAACCGACACGTTTTGGTCCAGTCCATCTCCTTATGGGGGATTCTCAGGGTTTTCTTTGTTTTCAACAGCATTTCCCGAACAGCAGTTGCAAAGTCTAACTGACAAAATGGTAAACAAGTGATTAGGGAGGCTGGCTGGCATCTTACTATTTTGGCAGTTAATCTGCTGTTCAGGAAATGCTGTTGAAAACATAGAAAACCCTGAGAATCCCCCATGACGAGATGGACTGGCCCAAAACCTGTCAGTTCTGTTAGATTTTAACTCCCTACTTTTTTCGCGATAGTGGTCCTTGAAATATAACCACCTGTGTACTGACCCTGTTCTGTTTCTCTGCAGAGTGTGGGGGTGCGCTGTCTGGGAATGGAGTGATCCGTACCCCACATTACCCCAATCCTTACTACCGAGAGCGGACCTGTGAGTGGATCATCACGCAGTCAGAAGGCGAAGTCGTTCAGTTAACCTTCGAAACGCTAAACCTCCTGAATGCTTCCCTGTGCGGCACTAACTACGTGGAGGTGAGCTGCCACGAGGAACTCACTTCAATTCTTCATGGTTACCCTCTGTTTTGTGTATTGGCCTTTGTACAGCGCCACGGAACGGGATGGTGCAGTATAATGAATTGATTCCGGACCGCGGTAATTGAAATCTACATCTTATTCCTGCCAGGGCGTAGATTTCAATTACCGCACACACCCGGACCGCCTTTCTCGCAGCACCTGCCGATCTCTCCCTCGCTGCAGGCCCCTTGCTCTGTCGTCGGCTAGTCGCTATGAAAGCAGAGCTCTGTGAGCCAGTCAGGAGTCATTGGCTGCTGACCCCGTGATCCATGTGAGCTAATCCCATTGGCTCACATTGATGACAGGGTAAGGAGCCAATGAAATCGGCTCCTGGCTGACTCAGAGAGCTCTGTCGTCATAGCGATGGCAGAGCGAGGGGTGAGCGGCGAGTGCGGCGATTCCTTGGTAATCCCCATTTTTTGGGACCAACAGTCTCTAGTCCTTAAAGAGGAACCGCCGTGAAAATCTTAAAAATGTAAAACCTATACAAATAAGAAGTACATTTCTCCCAGAGTAAAATGAGCCATAAATTACTTTTCTCCTATGCTCCTGTAACTTACAATAAGAAGTAGAAATCTGACATTACCGACAGATTTTGGACTAGCCCATCTTCTCATAGGGGGGTTCTCAGGGGTTTCCTTATTTTTAAAATCACTTAGTGAATGGCAGTTGCTCCGTCCAACTGCCAAAATAGTGTACAGCGAGCAGGGAGGCTGGCCAGCATTATTGTATAAATCTTTTTCAGGGAATGTTGTAATAAAGAATAAAGGCCATGCTGAGAATCCCCTATGGAGAGATGGACTAGCCCAAAACCTGTCGGTAATGACAGATTTGTACTACCTGCTGTAAGTGACAGCAACATAGGAGAGAAGTAATTTATGGCTCATTTTACTCTGGAAGAAATGTACTTGTTATTTGTATGTGTTTTAAATTTTAAGATTTTTGTGACAGTTCCTCTTTAAGGGGACAGAGACTGTTGGTACGCAAGTGGCTAAAGAGGCACTGTAGTGACATACTGTGTATAGAGTGGGGTATACGGTAGTACTGTATTAGCTGGGCCTATATTTACCATTGAGTCTCAAGCAACCAGAAACCACACTAATCCGGCATCCGCCGATCCCTGCCGGTGCTGGATAACCAAGACTCTACTGTATATAGATATAGGAAGTGTTTTTAATCCTGAAACCAGAAAAATACAGTAAAAGTGGGTATCCTGAATAATTTACTGCATTCTATTATACTGTATGTCCCTTCAGTTCTTCTTTAAGGTGAAATACGAGAATGGCGAGATAACTCATGGAATAGGTTTTGTAAACCAACCCTTTATCTCTTGGTTGGATACGATTATGGTAATCTGTTTTATTGATCTATTAGGTCTGGCCCTAAAAATGGTAAACAATGTGATGATGTAATGCTGACTCACTAAAAATAATTATTTTGTGTGTTTGACAGCAAAGTTGTATTTTATGGAGTTGTTCCTTAAACATGTTTGTCCTACAGGTCAGAGATGGGCCATCCTCAGACTCTCCTGTGCTCCACAAGTTCTGCGGTCCAGATGTCCCTCTACTTGTTTATTCCACCCAGCGGAGTCTGTATGTCAAATTTGTCACTGATGCTTCCCCCACCAATCATGGATTTTTGGCCAAATACAAATCTACAGCTGAAGGTAAACGTGCTACTTTATTTGCCTTTTTCTCCAGTATTGCCTATGCCATTTCCATATTTCCAGGTCATGGTATTTCCAATCTACCATAAGTTTCAGGAGCTTTTATTGACAATTACACTAAGTTTAGGCAAAAGAGTCAATATTTGCAGTGTTGGCTCTTCTTTTTCAAGACCTCTGCAATTCCCCCCGGTATCAGGGCCGGTTCAAGTAACAATTGGGCCCTAGGGCAAGATTAGCCTGGGGGCCCCCCAACAGATACCCCCACCCAAAAAGTGTCATTAGAGGCCCTTTGTTGCAGCCAACTTTCCCTCCTGGACCCCTGAGCTGGCTGCTGACCCTCCCCCAATCACCTCCCAACTTAACAGACTCTGCAGAATCCCTGGGGAGCAACAGTTAAGATGGGGAGGGACACCTTGGGGGCCCCTTCAGGCTCTGGGGTCCTGGGGCAATTGCCCATTTTTTCCTATGATAGCTCCGGCCCTGCCCAGCATGCTGTCAATCAAATCCTGACTGATTGGCAACCAATTCTTTCATAATCAGTGCTTGGAGTTTGTAAAAATGTGTGTTTTTTTTGTCTACCCACCTCTTGAGCATTGACCACAAGATCTCAAATGGATTAAGCTCTTGGGAGTTTCCTGGCCATAGACAACACAATGTCAATGTTTTGTTCCTCAAGCCACTTACAGTGGGTTGCAAAAGTATTCGGCCCCCTTGAAGTCTTCCACATTTTGTCACATTACTGCCACAAACATGAATCAATTTTATTGGAATTCCACGTGAAAGACCAACACAAAGTGGTGTACACGTGAGAAGTGGAACGAAAATCATACATCATTCCAAACATTTTTTACAAATTTTTTACAAATAACTGCAAAGTGGGGTGTGCATAATTATTCGGCCCCCTGAGTCAATATTTTGTAGAACCACCTTTTGCTGCAAATACAGCTGCCAGTCTTTTAGGATATGTCTCTACCAGCCTTGCACATCTAGAGACTGAAATCCTTGCCCATTCTTCTTTGCAAAACAGCTCCAGCTCAGTCAGATTAGATGGACAGCGTTTGTGAACAGCAATTTTTTAGATCTTGCCACAGATTCTCGATTGGATTTAGATCTGGACTTTGACTGGGCCATTCTAACACATAGATATGTTTTGTTTTAAACCATTCCATTGTTGCCCTGGCTTTATGTTTAGGGTCATTGTCCTGCTGGAAGGTGAACCTCCGCCCCAGTCTCAAGTCTTTTGCAGTCTCCAAGAGGTTTTCTTCCACGATTGCCCTATATTTGGCTCCATCCATCTTCTCATCAACTCTGACCAGCTTCCCTGTCCCTGCTGAAGAGATGCACCCCCCAAGCATGATGCTGGAAAACTTCAAGGGGGCCAAATACTTTTGCAACCCACTGTAGTTATCACTTTGGCTGCATGGCACGGTGCTCCATCATGCTGGAGAAGGCATTGTTCTTCACCCAACTGTTCTTGGATGGTTGAAAGAAATTGCTTTTGGAGGATGTTTGTTACCATTCCTTATTCATGGCTGTGCTCTTCAAAATTGCGATTTAGCCAATTCTCCGGATGAGAAGCAGCCCCGCAAATAAATAGTCTCAGGATGCTTGACTGTTGGAGTGAGACAGGACTGATGGTAGCACTCACATTTTCTTCTCCACACAATCATTTTTCCAGATGCCACATACTTCAGGAAGGGGCTAAGAGAAAATGACTTTACCCTAGTCCTCAGCAGTTCAATCCCTATATTTTTTGCAGAATATCAACCTTTTGATGATATTTTTCTTGGAGAGAAAGTTGTCCTTTGCTGTCCTTCTTGACACCAGACCGTCCTCCAAAAGGCTTCTCCTCACTGTGGGTGCAGATGCACTCGCACCTGCCTGCTGCCATTCCTGAGCAAGCTCTGCACTGGTGGAATCCCGACCCAATTTGATAATCAATGCCGTTTGAGGGTCCTATCTGAATTTTGCTATGAGACCTCTTAATATCTAGATTTAGTTAACCAGTGTGGAGATCTAGGAACTGGGTGGCACAATGTGACCAGTTCATTCTCTAACAATGTTTGGCTATAGAAGAGTTGCAGAAAGTAGCAGTAGTAGTATGTATTGACCAATAATGAGTGTGTTTCCAGGGGGGTAAGGTCAGGTGGAGCAAGTGTAGGAGTCATAGCTGGTGATCTTTGGAGACCGTGGCTCGTTATTCAGTACATCTCCTTGATGTTTCCAGTTAATTATTCTGTTTATACTCCTGTTACTGTGATTTTTTTGCCAATGCAAACCTGTATGCCAGATTGTCTCCTGTGGTTGTCCTGTGAAAACAATCTTTTGTGATTCAGCCCCAGTCAGGCTCCCCTGGCTTCAGTCCCAGAACTTCCAATAAATTTTGTTTTTTTTTTCTGGTTGCTATGAAAGCATCTAATAAGTGATTTAAAGCAGCATCCCTGGTTGCCCAGACACAGGCCCTGATTCACTGAAACTATCTCCTGAGTCCTCTCTCAGGGCATGTTTTCTCGTCTTATCTACAGTGTACCTTTTTACCAACTAGCTAGTCAAAAATTACTAGAGAAAAGGTGAGAAAAGAGGTGTGAAAGCATCTTATGTGACAATAGTCAGGAGAAAAGTTTATTGAATTGCAGTCATGGTACCTAAAGAGATCTCCAGTGATCCTGCTGGTTTTCCAGTGGAGATATCGATTCATAACTATAAGAGCCCTTTTCCACTAGGGGCTTATCCAGCAGTGGGAATATTGCAGGAGCACCGTGATTATTAGCAGGGGCGTTGCTAGCCCCAAAGATCAGTGGCACCTGCCCCGATGTATTCTGGGTTGCCCCGGATGTCCCCCAGGCAGAGTCGGGCAGCATATGGCAGAACTCACCACCGGCCGCTTAGTCTCCAGAGTCTGCAGACGTCTTCTCCTCCGGACCTCTTAGGTTCCAAGCAACGCCCCTGATTATTAGCAGCACTGCTTGCTTTGCAATGTTTACTGCTGATCCTCTGCTTCTAATACTTTTAGCCACAGACCCTGAGCAAGCATGCAGATGCTCTGACTGAAGTCTGACTGTATTAGCTGCATTATGTCTCCCAGATACTCCTTATCGTGCCTGAGGAAGCGGGTACATTATGCAAAACATGTCACAATTGGAGTTTGTAATTGTTTCATTAAAGTCGATTTAGAAAAAAACACAATGGGCTCTGTTCTCAAAACTTCTCATAAATGTCTTATTTTTCACCTGATAAAAATAACCTTTCAGCACATTTATAAGCAAAATAATCACTCAGTGTAAGTTTTTCCTGGTTAACTTAATTTCAATATTACTTGCGTGGAAGCACAACATGACTCATTTAGATGAGTGAAGAAGAATCAAATAGCATCTCGCCTGCAGTGTGTGAGCCACTCGCCCAGTGACTTTCGCTCAACCACACTGTAGTTGATCGCCCAGTAAAGTCGATCGCTCAATCGATGGAAAATTAAGTAATGTATGGGCATTTTTACACCTTAGGAGTGGTAAAAAATCTGCACGAAAGTTGTTGACGGTGTTGAGTTGAAGCTATGATCCTTTGGATGTACCATGAGCTGGATAATTGAGAACCTTGTTTATGTTACATTTACGTGATTTTCAAAATCGGCGGCGCTAAAAAAAATCAGAACACACCCTAAGTGTAAACGAGCTCTGAGTCCTTTTAAGCAAACAAAGGTTTAAAAAGCATATTGTTACGATTGTGGAACTTTCTCCGTGATCAGCGCACTGACACGGCGGAAATCCTCCACAAGCATATATTTGCAGGCACCCAGCAAAAGGTGCTACGCACCTGTAGAGGGAAATTCCTGTCGGCAGATGGCGCTGGGGAGTGCAGAGGTGTTATGATCATGTCTGCAGCGTTTACTGCTGGCTGCAGTGGTATTGTAACCCAAGCAGTTCTGATGTCATTACATGCATTTTCTTGCATAGTTTGGTTTGCACTTAAACTAGTTGCTGATTCCATCTGCAGTCACTCTGAAATTAATGACAGTTTAACATGCTCTTGTGTAAACAAACATTGTCTGCTGCAGTGGAGGGGCAGTCCCTTTCCTGCAGGCTGCATATCATTGTCTGCCTTTTCCTGCTATCAGCCTGTGATTAATTACCATTCACTTGTGTGGGAATCTGCAGGTCTGCTCCCATTGGATGACCTCAGTATAAAGAACTGCTTCCTGCAATGTCTCATGGGCTACCATAGTCTCAGATTCTATCTGTTACTCTGCTCGTGCCCCACCTCGTTCCTGGTCCGTGTGGACTGCGCTGACTCCTGCGAAGGGGTCAGCGAGTCCTCCTAGTTCTGCTCTTGTTCTAGAAGTTGTTACTTGCTTGTCTTGTGTCATATATTGGTTCATCGCCAATATATACGCATACTTGCGCATTTTGTTATTTTCCTTGTATTCGTGTTACGTTGATACATCAGTGTCGCTGATATATACGTACACGAACTGTTTATATCCTGTGTTCCGTTAGTCAGCGTTCCAGCACGCTGAGCTAGTTATCCTGTTCCTGGTCCTGTTTGTGGATTGCGTTCATCTCTGCGAAGAGATAGCGAATCCTTCTGAGTCCTGTTCCCTGTATTACTCCAGTCTTAGTCAGAGTTCCTGCTTATGTCATATATCGGTTCATTGCCGATATATACATATGTTAGTCAGACGTTACGAATAGTTTCATTGATAGCTGTAATTGTAATACGCTAGGAAAACATACTTATTGTGTATTTATCTGTGTTACGTTCATCTATCTTGATCCTGCTATTTCCTGTCTCTCCTGTCCTGTCTTTGTGAGGCACGCCATCGCCGCAACGCATTGGCTGCCTCATTCCAGTCTGTCTGGTTTTGGACGCTTGCTGTCGCTAAGTAATCGCTAGCTAGCAAGCGTTCATTCTGTCTACCTGTCCTGATCTCCTCAGTCCTGGTTTATGCGCTCAGCGCTACTTTGCGCTGAGACGTTATTACGAAAGTGTTTGTGGCTGTTCGGATCTGCACCGACTCTGTGCACCACAATCTCCTATTGGAGTCAGTCCTCTCCTCCACTAAACTGGGGATATCCTGATCCCTTGTGCTGGTGTGTGTACCTCCTTCACGTCAGCTTATGTGTTGTATGCTGACTGTGGAGATTACACCTCCAAGCTTAACATTATGGTAGCCCCATTACCAATCCCCATTGTGGGGGGGGTTCCCAGCAAAAATGACACTGTTTGTTATGGTTCCTGTTCCTTTAAGAAATTTGAGAAGCTCAATTCTGAAACAGAAAATGAGTTTTTTTCTGAATGTACCAGGTTCCTGGCCAATCCCGAGCTCCAGGCTACTCCTGTTTCAACGTGGGCCCCCCAGCTAGTTTATGTTTTATTTAAGGGAAGATTGTTTCAGTGGGCCTACGATGTCTTGGATCATACCAATTTAAAAGAAAGACCACTGGAATTTCTAGCGTTTGTGATCCATAACTGGCTGCGCAAAACCGATTTGCCTAGCCCTTTTGATAAGCTCCTGGCAGCTTGTCAATCAGCTGCTCCTTCTACTGCCTACAAAAATAATCAGCAAGCAGATAATTGTTCTGATAACTTTTCTTCTGCTAAGGCAGCAGGGTCTAAAGCCAAACGTAAACGCTCCAAAAGAAAAGCGTTACAATCAGCGGAGTCGTTGCCCTTGGCGACTGCGCATCAGATCTGTAATGAGACTCCGCCAGTAGCAGATAATGAAATTCAGTCACCATTCAGGGGAGTCAAATGGACCTATGAAACTACTAATGAACTTTCATTGCTAGCCAGTGAAAATAAAAGTTCTTGTTTAAATGAATTATCTGAATATGATTATGAAGATATATTACAGAGTATTGAACAGATCAATTTATTCGTGCAGCAAGGGAAATTTGCATACACTACAGTTCAACACTTGCTACAGGTATTGGAGATCCTTAGGAATAAGAAATCGGCCAATCACCTGCTAAATAACCCAATGTATGTTTCTGCCACTAACACATTTGCAAACTATGATCAGCCGGAATGCTCAGCTGTTAAATATGCATGGGATCCTCCATTTGAGAAAGGAGAGATGGAAGCCCTGGTCTATGAATGGAAGAAAGATGCAAGTTCATTTTGTCAGTTTTACAGTGCAAAAAGTGAATTAGTATTGAATGCATGCATTAAGTCTGCCTATAACCTAATAAAAACTGGTGTGTGTGGGTATGACTTTGTGGCTCCATTGATCGATGTGTGGAGAATGATTCTGGACGATTTTTATGCGATTCAATCAGTTGATACCAGGGAAGACACACTGTCAAGTGGAGATTGTTCCACTTCCTCAGTTCCTGAGGACTCGCCTGCTTCAGCACCTTTGGCTGATTCAGCGAGTGATTCAGAGCTCCTTTTGTGTGAAATTGAAGTTCCTGTAATTCCACCCTGTACCATGGATAACTCAGTGTTACTTCCCAGTAAGACAGAAATTACTAATACTTCCTTAATCTTGCCCTGCACAAATTTCTCAGCAGAGGACCCAGAGGTCCTGCTGACTTCTGAGTCCAGCCTAGCCAGTACTCATGAGTCTTTGTTCAGTGAAACAGACACCAGAAAAATCTTGCCTGTCTCTGCAAACACTTCTGCAGAAATTACCTGTGTTAATAAAGTTCAACTCCTGTCTGATCCAGCAGATGCCAATAGATGCACTACATCAGTTTCTGAGTCCCAGCAATCCTGTCCAGAAATCTCAGAACCCCAGCATCTGAATTTTCCAATTTCACAATTGAATGGTGATTTAGATGCGCAAACATTGTGTTTTGATCTTCCTGTTTCTACACCTCACTCTAGTTTCATGAATAACTCAGAGCGTCTGCTATGTGAGTCCGAAATCGCAGAATTATTACCGTGTTCAGAAAATGTTCCAGTGAACTTGCCCTGTACCATGAATTGTGCAGTAGATCTCTCCAATGAAACTCAGGTCACAGAATCATTATGCTGTCCAGCAGGTGCTTCCATGGTTTTGCCCTGCAGTGTGGACTGTTCGGTGATCCTGTCCAGTGAAGCTGTGGTCACAGAGTCTTTTGCTTCACCCAGTACTTTGGATACTTCAAACCCTCTAGCAGAACAGTCTGAGGCACTGCTTACCTCAGTTGGTGTTGCAGTAATATTCACTTGTCTAGCAGCTGTTTTGGAATTACAGTCTGCTCTAATAAAACTTGATGAATTTCTGCCCAGCGAAGCAGAAGCCATTGAAATATTGTCCTCGTCAGCAAGTGTGTTAGATACCTTGCCCTGTACACAGTCTGATTTAACCAATGTTGTTGAGTCCCTCTCCAGTGTTGTAACAGCCGAGGAACTCCAGCCCTGTCCTCTGAATGTTTCAAAAGTCTTGCCCTGTAACATGGATAATTCTGACTCGCTGGAAAAAATAATAGAAATCTCAGAATTTCAGTCCGGGTTAATGAGTGTTTCTGAAACCCAGCCCTGTATCCTGGAAAATTCTGGTTCTCTGGCCGGTGTGGCAGAAGTTCCTGAGTCCCCTTCCTGTCCAGTGAGTTACTCAGTTTTGCCTAGTTCAGTGGGGATTGCTGCACTATTGACTTGTTTTGCAGCCCTTCATGAGCTCCAATCCAGTGTATTTGATGAGTCTCTGTCTAGTCCAGAAGAAGTTATGGGAACCCTGTCTAGTTCGGTGCATACATCAGAAGATTTGTCCTGTCTTGTAAATGCCCCTGAACATGATTTGTTAATAACTTTGCTGGAATCAGAGACATCTAAGTCTGATCCTGCATTTTTTAGTGAGAATCCAGTAACTGTGAAGTCTAGTCATGATGATTTTTTTTTGCCCAGTCCTGGTTTCGGTCCTACCTTGACTGACTTTGAGGTTTGCAGTTCCTTGACATGCCCAGAAGTCTCTCTTGTGCCGGTGTGCCCAGATGTGCTTCGTATGCCAGAGTGCCCAAGTGTGTCTGTGTTGGCGTGCTCACACGCTTCCCTAGTGGAGACATGTTCTGATGTTGCCGGTTGGCCTGCATGCCCGGAGATGGTTCTGGTCCCTAAAAACCCTGATCTTGATGTTTGTCCTTGTGACCCTGACTCTAGAGTTGCCCTGGGTTCCATAGGGGTTCTTGATGGTTCTCCATGTGAGCCTAAGGGGCGTTCTGACCTGTGGGGATCTCTTTGGAGCTTCCAAGTGTTCTGGGAGATCTCTGAGGAAACTTGTCCTGGTACCTTGGACTGGTTCAACGGTGGGTTTTGTGTTGGTGGGGACAGTTCCGGTGGGCATTGCAAAGGCTTTGGCGTTTTTGGACAGTTCCGGGAAGGCGGTGGGTATCGCTCAGAGAGTTTCTGGGGGCTTTTCTCTGGAAGTCGTGGTTCTGATGGGTATCACACTGAGGCTTGTGGTGCTGACGGGCATGGTTCTGTAGGTTCTGGTTCTGATGGGTCCAGTCTTGTGGGGACTGATTCTGGAATTTGGTCTTGCCGGGTTGTCCCGGTCATCATGAATTATCAGTCAGATTGTTTTGTTGGGAATTTCAGTTTCGAAAAGCGTCTGGTATCCGCTTTTAAGGGGGGGGGGGGGTAATGTTATGATCATGTCTGCAGCGTTTACTGCTGGCTGCAGTGGTATTGTAACCCAAGCAGTTCTGATGTCATTACATGCATTTTCTTGCATAGTTTGGTTTGCACTTAAACTAGTTGCTGATTCCATCTGCAGTCACTCTGAAATTAATGACAGTTTAACATGCTCTTGTGTAAACAAACATTGTCTGCTGCAGTGGAGGGGCAGTCCCTTTCCTGCAGGCTGCATATCATTGTCTGCCTTTTCCTGCTATCAGCCTGTGATTAATTACCATTCACTTGTGTGGGAATCTGCAGGTCTGCTCCCATTGGATGACCTCAGTATAAAGAACTGCTTCCTGCAATGTCTCATGGGCTACCATAGTCTCAGATTCTATCTGTTACTCTGCTCGTGCCCCACCTCGTTCCTGGTCCGTGTGGACTGCGCTGACTCCTGCGAAGGGGTCAGCGAGTCCTCCTAGTTCTGCTCTTGTTCTAGAAGTTGTTACTTGCTTGTCTTGTGTCATATATTGGTTCATCGCCAATATATACGCATACTTGCGCATTTTGTTATTTTCCTTGTATTCGTGTTACGTTGATACATCAGTGTCGCTGATATATACGTACACGAACTGTTTATATCCTGTGTTCCGTTAGTCAGCGTTCCAGCACGCTGAGCTAGTTATCCTGTTCCTGGTCCTGTTTGTGGATTGCGTTCATCTCTGCGAAGAGATAGCGAATCCTTCTGAGTCCTGTTCCCTGTATTACTCCAGTCTTAGTCAGAGTTCCTGCTTATGTCATATATCGGTTCATTGCCGATATATACATATGTTAGTCAGACGTTACGAATAGTTTCATTGATAGCTGTAATTGTAATACGCTAGGAAAACATACTTATTGTGTATTTATCTGTGTTACGTTCATCTATCTTGATCCTGCTATTTCCTGTCTCTCCTGTCCTGTCTTTGTGAGGCACGCCATCGCCGCAACGCATTGGCTGCCTCATTCCAGTCTGTCTGGTTTTGGACGCTTGCTGTCGCTAAGTAATCGCTAGCTAGCAAGCGTTCATTCTGTCTACCTGTCCTGATCTCCTCAGTCCTGGTTTATGCGCTCAGCGCTACTTTGCGCTGAGACGTTATTACGAAAGTGTTTGTGGCTGTTCGGATCTGCACCGACTCTGTGCACCACAATCTCCTATTGGAGTCAGTCCTCTCCTCCACTAAACTGGGGATATCCTGATCCCTTGTGCTGGTGTGTGTACCTCCTTCACGTCAGCTTATGTGTTGTATGCTGACTGTGGAGATTACACCTCCAAGCTTAACAAGAGGAACCAATCCTCTGTACCTCCACAAGTGCCAGACAGGAATTGTACGAAGCGCAGAACGCAATCGCAAGAGAGGCGATTGCGAATGAGATTGAGCAAAGGGACAGGTTGTATGTGTGTGCGCCAATCCAGTCGCCACCCCGCGACCGCGCACACATACAACAGCAGATACGAAATAGGAACGCGATCGCGAGAGGTGCGATCGCCAGACGTGACACAAGGCAGATCAGAATAGAATACGAGGGTAGCAAAGGCACAGCAAATAATACAATAAGGAGATACGGAAAATAACAAACGCTAGCTAACCGCGAACACCGCACTCATTCGCAACAGTGCACGCGGTTATGCGCGATCTCAACGTGATAAGCACAATAGAGACAAGCACGCCTAACTAACCATTAACAGACAAACATGAAACAGAGGACGCGAGCGCTTGCTTAACGGTTACCTCACCGAGCCTCCAGCAAGCGTAGCAGACAAGACAGACACACGAAAACAGGGACAAACGAGAGATAGGATCCACAGCACTAGCGAAAAGTGGCTAGCGTGATCCAGGTACAGAGTAGCAGAACAGAAGGATCCCCAGTGCTAGCGAAAAGTGGCTAGCGCGATCCCAGAAGACAGAACAGAAGGATCCCCAGCGCTAGCAAAAAGTGGCTAGCGCGATCCCAGGAGACAGAACAGAAGGATCCACAGCGCTAGCGAAAAGTAGCTAGCGCGATCCCAGGAGACAGAACAGAAGAGATAGCTGGTAGCAACCGCTGCACCAGCTATACTCCAAGAACAGAGATCAGAACCATTTCCTGTCCACCACCGCTGGGACAGGACAATGGCAACAGGCAAGACAAGACAGAACAGGCAATACAGATAATACAACCTGACTGGGCTAGAAGGGGAGCCTAAAGCAACCCCCAGGAATTAACTATACTAGATAGCAATGGCTGACACTCCAGCAGTGTCCATCAGGAACAGACCATGGAAAGGAAATGACCAGCAAAGCCTTCTGGGAAACATAAAGCTCTTATAGTGCCAGTCATCAAAGAAGGCAGGTAGGGGATTTGCATAACGAATGTATGCAAATTCCCCAGCAAGAGAACAGACCAGAAACTTGCAATGGAAAGACAGGTCTCTGTTCCAGAGACCTGCAGCCCACAGACTAGAGGAATGGACAAACAGCTGTCTGCCTGTGCAGCCAGCTGAGCGGATCATCACAGTACCCCCCCCCCTCTAGGGATGGATTCCAGACATCCCTCAAAACTGGTATCATCACAAAACTCTAACTGAAGACTCATGAAGGTCGGGACAGCCCGACAAGGCCCAATTCCAGAGTCAGTCCATCCGAAACCGACCTCATCGGAAGCAGAAGCCACCGAAACATGCCCATCAGCACTGCAAGTCTCAGCGTAACACCCATCAGGACTGTGGACACCAGAGAAGAAGCCATCGACACCCTCCAGACAATACCCACCACCTTCCAAGGAGCGTCCAAGAATACCAAACCTGCCGCAATACCTGTTCGAAGTGTCCCTTACAACACCAAAGCCATTGCTGATCGTATTCAGGGCACCAAGCAAAACCTTTCCCGGAATCTCCCAGAACGCCTTTAAGCTCCGCAGAGATCCCAAGAAGCCAGAACGCTCACCAGGCTCACATGGAGAACCACCAAGAACCTCTATGGAACCTATGATCATTCCAGACTCAAAATTGCAAGACACCCATCAAGATCAGGACTTTCAGGGACCACTTCTGGGCATGCAAGCAGGCAGGCTATATCAGAACATGTCTCCACTGAGGAAGCATCTGAGTACGCTGGTAACCGAGGCACACTTGGGCTTTCTGGGTCACAGAGCACATCGGGGTACACTAGTACAGGAGAAACCTCAGGACATGTCGGGGAACTGCCAGCCTCAGAGTCTGACACGACAAGACCAAAACCAGTACCGGGCAGAAAATCATCACGAGTAAAGGTCACAGGTACTGGTCTTTCAAAAGAAGACTCGGACTCAAATTCAGAATTTTCTGTAACTGTAATATCATCATTGACTACACATGAATGAAGCTCCACAAGAGCTGCAAAAGTAGTCAGCAAGGCAGCAATGCCTACTGAAGTGGGCAACACCTCAGAAGGACCTGGGGGGCAGGAGATATCTCCTACAAGTTCTTCACCCTTTGGGAGGAACTCAGAGACCTTCAGATCATTAAACAAGACCTCAGAAAAATCATTTTTCAAGTTTTCTAAGAAGGATTCTGTACTATCCATGTTACAGGGCAAAACTGGAACTTTATTTTGAGAACAGGGCAGATGTCCCAGGGAAGGTTCCACCATAAACTGATACTGAATTTCATCATCATGAGTGGAACGTACAGGAATATTCACTGGACCACACACTGACTCCCTAACTTTAATCTCGCTGCACCCAGAATTCTGCGTAGTAGTCAAACTAGCTTGCAACTCCAAAACTGCAGAAAGACAGGTAAAAATAGCAGCAATACCTAGACGAGCCTCTAGGGGCAGGGCAGGAGATATTGTACAAGGCAATATTGACTCATCCAGAGTACAGGGTGGAGAGTCAGAACTTTCTTCAAAGCAAGAAAGGGACTCCCAAATGTCAGTGTGATTGGACATCGTTTTGTTATTCATGGTACAGGGCAGGCTCAGAGAAAGCGTCTCTGAATAAGGCAAAGAAGGCTCAGCATCCGATTCGCAAAACCGAAGCGCTGTCTCACTCTTAGATTCGGCTAACAATGTTGAATCCGAGGAGTCAGAACGCAAAACCTGCAAATCAAAATTCACTTTAGGTTGTGAAACTGATGCTTCCATAGCGCAAACCTCCGCGATCTGCGGAGCAGACTGCAAGGCATCTAGGACCGAAACACTGGAGCAACTGTCTCCAGGCAACGGGCCCTTACAGGTGAGAACAGGGTGAGACAGGGAATCATTTGCAGAAGAAATAGCGACATCAACAGGATAAACTTTATTAGGCATATTACTTTTACTTTTGACGCTGCACAGTCGAGAAACTTTCCCCATAGCAGGGTCACAGATGGAAGATCTCAAAGATCTGTTTCTAAATGACAAAGGATCCCACACATCCTTAAGGAAACCGGCAGACTCATGCCGATCACAATCTGCAGGAACATCCGAGAAACAGGCATCAGATCGCACAGATTCAAACTGCACACTGTCAGGAGAGAATCCTTCAGGATTCGCACAGGAATCAACCACAGCGGCATACTCATTGATTTCAGATTGCACAAAGTCAAGACTCTCATGCTTTACCCCAGAAAGGCAGGAACAATCATCCGACAACGATGTCTCTTTATTGGAATCAATTGGTTGGTGTGTGTGCAACTCATCCAAAATCGTTTGCCATACATAGATCACCAGATCCACATCATCCTTGTCACATTCATCGGAATCAATCAGAAGGTACATAGAATCAAGACAAGCATTCAAGACATTTTCGCTTTTTGCGATGTAAAAATCGCAAAAGGCTTTCCAATCAAAATCGAATTCTTCCAGCAAGGCCCCGATATCCCATGAAGCAAATGGGGGTTCAAACAGGCCAGTATCCAAATAATCTCCATAGGGGTGGAGTTCAGGAACAAGAACAGATTTTTTAACTGCTTTAATATAGTGTGCGATCCTACCTATAGCAGGATCCACATGAGCTTTGGATTGGGGCAAAAAAGCCGGAGACGGAACAACATCATTACAAACATCAATAGGGAGTGTTTTATTCCGATGCTTGCGTTTTTTAGTTTTTCTCTTTTTAGCCACTTTGCATGTCTGCTGTTTAAAACCTGAAGTGGCAACAGACAAATTGAACTGATTGTCATACTGAAAAGTTTTGCATGGAAGGGAAAGATCAGCTGACTTATCAGCAGCTACACACTCAATCAGAGCAGGTGGCAAGCCAGGCAGTTTAAACCAGTGAGAGAATATCACTGCAAGAAACTGATACAGATTACCATTCCAGGAATTGATTTTTAACAAATCATATGCCCAGGTGATCAAATCGTCTTTTAAGAGCACATAGGCAAAAAGAAGAGCCGACGTGGACGGATCAGAAATCTGAAAGGTGGGATTCAGACAAAACCTAACACATTCAGAAAGAAATTCCGCCTTGGTCTCTGAATTTAGCCTTTTAAAGCTCTTAAAGACACAGGACCCAAACTCGACAAAATCGTACAAATCAGAAATTCCGTCTACACTGGGGTTTTGGGTTTGGCTGGTCACTCTGTAACGATTGTGGAACTTTCCCCGTGATCAGCGCACAACGCGTGCGCTGACACGGTGGAAATCCTCCACAAGCGTATATTTGCAGGCACCCAGCAAAAGGTGCTACGCACCTGTAGAGGGAAATTCCTGTCGGCAGATGGCGCTGGGGAGTAAAGAGGAACCAATCCTCTGTACCTCCACAAGTGCCAGACAGGAATTGTACGAAGCGCAGAACGCAATCGCAAGAGAGGCGATTGCGAATGAGATTAAGCAAAGGGACAGGTTGTATGTGTGTGCGCCAATCCAGTCGCCACCCCGCGACCGCGCACACACACAACAGCAGATACGAAATAGGAACGCGATCGCGAGAGGTGCGATCGCCAGACGTGACACAAGGCAGATCAGAATAGAATACGAGGGTAGCAAAGGCACAGCAAATAATACAATAAGGAGATACGGAAAATAACAAACGCTAGCTAACCGCGAACACCGCACTCATTCGCAACAGTGCACGCGGTTATGCGCGATCTCCACGTGATAAGCACAATAGAGACAAGCACGCCTAACTAACCATTAACAGACAAACATGAAACAGAGGACGCGAGCGCTTGCTTAACGGTTACCTCACCGAGCCTCCAGCAAGCGTAGCGGACAAGACAGACACACGAAAACAGGGACAAACGAGAGATAGGATCCACAGCACTAGCGAAAAGTGGCTAGCGTGATCCAGGTACAGAGTAGCAGAACAGAAGGATCCCCAGCGCTAGCGAAAAGTGGCTAGCGCGATCCCAGAAGACAGAACAGAAGGATCCCCAGCGCTAGCGAAAAGTGGCTAGCGCGATCCCAGGAGACAGGACAAAAGGAGCCACAGCGCTAGCGAAAAGTAGCTAGCGCGATCCCAGGAGACAGAACAGAAGAGATAGCTGGTAGCAACCGCTGCACCAGCTATACTCCAAGAACAGAGATCAGAACCATTTCCTGTCCACCACCGCTGGGACAGGACAATGGCAACAGGCAATACAGATAATACAACCTGACTGGGCTAGAAGGGGAGCCTAAAGCAACCCCCAGGAATTAACTATACTAGATAGCAATGGCTGACACTCCAGCAGTGTCCATCAGGAACAGACCATGGAAAGGAAATGACCAGCAAAGCCTTCTGGGAAACATAAAGCTCTTATAGTGCCAGTCATCAAAGAAGGCAGGTAGGGGATTTGCATAACGAATGTATGCAAATTCCCCAGCAAGAGAACAGACCAGAAACTTGCAATGGAAAGACAGGTCTCTGTTCCAGAGACCTGCAGCCCACAGACTAGAGGAATGGACAAACAGCTGTCTGCCTGTGCAGCCAGCTGAGCGGATCATCACACATATATCCTATATAGGGTGATCCACCGTACCCTAATACAATTAGTATCTGCTATTTATTTCTAGCTGGTTCAATTTTATGATTACCGTATTTTTCGGCATATAAGACACACTTTTTCTCCCCCCAAAATGGAGAGAAAAAGTCACTGCATCTTATATGCCAAATACAGGGAGTCCCCGACTTACGAATGCCCACCGATGTGAGCCGCTGACCCGCCGTGATGTCAGTGACTCCCTGTATTGTCCCCATGTCTCCTCCGCTCCCCCCCCCCCCCCCCCCACGTGTTCTCATCAGCTCTTCCTGCATAAATGCTAGAAGCAGCAGCACAGCTCACCTAATCTATTGGGGACATCCTCTCTCCCTCACTGTTCCCCTAGTGTCTGCTGATCAGGTCATCAGCAGAAGCCGGCACTAGGGGAACAGGGAGGGAGAGGAGAGGTCTCTGATTCGGGTCCCGATAGATTAGGAGAGCGGTGCTGCTGCTGCTTCTACTTGTACACCTGAAGCTGAGGTCGACATGGGGAAGAGCGGAGCAGAAATTGGTGACAGAAGAAGACACATGGGGGACAGAAGGAGATATGGGGGATACAATAGGTACAAAAGGGGCACAAAAATTGGGGGAGAACATCTACAAGACACTCCTGCACCATGAACACCAGGTTTAGCATATCATTTTTCTCTGGTATTTTCCCTCTAAACCTAGGTGCGTCTTACGGTATATTCTGGAGCATCTTATATGCTAATAAATACGTTAATTCTGAATCCTTCTTCATTATCTCCATTCAGGTTGTGGAGGAACACTCACCAGCCCAGAAGGGGTCCTATCTAGTCCTGACAACCCTGCTTTGTACCCGCATGGTTTGCGCTGTACATGGATCATCTCCGTCCCACCTGGAAATCTAATACGGCTGTCATTCAATACATTCAACCTGGTGCAGAATTACGGCTGCCAAAATGAGTATTTGGAGATATATGACAATGCAACAGATGCCGTTGGGGACAAGATTAGGTATTTTGTTTTTGATCGTCTATTCAAAGAATTTGCTTGTAGAGGCTCAACCAAACTATCATGTCCTGGTGAGCGAATGGAGTAATAAGGCAAAATTGAGACAGATAGTTTTAAAGAAGTTGAAGAGGAACTTTAATTAACTTAATGTAATGAATTAAATAGCTTCCCTCCCTTCTGATGACTCATGCTGTCTGCTCATGCATGAGTTCAGTGACCTGACAGCATGAGTCATCAGAAGAGCTGAGAAGTCATCACATGGGAAACAGCAGGCTAGACTGAGCTACATTATACAATTAACATAGTCTAATTTTCCTGTACTTTTGTCTTCACAGAGGGAAGGAGAGTGTATTAGGGTAATATTAGGGTAACAGAGTAACCAAGCAGCTCAGGGTGACCCAAACTACTAGGAATGTATAGGGGGATAAAAGGAACCAAAAAGCCCTCCTACTAAAAAAGCAAAGCTTGGTGTAATTGCTTTCTTAAAACTGAAGGAAATTTGCAATAATTCAGTTATAAATGAACATTTATGGTTACCCACAATGCACACCTACTAAATATGCAAATTATCCCTTTTCGCCCTTGTTAAGCCAAGCAAGCATCCAGAACCGCTGGTTTATAGCAAGCCTATAGCTTTAAGTTTTACACAGCCATATCAAACCCACATGTAGACAGCCTGTTTCGGACTTTTGGTCCTCGTCAGTACATGGCAGGGATTGATAAGGTTGTATGAAATAGGGCTTGGACCAGTACAACAGAGTAACCAAGCAGCTCAGGGTGACCCAAACTACTACATTCCTAGTTAAACATTAAACACAGCATAAAACTAATAGGAAAAAATAAATGCTTTTGAAACTACTGGAGGGGTTAATACTGGAACGTCAAACCTCTACTCCACTCAGAAGCTAACTGATAAAATTGCAGGTGCCACACCAAAATTATCAGATTGACTTGAGCTGTACCTAGCTGTGTACCATAAAATCTTTGTTGTATTCAGAAGGGAAGCAGAAAACTTTATTTGTAATTAACTTAATTACATGACAATCTGATAATTTATACTGCAACCAGTAATGTTACCATTTAGCTTTAGTGAAGTGTAAATATGCCTTTAAATTACATTACATCAGTCTTTTTATATTTGTTTGTTTTACTGTGTTTAAAGCAGATTTGAGATGAAAAACTAACTATAACAAGTAACTTGTCTATATATCTTATCTAAAGCTGAGAGTGCCAAGGCACTGGAGAAGCCGTGGGCAAGGATTATTTAGTTTATAGGGAATTAGAGTATTAAAACAAACAAAAAAAAGGATTGGGCTTGAGTAATGCCCTATAAACTATATGAAAGGAACACAATTATGCAATGAGCAAAAGTTTATCTCGGATCCACTTTAATGTTTTTGAGCAAACATTTAATTTTTAGTTTCATGGCACTTTTAATTAGTTCCGCCTTACTAGGAAAAGTAGGTCATCTGACTCTTATTACGTGGTGTCATGAAATAAAGTAATAATAATAATTCCTTTTTTGCATAGCGCTTTTCTCCTGTCAGACTCAAAGCGCTTGCGAGGCAGCCACTAGAGCGCACTCAGTAGGCAGTAGCAGTGTTAGGGAGTCTTGCCCAAAGAACTCCTTACTGAATAGGTGCTGGCTTACTGAACAGGCAGAGCAGAGTTTCGAACCCCGGTCTCCTGTGTCAAAGGCGGAGCCCTTAACCATTACACTATCCAGCCACCCAGGTAGCTGTGATTGATTGGTTGCAGCCCTCACTAAGGTCAAGGAATGAGGCGGAGCCTTTGCTTCAGGACAGCATGGCTGCAGAGGGTTTAGTGAGCTGGTAAGAGAAACTCATCTTTATGTGTTACAGATACTGTGGACGATCCATCCATCCCTCCGTGACCAGCAGAGATAGCCGGATGTTTGTGCTGTTTGTCAGACCGTCCACAGCAGCCACGACAGAGGCTGGGAGCTTTTCTGCTTATTATATTTCAATCAATGCCTCTACAGGTAAGTTATTATTTTAATTATATTATTATTATTCATGGGTCTAGAATACCTGATCTTCAAGGAAGGCAAGAGCCAGGGGGCCTTTATAGTGTAGTACAGCCTTTCTCCACCTTTTATCCCCGGGGGAACCCTTTGAATAATGTTTGTATCTCAAGAAGCCATGACATTAGCGGAGAGAGTGGAGATTTTGTAGGAGGAATGGTCTTTAAAAGTGGCCCCGAGTCCATGTTTATTCCCTACAGTGCTGCTTATCATAAAACTAGTGCACGTTAGTATTTCTTATTATAGCTCCCACCAGGGGCGTAACAATAGACCCTGCAAGGGATGCAGCTGCAGGGGGGCCCAGAAGCTGCAGGGGACCCCATGGGGGGAGAAGTTTATTTTCCCTGTCCTGAGAGACTGACAACTAAAAGCACAGAGAGAAAAAGCTTTCTGCTCTCTGCACAATTGTTCTAATGAATGCATCTACTCAACTACTGATAAGAAATCATACAAAGATTTGTAGACAGTCCCTATTCAGTGTTCAACAGGGTCTTGTGTACAGTGCCCTACCCCCTTCCCAAGTGCTGTGTACTGTAGTGATGCTGCCAGAGGAGTCTGTATGTGTGGAAACATGAAACGGGTTTATGGCAGAAGTGAATGTAATTGATACAGAAAATGCTCCCAGTGCTTCACTGCTGTCTGTTTTTAACTGCATGGGGACAGCACATTCAAGTGCACCAGCCAAATGAATAACATTGGTTCTCAGTTTACCTGTGCAGAAAGTGAGGGGGGGGGGAGGGAACCCCCTCCAAAGTTTTGCAGAGGGGCCCAGTGATTTCTAGTTACGCCCCCTGGTTCCCACAATTATAATACTCCCATATAACAGTAGTCTTTATACTACTCCCTGTTATAGTACCCCTCATTGTACTGTTTACCTATTCTAGATCTTTTTATTAGAGTGCTCCTTATTATTCTTACCCAAATGTGCTGCTTTTCTTTACAATAACCCCTATTATAGTGTGCTCTGTTATACTCCCACCCTCTCCACAACCATTGGGGCGAGCATACGACTGAAGGGGACACAAATGTATTTTTGAAACTTTTGAAACTTTCTCAGCTCGCCGCTGTCACGGGAGGAAAAATGCCAGGGAACCCCTGCAAAGCCCTCATGGAGCCCTGGTTGAGAAAGCCTAGTGTAGTCTGTCAGAGAGTGGAATAAGGCAATGAAAGTTAATAAAAATGGTACTCAGAAACCCGGGTTCTAGTGTAGTGATTTTAGACCAGAAATGATGTACCGTAGGTGTAAAGCATATGAGGCTATACTCTCAAATGTGGGTTACCACTTTTCAGGCAGGAGGGGAATTTAGACCCGTCCCCTCTTGGGATTAAGATGTTGCTCTCTGTAGAAGTTGGAAAGATGGGGATAAACCCCTCCCACCAATGGTGGACACAGGAGCCCATATACAATTTTCTTTTTCTCCTGAGTTTTCTCCTAGGGCAGTGATGGCTAACCTTGACACTCCAGCTGTGACAAAACTACAAATCCCATCATGCCTTTGCCTCCCCGAGTTATGCTTAGAGCTGTCAGAGTATTGCAATGCCTCATGGGACTTGTAGTTCCACCACAGCTGGAGTGCCAAGGTTAGCCATCACTGTCCTAGGGGATACATTTTCATCTTCTAATTAAAGAAAAATAATCATCATTTTGCAAATGAAAAGTAGCAAAAAGTAGTGGGAAAAGGATTATCACAATTATTTTGAGCATTTTCTTGTTTGCTGGTGGTTTTATTGACAAGTTTGAAATTATCTCCTAGGAGAAAACAGAGGAGAGAAAGTTAATTGCATATGGGCCAGTATGTTGTAAAGGTAAAATAGAGGCGTCACGCTTGTTCTGAGATTTACAGCACCTGCTTGTGGTGTAGCAATAGGGGGTGCAGAGGGGTCCACTAGGGCCCTCCCTCAGCCACAGTATTACCTCTTTATTGGTCCTGTGCTGGTAATAATCACTTGTATAGATGCTTTAAATTGTAGCTATCATTAACAAACTTTTCCCCATCCCCTTCTTGCACCTCTGACAATGTGGTTGTCCGTGGCAGATTTTGTTGCACCGTATCAGTTATTATGTATAAGTGCTTTGGGGGGGGGGCATGTAACACTTGCCCCGGGGCCCATAGCTCCTTAACTACGCCACTGGCAGCTGCTGCTGTTTTCACTCCCTGAGGAAGTGGGCTAAGACCTACGAAACGAGTCACATTTTTTGGGAGTACATAATAAAATAATATTGATGATACATTTCTTGCTCACTCATCTATGGGGAGGTAAGTTTAAACTTCCCCTTCTTATATATAACTTTTATCATTTTAACGTATTTTAATCTGTTGGGCGCCTCTGTTTTACCTGTGTACAACAAGGCAAATAACTTAAAGGACTTACGAGGTGAAATGCCTAAAAAAAGTTCAGTATCTGTGTTTATTTAGTATCCACAGAGGACGCCATCCATGCCCTCCATTTACATGCGCTGGGTCCCCCGCTCTGATCCAGACGCCCGGTCGGCTCCCGACCCCACCACCTGGGTCGGGCTCCACATCTAAAATGGCCGCCGGAGCTGCACAGCTCTAGGGCTCCTCCCGCCTCGTTCTTGCTAAAGGCTGTCTCCTGTGCGTGGATCGGGGTACCTAGAGCTGTGCATCTGCACTTGCATCTATGTGGACTGCGCAGCTGCTGCAAGCTCCGGCGGCCATTTTAGATGTGGAATGAGAGCCTTACCCGGGCGGTGTGGTCGGGAGCTGACCGGGAGTCTGGATCAGAGCGGGGGACCCGGTACATGTAAACGGAGGGCGCGGATGGCGTCCTCCATGCATACTAAATAAACACAGGTACTGAACTTTACCTCGTAAGTCCTTTAAAGACCAAAATTGGAGCTCGCGCCCACACGTGTGCTATGGATACAGTCCAATCCCTCCTTCAATGTGTACCTCAAAACAAGCCAGAAAACAAGAGAGACATAGTGTAATGCTGTTTCAACAGTTTATATCACACCACCATATACCAATATATCCCAAAGAAATAGGCCAATCAAGTCCGTTGACAAACACCATCACCAGCCGACACCCAGATATCACAGCCTCTCACCCCCTGGTATTTCTGCACAAATCACAGACAGACCACAAGCGAATTACAGCTGTAATCACCACCACATAGAAATGACACTTCTCCTCCACATGTAACTATGGCCTCTCACCCTCTGCTGTCCAGATTATAAGACAACTAACAGCGCACAATGTCTCCACCGTTCACATCCACCTTTCCCATTACAGGATTTTCAATCCACCTCCAGTTGCTTTGGGGGTTTTCCTATCAAAATTAAAATCCCCAAATACACGCATTTAAGAACAAGCAGTTTCCCAGTATACCGACAGCTTTTATTGAGAGGCCCAACACATTTCATATGAGCATACGAGCATACTCATCAGTACTGATTAGCCTACATAGTTCACACATGGCATGATAACTTTCAACAGGACAGGTGCAGCTTGAAGTTTGACCAATCAAAACCCATCTCGGCGTCTTTGAACTGGTCCATTTTCTCACTCTATACATTTGCTTTAAAAAATAATGAATAATCCTACAGCAATTTGAAATCATTTAGTCAAGTCCTGTGTTATACATAGGAAAATGTGGATAAATCATTTACTTTTGGACAACTCTGGATTTGGTCATTCAGCATAACTATTTTTTTGTTTGTTTTCAATGTTTTTTTTATTGTGTTTTAAATTACCCTACTTATAACAGTTTATACAGTACGGTAATATTTAACAACAAAAATATGTAAAGAAAAAAAAACAGTGTTGTCTATTTTGTACATCAAGACAACTTTTGTTTTGTTTTTTATCTCTGAAACGTCGTAACTGGAGTTGTTTGTAAGTAGGGGACTGCCAGTATATTTAGACTTCTGCCTGCTTGGAGTTCTCTTAAAGAGGAACTGTAACCACGGATTGAGCTTCATCCCAATCACCCCAATCAGTAGCTGATATCCCCTTATTCCATTAGAACGCTTTAGCTTTTTCCCGAATAGATTATCAGGGGGATCTGTATAACTGTTATCGTGGTGAAACCCCTCCCACAGTGTGATGTCAGGCCCTAGGTCCTTACAGTTTCCTGTCTGTGAGCCTTGTTGCATTGTAGGAACTTACAGCTGTTTCCAACTGCCAAGCAACCAGTATCTCCTTCTGTATGTATATATATATATATATATATATATATATATATATATATATATATATATATACTAGCTGATGGCCCGGCGTTGCCCAGGTATGTATTTGGCTGGTGTCGGCTCCACCCACTTTTTTGAACCCTAGCACACAAACACATAATGACCAAGTTTGTGAGCTTTGGCATCAATAATTTGTATATTCCCATAGAAATTAAATAAATCAGACTAGCGGCTTGTGACTCCGCCCCTCTCCAGCATTTGAACCCAATCACCCAATGACCAACTGTAGCAAGCTTGAGGCATCTGCTATTAACAGTGTAAAAACGGCAGCAATTTAAAAATTCACCTTGAAAATCAACAGCTGAATTTTGATATTATAGGCTCCACCCACTTCCCTGAACATTAATCTCAGCCACCCAGTGACCATTTGCAGGGCCGGGCCGAGGCATAGGCTGGAGAGGCTCCAGCCTCAGGGCAGAGCGTAGGAGGGGAGCACAATTCATTCAGCTGTCATTCCTAATTGTGTATGAAGCAGAAAGAAATAAGAAAAGGGGATACATAGCAGTGACTGCAGGCCAGAGAACTAGATATTAACTGGTTCGGCCTATCAGGACGAGCTTTCTCGTCCAGATAGGCACTGCTGCTGTCGCCGCCTCGTGCGCGCGATCAGGCGTGCCCCCGCGTGCGCTCCCGCTGCCCGCCGCTAGCCCCCCGATCAGTGAATGGGAATATAATTCCCATTCACCGATCTAACTTCCCCGCAGAAATACCGACGCTTTCTCTCCAGAGAGCGCGGTATTTCTGCCCCCAGGAAACTCCCCAGCATTTTAGTTCCTGGATGCGAGATCGTTCGCATCCAGAACTTTTTTTACTGTAAATAGTAAACTGCACCCACATACATTTTTAATTAAAAAAAAAATATTATTTTACATTTAAAATTAGCAGTTTTCCTCCCACACCAAAAATTACCCACATACACTTTTTTTTATTAAAAAAAAAAAAATACAATTAAAAAAAAAAAAGAAAAACAACATAAATAGTTACCCAAGGGTCTGAACTTTTTAAATATGCACGTCAAGAGAATATGTTATTATATTATTTAAAATTATAAGCTTATAAATAGTGATGGACGCAAATTGAAAAAATGCACCTTTATTTCTAAATTAAATATCGGCACCATAAATTGTGATAGGGACATCGTTTAAATGGTGTAATAACCGGGACAGATGGGCAAATAAAATACATGCGTTTTAATTACGGTAGCGTATATTAATTTCAAACTATAATGGCCAAAAACTGAGAAATAATGATTTTTTTCCTTTTTTTTCTTATTCTTCCTGTTTCAAAGTATGAAGAAATGCACAACCCCACAAGGTAATCACTGATGTGCCCAGGCAAGCTCAATCACCACTTGAGCAGCAAACAGAAAGAAGAAGATGTAGCCGGCACCATCACTTGCTGTTTTACTTTTAATAAAGACCGTCATATGTATACAGATGACAAAGTATACAGGTAAAGCGACGTTTCAGAGCGTTCAGCCTGCTTCTTTCTCAAGCCATGACAGTCTCAAACTGCTACAACAATGCTCACATTTATATACAGCATCACATATTTAAACTAACCAATGACAAGGCTTTCAGACCTCACAAGCCAATCCCCGTCCGTTATGACAAAAACGGACCTGATAGGGAACTTATATGTATATATATTGACCAATGGTAAGTGTCACTGACCCTTGGAATGCGTCCACCCCACCTGGCATGCCGGCCTCGGTACAGCCTCCAGGTCACGTCAAGAAGATGGTAACTCCCCCTGGTCAGCGGACCTAGTGGGGAACATCCGGGCGGGACGAAAACGTAACGTCAGAGCGTTACCAGGGAGACGCGAGGGAAGCGCACGGAGATCTCTGTGTACTTCCTGAATGCGGAAAAGATGACGTCACTGCGTGCGCCGGCTGGTCACGTGGAAACAATCCACCAATCAGCCGGCCCTGCGTCTCCCTGAATGGCAACAGCGGCGCCGAGCTGGCCGCGTTGCCATAGAGATGTAAAAGAGGCTGCAGCAGCAAGACCAGAGGGGGCAGGCGCACATACACATGCAGAGAGGCATCATACTGCAGAGGCAGATATAGGCACCAATTCACAGCACAGTGGGAAACACATTCAGAAATATAAACATCGCAATAGATGCATAACATATAGACCACACATAACAAGGAACATAAGTAGTAATGTATTATAGATAACAGAATAGGTTATATGAATGGTGTTAAATCATATTCACGATTCATACCACGGGGTTCTAGGGTGTCCAAAGTGCGAATCCAGAAAGCCTCACGGAGCAGCAGACGTCTGTTTCTGTCACCACCACGTTTTAATAAGGACACACTGTCAATAATTTGACAGCGTAGCTGGCTAACAGTATGTTTACACTGAGCAAAATGACAGGCAACTGGTTGGTCCATGAGGCATTCCCGGATTGCATGCTTGTGTGCTGACAGTATAACTTTACATTTTTGAGTGGTCTCTCCTACATATACGAGGCCACATGGACATTTTAAAATGTACACTACATATTTGGAGTCACAATTATAGATACCCCTAATGTGATATTTTTTACCTGATCTAGGGTGATTGAAGACATCACTTCTGATGACTGAGTTGCAGTGGACACAGTTAAGGCAGGGGTACATGCCTCTTCTAGATCCCTCAGGGGGCCTAACAAGTGACCCCATTTCAGCATGGGTCAGTTGATCCCTCAAAGTGGGAGCCCTTTTATACGAAAAAAGGGGAGGGGTATGGAATTCAGGGACCTGGGGAAATGCCTGGCCTAAAGAAGGCCAATGTTTTTTAACTAAACGTGCTATGTCCACACTAAGGACATTATATTGGGTAACAAAGGGAATGCGATTAGCAGCATCTCTCCCAGGTCTCTTGGATGTGCACACAGCCGTCCTGCGAGCCTCTGCAACCAAGTCCTCAGGGTAATGTCTAGCTAAGAATTTCTGTGACATCTCATTAAACCTAATTTCTCTCTGCCTGTCATCACCCACTATGCGACTGACCCTTCTGAATTGGGACCTGTATGACAGGATAGCATTCCTGTCAGTGGGCTTAACATATAGATCAGTGTGAAGAGAACCATCAGACAACATTACCAAAGTATCTAAGAAATTAATTTGTTGTTCATCGCAGTGAAGCACAATCCTCAATAGCTCCACAATAAATCTGATCTGATACTCATCAAAATCAGAGGCAGTAAATAGTGCATGCTGGACAGCCTCCAATCTCCTGTTTAAAAAATATGCCCTTTGTTGGCTACGGTATATTGATGATGTGTTTTGCGTGTGGGCGGGGCCGCGTTGGACCCTTGATCAATTTGTGGGTGAATTGCATGTACAGTGTGAACCCATCAGACTCACATCTCACTGCGATGAACAACAAATTAATTTCTTAGATACTTTGGTAATGTTGTCTGATGGTTCTCTTCACACTGATCTATATGTTAAGCCCACTGACAGGAATGCTATCCTGTCATACAAAAGCTTTCATCCTACTAACACCATTAGGTCCATACCTAGGTCCCAATTCAGAAGGGTCAGTCGCATAGTGGGTGATGACAGGCAGAGAGAAATTAGGTTTAATGAGATGTCACAGAAATTCTTAGCTAGACATTACCCTGAGGACTTGGTTGCAGAGGCTCGCAGGACGGCTGTGTGCACATCCAAGAGACCTGGGAGAGATGCTGCTAATCGCATTCCCTTTGTTACCCAATATAATGTCCTTAGTGTGGACATAGCACGTATAGTTAAAAAACATTGGCCTTCTTTAGGCCAGGCATTTCCCCAGGTCCCTGAATTCCATACCCCTCCCCTTTTTTCGTATAAAAGGGCTCCCACTTTGAGGGATCAACTGACCCATGCTGAAATGGGGTCACTTGTTAGGCCCCCTGAGGGATCTAGAAGAGGCATGTACCCCTGCCTTAACTGTGTCCACTGCAACTCAGTCATCAGAAGTGATGTCTTCACTCACCCTAGATCAGGTAAAAAATATCACATTAGGGGTATCTATAATTGTGACTCCAAATATGTAGTGTACATTTTAAAATGTCCATGTGGCCTCGTATATGTAGGAGAGACCACTCAAAAATGTAAAGTTATACTGTCAGCACACAAGCATGCAATCCGGGAATGCCTCATGGACCAACCAGTTGCCTGTCATTTTGCTCAGTGTAAACATACTGTTAGCCAGCTACGCTGTCAAATTATTGACAGCGTGCCCTTATTAAAACGTGGTGGTGACAGAAACAGACGTCTGCTGCTCCGTGAGGCTTTCTGGATTCGCACTTTGGACACCCTAGAACCCCGTGGTATGAATCGTGAATATGATTTAACACCAGTCATATAACCTATTCTGTTATCTATAATACATTACTACTTATGTTCCTTGTTATGTGTGGTCTATATGTTATGCATCTATTGCGATGTTTATATTTCTGAATGTGTTTCCCACTGTGCTGTGAATTGGTGCCTATATCTGCCTCTGCAGTATGATGCCTCTCTGCATATGTATGTGCGCCTGCCCCCTCTGGTCTTGCTGCTGCAGCCTCTTTTACATCTCTATGGCAACGCGGCCAGCTCGGCGCCGCTGTTGCCATTCAGGGAGACGCAGGGCCGGCTGATTGGTGGATTGTTTCCACGTGACCAGCCGGCGCACGCGGTGACGTCATCTTTTCCGCATTCAGGAAGTACACGGAGATCTCCGTGCACTTCCCTCACGTCTCCCTGGTAACGCTCTGACGTTACGTTTTCGTCCCGCCCGGATGTTCCCCACTAGGTCCGCTGACCAGGGGGAGTTACCATCTTCCTGACGTGACCTGGAGGCTGTACCGAGGCCGGCATGCCAGGTGGGGTGGACGCATTCCAAGGGTCAGTGACACTTACCATTGGTCAATATATATACATATAAGTTCCCTATCAGGTCCGTTTTTGTCATAACGGACGGGGATTGGCTTGTGAGGTCTGAAAGCCTTGTCATTGGTTAGTTTAAATATGTGATGCTGTATATAAATGTGAGCATTGTTGTAGCAGTTTGAGACTGTCATGGCTTGAGAAATAAGCAGGCTGAACGCTCTGAAACGTCGCTTTACCTGTATACTTTGTCATCTGTATACATATGACGGTCTTTATTAAAAGTAAAAGAGCAAGTGATGGTGCCGGCTACATCTTCTTCTTTCTTATTCTTCCTGTTAAAATGCATTTACAGTAAAGTGGCTCTTAGCAAAATGTACCCCCCAAAGAAAGCCTAATTGGTGCTGGAAAAAACAAGATATAGATTCATTGTGATAAGTAGCAATAAAGTTATAGGCAAATTAATGGGAGGTGAACGTTGCTCGGATGCATGAGATTTTCGGCACTGCGGTGCTGAACCGGTTAAGGTGTTGGGGAGGTTGTGGGCCCTGTGGCCCTCATAGTCTAATAGCAATCAGTGTGTGACGGCTGGGGTGGGAGGGATGGGGGGTGCACTTTGGTGTCTCAGCCTTGGGTGCTGGAGGACCTTGTCCCTGCTCTGACCATTTGGGCAAAGTTTGAAAACCTGCCATTAACAGTGTAAGAAGGCCTGCAGTTTATATTTTCCCAGTGAAATTTGTTTTTGGCTCTGCCCACGTTTTGTAACCTGGACAAACAGTCACTCAATGACCAAGTTTGTGAGCTTTCGGGTCCATTGCATCAATAAAAACAAATCTGATTGGCTGTGTGTGGCGCCGCCCCCTTTTCTGAATTTGAACCCCAGTGACCCAATGACTAACTGTACCAGGTTTGAGGCTTGTGTCATTAACAGTGCAAGAATGGCAGCAATTTTAATTTAATTTAATATTCCCCTTGAAAATTAACAGGTCGATTCGCTTTTTTAGGCTCCACCCAATTTTCTGAATAATAATCCCAGTCACCCAGTAACCAACTGTGCAAAGTTTGAGAACCCTGCCATTAACAAATCTGTTTTTGACTCCACCCAGTTTTTGTAACCTTGACACACAGTCACTCAAAGACTGTGAATAGAAGCAGTTTATCCAGCAAAGAAATCTGATTAGCTGTTTGTGGCTCCGCCCCTTTAGTGAATTTGAACCCCAGTCACTTAATGACCGAATGCTGCATGTTTGAGGCCTCTGCCATTAACAGTGTAAGAATGGCAACAGTTTCAATATTCCCCTTAAAAATCAATAGGTGAATTTTGAGTGGCTGTTGTAGGCTCCACCCACTTTCCTGAATATTAATCCCAGTCATCCAGTGATCAACTGTGTCAAGTTTGAGAACCCTGCCAATAACAGAATGGCTGAAATCAATCTAACAAATCTGATTGGCTGTTTGTGGCTCCACCCCTTTAGTAAATGTGGACCCCAGTCACCAAATGACTGCCTGTATCAGGTTTGAGGCCTCTGCCATTAACAGTGTGAGAATGGTAGCAATGTAAATGTTCCCCTTGAAAAATCAACAGGGGAATTTTGATTGGCTGTTGTAGCCTCCACCCACTTTCTAAATATGAATCCCAGTCAGTCACCCAGTGGCCAACTGTGTCAAGTTTGGGAACCCTGCCATTAACCTCCCTGGCGGTATGAATCGTGCAGCTGCGCGGCCGCGGGAGCGTTTTTCTCACTTTTTTTTTTGTAAGCATGTAGCTAGCTTAGCGCTAGCTACATGCTTCCCCCCTCCCCGCCAGGTCCGCCCGTCCCCTCCGATTGCCGCCGGCGCCGCTTGCCCATAAGGAAATCCCGTTCTGAACGGGATTTCCTTGTGGGCTTCCCCCGTCGCCATGGCGACGAACGGAGTGACGTCATCGACGTCGTGACGTCACAGGGAATCCCGATTGGCCAGGCAAGGGGTATGCGGGGGGGCCCATGTATCGCGGCGGGTAGCGGCGCATCGGTGGCGATCGCAACAAACACGCAGCTAGCAAAGTGCTAGCTGCGTGTTTGAAAAAAAAATGATGCAAATCGGCCCAGCAGGGCCTGAGCGGCACCCTCCGGCGGCTTACCCGGGGACACGGGGTTACCGCTAAGGAGGTTAACAGTGTAAGAATGGTTGCAGTTTATATTTTCCCATGTTAAAAATGTAGTTGTTGGCGCCACCCACTTTTTCTAGCCTTGACATACAGTCACTCAATTACCAAGTTTAGGACCTTTGGTGTCCTTGGTATAAACAATTTGTATATTCCCATTGAAATTAATCAAAACTGATTGGCTGTTTGTGGCTCCGCCCCCTTTCTAAATTTGAGCCACAGTCACCCAGTGACCAACTGTACCAGGTTTGAGGCATCTGCAATTAACAGTATAAGAATGGCACCGATTTAAATATTACCCTTGAAAATTAAAAGGTGAATTTTGATTGCCTGTGGTAGGCTCCACCCATTTTCTAAATATTGATCCCAGTCACCCAGTGGCCAACTGTGTCAAGTTTGGGAACCCTGCCATTAACAGTGTAAGAATGGTTGCAGTTTATATTTTCCAATGTTAAAAATTTAGTTGTTGGCGCTGCCCACTTTTTCTAACCTTGACATACAGTCACTCAATTACCAAGTTTACGACCTTTGGTGTCCTTGGTATCAACAATTTGTATATTCCCATTGAAATTAATCAAATCTCGTTGGCTGTTTGTGGCTCCTCCCCCTTTCTGAATTTGAAACCCAGTGACCAACTGTACCAAGTTTGAGGCATCTGCTATTGACAGTTTAAGAGTAGCAGCGATTTAAATATTACCTTTGAAAATCAACAGGTGAATTTTGATTGGCTGTTGTAGGCTCCACCCATTTTCTTGAATATTAATCCCAGTCACCCAGTGACCAACTGTGCAAAGTTTGAGAACTTTGCCATTACCGTGTAAGAATGGCTACAGTTTATATTTGACCAGTGAATTTTGTTTTTGGCTCCGCCCACTTTTTGTAACCTGGACACACAGTCACTCAATGACCAAAGTTTGTGAGCTTTCAGGATCCTGGCATCAAAAATGTGTGAATGGAAGCAGTTTATTAAGCAAAGAAATCTGATTGGCTGTTTGTGGCCCAGCCCCTTTAGTGAATTTGGACCCCAGTCTCCCAATGACTGACTGTAGCAAGTCTGAAGCCTCTGCCATATACGGTGTAAGAATGGCAGCAGTTTAAATATTCTCCTTGAAAATCAATAGGTGAATTTTGATTGGCTGTTGTAGGCTCCACCCATTTTCCTGAATCTTAATCTCCTTCACCCAGTGACCAAGTGTGCCAAGTTTGAGAACCCTGCGATTAACAGTCTACGAATGGCTGCAGTTTACATTTTCCCATTAAAAATAAACGGCTGAAATTTGATTGGCTGTTTTATGCTCCGCCCACTTTCCCTGGATTTGTAACCAACTGTGCCAAGTGTGGGAACTCTGGCTTGATTACTGTGAGAATGGCAGCCTTTTACATTTTTTCTATTGACATGAATGCGTGAAATCTGATTTGCTGTTTGTAGCTCCGCCCAGGTAAGCAGGGGGGGGGGGGGGGGGGGCGTGAGACCCCCAGAACATATCATCCCAGGTAGTAAGGGATCTGTATACCAAGTTTCGCTCAAATTGGTCAAGCCGTTTTCGAGTGTTCGACACGCGCAGACACACACACACACTTTATCATATTTTAGCCTATCGCATTGTTAGGGGTTGTGGTTAAAAATAATGGTAGTTGGTGCTGTTTTTTCATGTCTTCCAGCAGTAAAGATGATTACATGCAGGCTGATTGTGGATCAAACAATATGAACACAATACATGACGAATAGCAATCATTTCTTTATTTCTCTTTTATTTTTTAACTTCTCACTTTGCAATGTATTAATTTATTTTTTCCCCCTTTTTCGCTTTTCTTAAAGTTAGAAACAAGCGATGAAAGTAACAGCTAGTCAGTGATAAGCTAGTGGCATTACAAGTGGGAGAACGTGTACAGTATGAGACATGCCAGGCTGGTGCTGTGTAACTGATGTGGCTGTTTGGTTTTGGCATCCCCAGCGCACGCCTTGTATAGGGCCTTTGTGCTTGCTTTCTTTCTTATTCATTGCCAGACCAGAATCCTTTGCAGCAAGTGTGGGCCAACCTTAGGCGCTGGCTTCCAGGAATCTGGGTCCTCGCTGCCCGCGGTCTTGTCGTCAGACAGAAATATGGATTCAGTTATTTTTCTGCAAACCTGGCCAACTTGAAATAGATCCCTGACTGTTCTGCATCTGACTAGGACTCTGGGAACGATTCCTGCAGAGGAAAATATGTATAAAAAAAACACAGCGGGATTTGTGTATTTTCTAATTTAGATTTCCATAAGATGACTCATGAGGAAAAATGCAGAGTAAGGTACATAAAGTTAACATTTCCTGCAGCCTATAGCTGAAAGTCCAGTATTAGTCAATGTATATTATGACATAAGTACAAATATTTGTGTGAAAAAAGAAGGTGTTATTCACCTGCTTGCAATAACAAAACCCTAACACTAACAGCAACAGATTACTTAAACCTATCACTAACCTCGACAGATTACCTAAAGCTAACACTAACCTCGACAGATTACCTAAAGCTAACACTAACCTCGACAGATGACCTAAAGCTAACACTAACTTCGACAGATTACCTAAACATAACACTAACCTCGACAGATTACCTAAACATAACACTAACCTCGACAGATTACCTAAACATAACACTAACCTCGACAGATTACATAAAGCTAACACTAACCTTGACAGATTACCTAAACCTAACCTCGACAGATTACCTAAACCTAACATTAACCTCGACAGATTACCGAACCCTAACACTACCCTTGACAGACTACCTAAATTTAACACTACCCTTGACAGACTACCTAAATTTAACACTACCCTTGACAGACTACCTAAACCTAACACTTACCTTGACAGATTACCTAAATCTAACAATAACCTCGACAGTTTACCTAAACCAAGCTTACCAAGCAGGCCTAAGAGCGGTTTCCTTCTTTCTGAGAGAATCCTACCCGGACATACCCGAACACAATCAATTTTTGATTGATATGTTGGAGTTGGTGCTCACTGAGAACTTTTTTCTTTTTGAGGGTAGACCTTATCACCAGGTGGCTGGGACGTCAATGGGGGCGGCGTGTGCGCCGGCCTATGCATGCCTCCATCTTGGGTACTGGGAGAGGAGGGATGTTTATACTATGGAGCAGTTCCGGCGCCACGTTGCCCTCTGGATAAGATTTATTGACGATGTGCTGGTGGTGTGGAAGGGTGGAATAGCCGAGCTGGAGGTTTTTATTGATAGTTTAAATGCTAATGATAAGAATATTAAACTTACCTATACGTGTGATGCTAGAGAGCTACCGTTTCTGGACCTAAGAATTGCGGTCAGGGAGGGACGCTTGGTAAGTACCACGTATAGAAAGCCAACAGCCGGCAACACCATCCTCCACGCCGCCAGCCATCATCCCTACCACCTGGTGAGAAATATCCCTTATGGTCAGTTCCTCCGTTTAAGGAGGAACTGTACCACTGAGGAGGATTTTAATTCTGAAGCCCGTGAATTGTATGGACGCCTCAGGGAACGTGGATATTCCCACAGAACCTTGAGGAGATGTCTTCAGAGAGCAAGGAGACGGGATCGTGAATCTCTCCTTGTAGATGGTGAAAGGGATGGATCGGACACTGAGAGAAAGGTGGGAATAGTGACCCAATAAGGCTCCCATTGGAGCTCTCTGAGAGATTGCCTGACAAAACTGTGGCCAATTCTACTGGCATCACCTGATATAGCAGAAATCGTGAGACCATATCCCACGATGACAGCTAAACGGGCACACAACCTAAAAGATCATTTGGTCAGTTCCGAATTTTTCAGTAAGCGGTCAGAGGAAGAAAAAAAGAACTGGCTCTCTGCCACCCCCCCTCCAAAAGGTATGCATCGCTGTGGGAGATGTAAGGTCTGCCCCTTTGTACATAAAACCGGGACATTTTGGGACTCTAAGCATGAAAAAGAGTATAACATTAATGCATTTATGAACTGTGAGACCACTGGGGTAGTATACATGGTTACCTGCCCCTGTGGCCTACAGTACATCGGGATTACCACACGAGCCTTTAAGGCTCGGATATTGGAGCACATCTCCAATGTTGGCAACAAAAATGAAAATTGTAAAGGTCCTTTGAGAAAGCACTACCAGCAGCACCATGGAGGCTCCTTCGGGGGAAGTCTTGTAAAGGTCTTGGTTTCTAGAAAGAATGGAGCAAGGAAAACTAATCTGGAAAAGGAACTGTGCCGCGTAGAGACTATGTGGATATATAAGTTGGGGACACTGTCCCCATTAGGTTTCAATTCTGAGATGGACTTCTCCGTATTTTTGAACTAACTGACTAAGTGGTGACAGCAGAGTTCCCCTTTAAAGATCAAAAAGGGGAAAAAAAGAGAAAAGGGAGTAGGATATATGTGAGTGTGGTTGACTGGTAGTGCATGATATATGTGTATGGTATTTCCTGGAGAGGAAAGTCATCTGCATGTTTACATGTCTAAAACTACGATCATGGGTATTACCAGCCATATACAGTGGTGTGAAAAACTATTTGCCCCCTTCCTGATTTCTTATTCTTTTGCATGTTTGTCACACTTAAATGTTTCTGCTCATCAAAAACCGTTAACTATTAGTCAAAGATAACATAATTGAACTCAAAATGCAGTTTTAAATGATGGTTTTTATTATTTAGTGAGAAAAAAAACTCCAAATCTACATGGCCCTGTGTGAAAAAGTGATTGCCCCCCTTGTTAAAAAATAACTTAACTGTGATTTATCACACCTGAGTTCAATTTCTGTAGTCACCCCCAGGCCTGATTACTGCCACACCTGTTTCAATCAAGAAATCACATAAATAGGAGCTATCTGACACAGAGAAGTAGACCAAAAGCACCTCAAAAGCTAGACATCATGCCAAGATCCAAAGAAATTCAGGAACAAATGAGAACAAAGTACTGTAATTGAGATCTATCAATCTGGTAAAGGTTATAAAGCCATTTCTAAAGCTTTGGGACTCCAGCGAACCACAGTGAGAGCCATTATCCACAAATGGCAAAAACATGGAACAGTGATGAACCTTCCCAGGAGTGGCTGGCCGACCAAAATTACCCCAAGAGCGCAGAGAAAACTCATCCGAGAGGCCGCAAAAGACCCCAGGACAACATCTTAAGAAGTGCAGGCCTCACTTGCCTCAATTAAGGTCATTGTTCATGACTCCACCATAAGAAAGAGACTGGGCAAAAACGGTCTGCATGGCAGATATCCAAGGCGCAAACCATTTTTAAGCAAAAAGAACATTAAGGCTCGTCTCAATTTTGCTAAAAAAACATCTCAATGATTGCCAAGACTTTTGGGAAAATACCTTGTGGACCAACAAGACAAAAGTTGAACTTTTCGGAAGGTGCTTGCTGTGATAGATGGAACCATGAATTCTACTGTCTACCAAAAAATCCTGAAGGAGAATGTCCGGCCATCTGTTTGTCAACTCAAGCTGAAGCGATCTTGGGTGCTGCAGCAGGACAATGACCCAAAACACACCAGCAAATCCACCTCTGAATGGCTGAAGAAAAAAAAAATGAAGACTTTGGAGTGGCCTAGTCAAAGTCCTGACCTGAATCCTATTGAGATGTTGTGGCATGACCTTAAAAAGGCGGTTCATGCTAGAAAACCCTCAAATAAAGCTGAATTACAATTCTGCAAAGATGAGTGGGCCAAAATTCCTCCAGAGCGCTGTAAAAGACTCGTTGCAAGTTATCGCAAACGCTTGATTGCAGTTATTGCTGCTAAGGGTGGCCCAACCAGTTATTAGGTTCAGGGGGCAATTTCTTTTTCACACAGAGCCATGTAGGTTTTGAGTTATTTTTCTCACTAAATAATAAAAACCATCATTTAAAACTGCATTTTGTGTTCAATTATGTTATCTTTGACTAATAGTTAACGGTTTTTGATGAGCAGAAACATTTAAGTGTGACAAACATGCAAAAGAATAAGAAATCAGGAAGGGGGCAAATAGTTTTTCACACCACTGTATATTTCATGCTTCATTTGGACTCTATAATTAATATGTTGGCTGAAAAATGAAAGAGAAGAAATAATAAGAGTTACTATCATTTTACTTCTTAAATAAAATGGATACTAAGAACTATCCTCCTTTAAAATCCGTATAGTCTGTTTGGCTAGCTCCTTGTAAATAATATATCTGGAGGACTTTGAGCTGGAGGGGATGATTACAAGCAATGAACGCTGTTTGGGAAAAGAAGTTGTACTTTTCCATGAACAAAGATGGCCGCTGTGGGACCGTCATGTGATGAGGCTGGAGAATATAAAAAAGCCATCTGGATGTCTAACCACTCCCCCTGACGTCACTCTGAGGAAGCCAAATTGATTGGTGAAACATGTAAGTGGGAGGAGTCCCAGGAGGACGGCCTCGTTCACCACCAGGAACACAGGAGCGCTCGATCCCCGCTGTGATGCTACATTTCCCAGTAGGAAGTGGGTAGATCGCGCTCACCGCTACTATCAGACCACACCAGTCTCAGGAGGCGCAACAGCGTGATATATGGGAACGGCAAACCAGGTGAAATCAGCGCACAGCCACCGTGGACCGCAGAGTGTTGGGGACCTGCGGACGTCCGGAGGTGTAAGTGATTTTCAGCCTGCAGATTCACCAGGAATACAAGTAAGCTGCCGTTTTGCTTCTAATACAAAAGATATCCCAAAATGTGCTTTCTGTGGAGGAGAATGTTACGCGTAAGGACTGGAAGTGTATCCAACCTGTGCTTCTTCTAACAAGGAACTTTCTTTCTTTCTTTTTTTTGAGTGCACTCAAGGGTTGAACTATCCAGCATCTTGCTAGTTGCAATTTTTGGCACATTCTCTCACCTCTATTACGAGGTCAAAACCCACGTTAAAGCCATCAGCTGTGTCTTAAAGGGGACAATCACATATACTCATTAGTTGCAAGACCCTATATCTAGAATTGCTGCAGCATTCTAACTAGTTTAATTGAGTGTGGTCTGAATGTGGTATGCGGATGTATGTGTGGAGGGGAGACTGAGGCACCCTGGGATCCTCATTTTTTAAGTGATTTTAATTGTTTGTTGATTACTGTGAATAGGTCCATAATAAAGTTATTTTGTATTTTTGGAATCATGTTGAGGCCCTGCTTTCTAACTTTTTCGCTCTGTGGTTAATAAGTTTACCTAAACCTAACAATAACTTCAACAGATTACCGAAACCTAACACTGCTCTTGACAAATTACCTAAATTTAACACTAACCTCGATAGATTACCAGAATCTAACACAAACCTTGACATATTGCCCGAACTTAACACTAACCTCGACACTATGTGCTGCCGTAATTTGAAAACTCCTTGACCAATTTCAACAAAACTTGGTATACAGATCCCTTACTACCTGGGATGATATGTTCTGGGGGTCTTGCGTCACCCCTGCACATCTGGGTGGAACCACAAAAAGCCAATCAGATTTTACCCATTCATGTTAATGAAAAAAAATGTAAAAGGCTGCTATTCCCACAGCAATAAAGTCAGAGTCCCCACTCTTGGCACAGTTGGTCACTTGGTGACCGAGGGGAAAAATTCAGGGAAAGTGGGTGGAGCATAAAACAGCCAATCAGATTTGTTTCATTTCAATGGGAAATTTTAAATTATTGATGCTGAGAAACCCGAAAGCTCACAAATGTGGTCATTAACCTGCTGAGCGGTCTGGACGAGCTCAGCTCGTCCAACACCGCCAGAGGCTGCCGCTCAGGCCCTGCTGGGCCGATTTTGATGAAATAAAAAGCAGCACACGCAGCCGGCACTTTGCCAGCCGCGTGTGCTGCCTGATCGCCGCCGCTCTGCGGCGATTCGCCGCGAGCAGCGGCGAAAGAGGGTCCCCCCAGCCGCCTGAGCCCAGCGTAGCCGGAACAAAAAGTTCCGGCCAGCGCTAAGGGCTGGATCGGAGGCGGCTGACGTCAGGACGTCGGCTGACGTCGATGACGTCACTCCGCTCGTCGCTATGGCGACGATGTAAGCAAAACAAGGAAGGCCGCTCATTGCGGCCTTCCTTGTTTATTCTGGGCGCCGGAGGCGATCGGAAGATCGCCTCCGGAGCGCCCTCTAGTGGGCTTTCATGCAGCCAACTTTCAGTTGGCTGCATGAAATAGTTTTTTTTTAATTTAAAACAAACCCTCCCGCAGCCACCCTGGCGATTTAATCAGAACGCCAGGGTGGTTAAGTGACTGTGTGTCAAAGTTAGAAAAAGTGGACGGACCCAACAACAACCAAATACATACCTGTGCAACGCCGGGCCTTCTGCTAGTACACAATAATAATAACACTATTCTCAGCATTACCCTCTTTACTTCAGGGGAACTGTAATGCATTTACCTTAAATCATCAGGTTACTTCATAGTCCACAGCAGTCAAGTTATATTTTCCAACCCGAAGTACAAATATAACAATTACAAGCTAGTATACATAGTCATCGAAATTCACTGAGCTCACTGAGCTAAAAATAAACTGACAAGATAAACAATTGTATTTATACTCCTAAGAAATAACTTTTTTAGAATCCCTAGTTTTATTTTCTGTTTACAACCTGTAAAAGTTGGTTAAATGTTTTATTGTTTCAGCTTTCACTCAGTTTTTCAGTGTCCCAGAGCTAAAATATATGACCTGTTGACCTTTTTGTAATCTATCCCCTGCACTCATAAACTGTTCTCTCCATAAAGAGTTTTATGACTGTGATTCCTTACCAGTGAGAGTTACAATATAGTTGCTATGTAACGATCGGTGTAACACAGAGAGGGTCTGATTACCAGTGAACTGCAGTATCACCGAGAATACAGAATATACCCGATTATTGATGATCTGCAGTATCACCGATAATCAGATATATCTACTAACCTCTGGACACCTGAGATAACAAGTGAGTGTTAAGTGCAACAGCAATACCTTGAGTACTACACTAAAGTATGTTCCTTCCGTTGGCCTAGACTCTCCCGAGGGAGGAGCTAGGCTAAGAGTAGGAAGGACAGAGTGTGAGTGACACCAGTGAGAGGGTGTCACTAACAGGTCTGGGAACTGCCTCTAACAGTAAGGCCAGTTCTCGAGGACGGTCAATCCAGGTTGTTAACACACAGACAGATACGGTACAGATTCAGGAGACAGATACGGAATGCAATAAACAGGCAGGGTTTGGCAACGGAGTATCAGAATAGCAGGTACAGAATCAGGAGGCAAATACAGAGTCCAGAAACGAGCAGAGTTTGGCAACAGGATATCAGAAATAGCAAGGTACAGAATCAGAGTACAGGAGGATAGTCAGGCAGGCAGAAGGTCATAACAAATAATACAGTTCAATATTCCTAACGCTAAGGTGTGAGGTCCGTGATCGTCAACACCTTTGGAAACTATGCTAGAACACAGATACAGACAAGGCCTGAGTGCTACCACGTAATGATCGCAACGCCAGACACCAGAGGAATGACCAGCACCCAGTATATATACACCAGTGCTCTCCAGCACCTCCCTTAAGTGCTGGACCAATGAAAGTGGCTGCAATTGTCAGCTGAACGGCCTGGTCAGCTGACCCTCCTCTGACTGCCATAAAGGCCCTGCCTCTCTGCGCGCGCACGCGTCCTCCTAAACCAGTGTGGACTATCAGTCCCAGCCACACCAGTCATGTGTTGCAATGTTGTTGCTGTATGGGATGCGGAATCTGCCGCCACGCTGTCTGAGCGTGCGGCGCTTCCTCCGCATTCCGCCCCACTGAGAGAAGCAGGCCTATGCGTACAAACCGCTGCGTCAGACGCGGCGGTTTCTCCGCGTTCTGCTATGCCAGCCGCGGAAACAGCCGCCTCATCCTGCGTCCATGCGGCGGCTTTTCCGCGTTTCTTCACATGCTATAGTCCTAAGAAGAAAAGGAACACAGCCTAGGTATTTGTATGCTTGGCACTGTACATACACACCTCTATCTCATCGTGTCACATGTGACATCTTAAAGGATACCAGAGCCATAAGCAATTGGAAAAACGTCACTTAAATGCCCCCCTGCAGCCTCTTCCGGGTTGGCGAGTCGCGCAGCACTCACCGACTATGTCTACGTAGAGCGCTCCCAGCCATGCCTACATGCTTGCGTCTGCACACTCGCCAACCTGGAAGAGGCTGCATGGGGGCATTTAAGTGGCAAAGGAGGGGGATGGAGGAGAACGGGGGGAGGGTGAGCGATGGCTTCCCATACATGCTTGCTCCCATCCTTTTTCCAATTGCTTTCGGCTCTGGTATCTTTTAGTTTGAGTTCAATTTTAAAACAGTTCCCACTTAGTAGTACAGCTCAAGTAACTGCATCCAAAGTGTTGTCACACGCCCTTCCACACTGCAATTTGATTGGCTGCTCTCACATGCGCCCTTCCACACTGCAATTTGATTGGCTGCTCTCACATGCGCCCTTCCACACTGCAATTTGATTGGCTGCCTTCACATGTATTATTAGGGTAACACATACTTTTCTCGTTATCCTGCTTTTAATACTTCTGTTGCATATTTTATTATAACCGTGAGTCATTCTACAAACACAGGAAATGTACTTGGAGTGAGTTGGTTCACTGCTGGTCATGTTGGGTTCCAGCAGAAGGAGTTAACAGGAGAGATGCAATTATGGGGGGAGTGGAACAAAATCAGTCTGGTTCCCACATTTAGTCAGCCCTCTGCCAGCTCAGGCTGGTCCGCTGATGCTTAAAGCAGACTTTGCTCAGCTCACATTAGAATCAAAGCGAAGCACTACAATAAGGCAAAAGAAGTTGCAATGCCTAACTCTAGTCTTTTGTTTTAAAGTGAATTTATGTCAAACAAAGTAGCATAATGACACAAAAGGCAGACATACGCAATACAATAAAGGACCTCCGAGGTGAAAATAAACAAATGCGAAAAACAGTTGTATCTGTCCTCCTTCTCCTAAAAATGACTTTTTTTTAGATATTCCACAGTTTTATTTTATATTTAAATCTAGTTTACTATTTTATTGTGTCTGTTGAATGACACCTTCATTGAAGGATACCAGAGCTCAAAGCTATGAATTATGGACCCTTTTATCTCTTTACTCTTCTCGGAAGCCATTTACTGACAGGAAAGTGTTTTATGGCTGTAATTACTTATCAGTGAGGGTTATGCTATAGTCTGACCCAGTCCCGACCCGGACAAAAATTGTCATTTGTATATCTGATGTTTAACTCTTTCAGGCAGAGAAAGAAAAAAAGAAAGACAGCAGTTATTTGTGTTCTAGGCACTGTACATACACATGTCTATCTCATCATGTCACTTGTCACCTCGGTTGTCCTTTAAAAGGTCAAAATGGGAAAAGTTTTGTAAAATGGTCATCTTGTGCTCTGTAAAGTCACTTAAGGCCCATACCCACTAAACGATTTTTTTTTTTTTGCGAACGATTTTGCAGGACATTTTTTATGATATCACGCGACATAGTTTGTGAAACAGTGTTTATCAATACCTGACACCTGTGGTGTTTGTTAGTTTTTGAACGACCGACACGTCCGATTAAGACGTTTGGTTTTTGCCGCAGTCGTGTAAACAATTGTTCATTTCCGCCACCGCAAATGGCGATTGCAGTTTCGGTCAGATGGATCGGGGAACGATCGTTCTATGGTGGAGATCCCCATCTGGCCAGATCAGCCGGGGGTTATTTAGCTTTACACCAGCTTGTTACAGTGAGCCTGAACCAAAAATTCTCATTAGGAAGTTAAATTCATATAAAATATGGGTGATGATGTGGACTTATCTGCTCCCTGCTTACTTTTGTAGTCTATAGGATAATGAATTCATATTTTGTTTGTTTGTTAGGAAGAAATGCTTTCTTGCTTTCTCAGACTAAGTGAGAAGGGTTCTTATGGTTCCCCTGAATCTCTGGACTGTTGAGAACACCTCTCAACAGTCCAGAGATTCAAGGGAACCATAAGAACTGTTCTCGTGTGTAAAATTTTATTTGGTAGTAATGGGTTTTCCTTTTTAGGATGTATAGAAACTGCAAAGAAATTTTTTTGCAGTTTCCAGTGGTAATTTTTCAATATTAGAAATTAAACAATGAATTAGACTGCCCCTGATGAGTCCAGATAGGAGGACGAAATGCATAGGGTGGAGCAAGCAGTCTGACGTATGACGTCATCGCGCCATGGAGCCCGGCCGGCATAGCGCGCAGGAATCCAGAAGCCCTAGCCGAAAGACGAACGGAAAGCAGGATACCCGCCGGAGGGGGGCGGACATCAATAAATTGAGATACGCGAGATACAAGTGAAGGAATCTGTAAGTGCAATTGCCAGCAGGCTTTGGCTGAATTGTTATGACATAATACGCTATGATGTTCTGTGTTTTATCTTTTACTTTTTGGATATTAAACTGATCGTTTTGGAAGTGAGGCTGCTGAGCCATTCTGTTGACAAAGTGTTAATACCACCAGTGACTAATGGCCCATACTCACGGGCAACTTTTTGGCATGTCGCTAGCACACGGGAGCGTGTGCGCGACATGCCGGCGACAGCTCGTCGCCAGGTCCCTCCGCATACACACGGCGGAGGGACCTGGCAACTGATGCGGCGGAAGCTGTCGCTGTTGTCCCTCCCCCCGCCGGAAGCGCCGTCTATTTGCAATTATGTTGCTGTCGCTAGTCCGCGTACTCACGCGGACTAGCGACAGTTGCGGCAGAGATGCGGCAGCGACTGTGGCCAGGCGATTGACCGCGCCAATCGCCTGGCGACATCAGCGACGGGCGACAGTTCGGGGTGCGCGCCCGGGCAATGCCGCATACTCACGGGCAACCTGTCGCCGCAACATGTGCGCCCCGCATGTTGCGGCGACAATTGTAGCCCGTGAGTATGGGCCATAAGGATGGCCTACATCTGGTGAGCCGCTCGAAGTACTCAGTGTGTTGGGAAGTTAAGCGAACGGAATGGTCACCTATTCAGTGCATGGAGTGTTGAATTAACACCTGGGAGGATTGTTCTTATTGCTCTCTGTGATTGATCGACTCGAGACAGTATCACACTATGTGAGATTTGTTTACAGGTACTAGTGATTGAGGAGTACCGTGCGGCAACAAGCTCTGTTGAGCTGAGTATTGTAAATGAATTAGACTGCCTGCTGTGGGCAACAAGACAGTTCTTTATTTAAAACACTTAGAGCTCGTTTCCACTAGTGCGGTGCGAATCGCCGGGATTCCACCGCTGACGAAATCGCATGCGGATGCGATTCCACATGCGTTTTTTGCCGCGATTTCGCATGGGCAGGGTATATGCGAATTTAACCATGTCACTGCCTGGTTCAATGTACATTAGTTTTCATGCGAATTCGCACGCGAAATCGCGGCAAAAAAACGCATGTACGTTTTCCCTATCAAATACATAGCCTGCGAATCGCCTGCATTCCACACGCAGGCGAATTCTGCAGGCTCTACCGTGCAGAAAAATCCTGCACAGAAAAGCGTAGGAAAAAACTGACAGTGGAAACAGGGCCATCCACTTGTATTGGTTATGCGAATCCGCATGCAGACAACGCATGCAGATTCGCTCTAGTGGAAACGGGCCCTTACACTTAGTTGTGTTAAAAAGTATTGCTACTAAGTAAAAAAAAAAAATACTAGGGAATAAAACATATATTTCATTACACCAAAGATTCAGGGTAATGAAAATCGTTCTGCCATACACTGAACTCGGTTGCAGGGAGGTTCTTTCTTCTAACTGTACACACATTAGGTATTTCTTGGCTGAATAGCCTTTTATTTCCCACATGATTACTGTAGTCTTCACAGGGGAAACACCAAAAAACTAATGTTAATCTATTTTGCTCAACTGAGCACTTGTTTCAGTGCCATTTGGGAAGGAGCAGGAGTGGAGCTTCTCACACTTCCACCTGAGGAAGTCGGTGTTCTCCACAAGATGCATTTTCAATGCTTCAATAATTTTTTCCCCCTAATTGGTAAATGTCATGATATGGAGGTAGTTGGTTCCAGACTTTTTGCTGCCTGAGGCAAACTTGTGAGGATACTCTCCCTCTCCATAAGTGAAACAAAAGTTTGCTTTCTTAAAACAGAAAAAAATTGCGATAATTCAGGTTGGAGTGAGCTTGAGATGTCTCCCAGTGCAACACTGCTGAATATATGCAAATTAACCATTGTACCCTTAGAAGCTAAACACACCCCCAGAACCGCTGGAATGCAATGTCAGCTTGTTAATTTGTACAGAACCATAATAATCCAACATGCATACAGACTGTTTTGGGTTGTTTGATCCTCATCAGTGCATGGCATGGATTAATTTGGCTCTATGCAGTAGGGCTTGTAACACCGAGAGGTACAGACTAACCAGCAAGCTCATGGTGACCCAGAACTCTTTGGAGTGTGTAAGGGACTACAATGGTCCACTTAGGTCTCCCTAAGTGGATTGGTCAGCTCTCCCTGTCTCTCTGTTTATCAGAGCGGTATGGAAGAATAGATTGCGCTGTGCCCATAAAACATGCCTCTTTCACCCTCCTGGCCCACTTCACTGCAGTCCTCAGCAGCGAGATCTGAGAGGCGGTAACAGGATAGGGCGTGTCACTTTGGAATCAATGATACCCGGTGTATAAGACGACCCCTGACTTTTCAGATGATTTTTCAAGGGCTAAAAAGTAGTCTTATATGCCAGAATATACAGTACTTATTGTTTCAGCTAATCACCACTTTTAGATCGCTTTTTTTTTTTTTTTTTTTGCTCTACCATGAATAGAAACTCCTGTGGGCTTAATTAGATCTGTACACAGAACTAGCCAGATCCAGAAAGTTAATGAGTGATAGCCTCCAGATTAATTAATTAGCTGTCAGGTACTAAATTATTAGTCTCTGAATCTACAGTAGCTCCATGCAAAATTCCAGTTCAGTTTGAGGTGCTTGAGTCTGACTACTCTCTTACCAATGGCAGACTTTCAGTGGTTTCTAATTGACCTGTGGAAGCGGGAAACACCCACGAAAATGCATTGTTGTCTGACCTTACTTTGTGCAATACACTTTTGAAAGAAAACACAGAGTCATATTGGCTGTTTTTGATATATTCAGGAGAGGTAAGCCAACTATACCTCTCCTTTTTAGCTATTTTTAATTATTTTATTATTTTGCATGCTTCCACCCACCAGTATACTTCAACTCAGTCAGAGGACTTTCTCGCTTGCAGTAGAGCAACAACTTGTTTCAAAATCGGAATCCACGCTTTCCTCAAGTTATAAAACGGCACTCCCCGCTAGTTGCTGGCAATCACTGCAGCCATTGGCTGAATCCTGTCAGACCGTAGCAATGGCTAGCACAGGCATGGGCAAACTTGTCCCTCAAGCTGTTAAGGAACTACAAGTCCCACAATGCATTTGCCTTTCATGTCATGACTGTGGCTGTCAGACTCCTGCAATGCATTGTGGAACTTGTAGTGCCTTAACAGCTGGAGGGCCAAGTTTGCCCATGCCTGGGCTAGCAGATGGTTAGTTAATGTGCGATGTAAGATTGTGCACAGGACCGATCCTACGTTCAATGGGGTCTGGGGTAAAAGTAACTTGGGAAAGCCCCCTAATGCCCCCCCTCCCAACCAAATCATCCCCAGGGCCCCTGAGCCAGCTGCCAGGTCCTGTCAACCCCCCCCCCCCCCCCCCCCCCATCACACAATATCATTAGGTGTCCATCATATGTCTCCTAAAAATCATTTTTGGGGTTCCTGATATTCACCTTCTCATTTTCCTGTGCAGAGTAAACACACAGCATCCCCACTGTCATGGGTCACCATAGCTGGAGGGGAGGAGGGGCACCTTGGGGGGCCCACACAGGCTCTGGGGCCCTATGGCAATTGCTCCTTTTGCCTGTATGGAATCGCCGGCCCTGATCGTGCAGCCATGCTCTTTTTCCTGAATTGTGCAATTACCATGGTTACGGTATTGCAGTTCCTTCACCCACCTTGGCTTTTGTCAATAGGGCCCAATGCACATTTCTTACTACAAGAAGATTTATGCGTGCTCAATGCCAAGCTTAACCCTTACAAGTCTGGCTGTGCAAATCTGGCTAAATTGGCTTACCATGAGGCATTGCTCATGCAAAAATGCATTTGCTTTCGCATGCCAAACTCTGCAGGGTCAAGAGCTAATACCGCGAAGCGGTTGCCCTGCGGGAATTAGTTCATGCTGCAATAGCACTATCCAGGAGCGCCACGGGGAGGCTTCCCAATGCCCCCATACAACCGGGGGTACTGCGGGGCCCCAGGTTCTCTCATTGCCTAGGGACCACAGTGTTACCCCGGAGGGGGAGGCTGAGTGGCGTGGACGACCCCCCCAAGCGTGGCCAGCAATGCCTCATGATAAGCCAATTTAGCCAGATTTGCACAGCCAGACTTGTAAGGGTTAAGCTTGGTGTTGAGCACGCATAAATCTTCTTGTAGTTAGCATTTTCCAATGCACATTTCCAAGTCACAGGACAGAACTATAACTTCAGACTGGGAATAATGCATTAAATACAGCTTGTTTACTTTGAATTTTCATGGAAGGAAAAGGTCACCCTCCACAGTAACACGTCCACAATGCACAATCCCGTCTGGATGCCCACTCAGAACAAGGCCTGGCAGGCAGCGAGTGTGGACAATTATAGCCGGACTTAAAGGTCACGAGGAAAGCAAGAGTCTACCACACGGAAGAATGACATTATTAATCTTCTGACTTTTCAATTGTTACTTAAATGCCTTTATGGACTGTTAATTCAGTCCAGTCATGCTATATATGGCTGGACTTGTGTCTGTCACACATAGTTAAATAGAGCTTAGCACATTCAGTAGCCCTATCCCATAGAGCCATGTCAATCCCTGCCATGCACTGAGGAGGACCAACAGTCCGAAACCGGCTGTCTGCATGGTGGGTTGATGTGGCTCTGTAAAATGTAAAGCTATAGGCTTGCTAGACTCCAGCGGTTCTGGATGTAAGCCTGGCTTCAGGGTTATAATGAGATCATTTGCATATTCAGTAGTGATGATTTGCGGGAGACCCCAGTCACTCACTTAAAGCTGAATTATTGCAAATACCTTCTGTTTTAAGAAGGCAAACTACACCAAGCATTACTTATTAGTAGTAGGAGGGTTTTTTGGCCTTTTGTAGTGTAGTCCCAGATCTGTCTATTCTATGGGACATGCAATGACAATACAGGTGTCACCAACAGAGGAGTTGACACCAAGCTCCAGGCTAAGTGAGAGTGGAGTAATAAGGCTATGTAAATATAGACCAGGCTAGTGCAAGTAGAAGGAAAGTAATCTTTGGATTAGGTCCTCATAGAAATTTGAAAGCTTATGTGATTTCGATTAACTTCCTAACACACAGATAACAGTTTACTGTATAGGATTTTTTTTAAACCTGTAAGAGTAGGTCCACACTTGTCCAGTTGCAGATCGGATCCGTTTCTAAAAAAAAAAAAATATATTTCTCTCCCTGTATTTCAGTTTTTTTGTCCTTTTTGCAGCATAGGTTTCCAGTCCGTGGTAACATATTTCCAGCCATGGCCGTGTGTGTGTGTGTGTGTGGGGGGGGGGGGGGGGTGCCATGCTGGAGGGGGTAGCATCCAGGAAGGGGGGCAGCATGCACAGCAGCGGGAGGGGGGTTGGCACTCTTCCTCACCTGGGTCCCCCCTTCCCTGCTCCCCCTCCAGCTAGTTTCTTTTAAAAATTGTATTTAAATCAATGTATCAGCAGGCGGCGAGCAGGGAATTAACTTCCTTGTGTTCCACTGCTTGCCGCGTCACTTCCTGCAATGCCGCCCTCTATGCCGCCCTCTGTAGTTCATTGGGCGGCATTGCAGGAAGTGACGTGGTGAGCAGTGGAATGCAAGGAAGTAAGTTCCCCTCTCGCCGCTTACTGAAACATTGATTTAAAATCGATTTTTTAAAAGAAACCTGCTGGAGGGGAATCGGTGGAGGGGGGCTCCAACCCCCCTCCCGCCACTGTGCATGCTTCCCCCCCTTCCTGCCTGCTAACCCCTCCAGCATGGCGGCCCCCTCCCCACCCACAGGCAGGGCTGGGACACTGGAAACTGATCAGTTTCTGTGTCAAAAGCTGCCTGTGTAGAGGGGGATCTGTTTTTGCATTAGGTTTCACTACCCCTCCGTGTATCCGGGGTCTGTAAAAATCCTGCAAATCCGGACCTTCCGTTCAGGTTATTAGCACGGATCCCCCGGAACGCACACTGATCCGTTTTTAAATTAAAGTGGACCCGAGATGAAAAACTAACTATACCAAGTAACTTGTCTATATATGCCCTATAAACAATAGGAAAGGAACACAATTATGCAATGTGTAAAAGTTCACCTCGGATCCACTTTAAGTGAAGACGGACACTATTTTTAACATTAGTATCCTTGGCTCTGTTTTGATCCGGGCCAAAAAACTGAGCCACGGATACGTTTTTTAAAACAAGTGTGAACCTTCTCTAACTGATCCTATTTCACTCAACCGAAAATTAAAAAAGATATGTTTGGTATTTATCCCTTGACCTTCATTATCCCTTGTATTTGTTTATTAACTGTGATCTGTGTTATTTTGCAGCCTGTAATGTGGCCTATACAGATGCAACAGGTGTGCTCACCTCTCCAAACTACCCCAATAACTACCCCAATAACAGGGAGTGCATCTATACAATCACCACCGACATGAACAGTCAGATTATGTTGAACTTCACAAGTTTTGCACTGCAGTCATCTTCAAGCTGTACCAGCGACTATGTGGAAATCAGGCAAGTAGAAGCCCTTTTTTTTGTCTTTTCCAGGATTTTCTATACATTCTATAAAGAAAGTTGATGACGGCAGTGAGGGTTAGTCAGAGAGATGCCAATACCCCCAAGCTGCATTCATTCGCATGAAGGTTGTATCAACCATTCGGATGGCAGCTTCAGGATGGAAAGACGACATTGTTGCCCCCAAGACAGTTTTGTGACATTGCTAAGAAAGGGAACTGTCAGCACCAAACTACAATATTTACAGAATTAATGGAACTAAGTTGGGCTTTTGTAAAACTATGAATGAAAGCGGTTTAAAGCAGAGGCGGACTCATGGGTGGGGGCCAATAGGGCCATCGCTTCAGGCCCCGCGCTTGAAGGGGGCTCCCACCGCAAGTATGTTCACTTAAAAGCTCCCATCAGGCTGACTGAGGCTCTTCCCGTTCGGCTCAGGCTCTGACCCAGCGGCGCTCGTCCTTGATGCGCATGCACAGTCACTTGCATGTGATGAAGGATGCGTGTCGCCGGGTAAGCACCTGCGCAATACCGCCAACCAAGCCGACCAGGAAAAGCCTCAGCCTGTAGGGGCTTTTTTTTTAGGAGAATGGAGCCTGGAGGCGGAGGGGGCTGGAGGGGTATAACATAAGCTGGACTCACCAGGACTGTAACAAGTAATGTATCCAGTGGTACTGGCTGTGCTGAAACTAATGTAGCCTGTAATTTGCAGACTCCAGCAGCGGGTTCAGCAGAAGAAACAAGTGTTATCTAGTTACTTCTAGTTAAGTTCATCCAAATAATTTCACATTCAAAATGCTTCCGAATTATTACCGTAATTCAGTTGGTTAAAGGCCACTAAACCAGTATAAGAATAATTACAATACGTAATGTACCGTAATAAAACGGCAAATGGTAGTACCATTCATTACGTATTGTAATTGTTCTTATATTGGTGTAAAGCTTGGTGATATACAGTGGGATGCAAAAGTTTGGGCAACCTTGTTAATTGTCATTATTTTCCTCTATAACTCGTTGGTTGTTACGATAAAAAATGTCAGTTAAATATCTCATATAGGAGACACATAAAGTGATATTTGAGAAGTGAAATGACGTTTATTGGATTTACAGAAGGTGCACATTTGCACAATAATTGTATAAATAAAATTAGGCAGATGCATACATTTGAGCACAGTTGTCATTTTATTGATTCCAAAACCTTTAGAACTAACTATTGGAACTCAAATTGGCTTGGTTAGCTCAGTGACCCCTGACCTACATACACAGGTGAATCCAATTATGAGAAGTGGAAGCAGTAAAAAAGGGCGCATATGGCTAATGAAAAAAAAAGGGCGCTGCCATAGACTGCAATGCAAAATATCGGCTATTGGGGCGCCCGGCAGGAAATTTGGGCGCCCGAGAAATAGCGGTTGCAGGGATCGTGTTAAAGCTAATGTAACCCCGGTTTAAAAAAAAAAAGACAGATACTCACCTAAGGAGAGGGAAGGCTCGGTCCTAATGAGCCATCCCTCTCCTCTTCCGGTGCTCCCGGTGCTGCGCTGGCTCCTCCGTTCTCATCCCACGCCGAGGGGACTTTGGAAGTCTTCGGGTGCCGAGTCCTCCCGAAGACAGGCGGCGCCCACGCGAACGCGTCATAGAGGGCGCTTGCACGTGCGCAGTGTAGAGCGGCCCGTCTTCAGGAGCACTCGGGCTCCCGAAGCATTTCCTAAGCCTCCCTTCGGCCGGGAGACATTTGACCGAAACGGTCGATTACCGCTACAGGGGGAGCCAGCGCAACAGCGGGGACTGGGAGAGGAGAGGGAATGCTCTATGGGACCCAGAGCCTCCCTCACCTTAGGTGAGTATCTGACTTTTTTTTTTAACCGGTTCCCATTAGCTTTAACAAAAGTTTTTGTTTACAGAATAAGGTTTATTACAAATATCGTTTAAAAATTTGTTTTGACTTTGTGTTTTACTTATTTTTTCATTTTTAAATTTCTCTTTCAGGATGTTTTACTTATTTTTTTGTTTTTAAATTTCGCTTTCAGGAGTGTAACAAGTAAATTTTCGTTTACACTTATTTTATCACTTAAAAATTAGTTTTCATACATATAATGCTTAAATATCGTTTTCAACCTTATTCTATTAGAAATACATCGCTTTAGGTATTAACTTTGTTTTTTAGACTTATAATGCGTGGATTATAGTTTTTAGATTTATCTTAGTAATATATTGCTTTTAATATATCAGTTATTTTAGGATTTTTAATGCGTACGTGATTGTAAGGCTATTTATTCTAACATCTATCTATCTATCTATCTATCTATCTATCTATCTATCTATCTATCTATCTATATATATATATATATATATATATATATTATCCCTTTTTCTATTTATAATAGTATTAATGTGTAGGTGATTCTAAGGCTATTTATTCTATTACAAATATACCTGTATAAATTATTCTATTCATGTTATTTATAGTGAAGTATTTTAAGGATTAAATATATTATTGTTTATATGTGTGTAAGGGTGTTTGTGCAGTGGGGATGGTTAGCGTTAGGCACCACCAGGGGGATGGCTACGGTTAGGCACCACCAGGGGGATGGCTAGGGTTAGGCACCACCAGGGGAGGTTTAGGGTTAGGCACCACCAGGGAGGTCTTAGGGTTGGACACCACCAGAGGGGTCTTAGGTTTAGGCATCACCAGGGAGGTCTTAGGGTTGGACACCACCAGAGGGGTCTTAGGTTTAGGCACCACCAGGAGGGTCTTAGAGTTAGGCACCACTAGGGGCTTGTTAAGGTTAGGCACCACCAGGGGATATTTAGGGTTAGGCACCACCAGGGAGGTCTAGGGGTTAGGGATAGGTACAGGGAGGGTTCTGTATGAGAGTAAGGTTAGGTATAGATACAGTATAATATTTGTAATATATAAAATGTATTAAATTATGTATATTTACACAAAGGGGGGTCTAGGGGTTAGGGATAGAGATAGGGAGAGATCCATGCGAGCCTATAGTTAGGTATAATTGCAGTAAAATACCTGTAAAATCTACCATTGTGCTTCATACAATTGTAAATATCGTTTTTTGTTAAAGACGCTATTTGATGTTTCATTTCGTTTTTTGTTATAGACGGTATTTTGCTGTTTCATTTCCGTTTATTGAACCTATTTAGCACTAGATTTTCGTTTATAAGGTATAAACGAAAAATATTGTTTTACATTAGAACTTATAATTTTGGCTATATCCCGCCCCCTTTTTTTTCCAGGCGCCCTTTTGGTGCATGCGAAACCAATTATGAGAAAGAGTATTTAAGGTGGTCAGTTGTAAGTTTCCCTCTTCTTTTAATTTTCTCTGAAGAGTAGCAACATGGGGGTCTCAAAACATCTCTCAAATGACCTGAAGACAAAGACTGATCACCATCGTGGTTTAGGGGAAGCATACAGAAAGCTGTCTCAGAGATTTCAGCTTTCTGTTTCCACAGTTAGGAACATATTGAGGAAATTAAAGACCACAGGCTCACTTCAAGTAAAGGCTTGAAGTGGCAGACTGTAATGATCGCTGCTGCAGCAAGTATTGCTGGAAGTAGTAGTGCTGCAGCTCAGGCAGTTCTGATCTCTTTCCATGCAAGCTGCATAGCTTTGTCTGCCTTTCCCTGCTGTCAGCTTGTGACTGATTATCATTCACCTGTGTGGGAATCTGCATGTCTGCTCCCATTGGATGACCTCAGTATAAAGATCTACTTCCTGCAGGACTCCTCGGGTTTTCATAGCTTCAGTTTAAGCCTGTCTTGCTGTTGCTTTAGCCCCCGATCGTGTTTCTTGTTCTAAAGATACTTTGCTGGTCTTTGCATCATATATTGGTTCATTGCCAATATATATGCATACCAGCACGTTTATTATTTTCCTTGTATTCGTGTTACGTTGATACATCAGTGTCGCTGATGTATACGTACACGAACTGTTTATATCCTGTGTGCAGTTAGTCAGCTTTCCAGCACGTTTTGGTAGGTTGCGCGTATCGTGATCACCCGTGCTGAGTTAGTTACCCTGCTCCTGGTTCTGTTTTTGGATTGCGTTCATCTCTGCGAAGAGATAACGAATCTTTCTAAATCCTGTTCTGTTACCGTTTGTGGATTGCGTTCATCGCTGCGAAGAGATAGCGAATTCTTCTGAGTCCTGTTCCCTGTATTGCTCCAGTCCTAGTCAGTGTTCCTGCTTATGTCATATATCGGTTCATTGCCGATATATACATATGTTAGTCAGACGTTACAAATAGTTTCATTGATAGCTGTAATTGTAATACGCTAGGAAAACATACTTATTGTATATTTGTCTGTTACGTTCATCTATCTTGATCCTGCTATTTCCTTGTTTCCTTGTGCTAGTGTGTGTACCTCCTTCACGTCAGCTCATGCGTTGCATGCTGACTGTGGAGAATACACCACCAAGCCTTACATTATGAAAACCCCATTACCAATCCCCATTGTGGGGGGGATTCCCAGAAAGTATGACACTGTTAATTATGGTTCCTGTTCCTTTAAGAAATTTGAAGAACTTAACTCTGAAACAGAAAATGAGTTTTTCTCTGAATGTGCCAGGTTCCTGGCCAATCCCGATCTCCAAGCGACTCCTGTTTCAACCTGGGCACTCCAGCTAAGTTATATTTTGTTTAAAGGGGAATTGTTTCAGTGGGCATTTGATGTCCTCAATCATACCAATTTGAAAGAGAGACCGCTGGAATTTCTAGCGTTTGTGATCCATAACTGGCTGCGCAAAACTAATTTGCCTTACCCTTTTAATGAACTCCTGGCAGCAGGCCAATCAGCTGCTCCTTCAATTGCTTGCAAAAATGATCAGCAAGTAGAGAGTGTTCCTGATAATTTTCCTGCAGCTTTGAATAAATTACCAAAGGCAGCAGGGTCTAAGGCAAAACGCAAACGTTCTAAGAAACGTGTCCGATCTGCAGAGTTGTTATCCTTAGCGACTGAGACCTATAATGAGATTCTGCCATTAACAGATAATGAAATGCAATTGTCTTTCAGGGGAGTTAAATGGACTTATGAAACTACTAATGAACTTTCATCACTGGCTAGGGAAAATAAAGATTTTTGTTTAAAAGAATTATCTGAGTATGATTATGAGGAGATATTACAGAGTATTGAACAAATCAACTTATTTGTGAAGCAAGGGAAGTTTGCATACACTACAGTTCAACACTTGCTACAGGTATTGGAGATTCTTAAGAATAAGGAATCTGCCAGTCATCTGCTAATTAACCCAATACATGTCCCTGCCACAATCATATCTGCAAACTGTGATCAGCCTGAATGTTCAGCTAAGTATGCATGGGATCCTCCATTCGAGAGGGGAGAGATGGAAGCCCTGGTCTGTGAATGGAAGAATGATTCAAGTTCATTTTGTCAATTTTACAGTGCAAAAAGTGAATTCGTATTGAATGCATGCATTAAGTCGGCCTATAACCTAATAGAGATTGGTGTGTGTAGGTATGACTTTGTGGCTCCATTGATTGATGTGTGGGAACTGATTTTGGATGATTTTTATGTGACTCCGAATTCGCAAATTTGGCGTTCTGACCCGCCTGCTTCAGCACCTTTGGCTGATTCAGCAGGTGATTCGGAGCTCTTTTTGTGTGAAATTGAAGCTCCTGCAATTCCACCCTGTACCATGGATAACTCAGTGTTACTTCCCAGTAAAACAGAAGCCACTGATACTTTCTTAACCTTGCCCTGCACAAATTTCTCAGCAGAGAATCCAGAGGTCCTGCTAACTTCTGAGTCCAGCCTAGCCAGTACTCATGACTCTTTGTTCAGTGACACAGACATCAGAAAAATCTTGCCTGCCTCTGCAAACACTTCTGCAGAAATTACCTGTGTTAATAAAGTTCAACTCCTGTCTGATCCAGCAGATGTCAATAGATGCATTACATTATCTTCTGAGTCCCAGCAATCCTGTCTAGAAACCTCAGAACCCCAGCATCTGAATTTCCCAATTTTACAAATGAATGGTGATTCAGATGCGCAAACATTGTGTCTTGATCTTCCTGTTTCTACACCTCGCTCTAGTTTCGTGAATAGCTCAGAGCATCTGCTATGTGAACCTGAAATCGCAGAATTATTACCTTGTTCAGAAAATGTTCCAGTAAATTTGCCCTGTATCGTGAATAGCTCAGAGCATCTGCTATGTGAACCTAAAATCGCAGAATTATTACCTTGTTCAGAAAATGTTCCAGTAAATTTGCCCTGTATCATGAATAGCTCAGAGCATCTGCTATGTGAACCGGAAATCGCAGAATTATTACCTTGTTCAGAAAATGTTGCAGTAAATTTGCCCTGTACCATGAATTGTGCAGTAGATCTCTCCTATGAAGCTCAGGTCACAGAATCCTTATGCTGTCCAGCAGGTGCTTCCATGGTTTTGCCCTGCAATATGGACTGTTCAGTGATCCTGTCCAGTGAAGCTGGAGTCGCAGAGTCCTATGCTTCACCCAGTACTTTGGATACTTCAAACCCTCTAGCAGAAGACTCTGAGGCACTGCTTACCTCAGTGGGTGTTGCAGCAATATTCACTTGTTTAGCAGCTGTCTTAGAATTAAAGTCCACTCTAAATAAACTTGATGAATCTTTGTCTGATGAAGCAGAAGTCATTGAAATATTGTCCTCGTCAGCAAGTGTCTTAGATACCTTGCCCTGTACACAGTCTGATTTAACCAATGTTGTTGAGTCCCTCTCCAGTGTTGTAACAGCCGAGGAACTCCAGCCCTGTCCTCTGAATGTTTCAGAAGTCTTGCCCTGTAACATGGATAATTCTGATTCTCTGGTCAAAATAACAGAAGTCTCAGAATTTCAGTCTGATTTAGTAAGTGTTCCTGAAAACCCGCCTGGTATCTTGGAAAATTCTGATTCTCTGGCCGGTGTGGCAGAGATTCCGGAGTTCCCTTCCTGTCCAGGGAATTCCTCAGATTTGCCTAGTCCAGTGGGGGTTTCTGCAATACTGACTTGTTCTGCAGCCCCTCATGAGCTCCAATCCAGTGTATTAGATGGGTCTCTGTCCAGTCCAGAGGAAGTTGTGGAGTCCCTATCTAGCTCCGTTCATACATCAGAAGACTTGTCCTGTCTTGTTTATGCCCCTGAACCTGATTTGTTAATAACCTTGCTAGAATCAGAGACATCCAAGTCTGTTCCTGCATTCTTTAGTGAGAGTCCAGTGCTTGTGAAGTCTAGTCATGATGAATTTTTGTCCAGTCCTGGTTTCGGTCCTATCTTGGCTGACCCTGAGGTTCACAGTTCCTTGACATGCCCAGAGGTTTCTCTTGTGCCAGTGTGCCCAGATGTGCTTTGTGTGCCAGAATGCCCAAGTGTGTCTAAGGTGTTAGCATACTCAGATGCTTCCTTAGGGGAGACATGTTCTGATGTTGCCAGTCTGCCTGCATGCCCAGAGATGGTTCTGGTCCCTGAAAGCCCTGATCTTGATGTTTGTCCTTGTAACCCTGACTCAGGAATTGCCATAGGTTCCATGGGGGTTCTTGATAATTCTCCATGTGAGCCTAAAGGGCGTTCTGACCTTTTGGGAGCTCTTTGGAGCTTTAAAGTGTTCTGGGAGATCTCTGAGGAAGCTTGTCCTGGTACCTTGGACTGGTTCAACAGTGGGTTTTGTGTTGGTAAAGACAGTTCCGGTGGGCATTGCAAAGGCTTTGGCATTTTTGGACGGTCCCTGGAAGGCAGTGGGTATCGCTCAGAGAGCTTCGGGGGGCTTTCTTCTGAAAATCATGGTTCTGATGGGTGTCACACTGAGACTTGTAGTACTGATGGGCATGGTTCTGTAGGTTCTGGTTCTAATGGGTCCAGTCTTGTGATGACTGATTCTGGAATTTGGTCTTGCCGGGCTGTCCCGGTCATCATGAATTATCAGTTAGGTTGTCTCCTTGGGAATGTCAGTTTTGAGAGGCGTCTGGTATCCGCCTTTAAGGGCGGGGGTACTGTAATGATCGCTGCTGCAGCAGGTATTGCTGGAAGTAGTAGTGCTGCAGCTCAGGCAGTTCTGATCTCTTTCCATGCAAGCTGCATAGCTTTGTCTGCCTTTCCCTGCTGTCAGCTTGTGACTGATTATCATTCACCTGTGTGGGAATCTGCATGTCTGCTCCCATTGGATGACCTCAGTATAAAGATCTGCTTCCTGCAGGACTCCTCGGGTTTTCATAGCTTCAGTTTAAGCCTGTCTTGCTGTTGCTTCAGCCCCCGATCAGGTTTCTTGTTCTAAAGATACTTTGCTGGTCTTTGCATCATATATTGGTTCATTGCTAATATATATGCATACCAGCACGTTTATTATTTTCCTTGTATTCGTGTTACGTTGATACATCAGTGTCGCTGATGTATACGTACACGAACTGTTTATATCCTGTGTGCAGTTAGTCAGCTTTCCAGCACGTTTTGGTAGGTTGCGCGTATCGTGATCACCCGTGCTGAGTTAGTTACCCTGCTCCTGGTTCTGTTTGTGGATTGCGTTCATCTCTGCGAAGAGATAACGAATCCTTCTGAATCCTGTTCTGTTACCGTTTGTGGATTGCGTTCATCTCTGCGAAGAGATAGCGAATTCTTCTGAGTCCTGTTCCCTGTATTGCTCCAGTCCTAGTCAGTGTTCCTGCTTATGTCATATATCGGTTCATTGCCGATATATACATATGTTAGTCAGACGTTACAAATAGTTTCATTGATAGCTGTAATTGTAATACGCTAGGAAAACATACTTATTGTATATTTGTCTGTTACGTTCATCTATCTTGATCCTGCTATTTCCTGACTATCCTGTCCTGTCTTTGTGAGGCACGCCATCGCTGCAAACGCATTGGCTGCCTCATTCCAGTCTGTCTTGTTGTGGACGCTTGCTGTCACTAAGTAGCGGCTAGCAAGCAAGCGTTCATTCTGTCTACCTGTCCTGATCTCCTCAGTTCTGGTTTATGCGCTCAGCGCTACTTTGCGCTGAGACGTTATAGCAAAAGTATTGTTTGTGGCTGTCGGATCTGCACCGGCTCTGTGCGCCACAATCTCCTATTGGAGTCAGTTCTCCCCTCCACTATACTAGGGATAGCCTGTTTCCTTGTGCTAGTGTGTGTACCTCCTTCACGTCAGCTCATGCGTTGCATGCTGACTGTGGAGAATACACCACCAAGCCTTACACAGACCAAGAAAAATCTCGGATAGACAGAAGCGACGAATGGTAAGAGTCAACTTCAACTGCTGTATGCGAGAGTGATGCAGAGGAAGCCTTTTCTCCATCCATAGCACAAACAGAGCCGCTTGAGGTATGTTAAAGCACATTTGGACAAGCCAGCTTCATTTTGGAATAAGGTGCTGTGGACTGATGAAACTAACATTTAATTATTTGGGCATAACAAGGGGCATTATGCATGGAGGAAAAACAACACAGCATTCCAAGAAAAACATCTGCTACTTACAGTAAAATATGGTGGTGGTTCCATCATGCTGTGGGGCTGTGTGGCCAGTGCAGGGACTGGGAATCTTGTCAAAGTTGAGGGACGGATGGATTCCACTCAGTATCAGCAGATTTTGGAGACCAATGTCCAGGAATCAGTGACAAAGCTGAAGTTGCGCCGGGGCTGGATCTTTCAACAAGACAACAACCCTAAACACTGTTCAAAATCCACTAAGGCATTCATGCAGAGTAACAAGTACAACGTTCTGGAATGGCCATCTCAGTCCCCAGACCTGAATATAATTGAAAATATGTGGTGTGAGTTAAAGAGAGCTGTCCATGATCAGAAACCATCAAACCTGAATAAACTAGAGATGTTTTGTAAAGAGGAATGGTCAAAAATACCTTTAACCAGAATCCAGACTCTCATTGGAACCTACAGGAAGCGTTTAGAGGCTGTAATTTCTGCAAAAGGAGGATCTACTAAATATTGATTTCATTTCTTTTTTCTTATGCACCTGCCTAATTTTATTTAAACAATTCATGCACACAATAGCCGATATTTTGCATTGTAGTCTATGGCAGCGCCCTTTTTTGTCCATTAGCCATATGCGCCCATTTTTACTGCTTCCATTTCTCATAATTGGATTCACCTGTGTATGTAGGTCAGGGGTCACTGAGCTTACCAAGCCAATTTGAGTTCCAATAATCAGTTCTAAAGGTTTTGGAATCAATAAAATCACAACTGTGCCCAAATGTATGCATCTGCCTAATTTTACTTAAACAATTATTGTGCAAATGTGCACCTTCTGTAAATCCAATAAACGTCATTTTACTTCTCAAATATCACTGTGTGTATCTCCTATATGATATATTTCTCTGACATTTTTTATTGTAACAACCAACGATTTATACAGGAAAATCATGACGGTTAACAAGGTTGCCCAAACTTTCGCATCCCACTGTATTTCTAGGCGTCAGCGTGTATGTCCCAGGCTGTGGGTCTCGCTCTTCACCTAGCTATCCCTGCCTGGCACACCTCTAACTGACACCTACATGGTCCCTGTCTGGCACACCACTAGCTGGCCTTAATTAGGACTTAGGCGATCAGGGCATACAAGCTGGCAAGGATGACAGGCAAGTCCCCAGGTAACAGACAATCCAGATAACATGTAAGAGATATCCAATAACAGGCAATGGTCGGTCCAGGCAGCAGGCAAGAGAGTATCCGGTAAACAAGCAAGGGTCAATCCAGGCAGCAGACAAGGGAGTATCCAGTAAACAGGCAGGGGCCAATCCAGACAGCAGACAAGAGATATCCAGACAGCAAGCAAGTGTTAATCACAGCAGAATAGTCAAATACAATCCAAGGTCAAAGTCCAGAATATCAAACTATGATCAGAGTGTGCATCCAGCAACTAGCCAAAGCTATGCTTATCACGGGTGATGACTGGGAGCACTCTGCACGTTTAAATATCAATCATTCTCCAAACAGTGGCCGGCCACCTTCCGCACAACCAATCACACAGCATGGCCCTGTCAGGTAGAGATCAGCTGACATCGCCCCAGTCAGCTGAGCGGGTCAGCTGACTATTGTTTACCATCAGCGTGTGCGGACTGTGAGTCACTGGAAGGGCCGGCAGCGGGGAACAAGCGCCGAGACCCGGGAGTGACAGATTCTGCCCGGGTCTCGGCGGCACTCTATAATTTACAAGCACATTACTTATAATTGGTTGGCTTAGTGGCCTTTAACAAATTGTTTTTAAACAATAATAAGGCGTACTGCATTAGAGGCAACCAAGCCCGTGAGCGTGGTGGTAATGTGTATGGCCTGCATTTATGGATCTAGGCCCCGCACATGACACTTGCCCCAGACCCTGCATACTCTAAGGCCGGCTCTGTTAAAAGTGTGTGTGACTGGGTTTGCAATATGAGGAGTGTGTGCTGTGGACCGTGGTATGCACGTTCACCAACAAGGGCATCAACTCCACGTTCATATCTATGCATTCCATGGGAGATGGATGACATGTTCAATTTACGTCCGATGTCCATAAAAATTAAGCAGGTGAGGACTTTGCGTTCCAACCCTTACTACAACAGGCACAACGGACAAATCAGATCTTCTCTAAACAGATCTTATGATCTACACGGGATCCATCAACATGTCTGTTCCTCCACTGTGGTCCTTTCCAAGATTAGCGATGGAGTCACCAGCCACACGTGAAGTTCTGCTTGCTGTATGACTACAGTGGCGCCTCATGTGACCCGGCAGCACGTTACAGGTCACATGGGACACCGCTGTAGCTATGGATACTACATAAAGATCCCATCACTGGAACGCTGAGAGTGAAGCAGCACCACGCATCTAAGGAGAAGGGGACGGAGAGTGTGAGGAGGGGGACATTTGAGGAGCGCGTGATTCACGCTGTTTCATGGACGAACCGCCGCTGATAATACCTTAGACTAGTCAATAGGCTCAGATGGTTAGATTTCCCCTGTACATTTTGTTTAAGTTAAAGAACTAAAGAATTTTTTAAATGCACTTTAAAATGTAAAATGAGAGCTTCCTATATCGGGGTCATAGTTACTCATTGTCTTCATCTTTATAGCTTTAAAGAGAATCTGTACTGTAAAATTCTTACAATAAAAAGCATACCATTCTATTCATTATGTTCTCCTGGGCCCCTCTGTGCAGTTTCTGCCACTCCCTGCTGCAATCCTGGCTTGTAATTGCCATTTTTATCCAGTGTTTACAAACAAAAGACATAGCAAGTGATACGCTGAGAAGAGCAGAGTGTGTGAGTCATACAGAGTGTGCAGGGGGCCTGGAGGCGGTGTGTATAGCTTCTATCCAATCACAAGCAGCACAGCACATTCCACACATTCCAGCCTCAGCCGACAGAGTCGACAGAGGAGAGAAGATTAGATCATATAACCGAGATAATACAGACATTGCGCAAATAGGAAAGGCTGCAGTTAGACAGAGCACATTAGAACAGGTATAGGTATAGGATAGAAGAAATAAGGATGAACATTTTGTTACAGAATCTCTTTAACATCAAGTTTGATCTGTTAATGAACTGTCATTTTGTTCCCCTCAGGAACGGTGGTTATGAAGTATCTCCATTACTGGGACGGTTTTGCAGGGAATGGCCCCCATTAGTTATATCCCATAGTAATAAACTTTGGGTGAAGTTTAGGAGTGACTCCAGCGCCACAAACACGGGCTTCTCAGCTCACTGGAGCTCTGCCACCACAGGTAACATTACATTTCTGGATCACTTATTTCTTCCACTATTAATCAGAATTGTTTCAATATGACATGCCTTAAAGTGGTATAAATCTTTCAAAACTAACATTTCAGTAATTACTCTTAGTTGCATAAAAGAATAGTTGAAAGCATTACCAAGTATTCCCTGTGTCTGAAAGCCTTTATTTTTGCTGCAGATAGCATTAGAAGCTTGCTTATCTCTTGTCATCGGCAAAGGCAAGAATCTCCCTGTCCCTGTGTCTTCACTCTGCCCCTCTCCCTCCCTCTGCTGAATAGACACAGCTGAGTCACTTCAGCAGAAAAGGAGGGGGTTAGACACAGGTGCAGAGAGATTCTTGCCTTTGTTGATGACCAGAGAATGAGATAAGCAAGCTTCTACTGCTCTCTGCAGTAAAAATAAACAATTTTACAAACAGGGAATATTTGGGAATGCTTTCAAATGTTCTTAAAGTGTAGTTACTATAATTTTAGTTTGAGGAGTATATTCCCATGCTATATATACACACGCTAGACCTTGGCCATCGAAAAAAAGGGATCTCCAATGAACGAATGACCTCGGTGCACATTTGAATTCAGCAACGGCAGAACGATGGTCTGCCGATCGGATCATTACTGGAAGCGAGGAAATGAGGACCCAGAAGTGTTAGATTTGCAACACGTGAGTAGTTTAAATGGGCTGATCATTTGTCATCAATCATTTGTTAAAAAAACTTACAGCACTTATCGCCTGAGACAATCTGCCTGGATGGATTGATCACATGGACGATTCTCCACCGACCTGTTGTTTATCTTCATTTCCGAGGACTGTGGTCTGGCATGTGTATGGAGCCTTAAAGTCGAGTTACACGCATCTTACCCACTCTTCCTGTTTTAAACCTTTGCAGCAATTTTTAAGAAAAGAAAATGTCAAATGATATACATGACAAATGTTACTCATATTAAGATTCTTATACTAGGGTCATCCAGAAAGTAACAGCCGTTTGCTTTTATTTGCCACGCAAGGCATTCTTTCTGTGTAACGTCACTTGCATCTGTCAGGTCAAAGAGGCACTGCAACGTCATATACTGAAGAAGAAGGCACAACATTATTTAGGATATTAGGTATTTAGCCCTGCCCTCTAAGGGTTGTTTAGTTTGGGCATGCCCGTTTCTAGGGGCGGGCAAAGTGGGGCATTGCCCAGGGTGAAGTGGTGGGGGGTGAGCGCAGCAGAAGATGTCATTCACCTCCCGAGATCCACGCGCCGCATGTCTACTTTTTCCTGCTTATAGGCGTCCTGTATCATGGTGGAAGTACCCTTTATGATATCATCACATGGGGCGCTGTTACCATGATACAGGATGCCTAGAAGCAGGAACAAGTAAGTACATGCAGCCTGTGGATCCTGGGAGGTGAGTGACAATTTCTGCTGCGCACTCTGCTTTGGGGGACTTTGTGGCTATCTAAAGAGGGGGAGGGCTATGTGGCTAGCTATAGGGAGGTTCTCTGGCTACCTATAGGGGCGCTCTTTGGCTACCTAAAGGGGGGGCTCTCTGGCTGCCTAAAGGGGGGCACTCTCTGGCTACCTAAAGGGGGGTCTCTCTGGCTGCCTAAAGGGGGGGCTCTCTGGGTACCTAAAGCGGGGGGCTCTGACTACCTAAACGGGAACTCTCTGGCTACCTAAAGGGGGGGCTCTTTGGCTACCTAAACAAGGACTCTCAGGCCACCCGAACAGGGTAAGGGGCTCTCTGGCTACCTGAAAAGGGGGCTTGCTGGTTATCTACAGGGTGGGGGCTACATGTGGATAAATAATACTGGGGAATCTGGTTAACTATATTTAGGGCTACCTAATACTGGGGCGCACCTCTGGCTACTGCATCGCAACAGTGTGCACAAAGTCTATGGGGACGCAATCGAAACACCCTCACCCTGGGAGGCCTAGAAACTGCCCCGAGCCTCAGCCTAGGCTATGATGTCTCAAAGCATTCTCCTACCAGAGCATTCTGGAAGACTTGGGCTTGATTCACAAAGCGGAGCAAACTGTTTAGCACGGGGTGTGCTAAACAGTTACCACGTGAAGTGCCATTCGCGGACTTTTGCACGTGCAAAGTGCCGCGATTCGCGCGATCGCTGACTTTTGCGCGTGCAATTTGCCGCAAATTGCGCGCGCAAAAGTCCGCGATCGTGCGAATCGAGGCACTTTGCGCGCGCAAAAGTCCGCGAACGGCACTTCACGCTAAACAGTTTGCACGGCTTTGTGAATCAAGCCCAAGGTGTTGTTTCTGCTCATCTCAGAACACAGCAATGCTCCTAGCCAACAGTAAAGATATCACCACCTGTGATACATTTCAGAATGTAAATGAGGGTGATGAATGATTTTACAATGGGCAGACACTGACTAAATCATTTCTAAAGTAATGTTGTAAAAAATAGTACTTTTATTCATTACGTTACACTCAGTACAGTTTCTCTTTAACCTCTTTTCTCCCAGCACCACTTGTCACATGACTACAGGACAGAACGCTGGTAACTGTTGTTTCACCAGCATCAACATGAAACCCCCACTGATAGTTGAGGAGTGTGATACTACAACAATGACATTGAAAATCTTGCATAGAAATATGATAAATGCTTAAATAAAGGAGGGGATTATGTAGAGAAAGAATCATTAGACACAGGGGTCCATATGCAATTCACTTTTTCTCCTGAGTTTTCTCCTAGGAAATCATTTTTCATCTTCTATTTAAAATAAAGTACCAAAAAGTAGGTGAAAAGGAACTATGGAAAGATTTTGAGTATTTTCCGGCTTTCAGGTGGTTCAACGAGAAACCGTTACCAAGAATTGAACTTCGTCCCAGTCAGTAGCTGATGCCCCCTTTTCCAAGAGAAGTCTATTAATTTTCTCAAACAGATCATCAGGGGTCTCTGTATGGCTGATATTGTGGTGAAACCCCTCCCACAGTGTGATGTCAGGACCATGGACCTGACAGTTTCCTGTCTGTGAACCTCACTGCATTGTGGGAAATAACAGCTGTTTACAGCTGTCTCCAACTTCCAAAAAAGCAAGCAGCTTCTCCTTCCACTGACATCACCTGCCAGCAGTAAAAGTGTCACCACGTGATAAATGTCAGAATGTAAATCAGGGAGAGGAGAGATTTTACAATGGGCAAATACTAGCTAAATCATTTATACATAATTATTGTAAAAATGAAGCACTTTTTTATTATAATATTTTCTTTAACCACTTGATGACCCAGCCTTTACCCCCCCCCCCCTTAAGGACCAGCGCTATTTTTTGTGATCTGTGCTGGGTGGGCTCTGCAGCCCCCAGCACAGATCAGCTGGCACGCAGAGCGATCAGATCGCCCCCAGTTTTCCCCCCCCTATGGGGATGATGTGCAGGGGGGGTCTGATCGCTCCTCCTGGCTGGCATGTTGCGGGGGGGGGGCCTCAAAGCCCCCCTCCGCGGCGAAATTCCCCCCTCCCTCTCACCCCTGGTGATCCGGGCTGCACAGGACGCTATCCGTCCTGTGCAGCCAGTGACAGGCTGTCCCCTGTCACATGGCGGCGATCCCCAGCCGCTGATTGGCCGGGGATCGCCGATCTGCCTTACGGCGCTCGCGCGAGCGGCCTTTCCTGATTAATTAGGGAGGCACCTGGCGACGCAGATCTGCGTCGCTGTTCCTCCAGTTACCACTTTGCTGCCGCACGGTATGAGTGTGCGGTCGGCAAGTGGTTAAAGGGTGTTTTATTGACCATTTTGAGAATATCACCTAGGAGAAAATTCAAAAGAAAAAGTTAATTGCATATGGGCCAGTAACCCTTATTCAATGCACCTTGGGCCTGATGCAATTCACTTTTTTTTCCTACATTTTCTCCTAGGTGATATTTTTACACTTTATCAATAAAATGCTTTTTAAACCACCAGCAAGCAACCTGTAGAACTAGAGACTCAAAAAGGTATTTTAAGGAGAATATGAAACATTTTCTCCTAGGAGAAAATTTAAGAGAAAAAAGTGAATTGAATAAGGACCAGTGTGTCTTATATTCAACTAGCGGTTAAAAACGGGCTCTAGGTCTGTTTCTTTGCTGCCGCTGCCAGCCAGTGCGCATGTGCGCTCCCGCACCCACCGCCCGGACGCAACCGCCTGCCCGCCCACCCACCTCGCTTCCTGGTCCCATCCAGCTGTCGGTGTCTGTTACTGCGCACATGCGCAGTAGCAAATAACAGGGACACAGGGACAAACGCTGGACGCAGCGACACAGGGGTTTATAGTATAAGGATACATAAAATATTCCTTTAATTAATTGAAAGCGACTGTTTCTTTCTGGTTCACCCTTGTAAATACATCCCATTGGATTTCATGTATGTGTTGTGTTTACTTTCTTTCAGGCTGTGGATCAACCCTAACAGCTCTCTCTGGTGGATTCTCCTCCCCCAATTACCCTATGCCATACTATGAGAATTCCGAGTGTTACTGGCACCTGAGAGCCTCTAGAGGGAGCCAGATTGAGATTCAATTTGAAGACTTCAATTTGGATTCACTTGCAAGTTGTAACAACGATTACCTTGCTGTAAGTATTCCATTCTGGCATGTGCAAGGTGGCCGTCGTGTGTTGTTGTTTGATCACCATGTGCTTGCGATAAGATAAACACAAACAAGGAAGAAAGTTTCTGTGTGCTAAATTCAGTATTTGTAGCCAGATGTTCCACGCCTCTGGTCCTGGGCCCCAGTGCGAATGTAGCAACTGCATTTCTTGTTACTACATTACTGAATGCAGGGTTGTCCTACATGTTTTATGTTCTGTTTTGTAGGTCTATAATGGCAATAACACAAATTCAGCTTTGCTGAGGAAACTCTGCGGGCAAACCCTGCCCCCTCCAATCCGCTCCTCCGCCAGCGACATGTATGTCAAATTCAGAGCCAACAACATTATGTCCTACAGTGGATTCCTGGCCACCTACAGACAAGGTAAGTATAAAGTAATGACTCTTATAATATAAATATATATTTAAAGGAAAAGATCATTTTTTGAGATAAAGCTTAAAGCAGATCTGAACTCCTCTCTGCTCTAAAAGATAAGGAACAGGGTAATAATATTTAAAGAAAAACATTTCTTTGTTACAGCTGATAAAAATCCTGCAATAATTCTCCAGTGTGTCTACTTCCTGCTTTCATTGAAGCAGAGATAGGGTAAACGTCCTTTGTTTACAAATTAGCTGCTTTGCCATGACAGAGGAGATTCCTGAGCTGACACCGCTGAAAGATCGAATTACAGTTGTGATTGGTCACAGATGAGGGGGAATTATACAGACTAAACTCTATAAATACCTTATATACTCCCATATAAGCCTAATTTTCAGCACAAAAAATGAGCTGAAAAGTTACTCCCTCGGCTTTCATGCGAGTCATTGGAGCAGAACGGATGGTGGAGCAGGTTTTGTTACTGGCAGAGTAGTGTAAGGATTGTGCACTAGTAATCCTGCTCTCGTCAGCTAGCTCCCTGCTGTGTCTGTGCCCTCCATCCACTGCAACATGGTGTGCAGAGTGTGCTGCTCAAGACTACCTGTGTGTCCCCTGGCTTGTGGAGCGGAGCATGCAAGCAACATGTCAGCGGTGCAATGACAGGAATTCTTCCTGTGTGGCAATCGCTGTGTCTCATATCTATGACGCCATCTACTGACATCTTGAGACACAGCTGTATCATCCTTGAGGCACATCTGGCTATGGGGAGGGGGACTGACTTGTACTGGGGGCACATCTGGCTAAAGTGGAGGGGCTATACTAGGGCTTATACATGAGTCAAATGCTTTTTCTTGGTTTCTGAGGGAGAATTGGGTACCTCGGCTTATAAGCGGGTTGGCTTATGTGCGAGTATATACGGTACATACAGGGAGTATTTCTCTGTTTTTATTCTGTCCTATGCAAGAGTTCAGGTCCACTTTAATTTCATGGGGTTTTTATAGCAATGAATACAAATCTACAGTAATGCAGGTCTTGTCTAGTGGTCACATTTGCAAAGTCTCCCCTTTATATCATTGCATTTAGCGTGTGAAGGAGTGGTGATCAGCAGCCGCAGCGGGGGAATCCTGGAGAGTTTAAATTACCCAAATTCAAACCCAACCACCAACCAGCACTGCAACTGGACAATCCAGACCACAGCCGGGAACACCATCAGCTACTGGTTCAACGCCTTCAAACTGAAGCGATACAGCTGCCCATATGATTACATGAAGGTATGAATACACTTGTATTGTAAGGACACCTGGAGGGAGAGAACTATGTGGAAGATGTAATATTTATTATTTCCTCTTAAACAATGCATGTTTCCTGGCTGCACTGCTGATCCTCTAGGCCATATGCAATTCACTTTTTTTTTTTTTAAGTTTTCTCAAAGGTGAGTTTTTCACACTTTACCAATAAAATACCTTTTAAGCTACCTGCAAACAAGAAAATACTCAGAATAATTTTGAAACTTTTTGCCTACTTTTTAGTACTTTTTCAGTTGCAGAGTGCTGAATAGTTAAGTTAGATAGTAGGTGAAAAATGATCTTCTAAGAGAAAACTTTGGGCCTGATACACGTAATTGCAGTAATATTGCCATGCACAGCAGATCTGTTTTTAAACAAAGGCATTCCAGGCCATTGGCTGGAGTGCCATTGGTTTTGGGGGGTGCCATGCCCCTGGATTAAGCCCTGCCCCTGGACTAAGCCCCACCCCCACAGGTGTACTGACACAGGACTTCTTGCCTGGAGGGACAAAAAAGTTAGAAACGGCCCTGGTGAGCAGACATCCCACTGCAATATTACCCTTACTAGTGGCACTGTTACTGGAATAACATGCATGAGGCCCTTTGCCTCATACATGATACATTGAGCCATAAACTCTGAACACACAAATTGAAAAATATTAAATTTTTATATAAAAAAAGAATATTTAAATTAATAAAGAAAAAATACAGCCTGCAGCAGCGGTCAGAGCCCACCAACAGAAAGCTCTGTAGGTGGGCAGAAAAGGGGGGTTCATTTGGCTGCTAAGTTGTATGGCCGTGCAGCACACTGTTAAAACTGCAGTGTGCTGAATTGTTAATAAAAATAGCCTGGTCACTAGGGGGGAGTAAGCCTGTGCTCCTCAAGCGGTTAAGCTATGTACACACACACACGGTTTAAGTCAGCTGAGGCAGCCGATAAGGACCGCCTCAGCCAATATTCAGGCATGTGGACAGTAGCCCCTGACGGACATGCAGCTTCCCCGCCCACCGTGTGACATCATGCACGTACCGCTCTGTCGTTCCTCCGCCTCCCTGCATAACAACACAGTGCGTCATTAGCTGTACAGATGACTTTGTGCCTGTTGTGCCCGGCTCAGCAACGTCACCTTAGGGATTGGGTCGGGTTTTATTAAAGTGGACCCAAATTAAAAGTACAAGATTTCAGAAATAAAATCTATTTCCTAAATTATATTAATAAATAGCAGCCTTTTTCAGCTGCAGGATGACAAATATAAAATATTTTCCATTTATTGGACGAACCCCTCCCTTCCTTTCATATTGCCGTGCCGGGACAGAATCCGGCAAACTGGTGGAGGGGAGAAAAAAACAAAATACAGGCTGCTACTGATGATGTCACAGGGGAGGTGATCTCAGCTTGTGTGAGATTTCACATAGACGACGCCCCTGTGAGGGAGGGTAGCTGATGACAAACACACCTATGATCTAAAACCTCCTACTAAGCTCAGAAGTAATGGCTGCCACCTGTATAACCCTAGTTATGAAAAGAGAAGGGTGAAAAGCATGCACTGAAATGCTCATAGGCTTGAAGGAGTGTTTATTTATCTTTGTATGTGTCAGAGTGGTACAACTAAATATTTTGAATTAAAAAAATGTTTGGTTTGGGTCCGCTTTAAGCCACTCCTTATCTGAGGTAAGACCATTTATTTATTTATCCCTAATAGTGTATAAGAGCTCTTTACTCCTCAGGGCACCTCTTCCCTCCAGTCTATGCATACATCCCAACTTTTTGAGATGAGAAATAGGGGCCATTTAAGCCACGCCCCTGCCACACCCCTGATCACGCCCTCGTCACACCACTAGTCAAGCATACGATAAAGATTTCATAAGAAAACTATGTTGTTTTATAATTCAAACCACACTGGCCCTTTCTAACCTGGTTCATTTTCCTTTATATTAACATTTTAAAATTAGTAATATATCAATTTAACCACTTGATGACCACAGTGGTAAACCCCCCTAAAGACCAGGCTGATTATTACTAAAATGGCCACTGCAGCTTTAAGGCCAAGCTGCAGGGCCGCACAACACAGTACACAAGTGATCCCCCCCCTTTTCCCCCCACCAACAGACCTCTCTGTCTGATCGCCCCCCAGTTGTTTGTTTTGTTTTTTTCAATATTTACGTTTGCTTTTTTAAAATTTTTTTTACTATGTCTTTATTTATCTTCTTTCCTCCAATCCCCTCCCCCAGCCGGCTAATCACGCGATCGGCTGTCATAGGCTTCTGCCTATGAGAGCCAATCGCTCTCTTGCCACTCGGCTGTCCCCAGTGCAGCGCTGCTGCTGATCGCAGTGCTTCACTATGTAAATAGATGGCGATCACGCCATCTAACAGGAGACTGAAGATTGGGCGGAGCTCCGCCCCCCGAGAAGGAGATGCGCGTGCATCTTGCGCGCGATCTCCTTCAGTAGCCGAATCCAGGACCTGACGCCAATTGGCGTTAGGCGGTCCTGGGGCTTCCGCCGCGGCCACGCCCATTGTCGTGGAGCAGCCGTAAAGTAGTTAAAGAATGGGAATAAAGTTTAGAGTCAATCAGACACATTTTTAGTAGATAATTATATATATATATATATATATATATATATATATATATATATATATATAGGGACAAAGTCCTGAAAGTGGGACAAATGAGGAGGAAAGAGGGACAGTGGGACAGGGCTCCCGAAGAGGCACAGTCCCTCCAAAAAGAGGGACACTTGGGAGCTAAGGTCTATGCACTAGGCCACCATTCCTTTTAGCTGCCAACACCCTCATTTTTCGTGGCACTGCAGACAGAAACATACCAGGAACTGATAAATCTCAGGGAAATGTAGTTCCAAGTGATTACTCATGTCATGTGAATGCACGACACATGGGCAGGACCTGTGGTGTTCTCTGGTCAGAACATGGGGAGTTCTGCTTTTAGCTGGAATCTTTTATTTAATGTTAAGAATAAAACTTGCAGTTAGAAAAAAAAAATCACCACCACATCTGCTAAATCATCAGCGAGTCCGGCCCAGATTAGTGAAATGATACAGCGTGTGATGCCAGGCGGGGGGAACTGACTCATTGTGGTCACAGACACAGGATGTACGGCGTACTACTGCTGCATGTGTGCCAGCTCCATAGCACAATCACTGTACACGGGGGAATCATAGCTATAGAACTGTATGAATGGGCTTCATGATACAATGCTGTACGGTGATCGCCTTATGTACACCTAAAGTGAACCGAGGAGCAGCAATTTTAGACCCCAGGGCATCTCAATAGCACATTAACCACCTTAGCGGTATGGACAAGCTCAGCTCGTCCATTACCGCCAGAGGGTGCCGCTCAGACCCTGCTGGGCCGATTTTGATGAAATAAAAAGCAGCACACGCAGCCGGCACTTTGCCAGCCGCGTGTGCTGCCTGATCGCCGCCGCTCTGCGGCGATCCGCCGCGAGCAACGGCGAAAGAGGGTCCCCCCCAGCCGCCCGAGCCCTGCGCAGCCGGAACAAATAGTTCCGGCCAGCGCTAAGGGCTGGATCGGAGGCGGCTGACGTCAGGACGTCGGCTGACGTCCATGACGTCACTCCGCTCGTCGCCATGGCGACGAGGAAAGCCAAACAAGGAAGGCTGCTCATTGCAGCCTTCCTTGTTACTTCTGCTTGCCGGAGGCGATCGGAAGAACACCTCCGGAGCGCCCTCTAGTGGGCTTTCATGCAGCCAACTTTCAGTTGGCTGCATGAAATAGTTTTTTTTAATTTAAAAACAACCCTCCCGCAGCCGCCCTGGCGATCTCAATAGAACGCCAGGGTGGTTAAAAATGCATGATAACAATGTAGCTCGTTACTAAGAAAAAGTCTATTTTTCCTCTTCTTCTTTTTACATTTAGATGTTTGTTAGAGGCTTTTATTGCCCTACTTTAGTGGCCTCGGAAAGAGTCCTCAGAAAGAGCAGGCATTATTTGCTCATTAGCAGTAGCAATGAGCAAATAAAAGCTTTTACCAGTGGGGGAGGGGGATAGGACATTTGATTAAGTCACAGGGGGTGAAGTCACACTTGATTACATTCACACCTTCCACTGGATAAATAAAGGAAAGGGGGGGGGGGGGCAGCAGCTCCTACAGCTATTAGAAAGATTCTACACGAGACAAACATTGGTTAGGAGATTTTTGTCTATTTTTGTGGACCCAAATGATAATTTCTGATTGTTCCTACGAAGGATTGTTTGTAAACGATCATTCCGCAAATTGTATCATTAGTGGCCACCTTAATGCAAGAACACAAGCTCCAAAATTTACCCCCAGGGGCGTAACAATAGACCCTGCAAGTGTAGCAGCCGCAGGGCGGCCCAGAAGCCACAGAGGACCCTGTCCTGAGAGACTGACAACTAAGGGGTAGGAGAGAAAAACACTTTCTGCTCTCTGCACAATTGTTCTCATGACTACATCTGCTCAGCCTCTTATAATGAATCATGCAAAGTTTTGTACACAAAGATTTGTAGATTTGTTTTGGAGGGAGGGGCCCAGTGATTTCTAGTTACGCCCTTGTCTACTCCTATCCAGTCTGATGCCAAAAGCCCCCATCTGTAGTTGAATCTGCCAAAATCAGTACGTTGTAGCCAAGTGCTCAGCACCAAAGGAATGACTTTGTAAATAACTGATTCATACTTGAGAACTTGCGAAAAGAGAAGACATTAAGGGGTTTTTGTACACGGTAAAACTACAAGATCTTCTTTCCTGGATCTCTGCCATCTTGTTTTGAACATTTCATATGATGAGATGAAAAGAAGCACTGAACTGAAGGGACATTCTGCTCCACACACGTCATTGGTGGACTTAGTGAGTGAATAGCAAGACTGAAGCAGCACAGATATGAGTGTGACAGATCTGCCTCATAACCTCATGCCAGGCAGGAAACTCCAACACATCACATGCTTTGCAAGCTACTCAGAAGATTGTATGTTAAAGCAAACCAGAAGGAAAAACAAACCTCTTATGATATAATGAATTGTAGTACGGATAATGAATAGAACATTAGTAGCAAAGAGTCTCATGTTTTTATTTTCAGTTAGCTTTCTCTTTATACCATTGCATTAGTCTGACACATTTGCAGTTTTAAAACCACAAAAGCAGAAATAATGACCCTTTGAACTTTCCTGCAGTAAAACCTTATCTCAAGCTGTCCCTCACTGTTTCTTGGCTGTTTAAGTGCTTCAGAAAGCAGGGCTGTATTTAACGTAACTTGGGTTGAATAGATCAGAGAAGTTCTTTTGCATAGATAACAACTGAAGTTTCTTAACTCTTCCTGTACTGGAAACAATATGATACTCTTCTTTTTGCTACTAATGTTGTATTTCTTTGCGGTTCTACACATATAATTTATTATTTCATATGTTTTCCTTTGCTTCAGGCTTGCTGTAAAGTGTAAGGGTACCTATACAACGCTTTTGTTTTAAACAACTCAAAAAAAGTCACTGATCATTAATATAGATATGCAGCATCATTGATCACGGACCTGTGCTGACGCTAATCCCCCTACATAACATAATTGGCATCATTTATTTTTACCCTCTCCCCCCATTTATAACTGTATTAGCAAGTGTAGCGATAAACAAAAGTGGGGACACCGAGAGCCCAATACAGTGTAGCAAGCAAAACAATAGGTTGGAATTGAAAAGTATATAGTGTATATACTCACAAAAGTGGGCTACCTCCTAGGTAACCACTGTACAGGCAGGTGAGGAGGTTAGACCTGTCCTTACTCAGGATTAAAAGTCGCTCTCTGTAGATCAGGAAAAAAGAGATGGTGATCGACCCCTCCACCAGGGGTGGATATTGGTAATATAAGAGTGAACAGAGGCGCCTGAAGGATAAAAGGTACTAAAAAGTTTAACATTCCTCAGGAGGTGGTGGTGGACTCGCCTCCTTGAAGTAGACAAGATACTGTCAGCTTTTTAGCAACAACAGGTTTATTTATATACTCCAGAGAACCATACAACGCGTTTCGCAGATGATGGCCGGGAAGAGTAGGGCCCTCCTCCCTGCTACTGTGTTCCCACTGCCCACCTCCTGTTCTGCACCCCTCTTCTGCCACTAAATGGCCCTGGGTGAGCCCCCAAACAGGCTCCACCCCCATGGCAATCCCTTGCAGGGGCTATTGTTTGTTATGCCACTGCAATACAGAGTAAGAAGTTGGGCCCCTACCTACAGCTCTCCTCCCAGTAGATACACTTTTATCGTCAAGATTTGCAGAGGAAAACCTTGTAATTAGCAACACTTTTCCACTCAGATATGCAAGCCATTGCCTGAATGACTCATCTCTTCTCTCTCTTTTTGTTGTGAAAGAAAAAACTGTCAGGGGCCCCGCCCTGCCAGCTCAGAGTAATGTGACTTGTAGCTAGCAGTGATTTGGAAGAAAAGGCATTATTGTGCTGGACTGCCTGTCAAATGAGGACGGCATGCACAGATAAACAGAAATGCAAGCATGACCAGTCATATAACTGTCTACTGTGCTAATTGTATTTTTACACTATAGCATGCTTCTTCTTATCTTTCTAGCAACATTGAATATTCATATCATTTTAAAGGACACCTGAAGCAAAAGGACTGTGGAGGCTGCTATGTTTCTTTTCTCTTAAACAATACCAGTTGCCTGGCAGTCCTGCTGGTCTATTTGGCTGTAGTAGTGTCCAAATCAAACACCTGAAACAAGCATGCGGCTAATCTTGTCTGATTTGTGTCTGAAACATTTGATCTGAATGCTTGTTCAGGGTTTCTGGGTAAAAGTATTAGAGGGAGAGGATCTGCAGGACAGCCAGGCAATCTGCATTGTTGGAGGGCCCGTTTCCACTATTGCGGAATTGTTTCCGGAAACTCTGCCATAGGGGCAAGGCCGGGCCGAGGCAGAGGCGTGAGAGGCTCCAGCCTCAGGGCGCCTTAGTCTGATCAGTGTGTGACGGCTGGGGTGGGAGGGTCGGCGCACTTTGGTGTCTCAGGCTTGGGTGCTGGAGGACCTTGTCCAAGCTCTGCATAGGGGATAATGCAGCAGCCGTCCAAATCGGTTGCCATAGCGAATCTGGCAGCATTGCAGCAAGTTTTCGCGCAAGTGGCAGCGAATCCCATAGCCACATGGCACGGCTTCCGGGATTCGACTGCGTACTCTCACAACAGGGAGAAAACTCTGAGAATCTCCTATAAGGAGATGGACTAGTCCAAAACCTGCCGGTTCTATCAGAACTGCTTACTTTTGCCTTGTGCTCCATCTACAGATGTCCTATACATAGGTAATGATTAGTTATTTGTTTTATGGTTAAATCCCCAGTCAGGGAGGGCAGTTCCGCATTTGGGAGTACCGCTTCCTCTTCACGCTGTGTGGAGTAAAGTGAGTTTACTAGGAGGTCTCTATGACAACAGAGACTTGTATTCTTTCACCGCAGGCAGTCAGGAAATGGTATCAGTGCTATATGCTGAAACACACCAAAAGGGGAGAAAACACTATTTTTGTGTTATTGGCTGTAGCTAGGCAGCAGGACACAAAATAGTTTCTATTCTCAGTTCCACACGTATGCAGAGATTTTACGTCAAGTTGTATATCAAACAATGCCAATGAATGACTCGTAACTACACATCTCCCTCATTACTCATTAGTGGCTTGCATCTGTATGTTGAATGAAAATTGGGGTAACCACAAATTTTATAATGCATGCATTTTTTCATGTAAATAAGTTTTAAGTAAAGAATGCAGCCAAAACAAAATCGCTAAAAATGTATTCAGCAAGGTCTTTGTAAACCTAATGATGTCATGCAGCCAGAAATTTACTTTTTTTAGGGATATTATTATAAAGTCTCTATTATTACATTATTGTACACAAAAAAATACATCTCACCCCCACTCCACTCAAGAGATTTACATATGGCCTCAATTCACTAAGCTTAACTCCTGTCTTTAATAACTCTTCTGAGCTGTTTTACAGTTATCACCATGGTGATATAATTGTGATAACTGTAAAACAGCTCTGAAGAGTTATTAAAGACAGGAGTTAAGCTTAGTGAATTGAGGCCATAGTCTCACTGCCTTGCAAGAAAGCTATAACTTTTAAAACCTTGGGTTTTGTTAAGGTTGGTTCTAATTTTTGCATTGCGGTGGGGATGCGATGCCCCTTTCACATCCCACCGCAACACGAAAAATAACAAACGTATAACCCTGTGGCAGAGTGCGCCGACAGGGTCATATGCAAAGCGGCGTCTGTAAGACACCAAACCTTAGTAACTGTCTGTAGAGTACCAAACTATAGTATACCAAACTTTAGTGATTGTAGTGTACCAAAAACTTTAGTGCCTGTAGGGTACCAAACCACAGTGAATGTCTGTTGGGTACCAAACCTTAGTGACTGTCTGTAAGGTACCAAACTTTAGTGACTGTCTATAGGGTAGCAAACCTTAGTGACTGTCTATAGGGTACCAAACCTTAGTGACTGTAGGGTACCAAACCTTAGTTACAGTCTGTTGGGTAGCAAACCTTAGTGACTGTCTATAGGGTACCAAACCGTAGTTACAGTCTGTTGGGTATCAAACCTTAGTGACTGTCTGTAAAGGTGGCCACTAATGATCCAATCTTTTTCATCCAATCTTACCATTTATATGTAATATAAGGTAACTGCCTAAAGTATCCATTCAGTATATTCACTCAATTTACCTTTATACTACATAGATTTGGTAAGATTGGATGGAAAAGATTGGATCATTAGTGGCCACCTTAAGGTACCATACCTTAGTGACTGTCTGTAAGGTACCATACCTTAGTGACTGTCTGTAGGGTACCAAACCACCAAACCTTAGTGATTGTCTGTAAGGTATCAAACCACAGTGACTGTCGGTAAGGTACCATACCTTAGTGACTGTCTGTAGGGTACCAAACCACCAAACCTTAGTGATTGTCTGTAAGGTATCAAACCACAGTGACTGTCGGTAAGGTACCAAACCTTAGTTACAGTCTGTTGGGTACCAAACCTTAGTGACTGTCTGTAGGGTACCAAACCTTAGTGATTGTCTTCACGCTACCGAATCATAGTAACTGGTCTGCAATGTATCATGCTTTAGTGGCTATATGTAAGGCAGCAAACCTTAAAGAGAACCAGAGAGGAAGCACCTTCATGTATTTTATTACATTTATCAGTGGGAACATGACAGTAAACACCTACCCTGCTTTTAGTTTTACTCTTCTCAGTCTAATCTATCTGTTATCAACTGTGATAAGAATCCACCGACTATTCAGTCGAGGTTTGACCTGGAATCATTATAGCTGAGTCACTCTTCTGTGGAGTCTTTTCAAGCCCAATCCTGCCACCTCCTGGATCAGATTTCCTTACTCAGAGCTGTTGACATCGGAGGGGCTGCTGCTGCCGAGAAAGAAGCTCTGAAACAGTGTATCTGTGTGCAGTGTGCAGCATGTCATTATCTACTGTATGCAGTTTCATTTCTATGAGAGACACTTCCTACAGGCAGCCACACAGCATACCAGAATAATAGTTGAAGGCAGACAGATGAAAGGCTGCAGCAGCCCTGCTTGTCTATAGTCTCAGAGGCTAGACAGCACATCCAGAACAACTCATAACCTGGAAGCAGAACAGGTATGAGCCGGCGGCCATATTGGATATTTCCTGGAGCAATAATGGATAAAAAAACACTCAAAAAGGCACACCAGAGTGGCGAAATTATTAGGTAAAGCATTTATTCTTTACAAGCTATCAACTGATATGTTTATTTTGTGTGAATCGTTCATCTCTGGTTCCCTTTAAGCTATGTACACTCATTTAATTACTGTCGCCTGTTGGGCATTGGGAAATTATTACTGGCCCGGCAATCTGGGGCCGATGCTGTACAGGTGCATTGCTTGCCTTCAGGCTAGTGATTGGTTCTTTTGCTAACTTGTTATGGGTGGGTAGGGGGTGGAGGGATTACGAGTGGCGCACCACTGAGAAGCTTTCTGGGGGGGCGAGAGGAGGAAATAATGCAGTCAAGGTTGTTAGTGTCAGGATTGGACATGTTGGATCTTTATGTAATGTGGGGAGGGCGCTGTACACATACTAGATGAGTGAACGATAATTGGCCAAATCAGTCGTTATTGCTCGTTTCCAAAATTTTATGTAGTGTGTGTTTGTAGCTTTTATCACTGCCTTGTCTAGTCTAGAATTAAGCAGTCACAGAATCTGTTCTGAGATCCAGATCTCTGAATCTTTTTAAATACAACCCAGCACTAGATGACTATCCATTCAGAGCTGTTGCCATATTGTGTGTCACCTAACCTTCCACACCACAGTGCTATGACTTCTGTATGTTACTCTGATTCACCAATAAGTCCTTATAATAAAGTTTCTATTATTTCCAGCTCTATGATGGACCCAATAATGAGGCCAGACTGATCGATACTTACTGTGGAGAAAGTCTACCACCAGGGGGCACCACTAACACCAGCAGCCTTCATGTGGTTTTCCAGTCGGATGCACTGGATGTAGGGCAAGGCTTTCGGCTGAGCTGGACTGTCAATGGTAAGAATCTCACACTCTATCTGTATTTTCCATGTTCTAAGAATCCTATAAATGTAACAGCAAAAGCCAGATATCCCAGATCATACTTAAAGGGTATCTGACCCAAGCAAACCTACCTAAGGTAGGAACAGAGATATGTTTATGCTGGATCCTCATACCTCTGTGCATTGTCTGTTTCTCTCCACATTCCCCCTGGCCCATGTAATCCTTGAAAAATGTGACTTTGACTAAAGTCAAATTTTCAAACAGGAAGAGGCAGGCTTACTGTAATATTCCCTCCTATTACTCTCCCCTTCCCTCCTCTTAAAGACACTATACAGCCAAAATTAGACATTCAATGGGTCCCTTTTAAGCCCTGCCCCCCCTTTAAGCGTCAACATTCAGCATGTAGCCCTGCCCCCTTGCAGACAAGTGCTATGGCGCTCCCGTGGCACTCTCTATCTCCGATACATAAAGTGCCGTAGCACTTATCTGCGAGGGGGCAGGGCTACCTGATGGAAGTCAGCGCATTATAGGTTTCGGGGAAAGACTTGAAGGAAAAAGAATCGCCAAGTCATAGCCGGATTTATATTGTTTGGATGTTTGAAGTGAGGACAGTTATGTTTTACTGCAGTTTTCCTCTTGGAAGCTTCAGCAGACGGATCCTCTGATATTTACACTAGTGAGACACCATGAGAAGATGATAGAAGATGTGTTTTATAGATTGCCATCCTCATGCCGTGTATTTTATACAGCAGCTCGGAGTAGCATCCCCAGAGTATCCGGATTCCAGAGCTCTGTCTAAACACTGAGATTCCCATTCACACACTGAGGGATGGGAGAATCTGCCAGGGTTAAAGGCCAGGGTAAAACACTGAGTGTTGGGAATGGAAGTGACTTATCAGACTTTAATAAATGAAGGAGCTGCTGGCCTGCTGGTCCTGATTAAGTAATGATGTCACTGCATCAGCTGGGGGAAGGGGGGCAGCCTGTGTGGTCTCCTGAGAGTCTATTTAGGTTGTCTGTGAATGAGAAACAGAAAAGTCATCTTTTTATTACTTGTGTGTCAACCTTTACAACATGATCCATGCAGCAGCCCCCTCCCCCCTTCACGCCACATGCAGTTATGAAGCTGTTGTAATGACTAGCTGTAATTTAACCCTTTTGGCCCCATATGGTTCTGGCTTCTTGGAACAAGCATGTGACTTTAAAAGAAACCCTAGGGGAGAGACCTATGGAAGCTGCCATGTTTATTTCCTATTAACCTCCTGAGCGGTATGGACGAGCTCAGCTCGTCCATCACCGCCGGAGGCTGCCGCTCAGGCCCTGCTGGGCCGATTTTTATCAAATAAAGTGCAGCACACGCAGCCGGCACTTTGCCAGCCGCGTGTGCTGCCTGATCGCCGCCGCTCTGCGGCGATTCGCCGCGAGCAGCGGCGAAAGAGGGCCCCCCTAGCCGCCTGAGCCCTGCGCAGCCGGAACAAAAAGTTCCGGCCAGCGCTAAGTGCTGGATCGGAGGCGGCTGACGTCAGGACGTCGGCTGACGTCCATGACGTCACTCCGCTCGTCGCCATGGCGACGATCTAAGCAAAACAAGGAAGGCCGCTCATTGCGGCCTTCCTTGTTTATTATGGGCGCCGGAGGCGATCGGAAGAACGCCTCCGGAGCGCCCTCTAGTGGGCTTTCATGCAGCCAACTTTCAGTTGGCTGCATGAAATAGTTTTTTTTTAATTAAAAAAAAACCCTCCCGCAGCCTCCCTGGCGATCTCAATAGAACGCCGAGGAGGTTAAACAATATCAGTTTCCTGGCAGTCTTGTTCATCTTTCTGGTCAATAGGGTCTAAATCACACAAACAAGCATGCAGCTAATCTTCTCAGAGTTGTCAAAGACATCTGATCTGCTGCATGCTTGTTCAGGGTCTATGGCTTAAAGTATTAGAGGCAGAGGATTAGCAGGACAGCCAGGCAATGTGTGTTACATATCCCTCTCACCTCGGGTTCCCTTTAAGGGAGGGAAAAGTCAGATACTTACAGGGACCTATTGAAAAATCACGGTTGCTCTAACATATTTTCTTACATTTTTATTGCTTTCCTGTGTCCACCAATTTGGAAAATTCTGTCACTTCCTGAGCCAGGCAGGAAGTGGACACATCTCTCCAATAATGATATACAGTATGCATCAATCTATAGAGCATTGGGGAAGAGTTAAAATCCCTAAACGTTTTAATGGTTTTCTATTATTTCCTGTCACTGGGATCAAATGCTTTCATATTAAAATCAAAGTTCCACGGCTGTCCCAGATTCCAAGATGTCCTTATAGGACACAGAGCAGACAATCCTCGAATCGACCTTGTGTATAAGTCGACTCTAATATTTGACCCTCTTAAGCTGAAATGTTTTATTGACTCAAGTATAAGTCTACCCAGCAAAGTTAATGGCTGCACTTGGGGCTCAGGAGGGGTTAATGACCGCACTGTATACAGTTTTGCATCCATTAACCCCTCCTGTCCCTTAAGTGCAACCAATAACTCCTCCAGGCCCCCAGGTCCAGCAATTATTTACTCCCCCTCCTGCAGCCCGTTATTTCCCCCCAACCAATTTCCTTGATAACTGTTGTGGCCAGGACCTTCAGGTCTGTGTTTTCTTGTCATTTCCTTTATCAAGAAAGTGTCACTTACTACTGGTTAAAATTTGCTGCAAATGGAAATGTCGCAAATAGTACACACATTACACAGTGTTGTTCGTTACTCGTGTATAAGTCGACCCCTATACTTTAATTTTGTGAGTCAGACCTAAATTTCTAGACTTATAGTCGAGTATATACAGTACAATAAATCTAGGCCACATTTGCAGGGTCACTTATGTACCTCAATGATATTGTGCCTGGAGAGGAAGTTAGTAAACTGAGTCCTATGTGTGAGCTCAGGTCTTTGTGCTGTGTTATACCCACCACGTGTTTCCACCGAACAGATAACAGCAACCGTTGCTGTGTAACCACGAGTGGCTTGGAGGAAAGCACATGCCACTCACTTCCTGTATGAAAGGTTTGTCTACGCAGCAGCCCCATAGCTCTGCGGTGAATACCCCGTAATCAGATCTCCAGCACTCTCGCTGCCAGGCTGCGCCCACCACCAGCGAGTTAGAAAGTGGCAATTTGTGCACAGCGTTAAAAACTATACTCCGTAAAGGGCGCCACATGAAACGCGAGCTCAGCGTGACTCATCGGACTGCTCAATCTGTGGTGATTGCTGACATTACTGAGTCAAAAGCCCGCGCTGAAGACTTCTGGAAACAATTTATTTATTGACTGGTTGCTGGGCAACAAGTTCTGGGCCAGACGGCTTGGTCACATCCCCAGGGAGCTCCCCCACTCATGAAAAGAAGGGTTTTTCTTCATTCTACTCTGAATTTTCCAGTTTCCAGAAATAAGTCTTTGTACAGAGGCGGGGAGATTTTCAGGGCTTTGTTTTACTTCATTTCTACTCTGTGGGTAATTCAGAAGGTAGAGAAACTAGATTGGCCCACTTGGTGTTTTTTTGTAGGACGTGTTTTGTCTACAGTCAGTTAAATTATGTCCAGATAATGGAGAGAACTCCGTGCCAAAAGCAGAAATCTCAGCTCCGGTCTTGCAGAACATGCAAGTAGCATGGCCAGGGGTGTACCTGGGTAATATAGAGCCTATGGCAAACAATGAAATTGCACCCGCCCCCTTTGTCAGGTCTCCCTTCCCCTCCTTTCTCGTGTACATTATGCTAGGTACACACCATACAATTTTCTGTTAGATTCTTCTGTTAGATTTACCTACAACATGGAAAAAAGCTATCTGACAGGTAAATCTAAGAGAAAATCTAACAGAAAATTGTATGGTGTGTACCTAGCATTATAGTTGCCTGTGCTTTTGGGCTCTGGATATTGCAAGTTAGCCATGTTCCCCAGATAACAGAATTAATCTGATTTGAGGTCAGAGTGATGGGGAGGCACATCGGCGGGCATGGCGGCAAAGCACTGGAGCAAGCATGGCATCAATGGTGCTGTGGCGCCCATGGCATGAGCCATGCCTGCACCCCTTTACATACGCCTCTGAGCATAGCTGAAGACGAAGTTTGGAAATGAGCAGCCACCGGGACAGGTGAGTTATTACAAGGCAGCTCAGCTACGGTACATGCAAGGGCAACGAGGAGCAGTCAGCTCAGAGACCACCTCGGGATCCGGCAGTGGTAGGGACCCTGGGGCAATTGCCCCCTTTGCTTCAATGGCAGCACAGGCCCTGCTCAAGTGAACCTAAGGTGCCCAGTGTAACTAACCTGGGGCTTCTTCTAGCCCCCTGTAGTCCTTCAGGTCCCTCACTATCAATCCATCCTAACTTGAAAGTTATAATAATTTTTAACTTTAATAATAATGTTTCCAAATGCAGTTCCCGAGCCCCGTATGCACCAACTTCCAGCCTGTAGCCCCTCCCTCTTTCAGAGTAATGCTCTGGCATCCTGTGGCAAGCTCTATCTTGGATAGAGAGAACACTATGGTACTTGTCTGAAAGGGGGGAGTGGCTACAAGCTGGAAGTTGGCGCACATGGGGTTTAGGCATTAGAGGAACACTACACCGGGACCAAGTCAAGGCCATCCTTAATGTCTAATGGCCAGTCTCCCCCCCCCCCCCCCTATACAGTTCTCTGGTGTCTATGCCCCCCTATACAGTTCCCTGGTGTCTATTACCTCCTCCCTCCCCTATACAGTTCCCTGGTGTCTACTGACCCTCCTCCTTCCCTTATACAATTCCCCAATGTCTAATGCCTCCTTCCTCCCCTATAAAGTTCCCTATTGTTTAGTGGTCCTTACTCCTTCCCTTGTACAGTTCCCTGGTGTCTAGTGTCCCTTCCCTAACATATACAGTTTCCTGGTGTCAACTGCCATCACTTCCATTAACTGCCATCTTAGTTACCTATTGTATCTAGTGTCTCCAACTGTCATTACCTCCAGCCACCGTCACCTCCTTAAAGCAGTAGGATCAGCCATACTATGCCAGGGAAAAAAACACATATATAAGTAGATAAATACTTGATCTACTCACATAACACATGTATTATACTGTCCACGTTTTGATTTCAGTGAATGTTATATAGTAAATGATGAGAATTCTGTTCCTGGTGGGGGCCATTTCTTTTGCCCACAGTTAAGGCTAACTCGTGATGTCATTTCTGCCCTTTACTTTTTTCCTTGTCTCCTCCAATCGCTGAGTCGCCTCAGCCTTGCTTGTAAACACAAGTGCAGGCGCGGAGCTAGGGGGGGTCGGGGTAGGACAAGTGCCCCGGGGCGCCTGGTCCCCGAGGGCGCCCTCAGCCTGGCTGAGCTGCGGGTTTTTTTTTTTTTTGCGGCGGAGGGGAGGGGAGCAGCGCAGAGAAGAGGGAGAGCTGTGCGGACGGTGGGGAAGGGGGGCCATATCCCCCCTCCTTCCCTCACCTTAGGTGCTCTCTCTCTCCCTCGCTGTCCCCTCCAATGTCCGGGTGGCTGGCCTGGCAGCGGCGGGCGGAACTCACCTCCGTCTCGCTCCAGCGCCGGCCGGAAGTTCGAGTGCGCAGCCGCTGCTCTGGTCTGGACCAGACCAGAGTAGCGGCAGATCCATCCGGCGCTGCGAGAGACGGAGGTAAGTTCCGCCCGCCGCTGCCAGCCTGAGCCACCCGGACATTGGAGGGGACAGCGAGGGAGGGAGAGCAGCTCTTCTCTGCGCTGCTCCCCTCCTGCTGGGGAGGGGGACACCTGACCTGGCTACCTACTCTGGGCACATATACCCCTGGCTACATATACTGGACATATATCCCTGGCTACCTACTCTGGGCACATATACCCCTGGCTACCTACTCTGGGCACATATACCCCTGCCTACATATACTGGGCATATACCCCTGGCTACCTACTCTGGGCACATATACCCCTGGCTACCTACTCTGGGCACATATACCCCTGGCTACCTACTCTGGGCACATATACCCCTGGCTACCTACTCTGGGCATATATACCCCTGCCTACATATACTGGGCATATACCCCTGGCTACCTACTCTGGGCACATATACCCCTGGCTACCTACTCTGGGCACATATACCCCTGCCTACATATACTGGGCATATACCCCTGGCTACCTACTCTGGGCACATATACCCCTGGCTACCTACTCTGGGCACATATACCCCTGCCTACCTACTCTGGGCACATATACCCCTGGCTACCTACTCTGGGCACATATACCCCTGCCTACATATACTGGGCATATACCCCTGGCTACCTACTCTGGGCACATATACCCCTGGCTACCTACTCTGGGCACATATACCCCTGCCTACATATACTGGGCACATATACCCCTAACTACATATACTGGGTACATATACCCCTGGCTACATATACTGGGCATTTATACCCCTGGCTACATATACTGGGCACATATACCTCTGGCTTCATATACTGGGGACGCATACCCCTGCCTACATATACTGGGCACATATACCCCTGGCTACCTGTTCTGTGGACATCTCTACCCCTGGCTACCTGTTCTGGGGACATCTATACTGCTGGCCACCTATTCTGGGGACACCTATAGACCTGGGGCTACCTATTTTTGGGCAAGCATTGCTGTCAGATTGAGTGTATTTTGGGGAACTGCTGCCAGGTGAGAGGTGTCTACCATATTAAGGGGACATTCTGCCTATTTATGTGAAATGCTGTCAATTTATGTGCCTCATGACTGCTGAATTTGTCTTGTTGGGGGCCTCATGGTTACTGAATTTGTCTTGTTGGGGGCCTCATGATTTGTTGGGGGCCTCAAGATCGCTGAATTTGTCTTGTTAGGGGCCTCATGATTGCTAAATTTGTCTTGTTAGGGGCCTCATGATTGCTGAATTTGTCTTGTTGGGGGCCTCAGGATTGCTAAATTTGTCTTGTTGGGGGCCTCATGTTTGCTCATGATTGCGGAATTTGTCTTGATGGGGGTGGGGGGCTCATGATTGCTGAATTTGTCTTGGAACATGCTGGAAGGTACATACTGAGGGAGGGTGGGTGAGCGTGAGCCTGCTAACCTCCATGTACATTTGAAGGGGCGTGACCAAATGTGGAGTACCCATAACCACGCCCACATTTGGTCACGACCCTTCACCTTAGGGGGCGCATTAATAGTCTTTGTCCCCGGGCGCTGAAAACCCTAGCTACGCCTCTGCACAAGTGAGTAGGGGATTAGGTTTCAGATAAGCAGCTGGCAGGGAAATAAAGGGAAGAGGAGGAATAGATTATAGATAAAAAGAACCCCCAGCATGCAATTCTTTGGCACGACTACTAAAGGGCCAGTGCTCCTTAAGTATGTGATAACTCCAAATCATAACAGCAGAAAAAGTTTTGAAAGTTTTGAATGCAGGATTAGCATCTTTATCACTTAATACACTCAGACCAGTTGCTGTTGAAATTTGATTTTTATGGTGACGATACCGCTTTAAAGAGGAACTTCAGCCTAAACAAACATACTGTCATTAAGTTACATCAGTTATGTTAATTAAAATAGATAGGTAATATAATCTCCTACTCACCCTGTTTTAAAAGACAAGGCAAAGGTTTGTGATTTCATGAGGGCAGTCATCTTTTTGGTTGAAAGGAGGTGACATGGAGCAGGAGACACAGTTCCAACTGTCCTGTGTCCTGATCACCCCTCCCAGCTGCAACAACATCAGAAATCCCATCATGCTTTGCACAGCATCAGGGGAAAAATGCCCGGGCAGTTTTCTTTGATGGGGCGGAGCTTAGCTTCTAAGCAGCTAAAAATTAGGCTTAAGTATGAAAAACAAAGTTCTGATGCTGTGAACCTGCTGAAGAAACACCAAGCTGTTGATTAGATTTTTAGTCTGGAGGTCCACTTTAACCTGCTGTAGCTAATGTCACAACTGCAGTCACATCCAGCTACCTCCGCCTCAGTTATTTATTGTTTGGAATCCCTGTTTGTCTTAGATGGTGCATCTTTGTCCTGTAACGCACTGCACAATATAGCATACATAGACAAGTCACTGAACATTTATATTGCAATTTTCTCCTGGTGGACTCAAAGCGTCAGAGCTAGCAGCCACTAGGGGGCACTGTATAGGCAGTAGCAGTGTTATGAAGTCTTGCCCAAGGTCTTCTACTGAATAGGTGCTGGCTTACTGAACAGGAAGAACTGAGATTTGGTCTCCTGTGTCAGAGGCCCTTAACCATTACACTAGCCAGCTACCACCGCATAGTATATTGTGGTCCATAATAAAGAACCACAATAGTAACAATGATTGGAAGAAATGCTTAGCAAATTGAAATGAGACAGTGTGGGCTGAATAATGGCAGGAGTTTTCATGCGGCCTTTCATCTTTCCATAGGAGGGAGGAGGGGGTGTGTAACCATAGGAGGCAAGGGGGAGGTGTGTAAGTGAAGTGATCTAGGCGGGGCAGCCTGGCGGCTCATACGCAGTAATTGTGGGATCACGGCTATAAGACGGGAATGTGGGCAGGCGGCGGGATTTCGTGATGGAAAGCAGGATTTATGGTGGAAATAGCAGCCGTTAATATCACTGGCTGATTTTCCACCATTCTGTCCCAGTGAGGCTGGCTGAGTCACAGGCAGTGGTATGGAGCCTTGCATATCCGCACACCCATCTGTGTATCACAGTGGGCACGGCACTGCAAGAATCCAGGCTGACTCACTGCGGACAATAAAGAGCTGTTTTATAGACGGATCTGTGCAGCAAATTCTATGACTGCTACTACTAGCTCCAGATAAACAGCCTGTTAAAGGACCACTATCACAAAAAATTGTAAAATGTAAAAAAACGTGAACATTCTCAAAATAATTTTGGTAGTACTTTTTTAACAACTTTTTGGGTGAGAATATAAAAATTATCTCTTAGGAAACAATGCAGGAGAAAAAGTTAATTGCCTATGGGCCAATAAAGAAAAAAATGATCAGTCCTATTAAAAGGACTCAAAGCAATTAACGCTTGAAGGTTTTGACTGGCATGGATGATAAAGAATAAGCAAATAACTGAAAAATAGCATTTGATTTTAAAAGACAATTGAAGTGTGAGTCTGAGAGATATGGAGGCTGCCATATTTATTTCCTTTGAAAGAGAACCAGAGACAAAGCACCCTCATGTATTTTACCATATAGATCAGTGGGAACATTAGAGAAAACACCTACCATGCTTTCTGTTTCATTCTGCACTGCACAGCTTGTTTCTTATCAGACCTGATAAAATCTCAGACTGAGCATTCAGTCTGGCTTTGCTACAATGACTCAGCTATAATAATTCCTGAGCAGAGCCAGCAGGGGGCAGGCTTGGACTTGAAAGACATGAGAGAACACAGACTGAGCTATAAATATTCCTGAGCAAAGCCAGACTGAATGCTCAGTTGGGGATTGTATCAGGGCTGATTAGAAGCAAGCTGTGCAGTGCAGAATGAAACAGAGAGCAGGGTAGGTGTTTTCTCTAATGTTCCCACTGATATATATAGTAAAATACATGAGGGTGCTTTGTCTCTGGTTCCCTTTAAACAATGTAACAATGCTGATTGCCTGCCTGATCTGCTGATCCTCTGCCTCTAATGCTAAGTACATACAATGCAAATTTCTGACAGATTTACCGTCAGATCGATTATTTCCAACATGTCCGGTCTGATCGATTTTCCTATCATTTTTCCATAGAAGTGGTAAATCGCATCGTGTGTACCTAGCATAGTACTATAGGGTTCAGAGACTAATACTACAGGGTTCAGAGACTAATACTACAGGGTTTAGAGACTAATAATACTACAGGGTTCAGAGACTAATACTACAGGGTTCAGAGACCCGGAACAAGCATATGCAGATCAAATGTTTGACTTGAGTTTGGCTGCATTTGCTGCATGCTTGTTGCAGGTGTGCGATTCAGATACTACTGATGTCTGCAAGGTCTGCAGGGTGCCAGGCAACTGGTATTGTTTAAAAGGAAATATGGCAGCCTCCATATCCCTCTTACTTCAGGTGTACTTTAAGATTGGTGACAACAGCTTTTTGGCAGTCTATTAGGGGAAGGCGCATCCCTTGCATGAGTGGCACTCCTGCAAAACGCCCTTCCCTGATTCGAACTCGCCCCTCCGCGCTTCTCCTTGCCTTTAACCCGCCCCTCCACACCTCTCCCCGCCCCTCCATACCTCTCCCCGCCCCTCCAAACAAAAGTAGGGGAATGCTGGCAATAGGAGAGTCAGGGAGTGGTGATAATAGATGCTACCTGATCCGGTTAGCTCCCCCAAACAAGTAGTATCTTTTTCTTTACTTTCTTACCCATCTTGTGTACTCTTTAAGTCTTCCAACACTGGAGTACTTTTAGAGCCACTGGGCCTAGTGCAAAGGTAATTACATAAGGTACACTCATATCAATATGGCATATCAATAGGAGATGCAGAGAATTCTATTGCACCAGGGCCCCCTGACCTGGGTGTCCCACACAGAGCCGGGACAAGGTCCTCCAGCACCCAAGGCTGAGACACCAAAGTGTGCCCCTCCATCCCTCCACTCCAGCCGTCACACACTGATTGCTAATAGACTAAGAGGCACCCCAGGGCCCCCAACACCTGAATCTCCAGTTATCTGGCTTGCAGTCTCTACTATGTATCCCCTTTTCTTATTTCTCTCTGCTTTATATACAATAGGGGAATGATAGCTGAGTGAGAGTAGCCTCTCTCGCCTCTGCCTCGAGCCGTCCCTGGTCCCACATGCGGTCTTCCTCCAGTCGCTGCATTAGCCCTTTATTTGTGCTGCAGAAGTATGTTAGGACTTTATGAATACTGAAAGACTGGAAAAAATATGTTCATCCACCCTGCAGCTTATTACAGCCCTATTGACTGAGATCCCCAGTTTTGCAGCTTCTCTGTTTAATCTCAGCCTGGCTTCAGTTAATGCAATGAGTGCCTTGCTCCCCCTAGTGGAGTCCCTATAGCTATTAATGGAGATTACAATAGAGATATTTTAGCTCCATGTGGGCAACACTACAGCCCATAGCAGCAAACATTAAAGTTAAAAAAATGTAATAAAAATAAAAAATACAAAAAAAGTGTCTTTTTATTGTACACATGCTGGAGGACAGCTTGCAAGACTGAGACTTGCAAGTGGTCTGCAAAAATGCTTACAATATAAAGAAATGTTTAAAAAGATTGTACAAAACTCCGGGGCCAATTCTAGCTGTGATGGGGCAAAATTAACCCCCGCCATAAGCGGTATTAGGGTCTCCTGGTGCAAACTCTCCTCCATCCTCCCACAGTATTTACTGCTGGCCTAGTGGTGCCCCCATCCTACCAACCCTCACACAGTATTCTCTGGTGGACCTAGAGGTTCTCACATTAATGGCAGGCACTGTGAAGCCCCACCCCTAGCATGCATTATGGAGAGAGCGACACTGCTGATGCCATCTGGGAAGCCATGGCAATGGGTCGCGGCATTGTGCTGGATGAAGCCAAAGGACAGGACTAAGCACCCCTAGCAGCTAATATATGTTCCCTAATCCCTTCACCTTGCTGCCCATTACCCTGTCCCTTCCACGTAATTCTGTACAAGATCCGGGTGGTCATCGGCTGTGACTTATATTGAGAGGTGGTGATGGAGGACACTTAGAGGGGCCCCTATGGACTCTGGGGCCTTGGGGCAATTCCCCCCCCCCCCCTTGCCTATATGGTAGCGCCGGCCCGGCACTGCAAACATTAAATGCCGGGGAGGTTATAAAAACTTTGTTACATTTTGATCTCTTGTTTTTTTTTACATAATTTAAAATATGGATGCAGTTAGCTATGGATAAATTCTTGGAAACTCTCCATAAACATTAATGTGCTTGATGTCATTAGTTTGTGTATTGATATTCTTGTCCAGCATACCCTTTGTGTCCATTACGCTGCCATTTGCCACATATTCGCATATAACTCACTCTGGACTATTGTCATGAAATTGAAATTTTCAATGTTTTTAACAGGATGTGGCGGAGATCTGTCGGGTCCCAGCGGCTCTTTCAGCAGCCCCGGCTACCCCCGGAATTACCCGAATAACAGGGAATGTATCTGGCATATCACCACCTCTCCTGGGAGCAGCATCCAGATCTCTGTGCTGGAGTTCAGCATAGAGTACCACACTACCTGTGCCTATGATGTCCTGGAGGTGAGTGCCTACATATAAGGCTGTGATATTATATGCAGGGCTGGATTTACAACTCAGAGGCCTGCAGGCACATGTGTTCTGGCACCCTAAACTCCTCCCCTAAACACAGGCCATGCCCCCAAGTAAAAATATTGTGAGCGCTACTCCCTGCCTCATGTCACTAACTGTCCTTCTAATCTTACACTCTAATCACTGTCTCATATCATCCTTATGCTACGTACACACATGCGACAACGATCGTTCGTTGAGAACGACGAACAAACTTTTAATTGATGAAAGAACGACCTAAGTAAAGATAGTTTTAAAAGGTGTGTAAAGATCTGATCGTTAGAACGAACGTTACATCACAAAAAGCAACTATTGCGCCTGCGCATAAAAATGAGAAGTTTCACGGAGAAATAGTGAAATGCGCATGTCAAGCCTAGTACGAACGATCTTTTCCAACGATGTACTACTTTTGCAAACGATCGTCGTTGGTTAAAATCCGCCGAGACAGAACTTTCTTTTGTAGCGATTTGGCTCGTTCGTCGTTTGCCTTAATAGTCGGTGGTTAGTTTTTTGTAACGATCGTCGTTGGTAAAGATCGGGGAACGATCGTTACAAACGACTATAGTCGCATGTGTGTACGCACCTTTAGTGACGTGAGACAAGGATTGGGGTGGAAGTGCCTGAGGTCCGTGATATCAGGCAGGGTTTAGACTGTAAACTTCTGAGGTTGGTGATCTGAGGAGGAGAGGCCACCTCTCCCACATAAGGCGCCTCTAGGCACGTGCCTACACTGCCTTATGGAAAATGCAGTCCTGATTATATGGCACCACCACATCAACAGTCTCATACATTGCGGAATCACACTACATACAGGAACTCTATTAGAGGGACTTTTTTCTATTTTGCAAGAAGTTTCAAATCAGGATGATACAATTTATCGGCTAACTTGGAAGAAAAAGAGTAAGCTTTCAGATGATAAGCCTTCTTCAGACTTCTGGATGTATGAGTCTGAAGAAGGCTTATCAGCCAAAAGCTTACTCTTTTCATCCTGATTCATAACTTCTTGCTTTTACTGATGAACCAAACTAACTGTAATCTAAAAGTCCATTCAGCTGGAAAATTAAAGAAACAGTTAATTTACTACTGGAAAGTCAGTGCAGCTCACATGAGTCATCTTCATAAGATCTGCTTGACTTGTGAACAGTCCAATCTGCTGCTCACAATCTCCTCCACAACCAGGAGGCCATAGTCAGTGGCTCCAGGGTAAAAGTGAAAGTACATCATATTAACCTTTTCAGACACTTTTTTTTCTTAGTAGTTAAAGAGAACCAGAGATGAAGCACCCTCTTGTATTTTACCTTATAAATCAGTGGGAACATGACAGTAAACACCTAATCTGCCCTTTGTTTCATTGTTCTCTGTGTAATCTGACTGTTATCACATCTGATAAGAATCCCCGACTGAGAAGTCAGGCTGCTCCGTCTAGCTTTGCTACAGAAAGATTATAGCTAAGTCTGTCTTCTGTGATGTTATTTCAAGCCCAAGCCTGCCCCCTTGTGGCTTTGCTATAATGACTCAGCAATAATCATTCCCAGCAAAGCCAGATTTAATTGCTCAGTCTGGGATTCTTGTGACTGCTGTTAACAGACACTTTTAGCAGTGAGGACGAAACAGAGAGCATGGTAAGTGTTTTCTCTAATGTTCTTACTGATATACATGGTAAAATACACAAGGGTGCTTCCTCTCTGGTTCCCTTTAAAGAGACTCCGTAACAAAAATTGCATCCTGTTTTTTATCATCCTACAAGTTCCAAAAGCTATTCTAATGTGTTCTGGCTAACTGCAGCACTTTATACTATCACTGTCTCTGTAATAAATCAATGTATCTTTCCCCTGTCAGACTTGTCGGCCTGTGTCTGGAAGGCTGCCAAGTTCTTCAGTGTTGTGGTTCTGCTATGAACTCACCCTTCCTGGCCTCTCTATGCACACTGCCTGTGTGTTGTTTAGATTAGAGCAGCTTCTCTCTTCTCTCTTATCTTTTACAAGCTGGATAAATCGTCCTCTGAGCTGGCTGGGCTTTCACATACTGAGGAATTACAGACAAGGGCAAAGCTGTTTGCAGGAAGAAAAGAGCAGCCTGAAACTTCAGTGCATGAGAACAGGGGGAAAGAAACACACAATGATCTCTTGAGATTCATAAGGAATGCTGTATACAGTCTGCTTGTGTATGGATGTATTTTCTATGTGTGGACATACTGTACATCAACCTACTTCCTGTTTTGGTGGCCATTTTGTTTGTTTACTAACAAACTTTTTAAAACTGTTTTTAACCACTTTTAATGCGGCGAGGAGCGGCGAAATTGTGACAGAGGGTAATAGGAGATGTCCCCTAACGCACTGGTATGTTTACTTTTGAGCGATTTTAACAATACAGATTCTCTTTAATAGTAGTGTGGCAAATTTCTTGGAGAAGAGTGGATGTTTTGATCATAGTTTTGATTAAAGAACATCTGAGGTGAAAATAAACTGAAAAGAAAAACAATTGTATCTATCCTTCTCTTCCTAAAAATGACTTTTTTAGATATCCCCCAGTTTTATTTTATATTTAAATTTAGTTGTTAAGTTTTTACTATTTCATTGTCTCTGCTCAATGACACCATCACTGAAGTATGCTAGAGCTCAAATCTATGAAATATGGGCCCTTTTTATCTCTTTCCTGCTCTTAGAAGCCATTTATTGAAAGTAAAGTGTTTTATGACTGTAATTACTTATCAGTGAGGGTTATGCTATAGTCTGACCCAGTCCAACCCGGTCTCGACCCGGACAGAAACTGTCACTTGCATTGCCGATGTTTAACTCTTTCAGGCAGAGTAAGAAAAAAAGGAACACAGCATAGTTATTTGTGTGTTTGGCACTGTACATACACGCGTCTATCTCATCATGTCACATGTCACCTCGGTTGTCCTTTAAGCATAAGTACTCCTATGCTTTGATAGTCCTGTAGATACATCATGGTAATGCGTCGGGGGGATGGCATATGGTGTTTTTGTATGGAGGTGCAGATTCTTGCTCCAGCAGAGTCCGGTGACACAGCAGGTCCAGCAAACTCTGAGGATCAACCCCTCATCCCATCATTATTATCCCACAACAGAAACTGGCAGGACCGGCACTGAGCTCACCTAATTCTCCATCATGCCACACCAATCAGCACGGGCATTCATCACTACATCGGAATGCTGACTGAACCCTCCACTAAATGGAGCTAACAGGGCAGAAGGAAATGCTAAAAACAGGCTAAAGCGCCAGCTCGGACGAAAACACACAGCTTGCCAACTGGAGAGGGGAATAACACTGCAGCACGCTGGTCAACTGTAGCCTATGTTCCATCCAATACCTTATTGGGTGTATACATGCCCCATTCTCTGCCCACTCTCTGTTTGCTGTCTGGAGCAGTCCAAAGGCCCTTACAGGAAAACACAAACCAAAAAAACACAGACAGCACAGGAGCCCCATGTAGTGTACTGGTATTCAACTTCCCCAGATATTTGTAGATAAGTGTAATGAAAGAGGTACTCACACAATGTGCCCAGGGCAAATATAAGCTTGCCCCCCCCCCCCCTCTTCAGTATAGGTAAGCAGAGTCCCCTCCAGTATAGGTAGGCAGAATCTCTTCCCAGTATATAAAAGCAGAGTCCCCCCCAGTATAGGTAAGCATAGGTACCCCTCCCCCTTTTAGGTAGGCAGAGTTCCCCCCAGGTCCTCCAGCACCCAAGGCTGAGACACAAAAGTACGCCCCTCCATCCCTCCCACTCCAGCCGTCACACACTGATTGCTATTAGACCAAGAGCCACCCAGGAGCCCCCAACACCTTAATCTCTAGTTTTCTGGCTTGCACTCACTGCCAAGTATCCCCTTTTCTTATTTCTGTGTGCTTCTAACACAATAAGGGAATGATAGTTGAGTGAGTTGTGCGCCCCCTCCTACACTGCGCCCTGAGGCTGGAGCCTCTCTCGCCTCTGCCTCGGCCCTGCCCCCAGTATAGGTAGGCGTAGCTCCCCCAGTATATATAGGCAGAGCCCCCCCGAGTATAAGTAGGCAGAGTTCCCCCCAGTATAGAAAGGCAGAGCCCCCAAAGTATATGTAGGCAGAGTTCCCCCAGTATAGAGAGACAGAGCCCCCCCAAGAATAGGTAGGCAGAGTTCCCCAGTAAAGATAAGCTTAGCCCCCCGGTTGAAGGCAGAATCCCCCCCCCCCCCCCCAGTATATGGGCCCCTGCAGAAGTCAGGAACGCTGGGGAAACTGCCTCCTTTGCCTGTATGGCAGTTCTGGCCATATACTCACAAGTGCGGGTTGCAAGACCAACAACCACAGTATTAGGTAAGTGAGGAAAATGTCCTCACTTCCCTAGGTGGTGGGTCACTGTCCAAGAAAAAAGCAGTTGAGAGTTCCAGAGGACCTCAAAACTTGTACCCCCTAAGGAACAGGGGGTTGGGGGAAATATGGGGGTGGAGGAGGCCCTCCAATGACAACGGTGTATGTTTTAAAGAAATGTATTAAAATTAGGATAGGTAGTTCTTAAAAAAAAATATAGCTCTAAAAGAATGAATAGGTGAGTTTATTAGACACTTAAAAAGGACAACACTTTTTGTGGGTCTTCAGGTCCTGAGGAAACAGGCAGGGACCCGCAAAATGCGTTGTCTTTTTAAAGTGTTGAATAAAATCGTCTATTTATACTTTTAAATCTATATATATATATATATATATATATATGTTTTATGAGCTCCTACTTTAAAGAAATTTCTTTAAATGTGAAATTGGAGCAGTAATACACATTTCCTTCTGGAGGGGTGGAAATCCCAAGATATTAAGATATTAGTCCAGGCATCCTGTTATGTAGACAGAATGTGAGTCAGAGCGTAAAACTGAATAGTCAAGTTTGTGTTTTATACGTGCAACAGCACAATTTTATGATGTCCAAGCAAACTGGATTTCTGTCACAGGGTAATTACTGCGGGGTTACCATATCATTATTCCTGCAGAAGAAACGACTGAGGTTTCCTGCCACGTCCGCAAAGGCTTTCACAGGAATGTTCGAAGCAATGACCTCTCCTGTTAGAAAGGCCTTCTCTCACCAATCTTACATACAGTAACTTCCAAGCTTTCCTCACTTTTGTGTTGTGCACCACAGTGTAAGGACTTGGTAGTATCAGTTAGGTATATTACCTCCTGTCCTGGACCAAACCATTTGCATTTTCCAAAGCACAGCAGACATACGACATGAAGCAGACTGCAGCAAGGGAATGCCATGGGTTGCCTGATGGAGCAGAGTGGTCTGTACATGCAGATAGGCACCCAGTATAACAAGTTAGAACTCTTTACTGAAGAAAAACATGAAGAGATAAATCAAAAACAAACATCAGGAAATGCATAGAACGGAGGGGCACACAGAAAGAATACAGGAAATCACAATACCATAGAGATCTTCACATCATTCTACAGACAGTGACCTCTTATGGTTGCTTTACTATACTGCAGTTTAAAGTAATCCCGTTGACACTACCAACATTGCCTCATAATGTAACCAGGGATTAAGAGGCGTAACTACAAATCATTGGGCTGTGTAGCAAAATTATAATTATTATCATGGCCGGATTTCTGGCAAGGCCACATAGGCCATGGCCTAGGGCACCCGATAAACAAGGGGCGGCCTGCAGACAGTGGGCATTATTTGCAGGGCATTATTTGCAAGTATCCAAACAAATGAAAGGGGTCAGGATAACTGCACTATTAGTACCAGCTGGCATCTGCCTGTGCTGTGCTACAGGCAGCTGCAGTCCGTTAACCAAATGTTTGTGAACAGTGTGTGACTAGCAAAAAGCCAGACCTTGTCCAATGACTAGCAGCTGTAGGCAGTTACAGAAGGCAGGGTCTCACGTACTTGGTGTGGGGGATGAAAGGACCAGGGGCAGCACCAGCAAATAGTACAGAGTACAGAAGGCAGCGTCTCACAGTACCCATTTCTTAATTATTGATTGGCCAGCGCTGTTACCCTGGAGACAGCAGTGGGTACAGGACTCACTTTTACGTGTTGCTGAGCCCACCCAATGTCCAATTGTGAGTCACTTTTGACTATGTATGTGTGGTGGACGGCTCCCACCACGCCCATAACCTGTAGATCGCTTGATTGACCAGTTCCCCCGTGTGACATGATTGATTCACATCACGTTGCCATGGAGACCTCGGCACTAGCCGCAATAGTGGAAACCAGCGGCCCAAAATTTTTTGGGTGGGTGTGTGTGTGGAGAGAGGTGGTAGGATACAGTTTCGGTTGGGGCGGCTGGTAATAGTCGGCCTTGGGCGGTAAGAAGTACAAATCCGGCCCTGATTATTATTGATTTGTATAGCATTAGCATCTTCTGTACAGCAGAACACAAGGTACAACAATACAATATAAACCAGGCCTTCTCAACCAGGGTTTCTTGAGTCCTCTGCAGGGGTTCCTTGGCATTTTCCCCCATTGTAGGGAAAGTATGAAAGAGCACACTATAATAGGAGTTGCAAGAAGAAGCACTAAATTGTAGGTTAGAATAACAATATGCACATTAATTGGAAGCAATATATTAAGGAGACAATATAATGAGGGGCACTGTAATAGGGGGTAGTGAAATAAACAGCCACAACTATTTTTAAAGACCACGCTGCCAATCAAGCCCACATTGTACGCGGCTTACTGCGCAGGTGCAGAACTACTACTGTGCCTGTGCAGTAAGCCGTGTACAACGTGGGCTTGATTGACAGCAGCGGTTCGCACAGGCGCAGTAAGGACAACCTCGGGGTCGGCTTCTGCACCGTGTGGAGAGCCCGAGACGGTGGCGGAGAGCAGAGCGGTCAGCGTGGGACAGTCGGCTGCAAGGAGCTGGAGAAAGCCCCAGGTGAGTAAAGCTTTTTTTAAAAAAATTGCCTGATGATTCCTTTAAGGTTCACTTTAAAGCTGATGCAGGGATGCAGTACAGATTTTTCATAGGCAGGGAGGATATGTACACAGCATTGAGAGACAGGGGAAAGAGAGCCCGGGCTGATGCCCTCACATTCTAATAGGTTAAGGCAGGGGTGTCCAAACTTGTTAGGCCAAAGGCCATATGGCCATTCTTGAGAGTGCGAAGGGACTGAACTAGAGAAACTTGCTGATTGCCGTTAGGCACGCTATGCCTGTGACATTTTGTCAAATAAAGCATTTTCAACTACTACTGTACATCACCCCATTCAATACAAAGGTCCATCCTTCAGGTGTTTTTGGGGCCACACTTGTGGGTGTGAAGCTTATGATGTCCACACTTGTTTTATGACCCTTGCAGGATGCCATCCCCCCCCCCCTCTTCCCCAGGCTTTGAGGGTCACCAGGAGAGGCAAGGGAAAGGGTATGAACATTGGGGGATCACATAACATTTTTGCTGGGGGGCCCCGTAACTCGTAGTAACACCCCCGAGAATGATAAGGATAATAAGTCAAGCCCTTGTATACATGCTAGAGCTAGACCATCTTTGGCCAAGATGGAGATTTCGTGAGGGCCATATGAAATTACGGTACCCTTTTCTCCTGAGTTTTCTCCTAGGAGTTCATTTTTCATCTTCTATTTAAAGTTACTGTTCAGCATTTTGCAATTTAAAAAGTACCCAAATAGTAGGTTAAAATGTACATATAAAATAATTTTGAGTGGTTTCTCGCTTGCTGGTGGTTTAAAAGACATTTTATTGACAAGGTGTGACCATGTCAGCTAGGAGAAAACTGGAGAAAAAGTTAATTGCATGTGGGCCCTGGAGTGTAGCCTCATTTTTTGTCACATGTACTCTAATGGAAAGTGTATTTAGCAGGGGCGTAGTAATAGGGGGTGCAGAGGTTGCGACCGCATTGGGGCCCTTGGGCCAGAGGGGCCCCAAGGGGTCTTCCCTCAACTACAGTATTAGCTCTCTATTGGTCCTGTGCTCCTAATTATCACTTCTATAGATGCTTTGAATAATGGTAATCATTAACAAACTGTCCCCCATCCCCTTCTTGCACCTCTGACACTGTAGTTGCCATTGGCAGGTTTTGGTGCACTGTAGCGATTGTTATGTATATGTCTAGAGTGCTTAGGGGGCCCCAATGTAAAACTTGCATCGGGGCCCATAGCTCCTTAGCTACGCCACTGGTATTTCGCGAATAAATTCTGATGTATAGATTGTCAGACTAGATCTTTCCTAACAGGATGTGGACTGTGTGTAGGAAGCCATCGTTTAGATGTGCTGGGACAAATGGCATCCTCTGTATAGAAACACTGCACATCAGCAGTACCATCCTTGTAACTGATCTGTTTTATCAGCATCTGAACAGCCAGAAGAGAGATTCTATCACTTAACACATAATGGGCTTGATTCATCAAGCTGCACTGCTAAAGCAGCGCAGCCTAATGAGCTGTAGTGCGCACTATGCACGCCTTACATAGCAACGCTTCCTTAGTTACGCACATAGCTTCCTTAGCAATGCGCGTAACATTAACTGTGGGTAGTACTGCTCCTGTGAAGTATCCCTGCCACGATACTTCACTCGCAGCCGCTACTGTGTTAACTTACATTGTTATGTTAAGTATGTAAATTAACACAGTAGAGGCCATGAGAGAAGTATCGCGGCGGGGAAAATTCACAGGAGCAGGACTACCTGCAGTTGTTACGCGCGTTGCTAAGGAAGCAATGTGCGTAACTAAGGAAGGCACGCTCCTTACATGGCAGTGAGATCTCCTCTGGGTTTACATCCCTTGGGTTACAATCGCACATCATATCATGTGATCGGACTTAGAAGAGGATGCTGGGAGTGCAGTGCCGCCGGTGGAGGAGAGGAGAAGCCGATCTAGCCATTGTTCTCCGCTTTACTCCTCCTTCCACTCCCATCATGCACCATGACGTTGCCTCTTCTCCAGCTCCATAGCAACAGAAAGCATCGCTACCCCTGCACAGAACTCGGCTCTGAAGAGTGCATACAAACATGCAATTTTGATTGGTCAATCACTTACCAATTTTACCAACTCAATGTAGCATGAGGGCCAACAGACTGTAAATACTATGAACAGATTGTGTAGGTAAGTTCTCATACCATATGGAAGTGGTAAAATTGGCGAATAATTGGCCAATAAAAATTGGATGTGAGTACCAGGCTTAAGTGATTGAATCCCAATCCTTGTGGGTGACATTATTTGATTGTGTGTATGCATCATAAGACCTTGTAGATATGAGGCAATCTTGAGGCCGGTTTCACACCTATTACTAAAAATCTAATTATTACTGAAAACTAAAGTGTACAAAAGTGTACCAATTAATAAATATATTCGCACTGCTCAGTTCCTGTTCTGTTGTATAGTGGGGAAGTGGGATAGGAAGAAGGATAAGAAGGAGGCGGAGCCAGCTAGCAGGATAGAAGGCGGATCCATTAGGAGGTGGAGCCTGCTCCATTCTGCTGCAGGAATTTAAATGTAAGTTAAAGGACCACTCCAGCGAAAAAAGTAAGCAGTTAAAATCTGACAGAACCGACAGGTTTTTGGCTTGTTCATCTCCTCATGGGGGATTCTCAGGGTTATCTTTGTTTTCCTGCAGGGCAGTTTAACTGTCAAAATAATAGGATACCTTCCAGCTTTACTACACACTTGCCCACTATTTTGTCAGTTAGACTTAGCAACTGACATTTAGGAAATGCTTGTAAAAAGTAAACTAATAAAACCCTGAGAATTCCCCATTAAGAGATGGACTAGTCCAAAACCTGTCGGTTCTGTAAGATTTTAACTGCTTACTTTTTTGGCTGGAGTGTTCCTTTAATGAACCAACAGCCATAAGTCATTAGTGATCTAGCAGAATGGACCACTATCAACTTTCTCAATAACATCAGGTGGGCTTCTGTACACATTCTAGATTTTCTGCTAAGATGACTACGAACGATCGGTGCAGATGAAAAAAATATAAATTGTGTGTAAAACTTGAGTCACACCTTGCTTAAAAAGTTAGTCAAGCATCTCTAATAAACACCTCTAACATCATCACACCTCCTACAACTTCAGATCAACAGGACCTAATTCCTTGGTCACCCCCAGAATTCACCTCAAAACCTTTGGAGCAAGACACTTCTGTCATGCTGCCCCTACACTTTGGAACTTCTTGCCACACATAATCAAGACAGCTCCATCCCTTCAGGTATTTAAGCCCATACTGTAAAGCCACCTGAAAAGTCTGCCATTTATGAAAACATAACTTTTTCCTCTGTAGCACATTCCAGGCTATAGGAGAAAAGTGCTAAACACTTGTTATTGTTAAAGGACGTTCCCTCTTGAGCGCATCAGGAAACATGTGTTGCCGTGCAATGCATGGCACTTGTGTTCCTATGTGATTGCCCTAGATGTGGTTGTGATTTTGGTTTAATTCAATGAATGGGAATTTGTAGTGCGGTTGCGTATTTTCATCAAGAGGTACAGACTAACCAGCAAGCTCATGGTGAATCAGGAGTGAACTCCTAGGAGTGTGTAAGGGGCTACAATGGTCCAAAAAGACCTCTTACTAGAATGCTATGGAAAACAAACGTTTGCTTTCTTAAAACAGAAGGTATTTGCAATAATTCAGGCTGAAGTGAGCTCCGAGGTGTCTCCCACAATGCACCACTGCTGAATATATGCAAATTATCCATTGTTGTCCTTGGAAGCTAAACGCACCTCCAGATCCGCTGGAATGCAATGATGTGTCAGCTTTATATTTTGTACAGAGCCGTATTTTCACCAGAAACCATGTGTTGTGATTCTGTTTTGAACTGACTGCGTAGCCATTCTTGTGGTAGAAACAGACTGTGGCATTTTGGGGAATGTCCCGTTAATATTGCACTTTACATTTCAGATATATGGAGGGCCAGAACTGTCCTCGCCAAGGCTGGCTCAGCTGTGCACCCCTCGGGCCCCAGAAAATCCCCTGCAGGTGTCCAGCACAGGGAACATGGTCACCGTCCGATTCAAGACTAACGCCTACGTCAGCGGCAGGGGGTTCAATGCTACATGGCTGGAAGTCCCTGGAGGTGGGTAGAGTTATAGGATTTCTAACCGTAAGTGCAGTTTATTGTATTTTTTGGACTATAAGACTCAATTTTTCTCCCCAAAAGTGGGGGGAAATGTCTCTGCGTCTTATAGTGCAGTTACAGGGAGTTCCTGACTTGTGAACACCGGCCAATACAAACCTCCAACCTACCGCAATGTCGGGGACTTCCTGTACTGTGTCCATGCAGAGGAGGACACAGGGGGGACAAACGGGGGGCACAAAGGGGCATAGAGGAGGCTAGAGGCGGACATATGGGGGACAGAGGAGGACAGAGAGGGAAACAAGGAGGACACAGGAGGATACTTGGGGACAGAGGAGGACCCAGGGAGACACAGGAGGTACAAGGGGCAGGAGGTACAAAGGGGGCATAATCCACAAGATGCCCCTTCATCATGGATGCACCAGGTTTAGTACAGTATATATATTTTCCCTGGTTTTTGTCCTCTAAACTTAGGTGCGTCTTATGGTCAGGAGCCTCTTATAGTCCGAAAAATATGGTATTTAGTATGTGCAGTATATATGTAGTATGTGCAGTATATATGTAGTATGTGCAGTATATATGTAGTATGTGCAGTATATATGTAGTATGTGCAGAATATATGTAGTATGTACAGTACATATTTATGTACCTAGCGAATCTTACAGACTTAACAGAGCAATTCCTATCATTCTCCAGGTTGTGGTGGGGTATTACAAGCTCATAGTGGGGAGGTCCACTCTCCTAATTACCCCAGGCCATATGCCGAGAACACGGAATGTTCCTGGCTGATTCGGGTGGACCCTGGACATAGAGTGTTACTCAATTTTACCGACTTCGACATCGAAGGACACCCTTCCTGTATCTATGACAACGTCACCGTAAGTTTATATCTTTGTTTTTCTGTAGGGGAGAAAAAATAATAGTTCTGTAAAGTGGCAAATAAACAGTCCCTGAGTCAGTGTTATATGTGGTAAACTTTCAGAAATACCTTATGTGCTGTAGGAGTGCAGGGTGCCTTGTTAGCTGTTGGGATGCTTTGTTTTCCAATGTTTTATCTCTTCGTTTAACAGATACGTAGTTTTAAAATACACGGGACCCCATCCAATTCACTTTTTTTCTCCTAGGAGGTCATTTCTGTTTAAAATAACTTTTCAGCACTCTGCAAGTGAAAAAGTACCAAAAAGTAGGTAAAAAAGTATGGCCCAAATTATTCTAAGTATTTTCTTGCTTGCTGGTGGCTTAAAAGGCATTTTATTGATAAAATGTAAAAATATCGCCTAGAAGAACTATGGAGCTATGGAGAAAAAGTGAATTGGATAGGACACAATTCAGTCAATCTGCACTCATAATTCACTCCCCTTAAAATCTTAAAGCGGGATTAAACTCTTGACATCATATTCAATAAAAATGTGTTTTCCTCCTTTCTGTTACCCATACAGTTATCATATTTGGTTTTGTACACAAGTATTTCCATCCGTTTACAAATTACAACTTTATCTGCTCATAAAGCCGCCACTGCATTGTATTGCATAGCTGCTATATTTATATATTATAATGTATCTAGTAAGATCTAGTAAGATGTCTCCATTTCACCTTCTACCATGCAGCTGAACTGAAGAGTCAGGAATGTTTACTAATTGTGGCTGATAAGGAAACATAAACAAGATAATGTAATCACTTCCTCAGCTTTGGCTTCAGATATAAGCTTCCCAGTGAAGAAGAAAGTGCTGTGTTTAACTTTTTGAGTGCTGTTCTGCTACCAATTTAATTTCTAGTAGTAGGTTTTATGCTGTAATTAATCTTATAGAGCAAAGAACAAAATGCAGAGTTTCATACCACTTTAAAGTCTCTTTAGTTATAAATCCGCTTCTTTTTTCTATAGTACATTATTATTCATCTATGTTCTCTTTGTATCCCAACATTATGATCATTTTGTATGAGTGTCCTGCCTGACATCACTTTACAGCTGTGCTCCTTTGGTCAGAGGAATGCACTTTTGAACTTTGCTGAGATTATAAATTAGCAATTTTGGGGCACTAAAATTGAGTTAAGATCCATTTACTTATTTCAGATGTACAGGAAAGGCGCAGAACTCAGGCAACCGTTGGTCTCAAGTACCCAGCATGCCTGAGGGGGATTTGCAGGGCATTGTAGGGCAGAAAGTACTTAGGAGCCTCCATGCGCCATCTTCTACCCTCCCTGCAGCTCCCTTCAGCTTTTCGGTGTCCATGCACGGCTCCTGGCCTGTCACGTGACCCAATGCGGGTCAGGTGACACACCAGGAACCATACACAGATAATGCCAGAAAGCCGCTAGGAGCTACAGGAAGGGTAGAGGACGGCGCCTGGAGGATTGGTAAGTGTTTTCTTTTGCACTGGAGGGGGGGGGGGGGGGATTTTGTGCTCTTTCGGCAAGCACACGTATCTAGAACCAGGCAATCCCCATCTGTGCCGGATACAGGGAAAGTTTGCTGTAGTTAATATGCCTTATGCAGTGGGGCAAAGCAGTCCATTAGGGCGCCTGCCTCAGCAGCCACGTAATACACCGATATGTAAATTGCGGCTATACATCACCGAGGTGGGGCGTTAGATGCCCGATAGTAACGGCTTCAGTACTTAACAAAGTGCTCACAGTAAATACTAGTCTGTCATAAATTAGTGGCCAAAGGGCTAGCACTTGGGCGCCAGCCCAAGCATTAGGAGAGAGGGTTAGTATGAGAATGTACGCAGGGTAAGTCAGTAGGAAAATATCGGTAAGAAGAGTTTACCAATCTTTTTATTGTATCAAAACCACACGGAACCAAACTCACCAGGTGACACTGATAAGTGTACTCCAGTGGGGGGAGTAAGCAGAGGTAGACATATATACGGGAAGCTTCCCATACAGCTTAAAGAGGAAGCATTGTGCTTCTTTGTAATCAGTAGCCGATACCCCCTTTTCCACTGGAAATCTTTCCCTTTTCTCAAATAGAGCATCAGGGGGGTCTGCGTGGCTGATATTATGGTGAAACCCCTCCCACAGTGTGATGTCATGACCATGGTACTGACAGTTTCCTTTCTGTGAACCTCGTTGCATTTTGGGAAATAACAGCTTTTTCCAACTGCCATGCAAGCAGTATCTCCCTCTGTGCATAGAATTTTCAGTAAATGAACATCCTTCTGTATAGATCACCTGTCAGAACTGTTGGCGCTTAGTGTTTCATACACACTGATAGACACCCGGTATAGCAACTTAGAATTCTTTACTGAAGGAAAACATGCAGAGATATATCATACATCACCGTCAGGTAATGCAGCTTACTTAAAACAGAGAATAAAGTGTGAATACAGGAAATAACAATACCATTAACCTCCTTGTGACTGCCTAACGCCAATTGGCGGTCGCAAGGTGGGTCCCCCAGGGGAGTGGTTTTTAGATGGCTGCTAGGAGACTGTTAGACGGTGAAATCGCTGTTTATTTACATTGTACAGCGCTACAGCATCACTGTACTGGGGACAGCCGTGTCACTGACCTGTGGTCCTGGAGTGGTTAAGATTTCCATTGCATTTTCACACAGTGACATCTTGTGGTTGTTTTACTACACTGCAGTTCAAGGCAACTATGTTGTTAAACCTCTAACAATAACTAAAGATGTCACCACCAGTGATTCATGTCAGAATGTAAATCAGGGAGAGGAAAGACTTTACAATGGGCAAACACTGACTAAATCATCTATAAATTATTATTGTAAAAAATAAGCAATTTTATTCATAATGACATTTTCACTACAGTTCCTCTTTAAAGGACCACTATTGCAAAAAATTGTAAAATGTAAAATACATGTAAACATATGCAATTAAAAAGTATGTTTCTTCCGGAGTAAAATGAACCATAAATTACTGTTCTCCTATGTTGCTGTCACTTACAGTAGGTAGTAGAAATCTGACAAAACCGGACTAGTCCATCTCTTCATGGGTGATTCATTCTTAGCAAGGATTTTAATAAAGACATTCCCTCAAAATGTATACATGGATGCTGGCCAGCCTCCCTGTTCGCTGCACAGTTTTTTTTTAGCAGTTGGACGGTGCAACTGCCATTCACTAAGTGCTTTTGAGAATATACAAAACCCTGAGAATCCCCCATGAGGAGATAGGCTAGTCTAAAACCTGTCGGTTCTCTCAGATTTCTTCTACCTACTGTAAGTGACAGCAACATAGGAGAAAAGCAATTTATGGCTCATTTTACTCTGGAAGAAACATATTTCTTATTTGTATGTATTTTATGATTTTCACGATAGTGCTTCTTTAAATCTCTTTGTCTTGAATATCCAGGCCTGTCTGTTTTCTACACAAGTACGTAGAGTTCCATCTGGCTGCTAACTGGTGATTAACTGCAGTGTGATAGGCTGGACTTGCCCTGACCTGTCCAGTCAAACGCATCATTCTGCAGACAGCTCTGAGGCCTTTTCTCCGCTTGTGTGCAAATTCAGAGACAGCCAGGGATAACAAAGACATGCCAGAGTGAAATCAAATTAATCACCAAAGCTTTGATATGAGCCTCCATTAAGAAGGCCCGGACAATGGTTCCTTTGAAGAGCTGCAGCCGCTCAGTGGCAGCCATAGGCACAGAGAGAATGGACAATGTGCTGTGGCTTCTCTGAATATCAATATGATATTGTTTTCCATAAGAAGAGGCATATTATTATGTGCTGTGCAGAAAGAATGTGTTATGTTCTGTGTGACAGAAATGTTACCACGAGAGGAAACACTTCTGCTGCAGTTCAGTCAGGATAGAGCACAGCGTAACCATGAATGACCCATACAACAGCCAAGCCCCTCCCCGAGGTCTGAGGAGAAGGGTCAATAGATCTCAACCTACGCACACACGCTGGTGTGAAATCAGCCATGGCTGAGGATCAAGACCGCCTTGGCTGGCAATCTTGATTTTTATTCAATTATTTTATTTATTAATTTATTCAAGTATTTATATAGCGCCGACATATTACGCAGCGCTGTACAGAGTTTATTGTCTTGTCCCTAACTGTAGTAGGAAGTGTGTGTGTGCAAATGAGGGGATTCGTTTTAGACACTAGGTAGGTAGTGTGTGGGGTGGGGGGGTTAGTTGTAGGCATTAGGTAGGTAGTGTGGGTGGGGGTGGTAGTTTTAGACACTAGGTAGCTAATGTGTGCGGGTGGGAGGGTGTGTGTGTGTGTGTTGTATGCATTAGGTAGGTAGTGTGTGGGTGGGTGGGGGGGGGCAGTTAGTTTTAGGCACTAGGTAGGTAGTGTGTGTGGATTGGGGGTTAGTTTTAGGCATTAGGTAGGTAGTGTGTGTGGGTGGGGGGTTAGTTTTAGGCAGAAAATGAACGCAATTTGGGCCACATTTCAGAAGAAAATGAACGCAATTTGGGCCACATTTCAGCAGAAAATACATGCAATTTGCGCCACATTTCAGCAAAAAAAAATAATTTATTCACCTGACAGAAGTCTCCTCTCCTGGCCGGCCTCTAGTGTGCAGCTCCCTGGACCATCTTGCTCCTGCATATCTCCCGCGCTGACAGGCAGAGTGCAGGGCTACGGGAAGATGGCGCCCGAAGCCCTGTAGTGGAGACACAAATAGTCTCCAGTACAGGACTTCGGACGCCATCTTCCCGTAGCCCTGCTCTGCCTGCCGGAAGACTATGGAGGCTGGAGCGGGGCTGCTGGCTATGAACTGGCGCAGCTTCTAGTAGACGCCGCATGCCAGTTCATGCAATCGTACGGTGGCCAGAGTCCCGAGGCCAGGACGTCCCGCGGCTAAAAGCGGGACGTTTCCCGGGACCTCATGCAACCTGGGACATCTATATTTTACACTATTGTAGTTAAATATCGGTATTTAATCATGATATTTTACTTTCCGCCCTAACTACGCGCCCAAATTTCCAGGCGTCTTTAATGTACGTACGCTTTGTTAACATTATACAGATAACCTCAGGAGGTGAGATTTGCATTCGGCTATTCAGCCTGTCCCTGTATCCTGTGAGCTCTCGTGCATCTCTGATCTGTATGGAAAGGCGTGTACGATCTGTGCAATGCACTCCAGATGTGATATAGACAGCCAAGGAAATGCTCTATGTGTGATTGTTCTGCCTCCTTTATTGGGGGAGATTTCCAGCCATTATCTTATCTGTGTTTGTTTTATGGGCTCTGCAATTTCCTGTCAGAGACTCTTCCTTTATGACTAATAAATCATATGGATACCATACACAAACAAACACACTGCACATCCACTTCATTCACTTCCTGATTTATCAGATGCTCATTACTTTACTAGTGTTACTGATTGCCCAGCAAGCTGATGGTGAACCAGAATTCCTAGGAGTGTGTGAGGGGCTACAAAGCACCAAAAAGCCCTCTTACTAAAAATGCTATGCAAGACAGAATTTTACCTTCTTAAAGGGACACTGTAGGGCAGGGGTCTCAAACTCGCGGCCCGCGGGCCATTTGCGGCCCTCGATACAATATTTTGTGGCCCTCGCCGGCAAAAGCTACCTTATAGTTCGCTTCAGTACCTCCCAAGTAATCCGCCGCATCACCGCCGCTAAACAAGGGCTGCAGAGCCCCCAAATCGCCCGGGGGGGCAATCTGCCGGCATTTCCTGGAAGGGGCAGAGATTTCAGCCTCAGCTCTGCCCCTCCTGATGTCAATCGCCGCACGGATAGCCGCCTCTGCCCGCCTCTCTCTGTGAAGGAAGAGTGAGAGGGGCGGGCAGAGGCGGCGATGCGCCGCGATTGTGAAATTCCTTATGCGGCCCAGCCTCATCCTGACTTTGCCTCCTGCGGCCCCCCAGGTAAATTGAGTTTGAGACCCCTGCTGTAGGGGGTCGGGGGGAAAATGAGTTGAACTTACCCAGGGCTGTGTCTGCGCAGTATGCTCCTGGTGACATCAGCGGGATTGAGGACATGGCAACGCAGGCGCAGTGGTTTTCAGACTTTAAAGTCTGAAATTTCAGAAGTAAACCGGAGGCGGGGCCGGAGCATCGGTGAGTAGCTGTGCGGGCACAGGATGTCTGCGGGGGACCATTAGAAGCCCCGGGTAAGTTCAACTCATTTTCCACCGACCCCCCCTACAGTATTCCTTTAAAGGGACTCCGAGCAGTGCAGAAACTATGGAAAGATGCATACCATTTTGAAGCTCTCTTTCTCCTCTTTCCAACGATATATAAACCCCTGCCCTACGCCTTTTATATTTTCGCTATTTTCGTGATCGAAATCGCGGCAAACACGATTTCGATCACGAAAATAACGAAAACTAAAAGGCGTAGGGCGGCGAAAGAGAGCTTCAAAATGGTATGCATCTTTCCATAGTTACTGCACTGCTCGGAGTTCCTTTAAAGGGGTTCTTTAATGTTTTATTTAAAAAAAAGTTTTACTTACCTGGGGCTCCTACTGGCCCCGTGCAGACGTCCTGTCCCGCGCCCGTCCTGTCCCGCCACCTGCACAGGACACTCCTGGCAACATGAGTGGGAGCGAGCCAGGACGCTCAGCAGTGGCGTTCGTCTCGTTATAACAAAAAAAAGGGAAAGTGAGGGGGACGGGAGGATCCCTGAGGACGTCTGCAGGGGGCCGGTAGAAGTCCCGGTAAGTGAAACTTTTTTTTAAATAAAACATTAAAGAACCCCTTTAAAACAGAAGGTATTTGCGATTATTCAGGTTGGAGAGAGCATATGAGGTTTCCCACAATGCATCACTGCTTAATATGCAAATCATCTCTTTGTTGCCCCTGATAGCTAAACACACCTCCAGAACTGCTGTAATGCAATGATGTGTCAGCTTGTTAATCTTAAGGTGCGCACACACCTTTGACGAAAGTAACCCGTCGGGATCAGGACCTGATTCCCTTGGGCAACATCACTGCACTGGGCTGCACACACGCGTGTCACGGCTGGGAAGCATCCTGTGCAATAGGGAGTGCAGAGGTTGCAACTTCATCGGTGCCCTTGGGCCAGAGGGGCCCTCTCTCAACTGCAGTATTAGCTCTCTATTGGTCCTGTGCTCATAATAATCACGTGTACACATACTTTGAATAGTGGTAATCATAAGCAAACTGCTCCCCACCCCCTTCTTGCATCTCTGACACTGTAGTTGCCATTGGCAGGTTTTGGTGCGCCGTATCCATTCTTATGTATAGAGTGCTTGGGGGAGGGGGGGGGGGGGGCATTGTAAAACTTGCATCGGGGCCCACAGCTCCTTAGCTACACCACTGGGTACACGTTAAGATGCCTGAGGAGGCTGATAACAACTGCCTCATGCGCTAATCAGGTCAGTGAGACGGTCAAATACATTACAGCTGTAGGAAGTGAGAATTCGGAATTCCATATAACGCATGTATACCTCCAAACATTTTGTGATAAGAAAGAGGGGATACTTTAAAGAGAATCTGTATTGTTAAAATCGCACAAAAGTAAACATACCAGTGCGTTAGGGGACATCTCCTATTACCCTCTGTCACAATTTCGCCGCTCCCCGCCGCATTAAAAGTGGTTAAAAACAGTTTTAAAAAGTTTGTTTATAAACAAACAAAATGGCCACCAAAACAGGAAGTAGGTTGATGTACAGTATGTCCACACATAGAAAATGCATCCATACACAAGCAGGCTGTATACAGCCTTCCTTTTGAATCTCAAGAGATCATTTGTGTGTTTCTTTCCCCCTGTTCTCATGCACTGAAGTTTCAGGCTGCTTGTTTCTTCCTGCAAACAGCTTTGCCCTTGTCTGTAATTCTTCAGTATGTGAAAGCCCAGCCAGCTCAGAGAACGATTTATCCAGCTTGTAAAAGATAAGAGAGAAGCTGCTCTAATCCTAAATAACACACAGGCAGTGTGCATAGAGGGGTTTGTAAGGGGGAGTTCATAGCAGAACCACAACACTGAAGAACTTGGCAGCCTTCCAGACACAGGCCGACAAGTCTGACAGGGGAAAGATACATTGATTTATTACAGAGACAGTGATAGTATAAAGTGCTGCAGTAAGCCAGAACACATTAGAATAGCTTTTGGAACTTGTAGGATGATAAAAAACAGGATGCAATTTTTGTTACGGAGTCTCTTTAAGCCACGCCTCTGCCACACCCCTAACCACGCCCCCTGCAATATTCCTCGTCACGCATATCACAAAGAATTCAGAAGCAAAAGTTTTAGTTTTATCATTCAAACCACACTGGTCCTCTCAGTAGTTCTTCATTTTCACATTTGAAAATAAGAAAAATATACATTTAAAAGGATAGGCATACAGTTTACAGTCAGTTAAACACATTTTTACTGTAGAAAAATACACATATTTACATAGATCTGGACATCAGTCCTGAAAGAGGGACAAATGAGGAAGAAAGAGAGAGAGAGGAATTTGGCTTACCAAAGAGGGTCTGTCCCTCTTAAAAAGGCACAGTTGGGAGCCATGAGCACATGGACCTAGCACACCGCACTGATATGCGATAGTGACATCACTTCCGCATATAGAGTGTGTTGCGCCCGGCGTCCACTCTTACTGGTCGGGTCGCCCACTGATCGAGGTCTGAAGCTGCTGCTGGCTGCAAGGTGAGGGGTGGGGAGCTAGAGGGGGGGGGGGGCTCCTGTCTATCTAAACGAGGGTCCCTGTCACTCACTACCTAAACGGGGGTCCCTGTCACTCACTACCTAAACGGGGGTCCCTTTCACTCACTACCTAAATGGGGGTCCCTGTCACTCACTACCTAAATGGGGGTCCCTGTCACTCACTACCTAAATGGGGGTCCCTGTCACTCACTACCTAAACGGGGATCCCTGTCACTCACTACCTAAATGGGGGTCCCTGTCACTCACTACCTAAATGGGAGTCCCTGTCACTCACTACCTAAATGGGTGTCCCTGTCACTTCCTAACCTGGCGGTCCCTGTCACTTCCTAACCTGGGGGCCTCAAGATTGCTGAATGTCTTGTTGGGGGCCTCATGATTGCTGAATTTGTCTTGTTGGGGGCATCATGATTGCTGAATTTGTCTTGTTGGGGGCCTCATGATTTGTTGGGGGCCTCAAGATTGCTTACATAGTTACATAGTTACATAGTTATTTTGGTTGAAAAAAGACATATGTCCATCGAGTTCAACCAGTATAAAGTACAACACCAGCCTGCTCCCTCACATATCCCTGTTGATCCAGAGGAAGGCGAAAAAACCTTTACAAGGCATGGTCCAATTAGCCCCTAAAGGGAAAAATTCCTTCCCGACTCCAGATGGCAATCAGATAAAATCCCTGGATCAACATCATTAGGCATTACCTAGTAATTGTAGCCATGGATGTCTTTCAACGCAAGGAAAGCATCTAAGCCCCCTTTAAATGCAGGTATAGAGTTTGCCATTACGACTTCCTGTGGCAATGCATTCCACATCTTAATCACTCTTACTGTAAAGAACCCTTTCCTAAATAAATGGTTAAAACGTTTTTCCTCCATGCGCAGATCATGTCCTCTAGTCCTTTGAGAAGGCCTAGGGACAAAAAGCTCATCCGCCAAGGTATTATATTGCCCTCTGATGTATTTATACATGTTAATTAGATCCCCTCTAAGGCGTCTTTTCTCTAGACTAAATAAACCCAGTTTATCTAACCTTTCTCGATAAGTGAGACCTTCCATCCCACGCATCAATTTTGTTGCTCGTCTCTGCACCTGCTCTAAAACTGCAATATCTTTTTTGTAATGTGGTGCCCAGAACTGAATTCCATATTCCAGATGTGGCCTTACTAGAGAGTTAAACAGGGGCAATATTATGCTAGCATCTCGAGTTTTTATTTCCCTTTTAATGCATCCCAAAATTTTGTTAGCTTTAGCTGCAGCTGCTTGGCATTGAGTACGATTATTTAACTTGTTGTCAATGAGTACTCCTAAGTCCTTCTCCAAGTTTGATGTCCCCAACTGTATCCCATTTATTTTGTATGGTGCTAGACCATTAGTACGTCCAAAATGCATGACCTTACATTTGTCAACATTGAATTTCATCTGCCATGTATGTGCCCATATAGCCATCCTATTGTTAAGCTTGGGGGTGTAATCTCCACAGTCAGCATACAACACATAAGCTGACGTGAAGGAGGTACACACACCAGCACAAGGGATCAGGATATCCCCAGTTTAGTGGAGGAGAGGACTGACTCCAATAGGAGATTGTGGTGCACAGAGCCGGTGCAGATCTGAACAGCCACAAACACTTTCGTAATAACGTCTCAGCGCAAGGTAGCACTGAGCGCATAAACCAGGACTGAGGAGATCAGGACAGGTAGACAGAATGAACGCTTGCTAGCTAGCGATTACTTAGCGACAGCAAGCGTCCAAAACCAGACAGACTGGAATGAGGCAGCCAATGCGTTGCGGCGATGGCGTGCCTCACAAAGACAGGACAGGAGAGACAGGAAATAGCAGGATCGAGATAGGTGAACGTAACACAGATAAATATACAATAAGTATGTTTTCCTAGCGTATTACAATTACAGCTATCAATGAAACTATTCGTAACGTCTGACTAACATATGTATATATTGGCAATGAACCGATATATGACATAAGCAGGAACTCTGACTAAGACTGAAGTAATACAGGGAACAGGACTCAGAAGGATTCGCTATCTCTTCGCAGAGATGAACGCAATCCACAAACAGGACCAGGAACAGGATTCAGAAGGATTCGTTATCTCTTCGCAGAGATGAACGCAATCCACAAACAGGACCAGGAACAGGATAACTAGCTCAGCACGGGTGTTCACGATACGCGCAAACTACCAAAACGTGCTGGAAAACTGACTAGCTGAAACACAGGAAATAAACAGTTCGTATACGTATATATCAGCGACACTGATATATTAACGTAACACGAATACAAGGAAAATAACAAAATGCGCAAGTATGCGTATATATTGGCGATGAACCAATATATGACACAAGACAAGCAAGTAGCAACTTCTAGAACAAGAGCAGAACTAGGAGGACTCGCTGACCCCTTCGCAGGAGTCAGCGCAGTCCACACGGACCAGGAACGAGGTGGGGCACGAGCAGAGTAACAGATAGAGTCTGAAACTATGATAGCCCATGAGGCATTGCAGGAAGCAGTTCTTTATACTGAGGTCATCCAATGGGAGCAGACCTGCAGATTCCCACACAAGTGAATGGTAATTAATCACAGGCTGATAGCAGGAAAAGGCAGACAATGATATGCAGCCTGCAGGAAAGGGACCGCCCCTCCACTGCAGCAGACAATGTTTGTTTACACAAAAGCATATTAAACTGTCATAAACTTCAGAGCGACTGCAGATGGAATCAGCAACTAGTTTAAGTGCAAACCAAACTATGCAAGCAAATGCATGTAATGACATTAGAACTGCTTGGTTTGCAATACCAGTGCAGTCAGCAGTAAACGCTACAGAAGCGATCATAACAGTACCCCCTCCCTTAAACGCGGCCTCTGGACGCCTATGAAAACTGACATATTTCTCCTGAACCACCCAAACCAAAAAATCAGAAGTGGGAAATCCAGCAAACTGATCTGACTGAAAATTCATGAAGGTCGGATCCGTCCGACAAAACCAAATTCCCGAATCAGTCTCACCAAAACTAGACCAATTGGAACCAGAACCTACCGAACCATGCCCGTCAGCACTACAAGCCTCAGTGTGACACCCATCAGAACCACGACTTCCAGAAAACAACCCCAAGAAACTCTCTGCGCGATACCCACTGCCTTCCAAGGACTGTCCAAAAACGCCAAAGCCTTTGCAATGCCCACCGGAACTGTCCCTACCAACACAAAACCCACCGTTGAACCAGTCCAAGGTACCAGGACAAGTTTCCTCAGAGATCTCCCAGAACACTTGGAAGCTCCAAAGAGATCCCCACAGGTCAGAACGCCCCTTAGGCTCACATGGAGAACTATCAAGAACCCCTATGGAACCCAGGGCAACTCCAGAGTCAGGGTCACAAGGACAAACATCAAGATCAGGGCTTTTAGGGACCAGAACCATCTCCGGGCATGCAGGCCAACCGGCAACATCAGAACATGTCTCCACTAGGGAAGCACGTGAGCACGCTAACACAGACACATCTGGGCAGTCTGGCATACGAAGCACATCTGGGCACACCGGCACAAGAGAAACCTCTGGGCATGTCAAGGAACTGCGAACCTCAAAGTCAGTCAAGACAGGACCGAAACCAGAACTGGGCAAAAAAAATTCATCATGACTAGACTTCATAGTTACTGGATTCTCACTAAAAACTGCAGGATCAGACTTAGATGTCGCTGATTCCAGCAGGGTTATTAACAAATCATGTTCAGAGGCATTTACAAGACAGGGCAAATCTTCTGATGTATGCACTGAACTAGACAGGGTTCCCATAGCTTCTTCTGGACTAGACAGAGACTCATCAAATACACTGGACTGGAGCTCATGAAGGGCTGCAAAACAAGTCAATATTGCAGCAATCCCCACTGAACTAGGCAAAACTGAGTAACTCACTGGACAGGAAGGGGGCTCTGGAACTTCTGCCACACCGGCCAGAGAACCAGAATTTTCCAGGATACAGGGCTGGGTTTCAGAAACACTCATTAACCCGGACTGAAATTCTGAGATTTCTATTATTTTTTCCAGCGAGTCAGAATTATCCATGTTACAGGGCAAGACTTTTGAAACATTCAGAGGACAGGGCTGGAGTTCCTCGGCTGTTACAACACTGGAGAGGGACTCAACAACATTGGTTAAATCAGACTGTGTACAGGGCAAGGTATCTAACACACTTGCTGACGAGGACAATATTTCAATGGCTTCTGCTTCGCTGGGCAGAAATTCATCAAGTTTTATTAGAGCAGACTGTAATTCCAAAACAGCTGCTAGACAAGTGAATATTACTGCAACACCAACTGAGGTAAGCAGTGCTTCAGCCTCCTCTGCTAAAGGGTTTAAAGTATCCAAAGTACTGGGTGAAGCATAAGACTCTGCGACCACAGCTTCACTGGACAGGATCACTGAACAGTCCATATTGCAGGGCAAAACCATGGAAGCACCTGCTGGACAGCATAATGATTCTGTGACCTGAGTTTCATTGGAGAGATCTACTGCACAATTCATGGTACAGGGCAAATTTATTGGAAAATTTTCTGAACAAGGTAATAATTCTGCGATTTCAGGTTCACATAGCAGATGCTCTGAGCTATTCACGAAACTAGAGCGAGGTGTAGAAACAGGAAGATCAAGACACAATGTTTGCGCATCTGAATCACCATTCATTTGTAAAATTGGAAAATTCAGATGCTGGGGTTCTGAGTTTACTAGACAGGATTGCTGGGACTCGGAAACTGATGTAGTGCATCTATTGGCATCTGCTGGATCAGACAGGAGTTGAACTTTATTAACACAGGTAATTTCTGCAGAAGTGTTTGCAGAGACAGGCAAGATTTTTCTGGTGTCTGTTTCACTAAACAAAGAGTCATGAGTACTGGCTAGGCTGGACTCGAAAGTCAGCAGGACCTCTGGGTCCTCTGCTGAGAAATTTGTGCAGGGCAAGATTAAGGAAGTATTAGTAATTTCTGTCTCACTGGGAAGCAACACTGAGTTATCCATGGTACAGGGTGGAATTACAGGAACTTCAATTTCACACAAAAGGAGCTCAGAATCACTCGCTGAATCAGCCAAAGGTGCTGAAGCAGGCGAGTCCTCAGGAACTGAGGAAGTGGAACAATCTCCACTTGACAGTGTGTCTTCCCTGGTATCAACTGATTGAATTGCATAAAAATCGTCCAGAATCATTCTCCACACATCGATCAATGGAGCCACAAAGTCATACCCACACACACCAGTTTTTATTAGGTTATAAGCAGACTTAATGCATGCATTCAATACTAATTCACTTTTTGCACTGTAAAACTGACAAAATGAACTTGCATCTTTCTTCCATTCATAGACCAGAGCTTCCATCTCTCCTTTCTCAAATGGAGGATCCCATGCATATTTAACAGCTGAGCATTCCGGCTGATAATAGTTTGCAAATGTGTTAGTGGCAGAAACATACATTGGGTTATTTAGCAGGTGATTGGCCGATTTCTTATTCCTAAGGATCTCCAATACCTGTAGCAAGTATTGAACTGTAGTGTATGCAAATTTCCCTTGCTGCACGAATAAATTGATCTGTTCAATACTCTGTAATATATCTTCATAATCATATTCAGATAATTCATTTAAACAAGAACCTTTATTTTCCCTGGCTAGCAATGAAAGTTCATTAGTAGTTTCATAGGTCCATTTGACTCCCCTGAATGGTGACTGAATTTCATTATCTGCTAATGGTGGAGTCTCGTTACAGATCTGATGCGCAGTCGCCAAGGGCAACGACTCCGCTGATTGTAACGCTTTTCTTTTGGAGCGTTTACGTTTGGCTTTAGACCCTGCTGCCTTAGCAGAAGAAAAGTTATCGGAACAATTATCTGCTTGCTGATTATTTTTGTAGGCAGTAGAAGGAGCAGCTGATTGACAAGCTGCCAGGAGCTTATCAAAAGGGCTAGGCAAATCGGTTTTGCGCAGCCAGTTATGGATCACAAACGCTAGAAATTCCAGTGGTCTTTCTTTTAAATTGGTATGATCCAAGACATCGTAGGCCCACTGAAACAATCTTCCCTTAAATAAAACATAAACTAGCTGGGGGGCCCACGTTGAAACAGGAGTAGCCTGGAGCTCAGGATTGGCCAGGAACCTGGCACATTCAGAAAAAAACTCATTTTCTGTTTCAGAATTGAGCTTCTCAAATTTCTTAAAGGAACAGGAACCATAACAAACAGTGTCATTTTTGCTGGGAACCCCCCCCACAATGGGGATTGGTAATGGGGCTATCATAATGTTAAGCTTGGGGGTGTAATCTCCACAGTCAGCATACAACACATAAGCTGACGTGAAGGAGGTACACACACCAGCACAAGGGATCAGGATATCCCCAGTTTAGTGGAGGAGAGGACTGACTCCAATAGGAGATTGTGGTGCACAGAGCCGGTGCAGATCTGAACAGCCACAAACACTTTCGTAATAACGTCTCAGCGCAAGGTAGCGCTGAGCGCATAAACCAGGACTGAGGAGATCAGGACAGGTAGACAGAATGAACGCTTGCTAGCTAGCGATTACTTAGCGACAGCAAGCGTCCAAAACCAGACAGACTGGAATGAGGCAGCCAATGCGTTGCGGCGATGGCGTGCCTCACAAAGACAGGACAGGAGAGACAGGAAATAGCAGGATCGAGATAGGTGAACGTAACACAGATAAATATACAATAAGTATGTTTTCCTAGCGTATTACAATTACAGCTATCAATGAAACTATTCGTAACGTCTGACTAACATATGTATATATTGGCAATGAACCGATATATGACATAAGCAGGAACTCTGACTAAGACTGAAGTAATACAGGGAACAGGACTCAGAAGGATTCGCTATCTCTTCGCAGAGATGAACGCAATCCACAAACAGGACCAGGAACAGGATTCAGAAGGATTCGTTATCTCTTCGCAGAGATGAACGCAATCCACAAACAGGACCAGGAACAGGATAACTAGCTCAGCACGGGTGTTCACGATACGCGCAAACTACCAAAACGTGCTGGAAAACTGACTAGCTGAAACACAGGAAATAAACAGTTCGTATACGTATATATCAGCGACACTGATATATTAACGTAACACGAATACAAGGAAAATAACAAAATGCGCAAGTATGCGTATATATTGGCGATGAACCAATATATGACACAAGACAAGCAAGTAGCAACTTCTAGAACAAGAGCAGAACTAGGAGGACTCGCTGACCCCTTCGCAGGAGTCAGCGCAGTCCACACGGACCAGGAACGAGGTGGGGCACGAGCAGAGTAACAGATAGAGTCTGAAACTATGATAGCCCATGAGGCATTGCAGGAAGCAGTTCTTTATACTGAGGTCATCCAATGGGAGCAGACCTGCAGATTCCCACACAAGTGAATGGTAATTAATCACAGGCTGATAGCAGGAAAAGGCAGACAATGATATGCAGCCTGCAGGAAAGGGACCGCCCCTCCACTGCAGCAGACAATGTTTGTTTACACAAAAGCATATTAAACTGTCATAAACTTCAGAGCGACTGCAGATGGAATCAGCAACTAGTTTAAGTGCAAACCAAACTATGCAAGCAAATGCATGTAATGACATTAGAACTGCTTGGTTTGCAATACCAGTGCAGTCAGCAGTAAACGCTACAGAAGCGATCATAACACCTATCCAGATCCTGTTGCAATATGACACTATCTTCCTGAGAGTTGATGATTCTGCACAATTTTGTATCATCTGCAAAAATAGCAACATTGCTCACTACTGCATCTACTAGGTCATTAATAAATAAATTGAAGAGCACTGGACCCAGAACAGACCCCTGTGGGACCCCACTGCTAACAGTCTCCCATTTTGAGTACGATCCATTGACCACAACTCTTTGTTTTCTGTCCATTAGCCAGTTCCCTATCCATGCACACAGACTCTTCCCCAGTCCTTGCATCCTCAACTTTTGCACCAGACTTTTGTGGGGAACAGTGTCGAAGGCCTTTGCAAAGTCCAAGTATATCACATCTACAGCATTCCCAATATCCATATTAGCATTCACTACCTCATAAAAGCTGAGCATGTTAGTCAAACAGGACCTGTCTTTAGTAAACCCATGTTGATGCTGAGAAATAAGATTATTTTCTACTATGAATGTGTCTTGTTCGGAGCCTCATGATTTGTTGGGGGCCTCATGATTGCTAAATTTGTCTTGTTGGGAGCATCATGATTGCTGAATGTGTCTTGTTGGGGGCCTCATGATTTGTTGGGGGCCTCATGATTGCTGAATTTGTCTTGTTAGAGGTCACATGATTGCTAACTGTGAGACTATGGGAAAAGCTGAATCATCATCATCATATGAGACAATAGCATTAAACCTACTTTTTTAGCTTTTTAAAACAGAAAATAAAACTAGGAGGTTGGAGAAAAATGAATTTATTTTTCAGGAGTAGGATGGATGAAATTGTTTATCTTCACAGTTTATTTTCAACTTGGATTTTCCATAATGTTCATGTATGAGTTAAAACGTTTGTATGTATTTTAAATTGCTGTTGCCACTTTGCGATAAAGTGACTTTTGGGTTGCAGTTTGGGCACTCGGCCTCCAAAAGGTTCGCCACCACTGTCCTGATCTAATGTCCCACCATTGCTAGGTTCATGAAAATTTGTCTCCACCCGTGGCCACACCCACATTCTGGTCCATGGCAACACCCTTTTTTCGGCGCGGCGCCACTTCTTACCCGCCTTTTTGTCCCCTCCCTGGAAAATTTTCTGAGGACGCCCATGAATGTCTGTAATTGTTTCCTGCTTCTAGATACTGCTTCACAGCAGAACACTCTCTGCTGCTATTCGCTGGTTCCTAATCACGTGACCCTCATGGGGTTCGGGGGCCAAGGAGGCCCCAAGCTATCATTTTTGCAGGGGGGCCCTAAGCCTAGTTACACCCATGTATCCGCATGCAAATTATGATAAGTGTGAACAACCCTGTGTTCAGTCACAAGATTTAGTGGAAGTGAGCTACAACTGACCAAAGTGACTGTAAAAAGTGCTTGTCCAGTATGGATGTCATCAATGATGACAACAAAACAGCTGACGAGCCTTCATTCATATTTCTGCTTAGAGACAGTAACACCAAAACACATGAGATCATTCAGGAAGTGTGTGGAGACACTTGTATTGTTCTGACTAGCAGGTGACCAGCTGTGTACATCATCACCTTGGGCTCAGCGAATAGGGTGCCAGACCGCATTTCCCAGAGTAGCCAATCACATCCCAGCTGTCACTTCCAGGAAACGGAGCAAGGCTGCTGCTAGGTTGCTGTGTTTTACACAGTCTTTTATCTAACCATTTTTTTTCTTTTTTTTATTAGTGCAAACTTTTAAAATGTATTTTTTTTCCCCGTTACACAAGATGTTACCATAACATAGTAATGAAAAGAAATGTTCCTCATGGGGGGCTATAAACTAAGGAAATTATGACTTATTAGAAGCAATACTGCTCTACCCTTCCATACTTCCGACACACATTCAACAACTTAAAGGACAACCGTGGTGACATGTGACATAATGAGATAGACATGTGTATTTACAGCGCCAAGCACACAAATGACTAGGCTGTGTTTCTTTTATTATTTCGCTGCCTGAAAGAGTTAAACATCAGGTATGCAAGTGATAGTTTCTGACTGGGTCGGACTATAGCGTGCCCCTTACTGATAAGGAATTACAACCATAAAACACTTTCCTGGCAGTAAATGGCTTCTTAGAGCAGGAAAGAGATCAAAAGTGTTAATAGTTAATAGATTTGAGCTCTGACATACTTCAATGAATGTGTCATTGAGCAGAGACAATGAAACAGTAAGAACTTAAAAACTTGATTAACCGTACATATAAAATTAAACTGCAGGATATCTAAAAATAGTAATTTACAGCATAAAATCTACTACTACAAAAACAAACAGTTAAAGAGCATCTCCGCCCCCCCCCCCCCAAAAAAAAAGTTTGAATGGCAGTACATATATGTAGTCTATGCACTGTGCACAGTTAGATTAACATATAACGTTTACATCTGGTACATCATAGTGGATAGATTAGACCCACATTTATATCTGTAGTAGCGTCTCCATCTTTCTCCTCATGCTGAAACATTGCAAGTATATTCCAGCACTGTGCCCTACCCGCCAGCCTGGTTCCCTCCTCTGTCCCCCCCCTCCCCTTTCCCCTGCCTGCCTGGATCAAATTACATCTCTCTTCACAGTGTGTAAGGAGAGGATAGACAGCAGAACAGCTGCAACCTGCCTTATCCTGTCTGTATGCTATAATTCTTATTTCAGATGTCTGTCTGCCTGCCTGGATTAAATCACATGGACATGGGGGTTGGAGTTATGGCATCAATCCCCCAGCATCCTTTGCACCTATGGTTTGGAAAGAAAAAAAATCACCCTGGCCCAATTTATTAAGTTTAAAGCAAAATGTGTTTTATAATTAAGGTACTCTTTAAACACAGCACAAAATGTTGTCAGAACTGAAATATATCAGTTGCTGTCAGTATTAACTGAAAGGACAACTGCTGTGCAAGTTAATGTTTATGTTTCCCTATGGCTGAAGTGTGAGCTATTACAGTTTAACAGTGTGCTGACCAGAAAGCTGTTATGGGGTCATCAACATTTTTAAAATGAAAAACTGAGAATTCTGTAGATCACAGTAGACAAACAGGACACGGGTGAGGAGAAAGAGATGGATGAGCAGACTACACGGGAGGTAATTATGACGTGTGTATGTTTATTTTGACTTTTAGTTTTAAGTTCAGGTTTGCTTTAAGTACTTTACTTTTTCTACCTCTGATGAAGGTGATCTCTTCTTATCTGCTAGGTTTATGATGGTGAATCCAGTGATGCTGAATTAATTGATGGACTTTGTGGATCACAACTTCCTGGTCTAATTACTTCTTCTCGGAACACAATGTTTGTCCGACTGCGGTCAGATCATAGCGGCCAACATAGAGGGTTCAGTGCCCACTTCAGTGAAGGTGAGTTTATTACTCTGTCAGATACTGCATGTATTGACATCTTCTTACTAACAGCAAAGACCCGTCAGCGCTATAATTGCCATTAAGGAGGTTGGTATACCTCTCTCCTTTGTCTAGTGGACAGATCACAGTCACAGGTACTTTTCTTTAGTCACCCCACCCTAGCTTGAAGTGCAAATGTATACAGCTAAACTAAAATCATTAACCACTTCCATACCTTTGTTACGCATATCTACGCCCGTGTATACTTCACTTGAGGATCAGGGGTGCAGATATGCATATTGTTTATTTACCGTCACCGTTCGCGACTGTCACATCGCTTCTGTTTGCCGCAAACCTTCCATTCCATGATCGGGGTATGGGAAACAGCTGTTCCCAAACCCGATCACCGTGCCTTTGGTGAATAAAAGCCGGTGTCAGTGATGTGTCGGCTTTTATTTTCAAGCTGAAAGTAAACAGATACATTCACTAGTTACTGTCATATTGGGAACTAAGCGTAGAGCCATCTTGTGGCCAAAAAGTAAAAATACACCCAAATACACTCTTACACACTATTAAATAGAAGAATTAAATACATTTTTATTATTTTTTTTAACCCCTTAGTTACCAAAATAAAGCATTGTAAAAAAAATTACACGATTTAAAAAAAGCAAAAACATAAATACCGAAGTTACCTTAGGGACTTTTTAAATATGAGGGTATATTACTGTTAATTTACTAATAAAGGCTTGTAATTAATGATATAGTATTAGAAACAATACACCTTTAGTTCCAGATAAAATATTATCACCATACATGGTAATAGGGACACAATTCGAATGCCTTAATAACCGGGACAAATGGGCAAATAAAATGTGTGGATTTTATCCACAGCAGCACATTTTTAGAAAAAAAAAACTATAATGGTCGGAAGCTGAGAAATCATTTAGCAAAAAGTACAACCCAAAGAAAACCTAATATGTGGTAAAAAAAAACAAAAACAAGATATAGATCATCTCAGTGCAATAAGTAACAATAAAGTTATTCATGAATGAATGGGAGGAGCGCTGAAATGTGAAAAATTGCTCTGGTTTTTAAGGGAAAAAAAAAATCTTTGGTTCTGAAGTGGCTATAGCATGTCCATAATGCCTGGCGCTTTAAAGTGGACCTGAACTTTTGCAAGGGACAGAAAAAAAACCATAGAGAAATGCACCCTGTATGTATTTAGATAGTTTAGCCTGTTTACTTTACCCTCATTTGTGTCTAATCACAAGTTGTAATTTGATCTCTCCCGTGTCACATGACTGCCACGGCAGAGATGGCAGATAAGCTCATTTGGAAGCACAGGATGTTAACCCTATGTCTTCTTCCATGAAAGTAGGAAGTAGATACACTGCATATTTATTGCAGGATTTGTATCAGCTGTAACAAAAATGTTTTTCTATAAAGGTTATTATGCTGTTGCTTATCTTTTAGAGCAGAGAGGAAGTTCTGAGTTCAGGTCCGCTTTTTAACTCCTAAAGATGTTAACTTGTGGTGCCTGATTGCAAACTGGGATACTTTGATTAGTATGCCACTGTGACCACCTCATGGCACTGCCAATGTGCATTGTAGTAGATCTTAAAGGGAACCTGAAGCAAGGGAAATTATTTAAAATAAACACATGGCATAGCTGCAAATGAATATTACATACTAACCTCACCGTCAGTTCCTCTCAGAAGCTCATCATTTTCTTCTTACAGTGATCCCTTCCAGTTCTGACAAGATTTTGTCAGAACTGCAATATACCAGTTGCTGTCAGTTATATATCAGCAGCTGTCCGTTATAACTGAATGTGCAAGGTAATGTCTATGTTTCCCTATGGCTCAAGTGGGTGATACTACAGTTTAACAGTGTGCTGACTAGGCAGCTGTTATGTGGTAATGGCCATTTTTAAAATGGAGGATGGAGAATTCCATTGATCACAGTGGACAAACAGGACGCAGGAGAGGAGAAGGAGATTGAGGAGTAGACTACACGGGAGGTAAGTATGACCTGTGTATTGTTACTTTGACTTTTTATTTTCAGTTCAGGTTCAGTTCAGGTTCTGAACTGAACTGAACAGTTTAGGTTTATTTTCAGTTTCAGTTCAACGCATGTGGCTGCCTATTGCGCAGCCTCATGCGTACGGGTATGGAGGGAGCAACTGCTCATGCGGACATTTGGCCGCATCCGCCGGAAGTGACGGGACCTGGTACCGGCGGATCCAGGAAGCGGAGGATGGCGGCGTGGGAGCGATCCAGGCTTATGGGGCTGGAAGAAGCCCCAGGTATGTATAAAATCATTTTCTATTTTGGCTGGCCATTCCTCTCTGGTTCCCTTTAAGGTGCCCATACATCTATGCATGTGTTGTGAGTAGGCATTTTAATTGCTGTACCTATAATCTGTCCAATCAGATGGCCAGTGCTGTGGTCAGTGCAACAGAGAGGTGTGGGAATACTCAGGGAGGTGAATGGAATACTTCAACCATAAAAGGTATGATTTCTATTGATGCTCTAACCTTGATTTACTTCCTGCGGTTTCTATTCCAGCATGTGGAAGCTCTATTGTTAGTGACTCTATTGGCGGAGGTATTTCCTCTCCACTCTATCCTGCCAAGTACCCCAGCAACCAGAACTGCACATGGATCATACAAGCCTCGGAGCCCTGTAAGTTATCACAGGATGTACAGTAATATGTGCCATTTAAATCATACATACTTTGTAGGCATTTGTACTTTGGAGCTTGAAGCAACTTAGTATGATGACTTCGGTGTATTTACTGCACTCTCGCCTTGCAGCATTGGATTCTGCAGGCCGAATGTCAGCCAGGGCACAATCTGCACAGAGTTTGTATGTTATCCCCTTGTCTGTGTGGGTTTCCTCCTGGCACTTCAGTTTCCTCTCACATCTACAAAATATACAGAGACGTTAAAGCAAACCTGCAGCGGAAAAAAACTTATAATAAATTGTTTTATTTTCAGTTATATAGCTTATTTTATTTTTTATAACATTGCATCATTCTGTCACAGTTGCAGTTTACAAACCACACTCTGTATTTTAAACTGTAAACCAAAGCAGAGCTAATGACCCTTTGAACTTTTCTGCAGTAAAACCTTATCTCAAGCTGTCTCTCACTGTTTCTTAGTCGTTTAAGTGCTTCAGGAAACAGGACTATATTCAACCCAAGTTGGGTGGAATAGCTCAGAGAAGCTCTTCTGCATAGATACCATCTGAAGTTTCTTACCTCTTCCTGTTCTGGAAACAATATGAGACTCCTATCTGTGCTGCTGATGTGCTATTTCTTAGTTGTATAACACATATAATTTATTATCTCATAAGTTTATTTTCACTTTACATTTACTTTAATTGGCCTCCCTCTAAACTCGCCCTAGACTATTATGGACTTATGTCTATGGTAGGGTTTAGATTCTCAGTCCCTCTGCCAAGGCTATATACAGTGGCTTACAAAAGTATTCAGTCCCCTTGAAGTTTTCCACATTTTGTCACATTACTGCCACAAACATGCATCAATTTTATTGGAATTCCAACGTGAAAGATCAATACAAAGTAGTGTACATGTGAGAAGTGGAACGAAAATCATACATGATTCCAAACATTTTCTACAAATCAATAGGTGCAAAGTGGGGTGTGCGTAATTATTTAGCCCCCTGAGTCAATACTTTGTAGAACCACCTTTTGCTGCAATTACAGCTGCCAGTCTTTTAGGGTATGTCTCTACCAGCTTTGCACATCTAGAGAATGAAATCCTTGCCCATTTTTCTTTGCAAAAACAGCTCCAGCTCAGTCAGATTAGATGGACAGCGTTTGTGAACAGCAGTTTTCAGATCTTGCCACAGATTCTCGATTGGATTTAGATCTGGACTTTGACTGGGCCATTCTAACACATGGATATGTTTTGTTTTAAAGAGACACTGAAGCGAAAAAAAATATATGATATAATGAATTGGTTGTGTACTATGAATAATTACTAGAAGATTAGCAGCAAAGAAAATATTCTCATATTTTTATTTTCAGGTATATAGTGTTTTTTCTAACATTGCATCACTCTATAATATGTGCAGATTACACAACACTCAGCATTTAAAATGAGTCTTTCAGAGCAGTCTGTGAAGTAATGACCTCTCCTCTAGCAGAGGAAAAGTAAACAGTTCAATTACAGTTGAGATAATAAAAGTCAGATAACAGCCCTCTCCAGGACTAAGTTAGTCAGAGAGCTTAATAGCTTTTTTTGCATAGAGATAACAACTGGAGTTTCTCAACTCTTCCTGTACTGGAAACAATTAGACTGATGTATCTGATCTTAGGGCTGGTGCACACCGAGCGGCTTTTTGGGCGTTTTCAGATCCGCTTGCGGCTGCGGATCTGCTTGGTCAATGTATCTCAATGGGGTGGTGCACACCAGAGCGGCAGGCGTTTTGCAGAAACGAAAAATGCCTGGGTGAGGCATTTTTTGGATTTCGGATGCGTTTCTGCCTCAATGTTAAGTATAGGAAAAACGCAAACCGCTCTGAAAAACGCCTGTTCAGAGCGGTTTTGCAGGCGTTTTTGTTACAGAAGCTGTTCAGTAACAGCTTTACTGTAACAATATATGAAATCTACTATACTGAAAAACGCAGCAGCAATCCGCAAAACGCTAGCAAAACGCCTCATAAAAATAAAAAAAAGCGTTTAAAAATCTGCTAGCGTTTTGCGGATCTGCTTGCGGTTTTTGGTGTGCACCAGCCCTCTATGTTTTTTTTTCTTAGCTGTACTACACATACAAATCATAATATCATCATTTTTTTTTCGCTTCAGTGTCTCTTTAACCACTTTACCCCCGCGCGTACGTATTTCTCCGCCCCTTTTTCCATCCTTTAAAAACCAGGGACGGAGAAACACGTACTTTCCGCGTTCCCGACGCTGCCCGCGCTCCCGCTCGTAAACACGCCGCCCGCCGCTAGTAAACACGCCGCCGCCCGCTCGCCCAGAGATCAATGAACGGGAAAATCCATTCCCGTTCGTTGATCTAAGCCCCGCAATGATTAGCTGCTCTCCTATGGGCAGCGCGATCATTGTGAGAAAAAACTCACGTGTCCAGCCTCCTTATTCTTCCTCCAAGCTTCCGGAAGGAAGCTTGGAGGTCGCATTAAAACAAAAAGTTACTGTGGCCATCTTGTGGCCAAATAGTAAACTACACCCTACACATTTTTCACATACAAATAAATGACTTTTACACATAAAATTAACTCATTACCTCCCACACTCCCCATTTTTATTTTATTTTTTTTGTAATTAAAAAAAATTAAAAAATGTACAATTAAAAAAAATACATAAATAGTTACCTTAGGGACTGAACTTTTTAAATATTTATGTCAAGAGGGTATAACACTGTTACTTTATAAACTATGGGCTTGTAATTAGGGATGGACGCAAAACTGAAAAAAATGCACCTTTATTTCCAAATAAAATATTGGCGCCAAACATTGTGATAGGGACATAATTTAAATGGTTTTATAACCGGGACAAAAGGGCAAATACGTTTCATGGGTTTTAATTACAGTAGCATGCATTATTTAAAAACTATAATGGCCGAAAACTGAAAAATAATTATTTTTTTCCCCACATTTTTCCTATTTTCCCATTAAAACACATTTAGAAAAAAATAATTCTTGGCATAATGTCCCACCTAAAGAAAGCCTAATTGGTGGCGAAAAAAACAAGATATAGTTCATTTCATTGCAATAAGTAATAATAAAGTTATAGACGAATGAATGGAAGGAGCGCTGAAAGGTGAAAATTGCTCTGGTGCTCAGGGGGTAAAACCCCTCAGTGGTGAAGTGGTTAAACCATTCCATTGTTGCTCTGGCTTTATGTTTAGAGTTGTTGTCCTGCTGGAAGGTGAACCTCCGCCCCAGTCTCAAGTCTTTTGCAGTCTCCAAGAGGTTTTCTTCCAAGTTTACCCTGTATTTGGCTCCATCCATCTTCCCATCAACTCTGACCAGCTTCCCTGTCCCTGCTGAAGAGAAGCACCCCCAGAGCATGATGCTGCCACCACCATATTTGACAGTGGGAATGGTGTGTTCTGAGTGATGTGCAGTGTTAGTTTTCCGCCACACATAGCGTTTTGCATTTTGGCCAAAAAGTTCCATTTTGGTCTCATCTGACCAGAACACCTTCTTCCACATGTTTGCTGTGTGTGAGGCCCGGTTCACATTGGCGGTCGCCGTCCGGAATCGCCGTGCCGGAGCCGGACCGCATGCGGAATGGACGGAACGGACGCACGGCACAGCAATGAAAGTCTATGCGTCCGTTCACATGCGTCCGTTCCGTCCGGACCAGAGCCGGACCGGATCCGGACTCCGGCGTAAGATCCAACATGCGCTATTTTTTGGTCCGGCTCCTCCGGCAGACGTATCCGGAGCGGAGCCAGACTGTTGCATCCGGCCAATACAAAGCAATGAGAACCGGAGAGCGCACAACACACTGGCCGTAAAAAACGGACGCTCCACCCCACCTCCCATGCTTCCTCCATGCTACAGCGGCCATCCTGGACGGGGACACATGGGCCCAGCGCCCACAGAGTGGAGCAGCAGCGACCTGACGCTGGAGCTCCCCGGCAGCAACATGTCCGATACGTCTGATAACGAGGAGGTGAGGCCCTACAACGACCCCAGAGCTTCTGCCGACCTCCCAGACCCCAGGTATTATTATACAGCTTGTTATCTCAAACGGATCCGGACCGCAACCGTGTTCATACCGCACGGAAAACGGATGCAAACGGACCGGATCCGGAACGGATCTGGATAGGAATCGTACGGATCAGGTCCGGTCCGGATCCGGTGCGGTCCGGACATCCGTTCCGGTTTTTAAAAAACCACAAGTGTGAACGGGGCCTCACATGGCTTGTGGCAAACTGCAAATGAGATTTCCTATGCTTTTCTGTTCACAATGGCTTTCTTCTTGCCACTCTTCAATAAAGGCCAACTTTGTACAGTGCATGACTAATAGTTGTCCTATGGACAGATTCCCCCACCTGAGCTGTAGATCTCTGCAGCTCGTCCAGAGTCACCATGGGCCTCTTGACTGCATTTCTGATCAGCGCTCTCCTTGTTCAGCCTGTGAGTTAAGGTGGACGACCTTGTCTTGGTAGGTTTACAGTTGTGCCATACTCCTTCCATTTCTGAATGATCACTTGAACAGTGCTCCATGGGATGTTCAAGGCTTTGGAAATCTTTTTGTAGCCTAAGCCTGCTTTAAATTTCTCAATACCTTTATCCCTGACCTGTCTAGTGTGTTCTTTAGACTTCATGGTGTTGTTGCTCCTAATATTCTCTTAGACAACCTCTGAGGCCCTCACAGAGCAGCTGTATTTGTACTGACATTAGATTACACACAGGTGCACTCTATTTAGTCATTAGCACTCATCAGGCAATGTCTATGGGCAACTGACTGCACTCAGACCAAAGGGGGCTGAATAATTACGCACACCCCACTTTGCAGTTATTGATTTGTAAAAAGTGTTTGGAATCATGTATGATTTTTGTTCCACTTCTCACGTGTACACTAGTGTTGGGCGAACACCTGGATGTTCGGGTTCGGGAAAGTTCGCCGAACATGGCCGCGATGTTCGGCATGTTCGGGCCGAACCCCGAACTCCCCGAACATCCCGCTTTTGGGGGCCCTATGGGGTCGCAGGCATGAGGGGGGAGCATGCCCCGATCGCGGGGGGGGGGGGGGGGGGGTCGGAAATTCCCCCCACCCCCTCCGCTAGCGCTCCCCCCTCTGCCCGCTTCCCCATACAAAAGTTTCAGGAAGTAAAACAGTACCGGTGGTACTAGTGGGTGGCTGGCAGTGGGCGGCACTGTGAAGTGAGTGACTGAGGAGGAGGAGTCCGGAGAGTGACGCGTTTAGGGAGGCCGGGCAGCGGGCGGTTCAGCAGTAGTACGGTACTACTGCTGAACCGCCCGCTGCCCGGCCTCCTTCAACGCGTCACTCTCCGGACTCCTCCTCCTCAGTCACTCACTTCACAGTGCCGCCCACTGCCAGCCACCCACTAGTACCACCGGTACTGTTTTACTTCCTGAAACTTTTGTATGGGGAAGCGGGCAGAGGGGGGAGCGCTAGCGGAGGGGGTGGGGGGAATTTCCGACCCCCCCCCCCCCCCCGCGCTCGGGGCATGCTCCCCCCTTATGCCTGCGACCCCATAGGGGGGCAGTATTCGGCCGAACAGGGCCCTGTTCGGCCGAGCAGGGGCCCTGTTCGGCCCTGTTCGGCTAGTCATTCCGCAGTTCGGGCGAACCCCGAACAGTTTGGCCGAACACCACCAGGTGTTCGGCCGAACTCGAACATCACCCGAACAGGGTGATGTTCTGCAGAACCCGAACAGTGGCGAACACTGTTCGCCCAACACTAGTGTACACCACTTTGTATTGGTCTTTCACGTGGAATTCCAATAAAATTGATGCATGTTTGTGGCAGTAATATGACAAAATGTGGAAAACTTCAAGTGGGCCGAATACTTTTGCAAGCCACTGTATATACTCTGTATATATAATCCGCAGAGAGGTCAGTGCTATATAAATACTAAATAATAATAACCGCATGGTGTCTGTATCTTCTCCTTGTGCTTTCGTGGGTTTCCTGCAGCTATTCTGTTTCCTCCCAAATCATGGCACCCTCTTCTCCTCCCCTCCCCCCTAAAAAATGGCCTTAGCCTGCAACACAAAGGGGGGAAAGAGTCACCCAGGATTGGTAAATCTATGTAAAAAAAAAGTGCAGATGAACCAGGAGAAAGGCGCCTCTGGGACAACATTAGACAATGACTGACTATTGTAGGATTCGATTGTAAGCTCCTCTGAGTGAGGCAGGGTTTCTCGGCGCTCGCGTAGAACCTGAGTTTGGTGCGGCTATAACAGCAATGCTATAGCCCACGGCCAGCGCACAGGTAATTTGGGGATCCAGTGATTGCCGGACCTTAAATTACTTTCCCCTATGAGTTGCTAGGACTCGAAGGGGCAATAGTAATTAACGCCGCCCAAAATTTCACCAGCAGCAGAGTGAGCCTGTGCCAAAGTGACCGGGTGGCAAAGTGCCATGTATGCTCCTCTGAGGAGTCTTTGACTTGACTATGTATTCCATAAAAGTGCTGTGGAAGATGTCGGCGCCGTATGAATACACAATAATGTTAGTATATAGTACCAATCCTACTTAGAACTTGCCTGTATAGGTTTTACACTGTGAGAGTTAATAATCCAGAAATATAAATCACAGTTTCCCTGCAGTCCATAAAGTTAAAGTGGTTATTTTAAAATGGGCACCTGGGCAATTAAATTATATGGACTATTTTACCCCAAATCGTTATAAAATTACTCCAAAATCGCTCCAAAAGTGGTTGCGCTCATTGAGGCGACCAAACTGCATAAGTGGCATTTTTAGTTGTATTCTTAGCGTTCCCTTAATATGGTGCACAAGGATCCTCTACCTGTTAGGAAAAGTTATCTTTTTAATCTGCTAGAAGATGAAAAATCCCAGTTCAGCAATTTACAGCTGGAAGAACAATTCTGAAGTCAATTGCTGATCTATTATCTGATATTTCCAGTTAACCACGTCACCCTTTCCTTCACGGACTTTGAGCTCGAACTCGGAAACCCTAACTGCACGGGAGACGTTGTAGAGATTTTAGATGGGAATAATGATGGAGCGCCCTCTAAAGGTAGGTGAAGTATTGCGGTACTGTTAAATCTCAGTATTACATTATACTGTACAGTATTATAAAAAAGTGATATGAATAGATAGGAAAGTTTTAGAAATTATACCATTATTGTTTTATATCAGAAATGAAGGCAGGAAATGAATAGGTCTCATTCTACTATGAACTATTCTTAAAGTGGACCTGAACTCTTGCATAGGACATAAGGAAAATATAGAGAATTCCACCCTGTATGTATCTAGAGAGTTTAACCTGTCTAATTCCCCCTCCTCTGTGACTAATCACAACTGTAATTTGATCTCTCAGCTGCGTCGGCTGGCTGCCTCAGCAGAGCAGCTAATTTGTAAACACAGGTTGTTAACCCTATGCCTGCTTCCCTGAAAGCAGTAAGTAGACACACTGCAGATTTATTGCAGGATTCGTATCAATAAATATTTCTTCTTTAAAAAGACTGTGTAACACAATTTTGAGCCTTATTTCTTCTATCCTATATGTTCCTATACCTCTTCTAATGTGGTCTGTCTTACTGCAGCCTTTCCTAGTTACACAGTGGCTGTGTTATCTCTGTTATATGATCTAATCTTCTCTCCTCTGTCGGCTCTGTCGGGCTGAGGCAGTCTGGCTGGAATGTGCTGTGCTGCTTGTGATTGGATAGAAGCTATACACACCCTCTCCAGGCCCCTTGCACACTCTGTATGACTCACACACTGAGCTACTCTCAGCGTATCACTTGCTATGTCTTTTGTTTGTAAACACTGCATAAAAATGTCAATTACAAGCCAGGATTGCAGCAGGGAGAGGCAGAAACAGCACAGAGGGGCCCAGGAGAACATTATGAATAGAATGGTATGCTTTTTATTGTAAGAATTTTACAGTACAGATTCTCTTTAAAGGTTATTATGCTGTTGCTTCTATTTTAAAGCAGAGAGGAAATTCTGATTTCAAGTCTGCTTTAAACAAAAACAGCTAAAAGGAATGCATTGAGCTAATTTGTAATATTTTAATTTTTTCTTCTTTCTTAGGTATAGTTGTTGTTTGAATCTGTAGAACTTCATTTCAATTAGGATAAGTTTAATGTAATTAAACAATAAATTAGGGCAATAATTTTTTTTATTTTAAATAAACAAATGCCCCAAATATTTTATATCTTTTTTTCAATCCTAGTAAGGCTTGCCAGGACCAACCTTACTGTAGTTCCCTGGTTATTCCTCCACGCCCAGTCATATTATGTAGTTTCTCCTGAGCCTCCTCCATACCATTTGCGTTGTTATCACGGAACCATGTTTTTCCCGCTCTTCTGTTATGTGCACTGAACCAATGTGAAGGCGAGCAGTGAGTGCTCAGGGGAGGAAGAGGAGGAAGCCACACCCTTGCCATCTGGAAAGAGCAAACAATGGGGGATGGATTTTAAGAGATAGACTTCTGTGGCAGTGGAGAAGAGGTAGAGCCTAGAAGCAACAAAGATGGGGAGGGGTGGAAAAATCTGTCCCTGCCCTGGAATTACCTGAGTCCCTGTAAATATACTGTAAACAGACAGAGACTTCAGTGACCAGCTATGACACTATGCTGGTTGCCATGTTGGTCAAGAAGATCTGTAAAGTATGGCGTAAATTGCAGCACAGCACAGGAAACACTTCATAAACTCATAAACTTGTATCATACCAACAATGTAATTGAGTAGATGAGAGATCAACCTGATTTTTTCTTACAGGTCGTTACTGTAGTCAAGTCTTACCCCACCCTATTACATCCCTCAGCAATGCCCTTGTCATCAAATTTGCTTCTAACAGATACTTGAACTACAGAGGGTTCCATGCTGCCTACTCTGCATCAACTTCAGGTAGGTCTCATATAATTTATATTTAATTACTTCTGCACTTGTATATACAGACTTGTACACTTTAGAAACAAATATTTATGTGAGCCTATCAGAAACAAAATTTATGTGAGCCTATCAGAAACCCATATTAACCTGACAACGACCACTCAACACCAATTGGCGTGAAGTCCTGGGGCGGGGTTTTGAAGGAGATTGCACGCTCTGCTCCGTAATCAGTCTCCCAGCGGTGATCACAATCTATTTACATTGTACAGCGCTGCGATCTACAGCAGCGATGTACTTGGGACAGCCGTGTGATATGGCTGTCCCCCTGGGAGACACGAGAGCGATCAGCTCTCATAGGCTAATACCTATGACAGCCGATTGAGCTGATTGGCTGGTGGAGGGGAGGGAGAGAGGGCTGGGAAGAAAAAAAATAGTGAAATTTATTATGAAAAAAAAAAAATAGCAAACAAACAACCCAGCAGCGATCAGAGCCCACCAACAGAAAGCTCTGTTGGTGGGCAGAAAAAGGTGGGGGAATCACTTGTGTACTGAGTTGTATGGCCCTGCAGCAAGGCCTTAAAGCTGCAGTGCCCTAAATTGTGAAAAATAGCCTGGTCACTAGGGGGGTGTAAGCCTACGGTCCTCAACTGGTTAATGTAAGCCTGTTAGAAACCATATTTATGTGAGCCTATCAGAAACAATATTTGTATATTTTCTTGTATTTGTATCAAGCTTGTATTTGAATTATGTTTGATTCTCTGTATTTCCAGCGTGCGGAGGGGACTTATTCATGGAGAACGGCGCCTTCGACAGCCCCGGCTATCCAGAGAACTATCCAGCCAATACAGAATGCGTCTGGAACATCATCAGCTCTCCTGGCAACCAGCTTGTGTTGTCTTTCATGTAATCTCCTCCCTGTCTTACTTCATATTGTTCCCAGCTTAAAGACCTTATGGGAAGGAAGTGATGTATCTGGCAGGAAACCGCTCTAACAAATGTTTCAGCATAAAACAAGACTTGGAAGGGATACAAAGCGTGGTAGTGACATTCTCTGGCTTTCTTCCAATTATCGTATAGCTTGCACTGCGCTGCTCAGACACCGTACTATGGTTTTTATTAGAGCAGGCCACAGCATATAATTCCCCCAGGAAATCTCGCTCTGACAGATCAGTTCCTTGTTTTTTTCAGTGAGAGCTGTCAGTGTATTTCCCTGGACCAAAACTGTTTCTCCAAAATCTAGCATATCCCACTCCAGCGTGATCTAGTGATGACTGTAATATGCTAATTACGATTGCAATATGCTAATTATGGCCATACGCAGTTATGATTTAGACATTCAATTCATTTTGTGTCATCCATTCGTAATTTCACGTTATTTTCATGTAATTTTCACATAATTTTGTGCCAATTTTAGCTGTTAATAGCAAAGCCCCCGTGCTATTGTCACCAAAATTACTAGGTATGTTAGGGGAATCGTAGGAATACGTCAAATTTTACAAAAAAGACCTTTTAGTTTTGTAGAAAATAGATTTTAAAAATACAAAGGAAAACTGTTTTTCTCAAAAAACTACAAGGTATTTTTGGAAAAAAAAACACATTTCTTACTTGTTCCCACTATTCCCCTTAAGATACATTGCAATTTTGGTGACTATAGCACGTATGGAGGCCCTTCTCCCCCCCACACACACACTATCACTCATACACACATAAATACATACATACACACATACTGTACTTGCACTACACTACAGAAACTAGCAAATGGAAGTGTCAAACGTTGCTGTCGGTCATTAGATTAGACTTTCTCTACTCAATTAAAAATGTGTGAGTTAAAGTGGTAATGTCATTAAAAAAGAAAAAAGTTTTCCTTAAAACCATTAAAGGGGCACTATGGCGAAAAATTGTAAAATGTAAAATATGTGCAAACATAACCAGATAAGAAGTATGTTTTTTCCAGAGTAAAATGAGCCATAAATTACTTTTCTCCTATGTTGCTGTCACTTACAGTAGAGAGTAGAAATCTGACAGAAGCGACAGGTTTTGGACTAGTCCATCTCTTTATAGGGTATTCTCAGCAAGGCTTTTATTCTTTATAAAGATATTCCCTAAAAAGGAATTAAACAATGATGCTGGCCAGCTTCCCTGCTCGCTACACCGTTTTTTGGCAGATGGACAGAGCAACTGCCATTCACTAAGTGCTTTTAAAAAATAAATAAATCCCTGAGAATCCCCCATGAAGAGATGGACTAGTCCAAAACTTGTCGCTTCTGTCAGATTTCTACAACCTACTGTAAGTGACAGCAACATAGGAGAAAAGCATTTTATGGCTCGTTTTACTCTGGAAAAAAAGTACTTCTTATTTGTATATGTTTGCACCTATTTTACATTTTACAATTTTTCGCCATAGTGGCCCTTTAAGTACACTAAAAATGATGTATTTTGAATGCATATCTGCACCTCACCGTCAGCTGCAGGACAAATCAAGCCAGATGCAGCACAGTTTTGCCTGAATGAAACGAAGGAGGCCGTAAGCAAATAGGTTGTGTCCATTCAATGTGATGTTCATCAGAATGTGTGGGAATTATTAATTAATAGTGTCTCCTTTATTTACAACATTCCTGTACAGGTCCTTTTCTCTGCAAACCTGTGAGGGCTGTTCATGCGATTACCTGGAAATCAGAGAAGGCAACAGCACAGGACCGCTTCTGGAGAAGTTCTGTGGAGACACGTTGCCAAGTAACGTGTCTTCTGTCACTGGCCACAGACTGTGGATAAAGTTTGTGTCTGACGGTTCAATAAGTGGATCTGGATTCCGGGCTTCTTTTTCACACTGTGAGTATATGATGAAAATATTCTCTGTTTCACGTTTTGTAGTCACTTAGTTGATGGTCTACGTAACATGTCCAGGCCTTAAAGAGGAACTCCAGTGAAAATAATGTAGTAAAAAAAGTGCTTCATTTTTTACCATAATTATGTATAAATGATTTAGTCAGTGTTTGCTCATTGTAAAATCTTTCCTCTCCCAGATTTACATTCTGACATTTATTACATGGTGACATTGTTACTGTGGGCAGGTTATGTAGCTGCTTCTAGCTGTTTTGGCTGTTAGAGACAGCTGTAAACAGCTATTTCCTGTCTGTGAGCCTTGTTACATTGTGGCAGTTTGCCCAGAGTACCGCGGTACTCAGAGCTTCTTGTGGGAGGGGTTTCAGCACAAAATCAGTCATACAGCGCCCCCTGATGGTCTGTTTGTGAAAAGCATTATATTTTTCATGTAAAAGGGAGTATCAGCTACTGATTGGGATAAAGTTCAATTCTAGGTTGGAGTTTCTCTTTAAAGCCATTCCTGACCTATGTGGTGCCCCTAGCAATACAACCTGTGTCACCCCTCAACCCCACATAAACATTATTTTGAGAGGATAGGGGAGAAGCCCCATATAAATAAAAGTCTACGGTTTGCTTTAAATATTTTTTTTTTCTAGCCACTAATATGCTGTTGAGAAGGGTAAAACTTCCGCCAGTTTTCTTTTTTTTGTCTTTGCCCCTACTGGTGACATTTATCCTCACATCCTATTCTTAGTGACCCTGCCATCAGGACAAGATATAAGACATATTTTAGCTAAGTCATAGACCGCAATAAGAAAATTACAAGCATGCTGACTTATTAACACATTGCTAAAAAGAAGTGTGTGCATGCATCTGTGAGGTAGAGACGTTGAGGCATAGTCATGTGATCAAGATCAGGCGCCCACAATGTCTCTTTCCTTATCAGACAGATCCTCACCTGTCAGCTACAACACTGCCTACAAGGGACGAAGACCCCCTCATTAATTGTTGTTGCAGGACTTGTAACAGTACAGTCATTACTTTGCTGCAGTAACTGGCAGATCAGGTCTTTTGGGTGTTTGTTGCTGTTTTCCCTTCCGAGAGATTTTCCCTGACTTTCTGTTCATCATGATTTGTGTGTTTCTTTCCTTGTTGTCAGTGTTTGGACGTACTATAGTGGGAGCCTACGGGCAGATTGCATCGCCAATGTGGCCCAGACCGTATTCTCATCGATCTCAATACACTTGGAATATAAACGTGGCATCTGGTCAGATTATAGAGATTAGGATCCTGGAAATGGATATTGAAGCACACAGAAGCTGCGTATACGACAAGTTACGGGTAGGATTCTTCTTGTCATTTACTGTATAGCGATTTCACCAGCCCATTCATCTGACATTGATATATATATATATATACATTTACATGTGCCTGTTTTTGCTGTGCTGCAGATATACGATGGCCCAGATACTCATTACCATCTCATGGGCACATACTGTGGAAGCATCCCACCACCTGCACTTTTCTCCTCTGGCAGTTCGGTGACCGTTCGTTTCTCAAGTGACTACAGTGTGAGTTACAGGGGCTTCCTGCTGGAGTGGACAGCCATCGACTCTTCTCCTGAAATACTGCCAACCATATCTCCAGGTATAGCACTTTCACTGAACTCAAAACGCTGGCCTCTCCTCACATCTAGCACCCAGAACATCTCTAGATCCTGCCACTCATACCATCTTCAGAATATCTCTAGGTCCTGCCTCTTATACCATCTTCAGAATATCTCTAGGTCCTGCCACTTATTCCATCTTCAGAATATTTCAAGGTCCTGCCACTTATTCCATCTTCAGAATATCTCTAGGTCCTGCCACTTATACCATCTTCAGAATATCTCTAGGTCCTGCCACTTATACCATCTTCAGAATATCTCAGTCTGCAGTTTATACCGCCTTCAGAATATCTCTAGGTCCTGCCACTTATACCATCTTCAGAATATCTGTAGGTCCTGCCACTTATACCATCTTCAGAATATCCCTATGTCCTGCAGCTTATACCATCTTCAGACTATCTCTGTCTGCAGTTTATACCGCCTTCAGAATATCTCTAGGTCCTGCCACTTATACTATCTTCAGAATATTTATAGGTCCTGAAACTTATGCCATCTTCAGAATATTTCTAGGTAGTGCCTCTTATACTATCTTTAGACTATCTCTAGGTCCTGCAACTTATACCATCTTCAGAATATCTCTAGGTCCTGCCACTTATACCATCTTCAGAATCTCTCTAGGTCCTGCCACTTATACCATTTTCAGAATATTTCTATCTAAGGGGCCGCCCCCTTTCAGTATAGGTAGCGAGATGACCCCTCCCCCTTCCCTCCAGTATAGGTAGCCAGATGACCCCTTCCCCTCCCCCTCCAGTATAGATAGCCAGATGACTCCCTTAATCCCTCCCTATCCCATTCCCCCCTTTTATTACAGCTCGCCTCCACACCGCAGCAGCCATCATGTCTCCAGTGTAGTAGTTTCCTCTTCCCCTCCGTCACCAATGCTGCCCAAGTCCGTAGCCGCCGGCCACATTGCCAACTTGCACAGAGAGCAAGGTGGCTGCTGCACAGGCAGCTAGCAGCAGAGTCCCGTGGGCAGGCACTCACCTGATCTCCCTGCATTGCAGCATTTGTATGCTTGCAAATGCTACACCAGTTTAGTCTGCTGCTTTGGTGCCCTTGCTTCTGTGGTGCCCTAGGCCATGGCCTAGGTTACCTAGGCCTAAATCCGGCCCTGTTTATACTGTCTGTAGAATATCTCTAGGTACTGCAACTTATACCATCTTTAGAATACCTCTGGGTCCTGCCACTGTACCATCTTCAGAATATCTCTAGGTCCTGCCATTTATACGATCTTAAGAATATCTCTAGGTTCTGCCACTTCGAACCCTTCCTACCACATATTTAATTCCTGCCACTAACACCATCTCCAGAACATCTGAAAGATAAACCTTCTACTCATTGCATAATTGTGTTCCTTACATATAGTTTATAGGGCATTCCTCAAGCCAAATACTTTTTGTTTTTTTGTTTTAATACTCTAATTCCCTATAAACTAAACAAGACTCGCCCACAGCTCAAAGTGCCTTGGCACTCCATGTAGCAAGGGCTTATGGGAGCTCAGTCTGGACAGGAGGAGGAGGAGGTTACTAGCCAGAGATTACAGAGGCAGAGGGGAGGAGGGAGCAGGAGAGGGGAGTGAGCTGAGGGCTGGAGATGCAGTTGCAGCTTGCCTGTGTGTAATGTGACAAACAAAACATGGCCGCTGTCATTGTATCACAGGAATAAATAAACATGAAACTGTTGAAGCTGTTTGCAGCTAGATTTGCTGTGTAAACTATCTAAACTTTAGATAAGATATATAGACAAGTTACTTGTCATCGTTAGTTTTTCATCTCGGACCCACTTTAAGGACATCTCCAGTTCTTGCCACTTCCACCATCTCCAGAACATTTCTAAATCCTGCTATGTCCACTTGCTCCAGAACATCAGCCACTACCACCATCTCCAAAACATCTTAATGTCCTGCCATGTCTACCATTTCCAGCACATCGATAGGTCCTACCACTACCACCATGTCCAGAACATCTCTAAATCCTGCCGCTTTCCTGTAAATATAGGAAAGATAGACAGATGTGAAAGTGAGCAGAAGTAATGTAACCTCTGTGGCAGATCTAACATAATATTACCGTACATACATCAACCAGTGGATGCATTTAGGTCCTCTTTACAGTGGAGAAGAATCTCCGTTTGGTGTGGGAGTGTGATTATTATTAATGCTCTGTTTCTCCTGTGATGGTTCTTCCTCTTGTTGCCCTTTCAGGTGCCTGCGGGGGACTGCTAAGAACTGGGGACACCCCAATGTTTTTGTTTTCTCCTGGCTGGCCAAACAGTTATGCCTCAGGAATTGAGTGTACCTGGGTCATCAGATCTCTGGAGTCCACAGTGGAGCTGAACATCCTCTCTGTGGACATAGAAACGCACAACTCATGCAGCTACGACAAGCTGGTCATCAGAGATGGTATGGAAGTTCATGACAAAAAGGCTTCTCTCTTTCCTACAAATCGAAAAAAGTCAGAACGTGATTTGAAAGAGTTGTGTTGATTTTCACCAAAGGTTGCACCAAAACCTGCCAAAGACAACCACAGTGTCAGAGGTGCAAGAAGGGGATAGAGTGGCGAGGGAGGAGAAAACAACAACAACAACAACAACAAATAACATTTGTAAAGCGCTTTTCTCCCGTGGGACTCAAAGCGCATAAGCATGGCTCCGACCATCGTGGTACAGGGGAAGAATTTTATAAATCTGGAAATGCCAGGCTAAACAGGTGGCTTTTCAGTCTGGATTTGAATAGCTCCAGGGATGGTGCTGTCTTTACTGGGTGTGGTAGGGAGTTCCAAAGAGTAGGGGCAGCATGACAGAAGGCTCTGTCTCCAGATTTTTTGAGGTGCACTCTGGGAGTGACCAAGTTTATAGAACTTGCTGATCTGAGGTTGTGAGAGGTGTGGTGCAGCTTCAGCAAGTCCTTCATGTATCCAGGGCCCAGATTGTGCAGGGATTTGAATGTCAGCAGTCCAATCTTGAAGAGTATTCTCCATTGTACTGGTAGCCAGTGCAGTGAGCGAAGGATCGGTGTAATGTGACAGTGGCGAGGCTGGTTTGTTAGCAATCTGGCAGCAGCATTCTGCACTAATTGCAGGCGACGCAAGTCTTTTTGGGGGAGGCCAGCATAAAGGGCATTGCAGTAGTCCAGCCGTGATGTGATGAAGGCGTGGACTAGGGTTTGAAGATCCTCTGGGGGAATCAGATGTTTAATCTTTGCAATGTTCTTCAGATGAAAGAAGGAAGATTTAACTACAGATGAAATTTGGTTTCTGAAACTCAATTCCCCATCGATTAGTACGCCAAGGCTGCGCACAAGGTTGGAGCTGTTTATGTCTGAATTCCCAATCCTGATTGGTGTTGCTTTAGGATAGAGCAAACACAGAAAGATCCACATTGTTGATGTTTGACACGGTATGGACACAAGTAGAAGTTCAAATCAATTTTGATTTCTTAACCTTGAACTTCTACTTGTGTCCATACCGTGTCAAACATCATCAAGGTAGGACGACTTTACCTTGCTATTGTTGAACCTTATCGCATAGAAATGAATATAGAATTTACTCTAGTAATATAGCTGTCACTACAAACCTAGACTGGGCAAGAAGGGGATAGAGAACAGTTTGTTAATGATTAAAACTATTTAAAGTATCTATAGAAGTTATTATTACCTGCACAAGATCAATACAGAGATAATTCTGGGGTTGTGGTCAGGTCCCTGGGGGCCCCTCTGGCCCAAGGGCCCTGGTGCGGTCGCAACCTCTGCACCCCCTATTGCTACGCGACTGCAAGGGCCCCATCATTTTTAACAGATACTTTTTTTTGCTTTTTCTGTTAGGGCCTGTTTCCACTACACGCAGATTGGATGCAGAATGGATGCAGAAAAACGGACTCCAATGAATGCCTATGGGAAAATCTGCATCAGACAAATCGCATTTAATGGAAATAGGCCCATAGGCATTGATTGCAGTCAGTTTTTCTGCATCCAATCTACGTGTAGTGGAAATAGGCCCTTAGAGAGATTAACAACAGTTACATTAAACTGCAATATAGTAAAACAACCACAAGATGTTACAGTGTGTAAAACGTGATGGTAATCTTTATGGGATTGTCATTTCCTGTATTCACTCTAGAGTTCTAATTTGTCATACTGAGCACCTATCTGCGTGTGCAAAACAACTATGCTTCAATAACGATAAATTCTCCTTCAGGGGTGTTTATGATTTAGCAGTTCTTAACCTCAAAACTTACTATAGTGAATTGACTAGACCAAGGTCAAGCATAAACAGAGGCACAGACTCGAGAGGCAGCAACCCCTGGGCGTGGAGCCGTGAATGTGCATTGGGAGGGACCTTGACGTGTGCCCCCCTTGAGTCCTGACAGCAGAGCGGCAGCAGAAGGATGCAGAGTGATCACAGCCGTAGGCCACGCCCACTTTAATGACAGCATATGTGATGCCGCTCAAGTTTAGATTGTGCCACGTCACCTTTTATTACAGCCGATTCAGCGTGCAGTTGACAGAACGGGGGAAGGAAGGGGGGAACAATAGACATCAGGAAACTGTTTAGGGAAGGGGGGCACTAGACACCAGGAATCTGTATAGAGAAACGAGAGGGCACTAGACACAGTCACCAGGGAGCTGTATGGTTAAGGGAGGGGAAACCACCGGGGGGGGGGGGGCACTAGACACCAGGAATCTGTATAGAGAAATGAGAGGGCACTAGACACAGTCACCAGGGAGCTGTATGGTTAAGGGAGGGGAAACCACTGGGGGGGGGGGGGGGCACTAGACACTAGTGAACTGTATAGTGGAGGGGGAGGTGCACTGGACACTAGTGAACTGTATAGTGGGATGGGGGGGCACTTAACACCAGGAAACTGTATAGTGGAGGGAGGGGGTACTACACCCACTAGGTAATGTTATATAGGGGAGGGGGACCAATAGACCACCAGGTAAAGCTGTATAGGGGGCTGTATAGAAACCAATATAAAGTGGGCTCACTCTGGAATCTCCGCCTCCAATGCTAGAGATCCTTGTCCCAGCCCCGAGTTCAAGTACCAGCTAAGACTAAATAAAGTACTCTCTGGGGTACACGTACCATGTGCTGAGAACATAGGGCTTACAGGGCCGGATTTACCATAAGGCACTGTATGCATGTGCCTACAGGCACCTAATTATAGAAAGGCAGCTCACTATGCTCCTCGAGTGCCTCCCTCCCGCCCTATGCAGAGTCCTGAGCCACTGACCAGATCTCTCTGCAGTCCGGGGGAAACTTAATAACGAGGGTACCTCTGGCTGCTTAATAGTAAGGGACACCTGTAGCTACCTATGATGGGCAAAGGAAGTAAGGGAAAAGTGAGAGCTAGGCCAGCCAGCACACTTGGTGGCGGTTCGGAGGGGGGGGGGGGGGGTTGTAGGTTCATATAGGGCGAAGTCTAGGGTGCCAAGATATCTGTGTCTATAGGCTCCTGTGATGTAAATCCGGGCCTGAGGGCTTATTTGCAATTTATTGACCATCCTTATTTCAGAGTTACACCTAGGAGAGGTTCTACTGTTGCAGACAGTGTCAGGAGCAAGATCCTTCCCGTTGACCTTTGAAGTCTTCCTATTTTCTTCTGTTGAAAGTCTTCAAAGTCTTCTTATTGGCCCATCTGCTTTCACACTGTACCCAATCGGGAAACGAACAACCTCTTTTCAATTAATATTTGCTTGATTATAAAGTTAGAAAATCAATCAAGAGGTAGGTGTAACAAACTTATCTGGTGTTGTCTCTGGAGGCTGCTCTGATAGTGTGGAGCAGCTGGAGGAAGCTTCCTCTTCCTCTTTGGTCAGTCGCATCCCCAGCTCCCCTGTAGATGTGAGTCAGCATGTTCGCATCCCCGGCTCCCCTGTAGATGTGGGTCAGCGTGTTGTTTCTGGCAGTCTCCCTAGGAGGACGCGCGAAGCTCAGAGCTGCCTTTATAGGTTAAGGAGGCGTGTCTGAGATGTGTCAGCTGATTCCTGCGGTCAGCTGACACTTGCTGCAGGGATGTTGCTGATTGATCCGATTTTCCTGGGGGCTTGGTCTGTGCTCTATTCCTGCTATATAAGCCCTGGGCATTCAGTTACTCGCTGTCCGTTATAGCTATCAGTTCGCTGAGCGCTGGGCCTTGTCTTGCTACTGTGCCTAGTCAGCTAGTTTTCAGAGCTATATATATATGCAGACACTGCCGATATATATGTACTCTAGTTAGACTTGTTATATATATATATTGTAAATTGTATATTATTCTGATTGTTATTCTGTGTGTGACCCGGCTAAACCCTCACTCTGATTCTGTCTCCTCCTTGTCTGTACCTCAGCCATCTGATCTAAGTGTATGACCTCAGCCTGTTTAACGTTTTTGTCTCTGTCTCAGCCTTCTGTACTATAGCCATCTGACCACCTGTGTATGATATCAGCCTGTTATTGATCTAGCCTTGCCTCAGTCCTATTGTACCACAGTATTTCTGACTACACGTGTATGACTTTATCTGACGATCACGATTTATCTATTCAGTGATTACGTCTAATACCCAGCGTCACAGTAGGTCCCTGGTTTTAATATATTTTTGTTAGGTTTAATGTTTCAATCTTGAAAAATGTAATAGTGTATTTTTGGCTTTACATTACTTAACAATCTTGTGTTTTTCAGGTGACAATAACCTAGCTCCTGAACTTGCCACCATCTGCGGCCGAACGCCTCCAGGACCAATCCGCTCCACTGGGGATGCCATGTTCCTTCGCTTCATTACTGATGGAAGCATAGTAGGCAAAGGATTCAATGCATCGTATCATAAAAGTAAAGAATGCTTCTCTCCCTTCTGCCTATTGATTAAATAGACTTAATTTGTCCTGAAAATGGGCTCCTCTGTTGTATGTGACACAGTGTGTACTCAGATCAGCGCAGCTTATTGTAATAGGGACAGTCTGGGCATTTGTACAGGTTCAACGTTTTGAAGGAACCCATAAAGAACCAGCATTCAGTTCTGGACTTCAGAAGGGGGGAAATCCTTCACTTCAGTTTCAGTAACAATTTAATTTAAGGTGTGTAGGTTATTAGCCTTCAGCCCCGATCCTGGTGGTGGGTCTGCCACCTAAAGCTACCAGGCTGCAGGCACACTCATTTCTGTCAGGGTTTTCCCTTAGCCTTTGGAATTCCACCACAAGGCAGCGGTACTAGGTTTTGGTCAAACCTGGAATACACCAGTACTTGCTTTTTCTAACGAGTTCCTTGATCTGTCACCCAAGGAGGCTTCTGATGGGAGACCAGCAACTCCACACAGAATTCGCTTTGCTTTAGCCATCATGTTCGAGGGTCCTGTCAGGTCTTCATGGCTACCAAAGTGGCTTAGGGCCCACAAAGTCCATGCCACACTTCACCCAAACAGGTAATCTCTTACTTAAAGTTTCCCAGGTCCCACCACAAGGAGGTGGCAAGCTTGAAACCCAAGTGGAAAGTAGGAATACAATTTATTCCTTAAAGTGAACCTGAGATGAAAGCCATCTCAGGTTCTACACTTACCTGGGGCTTCCTCTCGGGTACACTTTAATTGTAAAATACTTTGCTTGTTCTTACACTTAAAGTAATTGCTGAGCTGTTACGCTAATATTGTAAAACTTGTTGCAGAATTCAAAATATACGTGTGAATACAGAAACCTCGGAGTTTTGGAATTACCATTTAGCATATGAACTTGCCTTGATTTGCACAGGTGGATAGCAAGACGTACCAATTATAAAAGGTTCAAGCAGTAATTCAAAATAATCCCTCTGCAGGGAAACCAGGTGCCCCGTAGCAGCAATGTTTCGCTGCGCTGGGCGCATAAGGGTAATTCGGGGGTCTGAACTTCCCTTACGCGCAAAGATTCCAGCTGTAGGTCAGACCTTTGAACGGCAGCACAGTGGCTTAGTAGTTCACCCGGGAATCCACGTGGGTCACCAGGTACCTGGATTGGCTAGATTATAGAGCGGCATTAGAGGGCTGCGTGCGTGCAAAGCCCTCCCACCCTGAGACAACCTAACATTAACACTTAAGCTAAATAGGTTTTGGGCAGAGCTCTCCTTTAAATGGCTTGATGTGGAAAGCGTTGTGATTAGTTCGCACTGTCTGACATGGACTGGCTACTACAGAAGATGCTGCTTCATATCTACGCAAAGCCTTAATCCATTTACTCTGTTACTGTTTTTACATAGCCTGTGGCGGATATTTACACGCAAACCAAGGACTGATAACCTCTACAAATTACTCTGGGAATTACCCCGCCAGGCAGAATTGCACCTGGCATGTGTTGGTTACTCCCGGCTTCACCATCGCTGTCCATTTTGAACCAACTTTCGAAATACAGAACAGTGACTCTACCTGCAGCAGTGGGGACTATCTAGAAGTAAGTGCATACATAGTTAGTCGTCAAGGATAACATGTGGTCAATAATTATGGTGATGTTATCTTAAAGTGTACCCAAGGTGAACCTCAGGTCAAAAGTCAAATACTTAGGAGGAGGTTTCCCATCTTGTCCTCTGGCCCACCAATGCTGACCGCTGACCACCCAAAGGAATCCGAGAGGCACTTGTTGGGTTCTAAGCTCGCGACTGCACTTCTCTTCATGTAGAAGCACAGCTGTATTGCGCCTGCATGACCACAGCCATGCCGCTGAACATGGCCATGCCTGAGCAGTAAGCTAGAGTCACTCTGAGCAGTTTTGTGCTCATGAAGAGAAGCATGGTCACAATGTGCAGGAGGGTCCCAGGAAGCAGCAGAGGACAGCATGGGAAGCCTCTTATTTGGTATTTGATTTTTGACCTGAGGTTCATCTTAGGTTCTCTTTAACCCTTTCTAGACTTAATGGTACTGGCCCCTTGAGGACCAGAGCTGTCCTTCCCCTGTTGTGCCCTGTGATTACTTTGATTGGCTCACAGTAATCACGGGGTCGGGAGCCAATGAAATTGGCTCCTGACCCAGATGCGGAAGCTCTGCTGTCACTGTGAGAGCAGAACGAGTGGGTGCAACAATGGAACAGCGGTGTGAACTGTCACGAACGGCGGTGACAGTGTGAGTTCGCAGCGGTGATTAGTTGGAATCTACTTCCTGTCAGAGCCACACAGCCACCAGCAGGAAGTAGAGTCTGGAAACAGTTAAAGGCAATTTGTCACAATTGATTGAATATTTATAGTGTCTGCAGTAAATGCAAGAAATAGTATAAAAACACGGTTCTTCAATTTCTAGTGGTAGATCTTCATATGATCGTCATATGATCAAAAACACGAGAACATAATCTGGTTTGGCTCAATAAACGGCTGTAGCTTTAAGGGTATTTAATTTCAAGGCAACTAAATAAATACCCTTAAAGCTACAACCGTTTATTGAGCCAAACCAGATTATGTTCTCGTGTTTTTGATCATATGAAAATCTACCACTAGAAATTGAAGAACCGTGTTTTTATACTATTTCTTGGATATCTCTTTTTTCTACATGTGTCAATAAAGTTTTTCATAAAGTTTTTTTGTATTTTTGAGATTGCATTAGCTTCATAAGTCCTTTTCTAAAGTAACAAGTCTTGGTGGGCAAGGTGGATTGCCCCAAAAGAGGACTGTGTTTTGATCCTTCACGGTATAAAGGATTACACCCAAAGATATTTTTTATAAATGCAGTAAATGCAGTCCAGTCTTCAAGTGCATTGAAAGTGATGTCTGTGTGATTGCAGCGATGCCAGCATCTCATTGTCATGGCAACTGCAACCGGCGCAGCCAGCCGGGGATGTATATAAAGCATAGTAGAGATGGATTACATGCTGATGGGGCCCCTTAGACTTTGATGGAGGCCTTAATCAGCTGCTTGGGATTGTTAGTGGGATAGTCCGGCCCTGCCACCATATCATCGTGTCGGAGTGCAGACAGAGGCCATAGTCCTCCTCCTCACCCCTCCCACTCCGTACGCTGTACTGTCATCCGTTTGCCCCCTCTATAATGAGGGAGCATGTCTCTAGCCTGCTGGCTAACAATGGGTCTGTACAACACTCAACCCCAAACCGTCGCCAGAGGGATCAAGCCCCGATCCCTGCGATCGAATTAACTCTAGGCCAGGGGTGTTGCTGGGTGTGATTAGAGGTTTGACAGGGGCATGTCTTAAAGTCTCCTTCTTTCTTAACTCAAAAAGTTGGGAGGTATGCTACGCACCAACTATGTATGTATTTGTATTGCTGGATGTGCTGATTGTACGGAGTTCTGAACCTCTCATGTATCTATACTCCACACTATTTGTTTTGTACCATGTACAACGCTACGGAAGATGCTGGGCTATATAAATAATAATAATTAGAGATCAGGCCCGGTATGTGACAGAAAGATATTTGCTGTATACAGTGTATTGCAGTTTACTGTCTTTGCAGAGTAATGTGAACAGAACACTGAAGGTTCTATTGCTTTCTGTTCCGTTTTCCAGCTAAGGAACGGTGCTGACGGGTCGTCCCCTCCGCTCGGGATGGCTTCCAGTAACGGGAGGTTCTGTGGCCGGGACACGCCATCCAGCATGCACACCACTGACAATGAGCTGTTTGTCCGCTTCGTCTCTGATGGCAGTAATGAGGGCAGAGGGTTTAAGCTCCACTACGAGGCCAGAGGCTTGGGTATGTGTTGCTGGCTCTCTCCTCCATCCTTCTCATTACACTATTAAGAGATATTTACTGCAAGCTGCAGAATCCTTCAACACGGTAATCAGGTCCACTTGACGAGTTACTCCGGGCTAAATATGGAAAATACACTTCGTGCTTACTTAAAGGGAACCTGTAATGTCGGTTAAAAAAAAGAGTTTCACTTACCTGGGGCTTCTGCCAGCCCCTGCAGACGTCCTGTGCCCGCGCCAGCTGCTCATTTTCGTTTCGTTGGCTACTGCGCCTGCCCAGCCCTGGCCGCGCAAACGTCCTCGTTCGTGATCCCATCACTGGGAGCTTCCTGCGCAGATGCAGTAGAGATTTTCTCGTACTGTGCCTGCGCAGGACACTCCTGGCCACGAGAGGGCGTAGAAGGATGCGCGCGGCCAGGGCCACGCAGGAGCAGTGGCCATCAACTTATAAGTTGGCAAAACCAAAAGTGAGCCGCGGCCGGGGAACAGAGGATGGCTAAGAAGCGGTGCAGGCAAAGGACAGCTGCAGGTGGCTGGCAAAAGCCCCAGGTAATTGAAACTTTTTTTTTTACCAACATTCCAGATTTCATTGAATAGTGTTGCTGAGACAAAGCTAGCACAAGGATATATAATTACCTGGGACTTCCTGAAGCCCCCTGTAGTCCCTCTGCTCCCTCACCATCCTCCCAGTCCCCTCCATTGTGCCGCTGTTAGCCCCAGTAAACTGCATGCCATGGGAGGGCAATTGGGCAGTGCGCGTGGCTGGGGCCACATATGTGCAGTGACCTGCAACCTATCTGGATTGCGGACTCCACAGCGGTGCAAAGGAAGGAGCTAACAGACTTCAGGGAGCTGGAGTAAGGCCCAGGTAAGTATAAATCCTTGTGCTATATTTGTCTCAGGTTAACAGTAATTGCTCTATTTCACCCTCCTGGATTTTTTCATTGTTAGTAAAGATGAATAGAAGACTTTTCCAATATTTGCATAATTTTCATACTTGATGCAGCTGTTCCACAGAAATGTGCTTTGGAAAAGTCAGTCACATGACTCAGAGATCAGTGTGCACAGTACACAGCTGCCAGCAGAGTGCATGCTTGTTCCTCAGCACCACCACCTGACCACACCCACCCACCCACCATGCCACAGTTATTAGTTCCTCTGTTATCTTTCCTTGGACCACCTTTCCTGGGCCTCAACCACTGCATACCAGGAACACAACCAGTCAGTTTACAGATACTCTGACACAGTCTTCTGGCCAACACAACTTTACTTTTAATTGATCATGTTTCTGACTTTGATTACATCACCTTGAAGAACTAGACATTACCTTCAAGAACTGACTCCCCATTGTCTTCCTAATGGCTTGTTTAACCTCACTCCATGATACTCAGTGTTTTCAGAAATGGAAAGTCTGTTTTCAGCAAGAGAAAAGCATATTCAAATATTAAATACGATACTTGTAATCCATTCAGCTCCACTCAGTCACAATGTGAAGATATCAGTAGAACAGAGAAACCAAAAACAGGATAATATGCACTAAAAGCTGTTTAAAAAGGGAGGTAGTGGTGGACTGATCTCCCCACAGATGACTCAATTTTGTCAAATTCAAGCAAAAAGAACTTTATTGAATACTCCATCGTGCAACTCATTTCGCAGGTGTGACCTGCTTCATCGGGCAGAATAACAAGTAACTAGTACAAGCTCAGGTTAGACCAGGCGCCACTGTGACAATATTTCCTCTCTGAAGCATAAACTGTCACAAGGTGTAAAATATTTGTGTATCTCATTAGAAAGGTCATTGGCAGCTTTGGACCTACATTGCAGCCTTGTTCTGATAGCCTGTGACTCTAGTATGTGATAAAGCTATCCAGTAATCCATTGTGTGTTTACTTGTAGCTTGCGGAGGGACCATCTATGTGACAGACTCCAATCCAAGTGGATATATTACGTCTCCCAATTATCCAAATAGCTATCCCATTCATAGTGACTGTATTTGGACCATCATAGTGCCAAATGGAGAAGCGGTACAGCTGGACTTCCAAGACCAATTCTATATTGAATCTTCTGAAAAGTATGTAATATCATTATTATTTTGTATTTATAAATGCATGACATTTTTGGCCGAAGTGTATACAGTACACTGAATAGTTCATGTCACTAACTATGGCCTAGAGGAGCTCACAATCTAATGACTAACTATCGCCAGAAGAGCTCCTAATCTAATGTCTCTGCACTAACCATAGCCTAATGTCCCAGAGGAGCTCACAATCTAATGTCTCTACAATAACCAAAGCCTAATGTCCCAGAGGAGCTCACAATCTAATGTCTCTACAATAACCAAAGCCTAATGTCCCAGAGGAGCTCACAGTCTAATGTCTGTACCATAACCATAGCCTAATGTCCCAGAGGAGCTCACAATCTAATTTCTCTACCTTAAACATAGCCTAATGTCCCAGAGGAGCTCACAATCTAAGGTATCTACCATAACTATAGCCTAATGTCCCAGAGGAACTCACAATCTAATTTCTCTACCTTAAACATAGCCTAATGTCCCAGAGGAGCTCACAATCTAAGGTATCTACCATAACTATAGCCTAATGTCCCAGAGGAACTCACAATCTAATTTCCCTACCATAACCATAGCCTAATGTCCCCAGACTCCCCACCATAACTGTCCCCAGAAGAGCTCCCAATCTAATGTCTCTACAATAACCAAAGCCTAATGTCCCAGAGGAGCTCACAATCTAATGTCTCTACAATAACCATAGCCTAATGTCCCAGAGGAGCTCACAATCTAATGTCTCTACCATAACCATAGCCTAATGTCCCAGATGAGCGGTCACAATCTAATGTGTCTACCATAGCCATAGCCTAATGTCCCCACCATAACTGTCATCAGAAGAGCTTCCTATCTAATGTCTCTACAATAACCATAGCCTAATGTCCCAGAAGAGCTCACAATCTAATGTCTCTACAGTCTGTCTCTACATTAAGCTGCGGTTATTGTAGAGACAGACTGGGAGCTCTTCTGGCGATAGTTATTATGGTAGAGAGTTAGAGACATTAGATTGGAAGATCTTCTGGTGGGGACATTAGACTATGGTTATGGTAGAGACATTAGATTGAGAGCTCCTCTGGGACAATAACCAAAGCCTAATGTCCCAGAGGAGCTCTTAATCTAATGTCTCTACCATAACCATAGTATAATGTCCCCACCATAACTGTCATCAGAAGATCTTCCAATCTAATGTTTCTACCATAACTATCGCCAGAAGAGCTCCCAGTCTGTCTCTACTGGAGGGTAATACTGGAGAATGGTGAATTTCGCATAAACGTAATTTCGGTTCGAAAATTCGCAATTACGATGTAAAATTGCAATGCGAAATTTCAGGAAAAATTCGTAATTATGTCTAATTGTAATCATTTGTAATTTTGCATACATTTTCGCATAATTTTCACGTCATTTTGTGCCGACTTTAGTGGTTAATAGCAAAGCTATTTTTTCAAAAAGACCTTGTAGTTTTTGAAAAAATTGATTTAAAAAATGCTAAGAAAAATGTTTTTTAAACTCATAAAAATGACACTTTAAAAAACATTTTTCCTTTGCAATTTTAAAATTGATTTTTCTCAAATACGACGAGGTCTTTTTGAAAAATTATTTTTCTTGACTTGTACCCTATATTCTCCTTAACATATGTAGCAATTTTCATGACAGTAGCATGTATGGGGACTTTGCTACCGGTAGTCATCAGCGCCGCTAAAGGTGGCACAAAATTACGTGAAAATTACACAAAAATGTACGTGAAATTATGAATGATTGCACAAAATCAATTGAATTTACAAATCGTAATTACACATAGGCGTTATTGCGAAAAATGTATGTAATATTAATTAGCGGATTACGCTCAACACTCATGGAAACGCCGTGGAGGAAAGTGTATATATATGGTAGGGACGTAAACGTACATATAATAACATCAGACCTGTTTACAGCAGCTGCAGCTCTAGTTATCTGGAACTGCGGGACGGAGCCGATTCCAATCAGAGGCTCCTGGCAAGGCTATGTGGAAACTCGCTGCCAATCAACTACACGTCGCTAGGAACTGCCATGTATGTGAGGTTCAGGACGGACTCCAGTGCTCCTCGCATCGGGTTCAAGGCTCGGTATTCCATCGGTAAGTCTGTTACAGCAGAATGTCAAGCTGAGTGCTGGGATTCCCACCATGTCACCAGCACTCAATAACAATGATGAAAAGACAGGAAGGGGTTCTTCAATGGGTCAGGTGATTGGCCGCTGCGATCAGCAGGCATCTCATAGACGACTGTGTTAATAGTGAGAGCCAGGACAAGGTTGAGACCCAAGGCTGAGGCACTAAAGTGCGCTCCCCCCTCCCTCCCACGCCAGCCATCACACACTGATTGATATTAGACGAGGCGCCCCAGGGCTCCCAACCCCCCAACACCTTAATCCCTAGTTATCTGGCTTGCAGTAACTGATATATATATATATATATATTTTACAAAGCCTCCTACACTGAGCCCAGAGGCTGGAGCCTCTCTTGCCTCTGCCTCGGCCCTGGTGTTAGTTTTAGGTAAATGTGTGCCCAGATTTTTATATAGGTGCCTAATCTGCCTAGTAGCTGATAGGCTACTACGTAGAATATAACGATTGTAGCTGATCGTAGACGACTAACTGCAGACGTTGGTTGGGCTTCCGATTTTAGGTTATTAGGCATTTACCGTGGTTAAGGTTAGGAACTTATGGGGGAGGTTAAGGTTAGGCATTAGGTGGTGGTGGAGGGTGTTAGGTACAAGTAAAATATTGGTACCTTATATACTTGCATATAAGGCTAATTTTTCAGCACAAAAAAATGTGCTGAAAAGTTGCCAACTCTGCTTATATGTGAATCAATGGAGCAGAACGGACGGTGGAGCAGGTTTTGTTACTGGCATAAGACAAGAGTGTAAGGATCTTACACTAGTAATCCTGCTATTGCCAGCTGGCTCTCTGCTGTGTCTGTGCCCCCCATCCCCTGCAACATGGTGTACGGAGTACGCTATTCAAGACTACCTGTGTCCCCTGGCTTGTGGAGCGTGCAAGCAAGTGTCAACAGTGCAATAATCGGGGATTCTTCCTGTGTGGCAATCGCTGTGTTTCATATTTATAATGCCATCTAGTGGCATCTTGAGACACAGCTGTATCATCCTTGGGGCACAGCAGGCTATAGCAGTGATATGCAAACTTGGCTCTCCAGCTGTTAGGGAATTACAAGTCCCACAATGCATTTTACTTTATGAATCATGACTGTGGCTGTCAGACTGCCTTGTGGGGCATGTAGTTCTTTAACAGCTGGAGAGTCAAGTTTGCAGATCACTGGGCTATAGGAAGGGGGGCTCACTTGTACTGGGGCACATCTTGCTACTGTAGAGGAGGCTATACTGGGGAGGGGGCTTATACGTGAGTCAGTCACTTTTTCCTGGTTTCTGGGGGGAAAGTCGGTACCTCGGCTTCTATGCAGGTCGGCTTATATACGAGTTTATAGGGTAATTTAAATTTCTGATATGTTTAATTAAAAAAAAAATCAGCTTCCACCGATATCTTTCACATTAAAGGAAATCGGTGGTGAAGAAAGTGTATACAGCATTACTTACCTGGGGTTTCTTTCAGCCTGACTAGAAGTGTGTGTGTGTCCCTCGCAAAAGTTTGTACATTTGTATCTATTTTTACCAATTTTTTTACAACTTTGTACTGATTTTACCTCTTTATTTTGCTGATTGGTTGGAATTGCCCTTTAGTAATGAAGTTAGCATGCCTAAGCATACTGTCACTGTTGCAGCACGTTGTGGTGGAACGCATTTTGGACAGAGCGGTATTATCCAGAGCCCTGGTTACTCTTCCAAGAATTACCCAGACTCCTCTGCTTGCGAATGGTACTTCACTGGTCCCACAGGGCATTATCTCACCATTACGCTGGAGTCCATGGACCTTCAGAACTCAACAGAGTGCGTCAATGACTACATCGAGATCCGCGAATACGACCCATCTGGTGAGTGACTTCTAACAGCACGACCTTGTTGAAGGAAATGGGAAACACATGGTGCGAGATTGTTATTCTTCACTCAGACCTGTTTCCTATTATTAACAAAGGCCTGGTCCCTGCGATATTCTTTGTTATGTCCTACAGAGGAGTAGAAATGATTTATGTCTGCAGATCAGAGGTTCCAGACTTGTATTTTATGTAGCAGTTTGGTGCTATATTTGGATGTGAGAATTGATTGAGTGCAAACATAACCTAGGATAATCTTTATCAGTGTTAAAGTGTACCTGTCATGCCGAAATGCAGGCCTGAATGAAACATTGCTTAATTATATAACCTAAATAACATAGTGGTGCTAATGCATATTGCCATGGAACTTAGTTTGGCCAAAGCTGTAGAATGTTTAGACTCATGGGGGCTGCCATTTTGCTTTCTGAAATTCCTAAAAATGGCATAATCTTCATCTGACACATAGGCTTAACAACTGGGAGGGATATCATCTTTCTCTTTCTTGCCACTGGCCCTCCCCAGGTAGCCTCCAGTGGTTGGGCCATGCAGATAGCAGACATCCATCTCCTGCAGTAGTGCTTTTGTGACATCATGCGCGTGCCAAGAGGAGATGGACGCAAAGTGAACAGAACCACCAGAAGTGTGAAGAAAATGACAGGAAAGAGACTGCACTGCTTATCTAGACCGGTAACTTTAAATCATCATCCACTTTTCTTCCTGAACTCCATGTGGAGAGCCGTGCAGGGGTGGAGTAGAGAACATGAGAACATGGACATACTGAGGGGACTGTGGACATACTGAGGCTAACATGGACAGATTGAAGTGGACACAGAAATACTGTGGGGAACATGGACATATTGAGGGGAACATGACAATACTTAGGGGACAGAGACAAACTGAGGTGGACATGGACGTACTGCTGAGTGGAACATGAAAATACTGAGAGAGGGAATGGACGTACTTGGGGAACATGCACTCACTGAGTAGAACATGGCACTACAGAGGGAAACATAGCCATACTGAGGGGAACTCAGACATACTGGGGGAGTATGCACATACTGAGAGAATGTGTATGTTCCTATCAGTAGGTGCATGTTCCCCATGTACATCCATTGCCCTCTCAGTATTTCCATGTTCCCCTCACTATGTCCATTTCCCCTTCAGTTTGTCTCTGTCCCCTAAGTATTGTCATGTCCCCCTTAGTTTATCTATGTTCCATGTTTTCTCAGTATAGCATTCCAGTTAATATGTCAATGTTTCTCTCCGTAGTTGCATGTTCCTGAGGGGGACACAATACTGAGTGTAACATGGACATTCTGAGAGGAAAATGGTGCTTCTCAGAGGAATATAGCATAACTGAGGGAAACATAGACATACTGAGGGGATCTGGCACTTCTGAGGGGAACATGGACATACTGAGAGAAACATGGCGATACTGAGGGGAACATATCAATTCAGAAGGGGACATGGATATGCCATTTATCTATTGATCCCAACATAACCAAGCAATAGGACTGTTTATTGGATAAAATCAGGATTGGTGAAGGTAGAAGTAGTAGTTGAACTGAGTAGGTGGGGAGGACCGGTGGTAAATCGATGGCTGCACAGCCTTGTACTGCATTGAATGTTACTTTACCAGCAGTGGTGTAAGTCAGCAAATCAAAGAGGGAGTAATGAAATCTTGGATGGAGCGTGTCGCTATTGACTGAAGCGTGGTAGCACGTGATCAGGTGATCAGATCTGCTTGTTCGGTACTGAAATGGCCCCGGGAGTGTGGTGTTCAGGAGCAATTGGCTGTTTCTCAGTGGCGTAGCTAAGGAGCTGTGGGCCCCGATGCAAGTTTTACAACGGGGCCCCCCAAGCACTATATACATAACAATTGATACAGTGCACCAAAACCTGCCAATGGCAACTACAGTGTCAGAGGTGCAAGAAGGGGATGGGAAACAGCTTGTTAATGATTACCACTATTCAAAGTATCTATAGAAGTGATTATTATGAGCATAGGACCAATAGAGAGCTAATACTGTAGTTGAGGGAGGGCCCTTCGGGGCCCCTCTGGCCCAAGGGCCCCGATGCGGTCGCTACCTCTGCACCCCATATTGCTACGCCCCTGCTGTTTCTGAATTCTGTATGCCGAATTCAAACATTGCTAATAAGTATTTTTGAATTCAAAGGTTAAACATTGTCTTCTTTCTTTTCCAGGGAACTCGCTGGGTAGGTTTTGCGGCAACACATTACCTCTGCCTCTGAGGACTTCAGATAGTTTTGCATACGTGAAATTTGTCAGTGACGGATCAGTGAGTGGCAGAGGATTCAGGATCCAATACGAAGCAAGCACAGAAGGTAAACTGAACCCCAAACCCAGGCTTGTATCTAGGGGGAATTTATGCTTTTTGCACCTCTAGGCCCGCTGTGTTGTGCGTCTCACTTCCCTGTGCCTCTGAACCCACCCCTTCTGAAAAGAGTTGCTGCTTCACACCTGATGCGTCTAAAGTCCTCAATGGTCATACTCCACACCACCAATGTAGGCTTCTAAGCCCATCTCGATGTTTATCACCCATATTTTTGCCAATGCAATGACCTGTCTTGCTTGTTAAATGCAATGTCTGCACCACAATTAATTCTGGAAACGACAATTGTTGTACTTGGCGAATAAAGTGAATTCTGATTTTAATGTGCCTCTCCACTCAATTTGGATAAATGATAGATGTTTGTACAGTTGCACTTGTACACGAATGAGAGCATGACCACTAAAGCCTATTCCACAAGCCCCGTTGAATATGTTCAGAGGGACTTTCTACTGAGGTAAGTATCTAATTTTATTTTCAGTTCCTGATTCAGGTTTGCTCTAAGATAGTTCATAAAATGGTCAGATTAGTGGGTATTTGTTTATCCTTAGTTGTTGGATTATGTTTTTAAGCGTATTACTTGCTCTGAAAAGAGAGGATCTGTTCACCAGTATCTTTCTGTAACAATACATTTGTTTTAATTGGAAATACAGTATGGCATAGCATTCAATAAAAACGTGTTTTCCTACTCCTTATTACTCATACAGTTATCCTACTTGCTTTTGGCCCAACGTAACGTCATCTGTGGGCAAATCAAAAAACCCCTAGTATAAAATACAACAGGGCTGAGAACTGCCACTGCAATGGATATATAACGTTCATTCAGAAAACTCTCACCGTGAGAAGCACTTTCTCCTCTCTACTTAGTCGCACTGAATCCTGCCCCAAAAGAAAATCTGGGAGTGGTGGGTTGAAGGACAATGAGGGAACCAATACTGCTATGTTTTATCAAAAGACAAATGAGAAAGATGTACAGCATGTGACTGATACACTTTTCAGCCAAGTGAAACACAGTCTATTAACCCTCTCAGTATCTATTTACATTTTCTTATAGTATGGCTAACCTTTTGGGACAGAGGGGATATTTTGACTATAGTTGCACTTTAACAGTAAAGAAGAAGTGAGTATTCAGTGACCATACCTGTATTTCAGAATGTGGAGGACACCTGGATGGAGTCCTCGGGACTCTGAAATCGCCTAATTACCCCAACTTGTACCCGCATGATCGAGTCTGTGAATGGAGAATAACCGTACCGGAAGGAAAACGTGTCACACTGACTATTAATGACTTTCAGCTACAAGAACAGCAGAGTTGCGACTACGATTATGTGGCTGTAAGTTGTATGCTGGAATTTAATTGTTAAACACCACTGTACACCAGGTAAAGTTTATATTTCATAGTGTTCAAGTAGTTAGAGTGCACTTTTCTTTTTCAAATCCTTACACGATCTAGGCCCCGGATACCTGAATGATTTGTTGCAACTGTATCACACCTCCCATAACCTCAGATCAAAAGTATCCAATAACTTGACCACTCCCAGAGTCCAGCTAAAAACCTCTAGTGCCAGAGATTCCCGTCATGCTGCTCCTACCCCGTGGAGTGCCTTGCCAAATATAATCAAGACAGCTCCAACCCTGGACTCATTTAAATCAAAACTGAAAAGTCACCTGTTTAGTCTGGCATTTATGAATACATAACTTTTCCCTGTACACATCACTATGTACTGATCTCAGACAAGCTTATGCACTTTGGGTCCTACGGGAGAAAAGCGCTTTACAAATGGTTTGTTGTTTTATACTCAATGTGGTTGATTTTTGAAGGACAGAGTACACTGGCAAACATAAGTAAGTGGATTTTCACATAATGTTTGCATGAGCTTGCATCCCCCCACCTGGGTCTCATCTGGGCACAATTTATGCTATTGCAGTTTCATGCTGGACTCACATAAAAAACACTTATTAAATTAAAAATAGACAAGGCACCTGGCCCGGATGGCATGCATCCTCGGGTCCTAAGGGAATTAAGTTCAGTTATAGATAAACCCCTTTATCTTATCTTTTGTGACTCTCTTGCAACTGGCAGAGTCCCAGTGGATTGGCGTACAGCCCACGTTTTCCCATTATTTAAGAAGGGCAAAAAATCTGATCCAGGAAATTATAGACCTGTAAGTTTAACATCAGTTGTATGCAAACTATTTGAGGGGTTACTAAGAGATACTATACATGACTTCATAGTAGAAAATAATCTTATTTCTCAGCATCAACATGGGTTTACTAAAGACAGGTCCTGTTTGACTAACATGCTCAGCTTTTATGAGATAGTGAATGCTAATATGGATATTGGGAATGCTGTAGATGTGATATACTTGGACTTTGCAAAGGCCTTCGACACTGTTCCCCACAAAAGTCTGGTGCAAAAGTTGAGGATGCAAGGACTGGGGAAGAGTCTGTGTTCATGGATAGGGAACTGGCTAATGGACAGAAAACAAAGAGTTGTGGTCAATGGATCGTACTCAAAATGGGAGACTGTTAGCAGTGGGGTCCCACAGGGGTCTGTTCTGGGTCCAGTGCTCTTCAATTTATTTATTAATGACCTAGTAGATGCAGTAGTGAGCAATGTTGCTATTTTTGCAGATGATACAAAATTGTGCAGAATCATCAACTCTCAGATAGTGTCATATTGCAACAGGATCTGGATAGGATGGCTATATGGGCACATACATGGCAGATGAAATTCAATGTTGACAAATGTAAGGTCATGCATTTTGGACGTACTAATGGTCTAGCACCATACAAAATAAATGGGATACAGTTGGGGACATCAAACTTGGAGAAGGACTTAGGAGTACTCATTGACAACAAGTTAAATAATCGTACTCAATGCCAAGCAGCTGCAGCTAAAGCTAACAAAATTTTGGGATGCATTAAAAGGGAAATAAAAACTTGAGATGCTAGCATAATATTGCCCCTGTTTAACTCTCTAGTAAGGCCACATCTGGAATATGGAATTCAGTTCTGGGCACCACATTACAAAAAAGATATTGCAGTTTTAGAGCAGGTGCAGAGACGAGCAACAAAATTGATGCGTGGGATGGAAGGTCTCACTTATCGAGAAAGGTTAGATAAACTGGGTTTATTTAGTCTAGAGAAAAGACGCCTTAGAGGGGATCTAATTAACATGTATAAATACATCAGAGGGCAATATAATACCTTGGCGGATGAGCTTTTTGTCCCTAGGCCTTCTCAAAGGACTAGAGGACATGATCTGCGCATGGAGGAAAAACGTTTTAACCATTTATTTAGGAAAGGGTTCTTTACAGTAAGAGTGATTAAGATGTGGAATGCATTGCCACAGGAAGTCGTTATGGCAAACTCTATACCTGCATTTAAAGGGGGCTTAGATGCTTTCCTTGCGTTGAAAGATATCCATGGCTACAATTACTAGGTAATGCCTAATGATGTTGATCCAGGGATTTTATCTGATTGCCATCTGGAGTCGGGAAGGAATTTTTCCCTTTAGGGGCTAATTGGACCATGCCTTGTAAGGGTTTTTTCGCCTTCCTCTGGATCAACAGGGATATGTGAGGGAGCAGGCTGGTGTTGTACTTTATACTGGTTGAACTCGATGGACGTATGTCTTTTTTCAACCAAAATAACTATGTAACTATGTAACTATGTAAGCCAATTTTTAGGCATAGGCGAATTAGGCATTTGCCTACCACAGCACCTGCTGGAGAGGACTCCAGAGGACCATGTCAAGCACACTTTCTCTCACTTTATGGGACTATCATAACTAGCTTTTGAATACACAATAGGTGGCAAGAGATGGAACTTTGGTCTAAGTATTGTATAAAAACTTCATGGAAATTATGTCTTATCATTATGCAAGTCCCTGATTACCATATTAGTGACTTGATTAGCAATAAATGTTTTAGATAAAAAAAATGTTTGATTATCGTAACACTTCTGGATCTCAACATATATCTCAATATATATAGCTTGGTTTATGCTAAAACACACATTAAAGCAGGAGGATTAGCCATACTATGCCAGGGAAAAAATATATAAGTAGATAAATACTTGATCTACTTACATAACATGTATTGTACTGTCCACGTTTTAATTTCAATGAATTGTATATAGTAAATGAAGATAATTCTGTTCCTGGTGGAAACCATGTCTTTTGCCCACAGTTTGAGGCAAAATCCTGATGTCGTTTCTGCCCTTAACTTTTTTTTTCTTTTCTCCTCCAATCGCTGAGTCACCTCAGCCTTGCTTGTAAACACAAGTGAGCAGAGGATCATGTTTCAGCTAGGCAGCTAAATAAAGGGAAGAGGAGGAATATATTATAGATAAAAAGAAAACCCAGCATGCAACTCAATGACAATAGCTATTAAAAGGCCAGTGCTCCTAAGGTATTTGATAACTCCAAACCATAACAGCAGAAAAAGTTTTGAATGCAGGATTAGCATCTTTATCACTTTATACACTCAGACCAGTTGCTGTTGAAATTGGATTTTTATGGTGACAATCCAGCTTTAAAGTACAACTGACGTGAGAGGGGTATGGAGGCTGCCATATTTATTTCCTAGTAAGTAATGCCAGTTGCCTGGCTGCCATGCTGATCTCCTGGCATAAGTAGTGTCTGAGTCAAAACCCTGGGACAAGCATATGGCTAATCCAATAAAACCTGAGTCAGTGTATCTGATCTGCTGCATGCTTATTCAGGGATTATGGCAAAAAGTATTAGAGACACAGGTTCAGGACTGCTATGGAATTTGTATTGTTTAAAAGGAAATAAATATGGCATCCTCCATATCCCTCTTAACTTGGGTTCCCTTTAAGTGTAATGTTTTAGTAGCAATAGGGAAGGGGTAACAGTAACAGTGACTATTGTGTTTTGCCTAGAATGAAAAAATGTCCAGAAACAGCCGTGTGTGCACTATATTTCCACCATGCAGAGTGGCAGAGAGAAGCATACTAGGGTCAGATTTATTTACCTTTCACGTTGTCATGTTTTGGGCTACACTCCCTCTTTTTTCATCTCTTTCTCTGGCCGTATCTCCTCTTGTCCTCGTCCCTCTCCTGTTGACGGCAACATGAAGTTATTTTTCTGCACATTGGGAGGGCACACTTGCATGGGCATTCAATGCAGTTCAGTGGGCCGTTCAGACTATTCAGGTTTCCTGTTTGCAGATAAAAAACATTGCTTCTTTTGCAGATTAAAAACTGACAGATTGACGCTGAGAGGAGTACAAAATAGCATATCTCTGGCTCATCGGCAAATGTAATCATTGCTGGCTGGACAGCTCTCTGCCTGTGTCTTGATTTTGTTCCCTCCTCCCTCCCTCCCTCTACTGAATTGTCACATTACCCTGGCAACATCTGAGCCACTTCAGCAGAAAAAGCGTGGGCAGAGTGAAGACACAGGCACAGGGACCCTTGCTGGCAATTATTACATTTGCCGATTAGCCAGAGATAAACAAGCACCTACTGCTCTCTGCAGTGAAAACTAAAATGTTTACACTCAGGGAATGTATGAGGATGCTTTCAAATGTTCTTTTATATACCTTAGGGTAGTTACTGAAACTTTAGTTTTGGAGTATAATCCCACTTTAAATAAAATTGGAAAAAGTAAAAAAAAGAAAAGAGAAACCTGTTCTCATCTAAACTACTGTACCCTGTTATATCTCCCTTTTCATTTCCTGTGATACCAGGTGTACAATGGCTACCGGAGTCAGTCACCTCTCTTGGAGAAGCTTTGTAATAACGTCACACCGGGTACGGTAATCATGTCCTCCGGCAACACCATGAAAGTTGTATTTGTCACGGATGGGTCTGTCTCCAGCGGAGGTTTCCTGGCTACCTTCACTGCAGAGGAAAATGCAGGTAAGTGAATAGTGAGTATTATGAATAGTCTAGCAGTAGCTAGATGGTGTTCTATTCAAAGTACACTTGAAGTGAGAGGGATATGGAGGCTGCCATATGTGTTTCCTTTTAATCAACACTAGTTGCCTGCTTATCCTGCTGATCCTCTGCCTCTGCTGCTTTTAGCCATAGACCCTGAACACGCATGCAGATCAGATGTTTTCTGACTGAAGCCTGACTAGATTAGCTGCATGCTTGTTTCAGGTGTGTGATTCAGACACTACTGCAGCTATAGAGATCAGCAGGACTGAAAGGCAACTGGTATTATTTAAAAGGAAATAAACATGGCAGGCTCCATATTACTCTCTCTTCAGGTTCCCTTTCAAAGTGCTGCTGAAGGTATCACTATCGATTAAATAGATGGTAAAAATGGACTACGGTGGGAGGCAATCAGAAAACAGGTAAAATATATTTTAAAAAAACCTTAAAATCAAATATGGCATTGTAAGATATCACTTCCCTCCCAGCAGAAGTCCACACATTCCAGTAAGTGACCAGTTTATTGAAACACTTTCTTACTGGGAGTGCTTTAATAAAGCCGTTACTTCTTATGCACCTCTCACCATAGTCCAGTTTATTTTCTCTACGTCTTTATAGTAGGTATATTGGTTCTAATTGGTTTCCCAGTCAAATCACCCTTTTTTCTTTGGAGAAAGACCAATATCTAGAGGATATCCTGCTGACTGAGTGGGGGCAGGGTTTTGTTTATTATTATTATTATTATTATGTGTTCATAGTGGCACTATTGACAACATTTAGGGTTTACTCTGTTTCCTTAAAGAGGAACTGTCGCAAAAATCTTAAAATTGAAAACACATACAAATAAGAAGTACATTTCTTCCAGAGTAAAATGAGCCATAAATTACTTTTCTCCTATGTTGCCGTCACTTACAGTAGGTAGTAGAAATCTGACATTACCGACAGATTTTGGACTAGCCCATCTTCTCATAGCGGGGTTCTCAGGGTTTTCTTTATTTTTAAAAGCAATTAGTGAATGGCAGTTGCTCCGTCCAACTGCCAAAATAGTGTGCAGCGTGCAGGGAGGCTGACCAGCATCTTTGTATAAAGATTTTTCAGGGAATGTCTTTATAAAGAATAAAGGCCATGCTGAGAATCCCCCATGAAGAGATGGACTAGCCTAAAATCTGTCGGTTATGTCAGATTTCTACTACTTACTGTAAGTGACAGCAACATAGGAGAATAGTAATTTATAGCTCATTTTACTCTGAAAGAAATGTACTTCTTATTTGTATGTATTTTAAATTTTAAGATTTTCGCGACAGTTCCTCTTTAAGTTATCTTTTATCCAGATGTATTGGACTATTGGCTCTTGTTATCTTTCTATTCTATTTTTGATGTTGTTGTTCTCCCCAGATTTGTTGGTAAGCAGGTGGTAAGGCTGCATACTGAGCACCCTTAAAGAGGAACTCCAGCCTAAACAAACATACTGTCATTAAGTTACATTAGTTATGTTAATTAAAATAGATAGGTAATATAATCTCTTACCCACCCTGTTTTAAAAGAACAGGCAAATGTTTGATTTCATGATGGCAGCCATCTCTTTGGTTGAAAGGTGGTGACAGGGAGCATGAGACACGGTTCCAACTGTCCTGTGTCCTGAGCACCTCTCCCAGTTGCTAGGCAATGTGAATAACATTGGAAATCCCATCATGCTCTGCACAGCATCAGGGAAAAAAAGCCCAGGCTTTTTTTCTTTGATGGGTGGAGCTTAGCTAAAAATGCAGCTAAAAATTATGCTTTGGTAAGAAAAACAAAGTTCTGATGCTGTGAAACTGTTAAAGAAACACCACGCCTTTTCAGTTTTGCTGAGTAGATTTTTAGTCCGGAGGTTCACTTTAAAATTCTCAGCAATGCCGGTTCCTATCATTAACTGCACTCTGCCTGTGTCCTCAGTCAGTTGTGGATGTGACTGTGGACTCAACAGCTTCCTCACTTCTCCCCATGTGACAGTTACCTTGTCTCTGCATTTTTGCAAGTGCCATTCTATGACATGGACAGGTTGGAGGGGCGTGGCCTGGGACAGGCAAAGAAACCATATGGTAAGTCTATGATGAGACATAGTTGGGTGAGCTCAGCGAAACTAGTTGGTCGTTTAGTTAAATGAACAAAACCTTCAGTATTTCTGAATTGACTCGAGGACTTGTTGAAGTGTTGATAGGATACATATTGGTATAGTTACAAGGATGTTACTGATAACCTGTTTTGTCTCGAAGTGTGTGGAGGTTTGCTCATGGACCCAGCGGGTGGCAATTTAACATCTCCTGGATATGATCGGGTCAGTAATTACAGCAAGAATCTCAACTGCGAGTGGGTCATACAGAACCCCAACATGTACAACTCAACCACATTTATACGTTTCATCAGGATGCAACTAGAGCACCACCAAACCTGTCTGAATGACTTTCTCGAAATTCGATTGGGTAAGAAATGTGTTCTAACTATTGTTATATCTTTCAAATAGAATTTAAAGCCCAACACACAATCATTTTAATCCATTTATGTAACGATTGTGGAATTATCTCCGTGGTCAGCGCACAAGATGTGCGCTGACACTGCGGAAGTCCTCCACAAGCGTATAAAACGGCAGAACCCAGCTTTGGTGCAATGCACTTGTAGAGGGTAATTCCCACCAGCAGATGGAGCTGTGGAGTGCAGTGGAACACAGCCTCTGTACTGCCACAGATGCCAGATGGGAATTGTACGAGTTGAAGCAATGCAGGGCAAGATAGCCCTTAGAGGGAGAGAGCACAGGGACAGAATGTATGTGTGTCCACCAATCTAGTCGCCACCCTGCGACGGTGAACACACAACAGCGGAAACCAAGTGGGAACGCAATCGCAAGAGTGGCGATTGGCAACAGTGACACAAGACCGAGTAAAGACAGAGCACAAGTGTAGCAAGAAAGACACAGCAAATAACAATGATCAGAACGCCAAGGAAAATAACAAACGCACTCGATAAGCGTGGTCACCGCACGAAAAGCGCAACAGCGACAAAGCACGCTAATGGCGCGGTCTCCGCACGAGAAGCGCAACAGAGACAAAACGCGCCAACCCTAACTAACCAATGTAACACGAAAATGAATAGAGAACGCGAACGCTTGCTAAACGGTTACCTCACCGAGCCTACAGCAAGCGTTCGTTCCAGACAAGACAGACAGAAGGAGCAACCAGTAGCAACCGCAGTTCTGGCCTTCACTCCCAGACAGAGTACAGAAGGAACCACCGCCACTACCGCGAGGACGGATGCGATCCAGACAGACAGACAGATGGAGCAACCAGTAGCAACCGCTGCTCTGGCTTGCACCCCTAAGACAGAGTACAGAAGGAACCATCGCCACTACTGCTAGGGCGAATGCGATCCCAAAAGGCAGAATGATTTCCTGTCGACCGCCGCTGGCGACAAGACAATCGCAACAGATAGACAGTACAAGGCAAAACAGATAATACAACCTGACTACGCTAGAAGGAATGCTAGTGCACTACCAAGGAATTACTCTAAGATAATCTTAGCAAACCATTAGCAAAGGCTGAGACTCCAGGTAAGTTAGCAGGAACAAACCATCATGACCAGCAAGGGATTCTGGAAGGAAATGGTATTTATACTGCAAACCATCAAAGGAAGCATGCTAAGCAATTTGCATGCCAAGTGGATGCAAATTCCTCACCAGAGCAGCAGCTCAGCAAGTTTCAGAGTGAAGACAGGTCTCTTTTCCAGGGACCTGCAGCACTCAGACCTACAAAATGGCCAAAAAGCTGTCTGTCTGTGCAGACAGTAGAGCAGATCATTACAGTTTAACTCTGTGCCCCTGAACTAACACTGAAGAACCCCATGTGGTGGTGTGAGGTGAAAGTAGCTTGTTTTTTGCCACCTAGTACACAGCAAGACATAAAGGGACCTTGGTTGGTGTCACATGAAGTCAGTAGATGCGCATAATAATTTCAATATAAACCGAGATACATACGTATGAGGGCCACAGAACCAGTGTCAAGGCCAAACTCATCTGGGGGTCTCTGCACTACTAGCTACGGATGTTGATGCATTCCACACAAACAATTAGAACAATCACAATGGGGACATTTTCTGAATGGACAAGAAACTTGAGAGTGATCCTACCTGGGGTCCTTCTGTGTGCTAGAGCCTCCTGGCCTTGTTATGCTGGGAATACACAATGGGCTTGATTCACAAAGCGGTGCTAACCTACTTAACACGTCTAAAGTCTTTAGGCGTGCTAACCAGGGTGCTAAGTAGGTTAGCACCGGATTTCTCAATTGATTAACCTACTTAGCACCCTGGTTAGCACGTCTAAAGACTTTAGACGTGCTAAGTAGGTTAGCACCGCTTTGTAAAATCAAGCCCAATAAGCTTTTTCAGCAGATTTACTGTCTGATCGATTTCCAGTCAATTCTATGAGAAATTGATCAGAAAACAATCAGAAAAAAATCAGATCGGACCTGTCGGAAATTATCTATCGAACCATCTATCTGCCCAAAAATCTCATGGTGAATTCCCAGCATTAGATAAGCCTTGTTCAGTGACACACTAACCGTTCTCTAGGAATTTGCCACATAACATTTAAAAAAATCCCGCTCCTATCATGTTCTCCATCGAAACAGGTCATTTGAGCGCTATGCGTGCCAGATAAATTTATCGCTGCCTTAGGCAGAAAGTAACTTTAAGAGATTAGCGATATTCTGCTAGCAGCAACATCTGATGCCCAAATTAACGTGTGGCACTTATAGATATAAGCTTGCTTTCTCCCACCCTGGAGTGCACTCAGGCCCAGATTTATATCATAGGAGCCTATAGGCACAGATGTCCTGGCACCCTAGACTTCACTCTCCATAGACCTAAAAAACCCCTACCGAACTGCACCACAAGTGTGCTGGCTGTTCCAGCTGTCACCTCTCCTCTACTTCCCCTGCCCGATGTAGGTAACTACAGGTCCCCCTTAGTACTAGGCAGCCAGAGGTACCCTGTAGCCACGTGCCTATAGTGCCTTATGGTAAATCCAGCCATGAGTGCATTAGTTAATCAGGACCAATAATTATCTGAACATTCTTTCCTGCAGATGATGCGGATGGAGAAGTCATCAGAAGATTGTGTGGAAGGACCATCCCATTTGTCCCCATTGCTCTGGTTTCTCCCCGGATCTGGGTGCATTTTGTTAGTAATGGTCACATTGAAGATGTCGGATTTCACGCTGAATATTTATTTACAGGTAAGGTGGCTAATATGTAGAACAACTGAACTGATGCTTTTGAATTGAATTGTAGGTGTGGAGAAAGCTACTGAGAGCTCCCTGGATTGCTAGAAGATTTAAACTGAACCAGAGAACTGGTAAATTAAAGGTTTGATACTTACCCAGGGCTTCATCCCGCCCCATAAACACTTCTGAGTCCCAGGCCGTCCACACGCGGTCTGCCGATCAGCTGTGATCAGCCCCGGTAATAGGCTCAGTTGGGCAATAGACCCGGACTGACGCGACTGAGCCAGTTACCGGGCTGACCAGGGGAGGACGGCGTGGGACTCAGACTTGTTTATGGGCAGGATGAAGCCTTGACTAAGTATCAAATCTTTAATTTACCGGGTCTCTGATTTCTTTTAACCAGTCAATACTTTGGCTACATAATAAGAAGACTGGATTTTTTGGAGAAATTCTCAATGCTTAGAAAAATTGCGAGCAAAATAAGAAGAGGAAGGCAGAGGCTAAGATAGATATATTGTAAAAACAAGATAAAAACAAAGACTTACATACCGTATGTTATGCTGGGCATACACGGCAACTTGGCAGGCTTATCAATCGAGCCTGATGGCTCGATTGATAATATCCGACAGGTCCGATGACCTGCCGGATAGATTCCCCGCTCGATCCGGGGAATCGAGCGGGTGATAAGGAGCACCGGTGGGGACGAGTGGGAATCGATCCGTGCGGACGAGCGGGGACGCGGCGGGGGTCAATCCGGCGGCTAATCGGCCGCCGGATCAACCCGTGTATTCCCAGCATAAGTCTTTGTTTTTATCTTGTTTTTATGGTCTATGCCGATTGTTTTTACAATAAACGGTTTACACTTAGAGTTGCCGTTTTTGTTGTGTTTATATATTGGCCTTTCTGGATACAATACCATATATCGGAGTGAGGGAGAGGTGGAAGTTTGGATCCATATTTGCTTGAGATTCGTTAAGATTACCACTGAATACGAGACATACAACCTTATAATATGGATTGTTGGCAGCTGGTAAGCCCCTCTTACTCTTTTCTGGTGATGGTGGGCCACGAGACCATGTGAGGTTGGAATATCACCGTGGTGAAGTTTTATTGACTGTATTTATTCCTCTTTGATCTGCACTGACTTACTAATACTAATTTTGTGGACTTTGGACGTTTTTCATTCTCGGCAGCGATCATATGTTCTATTTCCTTGGCGCTGATAAACTGTTCGCTAGTACATAGTATGCAGGTCAGAACTGTCAGACTTCACTAGCTGCATACGTGTCCGGCGTGTGATTGTGAGTTCCTCGGTACAGTGACCGGTGTCTATGTCTTCCAGGATGCGGTGGGGCACAGAGCGGTGAATCTGGAGTCCTGTCTAGTCCCAACTTCCCAGAAAGCTATTCGCCTGGCAGCCGCTGCGCCTGGTACCTGGAAGCCCCGGAAGGACACATCATTACTGTGAGTGCGGGATGAGTAGTCTGTCACTGTACAGAGTGGCCATAAGCAGAGCTGGATCTTCCACAAGACAATTCTAGGCAGCTGCCTAGGGCTTGGAGTGAGTCTAGGGGCCCGGTGTATGCTATCTAAATAAAAAAAGCCAGGTGACCATCAGCACTGGACAAAAAGTGCTATTTTGCCTAGAGCTCCATTTCATCTTAAAGGGACTCCGAGCTCTGGCTAAAATAAAAATGTTCACTTACCAGGGGCTTTCTGCAGCCCAGTGCTGGTCGGGACGTCCCACGCCGGCCTCCTGGCTCTTCTCCCCACGGCTGTCCATATAGGGCTGTCCGGCGGCTCCCCGGGCGACACTGGCCGAGTGTCGGGGCTCCTTCTTCCGCAAACCTCATCAATGACGTCGCACGCCGGCCGCCTCGCGTCATCACGGCGGCCGGCGTGACAGTACGGCGCATGCGCGATTTAATCTGTAGGCTGGCGGTAGGATTGCGGAAACACAGAAGCAGGCAGAGTCCCTCAGTGCGCTGCTCTCTCTGCTGCTGCTTGGGAGGTCTGTCCCATTCACTGCAATGTATTCCGCACGCTTCTCGCTTCATCAGAGGAAGCGGTATTTCCCGTCGTCATACCGCTTCCTCTAATCTTTATAAATGAACATTTTGTTACTTTTCCTAGATAAATCTAGAAAATCACCACACAAGGCGGAAATGTATCGCTCTGCTGGGGAATTGTAGCTTTTCATGCGGAAACAGCTTTTATGAATTGAGACTTTGCTAAATGGTCAGGAAAGTCAGCTGTTTCCAGCGGTAAGCATGCAGTAAAAGTTTTATGAATAGAGGCCATTGTGGATTTTGCTGCCCGGGGAGGCAGAGCTTTGGGCTGTAGCTCTGCCTGCAGTCCATTCAATCTGCGTGCAGATCGCCACCACTCCCCCGCCCCTCTCTGTGAAAGAAGATTGAGAGGGGCGAGCGGAGGCGGAGATCCGTGCAGATTGACAGAGTAGAGGCAGAGCAACAGCCCAAAGCTCTGCCTCTATATGGAAGCGCTCCCCTAATCTCCCCCCGGGGATTTTGGGAGGATTAATTGAGACTGCAGCTGCAGGGTTGCGGCGTTTCAGGTAGAGCAATCATGCCTAACAGGATTGTAAAATAAAAACAGTGATTTAGGGAGGCTTCAGACTCTCTTTAAAGGATAACTGACATGAGAAGAATATGGAGGCTGTCGTATTAATTTCCTTTTAAACAATACCAGTTGTCTGGCAGCTCTGCTGATCTGTTTGGCTGCAGCAGTGTCTGAATCACACCAGAAACAAGCATGCAGCTAATCTTGTCAGATTTGACAATAATGTCAGGAACACCAGATCTGCTGCATGCTTGTTCGGGGGCTATGGCTAAAGGTATTAGAGGCAGAGGATCAGCAGGACAGCCAGGCAACTGGCATTGCTTAAAAGGGAAATAAATATGGCAACCTCCACATACCTCTTGTTTCAGTTGCCCTTTAATACTTTTCTAGCCAGAAGTCCCAGGATTCAGTTTTATCTTCAGTTTAAATCACAGCAGTGATCTGTAAACTTGGCTCTCCAGCTGTTAAGGATTTACAAGTCCCACAATGCATTTGCCTTTATGAATCATGACTGTGGCTGTCAGATTCCTGCAATGCATTGTGGGACGTGTAGTTTCTTAACAGCTGGAGAGCCAAGTTTGCAGATCACTGTGCTAGGGGTATACTTTAGTAAAGCATCAACTTATTACGCAGGGCTCGATAATTAATAAGGTTACAAACAAAGAAAAAGAGCGCATAAATACATGATTACGCATCCCCAGCAAACGTTTTGGTGTGAGGCAAGGTTTATGAAGTCAATGGGGATCAAGTAGTCCAGGTAGTTTAGTCATTCAGTGGGAAGGGTGCATGATTAAGTTGGAGACACAAGGGGGAGGACCCCAACCGAAGGCTTACAATCTGTGGGCGGGGAATAGGGACACACTAGGGGGGAAGGGGATGATGTGTAGTTGCTCAGCAGTAGGAGTTAGTGCATGGATGAGGGATAGGCCAACAGGGACAGGTATGGTTTAAGGGCTTCCTTGAAGGTGTTGAATGAAGGGCCCATGCCTTATGGGTGGTGGCAGGGAGTTCCAGAGAGTAGGGACAGCTCTAGAGAAGCCCTGTAGTCTCGCCTGGGCATGGGTAATGCACGGAGTAGTCAGGCACAGGTCATTGGAGGACAGAGGTTTGGGGCCAGGTGTGTACCTGTGCATACATTTAGAGATGCAGGTCGGGCAGATATTGTGGAGTTTATTTGTAGGCCAAACACAGTATCTTCTAACAAAAATATATTCAAAATTAAGCTCCTCTCAATCTATTTCCATTTTATTGTGCAGTTAAAGGGAAGGTCCAAGCAAAATAAAAACATGAGTTTCACTTACCTGGGGCTTCTACCAGCCCCATGCAGCTATCCTGTGCCCTCGTAGTCACTCACTGCTGCTCCAGTCCCCCGCTGGCAGCTTGCCAACCTCGGAGGTCGGCAGGCCGCATTGCATACAATCTTACGCATTCCCGCTAGTGCAGGAACATTAACACATACATTTTTACGCATTCCTAGTTCAATGCGTAAATTTGTACGCGTTGCACCACTAACGCGTAAAAATGTATGTGTTAATTTTCCTGCACTAGCGGGAATGCGTAAGAATGTATGCAATGCGGCCCGCCGACCTCTGAGGTTGGCAAGCTGCCAGCGGGGGCCTGGAGCAGCAGTGAGTGACTACGAGGGCACAAGATGGCTGCATGGGGCTGGTAGAAGCCCCAGGTAAGTGAAACTCATTTTTTTATTTTGCTTGGACCTTCCCTTTAAGAGTTAGGTAAATACCGTGAAATTTTTACTTCAGATCCTAGACCTGATGAGACCGACTGATCAGAACGATTGGCCTGTGTGGCGGTGTTGGAAGAAATGTATGTGTTTTTGAGGCCTTCATGCGCATTTGTGCACGCCATCACTCACACCTACATGTGCCTGAGCAAAGAGGCTTCCAGGGTGTGTTAATTTACCAGTTACAGCATCATTCCCTGACCCCGGGTTCTATTCCGATCAGGTCCTGCCAGTCCTGTTCCCGCGTTGGCTCCTCCCAGCTCATAGTCTCCTTAGAATTCCCTTTGGTGACACAGAAGACCTGCTACCATTTTGATTTCTTGTATTCCCACTATGTTTGCATATGACATTATACATGTTCTGTGGTATTAATCCTGCCTTGTTATTTCTCTAGCTCTCTTTTGCATACTTTAATGTGGAGTATCACCCGGTGTGCCTCTGGGACTCGGTGTCCATAGTGAACGGTGGCTCACCTGGGTCACCACTCATAGGACAGTATTGTGGCACCTCCTCTCCAGGAACCGTCCAATCAGGTTCTAACAAACTCCTTGTCATTTTCAATGCAAACCATACCATACATGGAGGGGGATTTTATGCCAATTGGACCACAGATACCACAGGTGAGATGCATTATTGTTTATTATTTATGTGTTCCTCATTATACAGGGAAACCACTGTTGCTCACTTAAAAGCTGAATTATTGCAAATACATTGGGCTTGATTCACAAAACAGTGCTGTTAGCACGGCTTTTCGTGCGAAAAAAACGGTTATCGCACGCAAAAATTTGCCTTCACATGTTAACGCGAATTTTCCGTGCGTTAACTATTGCGCGGTAACACGACTTTATGACGCGAACGTGACTGTTAATGTGTGAAAAATTTGCGTTAACGCGCAAACGCAAAGTTTTGCGCGCGATAACAGTTATCACGCAAAGCACTTTTCATAGCGTGCTAACAGTTAGCACCGGTTTGTGGACCAAGCCCCTTCTGTTTTAAGAAGGCAAAATTACATTTAGCACTACTTTTTAAAAGAGAGTCTAAAGTGAAATTCATTAAAAAAAAAAAAAAAAACATTTCTGTGAAGGACTTACATTAGGGATGCTTTTCCCCCTCAATCCGCAACTCTGAGGCCTTTAGTTTTGCTATAATAACGTTCTAAAAAGTCCAGGACTTCCTGGATAAAATGGCCGCGACCCCTGTTCCTGTTTCCGGGTCGCGGCTCCAGCCTGGCTAATTTATGGTAATGTTATGCACCTGTCCGGGCTTCACGCTAGTGCGCGCCACCCTGCTCCAACTATCTTCTGGGCACGGAGCAGGATGGTCTGGCTGTGCACGCATCACATTGCGCAAGTGTCCCAGCCACTACCTGCGTGCATGGGGGGAGGGGGGGCGACAGCATAATTGAGTCAGAATGAGCAGAGGGGCGGGGAGAGGCGGAGATCGACACATCAAGAGGCAGAGCTACTGCACACAGCTCTGTCTCCTCCTGTCCCTTTATGGCAGCAAAATCGATGACCCGGAAAGTCGTAGGATTTTGCCAGTGTATTACAGGGGCATAAATACCTCTTTTTTTCAGTGGGAGTGCGGTGATTCAGCTTGCCTGCACATGATGATGATGACTACAGTGAATAAGAAGGTAAAAAAAAGAGACTTCAGTGTCTCTTTAACAGAGGGCTTTTTAGTCTCTTTAAGTTTAATTGTACCTTCCAGATCAGGCTTTCTCAACCAGGGTTCCCTGGAACCCCAGGGTTCCTTGAGTACTCTGCAGGGGTTCCTTGGCATTTTTCCCATCGTAGGGGAAGTATAATAGAGCACACTATAATAGGTGGTACTGTAACAAGAAGCACTAAATTGGGGGGCCAGGAGATAGTATAATGAGCGGCAGTGTAATAGGGGGTAGTGAATTTAACAGCCACACAGACATTTAAGACCATGTCTCCTGCAAAACAAATGCAGGGGTTCCTCGAGATCAAAAAATTGTTTGCAAGGGTTCCTCGAGATCAAAAAGTTATTTTCAGGGTTCCTCCAGAGTAGAAAGGTTGAGAAAGGCTGTTCCAGATGGTTCTGGGTCATTATGAGCTGTTTGAGTATTCCTTAGAACACAAATAGGTGTCCAGCATGATTGTCAAGCTTGTCTGGCTACCTGCTATAGATCAAACTGTATGCTCATATGACTGCCCTATAACCCAGCCTTAACACCTGTGCAAACTCCTGCCTAGTAACAAACTACAAAACCCAGGTAGAGATAGAAAACAACCTGGCAAACGGCAATCACCAAACACAGCAAGGTAACACAAACACAGTATACTTGAATAGTCACCTGAGGCCTATGAGCTGAGGCAATCCAAACGATAGTGTAATCACAATACAGATGCGTAGTCAATCAGGCCGGGATCAGGGCAGGCAGTGTTCATGCAAAGTCCTTTAACAATCCGAGGTTGGCAACAGGTAATCCAATAGAGATATGGTCAGGTACAAGCCAGGTCTATAACAGGTGATCAGAAGAGACGTTGTCAGGTGCAAGCCGGGTCATAAACAGGTAATCCAATCTGCAAGAAGCTTGATCAAGAGACAGACAGAAGTCCGCAGCAAGACTAACACTTTGTGTGAGCGCATTCTCAGCTACAAGCCCAGCATAGGCTATCATGGGCACAAACAGAACCACTCACCAGATTCAAATACAAGGCATCCCCCAATCGGAGCTCGGCGTGTCAGCAATCAGCTGACACGCAGGGAGACACGTGACTACTGTTGGAGCGCGTACTGAGACGCGTCCTCCACCTGCCGCCCTGCATGCATGTGAGTCAGCGGCAGGGACGGTAACAACTGTGAGTCAGCGGCAGGGCCAGCAGCGGTGACCAGCTGACTCCTTACAATGATCTTCTTTATTTATCATTGGATAAGCTGTGTTGCTGTTGTCTTGATGCTGACACTAGTGATGGTCGGAGTTGATGCAAATGTTATGCACCTAGGGAATGGAATGGCAATGAAACAAAACAGCTGCTGCATTTGCGTGTTCGATTGCCAGGCTGCACACTTACATTAAATATGTGCAAACTCAGGATCATTAGAATCTCATTGACCGTCCTGCTAAACAAAACAAGTTTTCCAACTATCTGAGGCAGTGACATAACAATGGAGCTTTGGGCCCCAGTGCGAGTTTTACATGGGGCCCCAAGCACTGTATTGACATGGAGACCCAAAACCTACCAAGGAGAGCTGCAGTGTCAGAGAGGTGTAATCAGAGTAAAACAGTTTGTTAAGGATTACTACTATGCAATGCACATACTGTATAGAGGTGTATTTAACCAGCATAGCACCCATGAAAATCGAATAAGATGGATGAAGGATGGCCCCTGGAGGGCCCCTCTGGTCCAGGGGCCCTGGTGCAGTCGCAACCTCTGCATCCTCTATTACTACACCACTGATTTGAGGCCTTGCAGAGTATTTTATTACAGTGTATTTATCATTTTTTTGTTAAAGGATACCCGAAGTGACATGTGACATGATGAGATAGACACGTGTATGTACAGTGCCTAGCACACAAATAACTATGCTGTGTTCCTTTATTTTATTTCTCTGCCTGAAAGAGTTAAACATCAGGTATGTAAGTGGCAGTTCCTATCCGAGTCAGGACTGAGTCAGACTACAGTGTGACCCGCACTGATAAGAAATTACAACTATAAGGCCCCGTTCACATTACAAACGCGGACGGGCACGCACGCGGAACGCAACGCGTACGAACGCACGCCATCCGCGTTTGTATGCGTTGCGTGGCTGATCCCATCACTGAAAAGTGAATTGGACAGCCATGCGTTTTGGCAAAAAATGCGTGCAGCATGCGTTCCCGGACTGCACAGGTCCGGAACGCATGCAGTGTGAACATCAGACATTGCACTCTATGCAATGTCTGATGTCGTGCGTGTCGGCCACCTGCACGCGTTTCCAAAACGCGGCTGGAAACGCGTGCAGTGTGAACGGGGCCTAAAACACCTTTAGGGCTTGTTTCCACTGTTGCGACGCGATTTCGGCCGCATTCCGACGCTTGTAAAAACGCATGCGGATGCGTTTCCACATGCGTTTTTACCCGCGATTTCGCCTGCGATTTCGCATGGCAGGGTGCCATGCGAAATTAACCATGACACTGCCAGGGCTAAATAAAATTGAAAAAGGTGCGAAATCGCACGCGAAATCGCGGGTAAAAACGCATGTAACAAACGCATGCGTTTTTACTATTAAATACATTAGCGGCGATTCGCACGGATTCCCGACGCAGGCGAAATCGTTGGCTCTTTTGTGCGTTTTTTTCACGCTGAAAAAAACGCACCTCAACAACGCTACAGTGGAAACAGGCCCATCCACTTGTATTTCATGTGCGGATCTGCATGCGTTGGACGCATGCAGATTCGCGATAGTGGAAACGAGCCCTTACAACTATAGAATAGCTTCTAAGACCAAGAAAGAGATAAAAAGGCACAATAGTTCATAGATTTTAGCTCCGGCATACTTCAATGAATGTGTCATTGAGCAAAAACAATAAAAACTTAAAAAGTAGATTTAAATATAAAATGAAAGTGTGGAATATCTTAAAAAGTCATTTTTTTAGGAGGAGGAGGATAGATACAGTTGTTATCAGCTGAAGAATTTGCAACATACTTCACAGATAAAATTGACAAAATGCAAAGTGAATTCTCCATGCAGCCCTCAAATCCCACCTCCACACCTCTCATTGACTGCTCTCTAACTGCCTTCTCTCCACTCTCTTAACTTTCTCTCTCCTCTATAATATCCAAAGCTCATCTAACCACCTGTCCTTTGGATCCTATTCCCTCCCATTTCATTCCGCAGCTGTCCTCATCTCTCATGCCTGCACTAACATCGCTATTTAACCTGTCCCTCTCCACTGGCATCTTTCCATTCCCACTCAAAAAGGCTGTTGTGACACCACTGCTTAAAAAACAATCTCTAGATCCTACCACACTCGACAAACTACCGCCCAGTGTCACTTCTCCCATTTACATCCAAATTACTTGAACGCCATATACATGCAGAATTAAGCCATTATTTATCTGCTAACTCCTTACTTGATCAGTTCCAGTCTGGCTTTTGCTCTAACCACTCCACGGAAACAGCCCTTATTAAAGTGGCCAATGATCTTCTTACAGCTAAATCCAAAGGTCAATTTTCCATACTCATCCTTCTTGACCTGTCATCAGCATTTGACACTGTCGACCACACCTTACTCCTACAAATACTTTCAAATGTCGGAATAAAGGGCCTTGCTCTCACATGGTTATCGTCCTACCTCTCTGGAAGGTCCTTCACAGTCTCCTACTCAGATCAGATCTCATCTCCTCATGCTTTGTCTGTCGGGGTTCCTCAAGGCTCTGTCCTTGGTCCCCTCTTCTTTTCCATCTACATGAACGGTCTTGGTGACTTAATCAACTCATTCGGGTTTCAATACCACCTGTATGCAGATGATACACAGCTGTACCTCTTAGCCCCAGACCTTGGGCTTGATTCACAAAAGAGTACTAACTGTTAGCACGACCGTTTTCGTGCGAATTTTCGCATTGCGTGCGCTCGCGAATGTTTGCGTTTTGCATGAAAATTCGCGTTTGCTCAAATTCGCGATCGCGCGCAATGTGAAAATTCGCGCGAAAACGCCGTGCTAACAGTTAGCACTCTTTTGTGAATCAAGCCCCTTAACTCCCTCCTCAAATGTGTTCCAGACTGCTTGTCTGCTATATCCTCCTTCATGTCCTCTCGCTTCTTAAATCTTAATATGAGTAAAACAGAACTAATAATGTTTCTACCGTCTCTGTCCACCTCTCTGCCTGAAGTTACAATAAATGTTAATAACACTCCCATAACTTCAGTTCCCAAAGCACGGTGTTTGGGGGTAATATTCGACTCATCTCTCTCTTTTATTCCTCATGTTCACTCCATAATCAGCTCCTGCCATCTCCAACTCAAAAACATATCTCGCATCCAACCTTTTCTCACTCAAGACACAACTAAAATGTTAATACATGCTCTTATAATTTCTCATCTGGACTACTGCAACATACTACTTTGTGGACTACCTTCTAACAGACTGGCCTCGCTCCAGTCGGTACTGAACTCAGCTGCTCGTCTCATTCATCTTTCTTCTCGATCTTCCTCTGCTGACCCTCTTTGTCAAGCTCTTCATTGGCTGCCAATTAACCAAAGGATCCAGTTCAAACTCCTAACCCTAATCTACAAAGCTCTCCATAATCTCTCTCCCCGGTACATATCCTCACTAATCTCCGGATACAAACCCAATCGCAATCTCAGATCTGCTGTTGTCCTCCTCTAGAATTACCTCCTCACATTCACAAGACTTTGCAGGTGCTTCACCCCTCCTTTGGAATGCCCTCCCACAACACATCCATCACTCGCCAACCTTTGTTACCTTTAAACGCTCTTTAAAAACTCATTTGTTCCGACAAGCATATGCGCTACCTTAAGCCACTTCCCTTTGTCCTAAGACCAAATTGCACTCCTACTAGGTATCCTAAAACACACTGCCTCTATATATTTGTTGTATACTACCCCTCCTCTTGTCCCCCCCCCCCCCCCCTTCATTCCCTTTAGATTGTAAGCTTGCAAGGGCAGGGCTCTCCGCTTTTGTGTGTCTTGGAAATCATTTTACATTTTATTTATCATGTTACTTTTATCACTGTCATTACCAATTCTGTATTTTGTATTCTGTATCATTTTTGTATTTTGTCACTAATTGCGTATCTTGTATATTGGTATACACCATTGTCTGTATTATTATGTACCCCATGTTTGTTTCTTACTTTGTACAGCGCCACGGAATATGTTGGCGCTTTATAAATCAATAATAATAATTTAATTTGTTTATTTTCACCGTGGGTGCCCTTTAATTATGCAGGTTGTGGTGGGACCATCCATGCAGACAGTGGGACCATCAGAACTCCAGGGTGGCCTCTACATTTCCCTGTCAACAGTAGATGCACCTGGACTATTCAGACTCACGAGAGCAGCCATCTTGAGCTCACCTTCAATGATAACTTCCAAATTCCTGACAGCAGTGGACATTGTGAGAGAAGCTTCTTAAAGGTGAGGAAAAACTTTTCCATAAGTTTGTACAAACAGCAGTTTATGGACGAGGCATTTGATTTGAGTGAGTCATGCTTTAGAATGCTCTTATAGGACACCTGAAGTGAGAAGGACATGGAGGCAACCATATTTATTTTTTTAAACAATACCAGTTGCCCGTTAGTCCTGCTGAACTCTGATTGCAGTAGTGTCTGAATCACAAGCCTGAAACAACCATGTGGTCCTTTAGTCAGAAACATCTCATATGCATGCTGGCTCAGGGTCTATGGCTAAAGGTAGAGAGGCAGAGGATCAGCATGATGCCAGGCAACTGGTATTGTTTAAAAGGAAATAAATATGGCAGCCTCCTAATACATATCTGGGGGTAGAGGCCCCCCAAAATAGCTAATGTAATGAAACAAAAATATGGTGGAGGGAGGGTATCTTTACCGCTCAAGATGGAAGAACCCAAACCACAGGGTTAATGTAAAAATATTAAATTATTTATTCAGCACAATTAAAAGGACAACGCGTTTCACGGGTCTCAGCCCGCTTCTTCAGGTCAGTACAAGTGCCTTTAAAATATGGTCACAAGCATGTGCTTTGGAGGTGTTCACCTTCCGGGTATGGTGTTATCTACAACCAAGAAGAACCAACCAGGAGTGCGACCATCCAGTTCCAGTAGGACCTGGAATACCGAGCAGGGACGGACGGTTATTTCCCTGTTGGCGATGTACGATGGTTGCAGGGACTGTGAGTATAAATACTCTTGTACTACAATCTAACATCTAATACACCACAATACTGCACCATTTGGCTCCTAGTCTCTCCTTGTCATACAGGTGACTGTGGTATCCCCACAGTGACCACCTCTTCTCCTAATACATCTCACTTCAGGTGTACTTGCACACTTGCTGAAACCAGGGCTGCTATTCCAGTTTGCAGTAATGCAAAGAGCTCCACATGCAGTTGTTATGAGCTGCTTCTGATTCTGCAAATTTTTGTATTTTTTTTTTTTTTTTGCTTATTTGCTTTTCTGTTGCAGAGGAAGAAACTACTTGTATTCACATTTTTCCGCGTGTCCCGAGCTTTTCTAAATCAACGTACTTTAATACTGTGTTTGAAAATGCATGCAAACACGTTTCCAAAACTAAAATAAAATCGCAAACGGAAGTGCAAATGCAAATCAAAGCATAGTGCATCAAAATATTTGTGTTTTAACATTGCTCAACCTAAAGCCTCCGTGGCTTCCAGAAACCTCCATACACATTCTTGACCTTCTGCTTATTAGGTAAGGTTCACTGTTAAAGCTCTAAAAAACCTTGCAGATACTTTAAAATGAATGAGGAATGAGGCGCTTTAGCTCACAAGCTAAACCAAAAGGCACCTTAATTTGATTGACCCGAGGAAGCAGGCAAGTACATGTGAAATGTACAGTGGTGCTCACCGCCAGGTCGTGATCACGCTTACGCGTGGATTCACGACCATTTTGACGCATTCCGCCTCGGACACGCTAAGCCGTGAATAGACTTTCAACCACGAAAATCTACTTCGGCTTCGCGTGAATGCGGACAGAAATCCGCATTCACGCTCGTGAAACCCGGTGCTGAAGTCGTGGTTTGCGGAAATGCGTCAAACTATGCGGAAGTGACACATTGCAGGCCAATCAGAGTGCCCCAGCCAGGCCCTAGCAACCAATCACAGGAGGGGAGCTATGCCCTCCCCTCCTGAATATAAAGCGGCGGCCATGATTGAAAAGCTCTGTCCTTGCTAGACTGTGGTTCACTTGCATATTCCAGTGACAGTTATACACTTGTACTATTTGCAGGCAGCCAGTCACACCGCCGGCGCCGCCACTCTCTGCCAGCGCTGTTCATTCATTCTGTCAGTGACCTTGTGCCGTGCCCAGTGCCCACTGCTCGCTCGCTGGCATATGAGCATCTCATTACACAGTGTGACATCCTTGTGTGCCCACTGCATCCTTCAGTGACCTAGTTGTATATTATCCAGTGCCCACTGCTGTGCCCACTGCATCCTTCAGTTACCTTGTACTGTGCCCACTGCATCCTTCAGTGACCTTGTATTGTGCCCACTGCATCCTTCAGTTACCTTGTACTGTGCCCACTGCATCCTTCAGTGACCTTGTACTGTGCACACTGCATCCTTCAGTGACCTAGTTGTATATCCAGTGCCCACTGCTGTGCCCACTGCATCCTTCAGTGACCTTGTACTGTGCCCACTGCATCCTTCAGTGACCTAGTTGTATATCCGTTGCCCACTGCTGTGCCCACTGCATCCTTCAGTGACCTTGTACTGTGACCACTGCATCCTTCAGTGACCTTGTACTGTGCCCACTGCATCCTTCAGTGACCTAGTTGTATATCCAGTGCCCACTGCTGTGCCCACTGCATCCTTCAGTGACCTTGTACTGTGCCCACTGCATCCTTCAGTGAGCTAGTTGTATACTAGGCCTATACTAGTGACTCAGTCGCTACCACGGTACCACCAATGCACTCTGTCTGCGTTATCACGGCCCGGGTCACCGGGTGCATTTAATTTTTTGGCCAGCACTATGACACTGTGCTACTACTACTACCATCAGTATGTTGCCATGGTCCTTCTGTGCTGCTGCTGCTGCTGCTGCTGAACTGAACGCCCGCTTTGTCCTCCTCCTCCTCCTGACTCAGTCGCTACCACGGTACCACCAATGCACTCTGTCTGCATTATCACTGCCCGGGTCACCGGGTGCATTTAATTTTTTGGCCAGCGCTATGACGCTGTGCTGCTACTACTACTACCAGTATGTTGCCGTGGTCCTTCTGTGCTGCTGAACTGACCGCCCGCATAGTCCTTCTCCTGACTCAGTCGCTACCACCACTGCACTCTGCGTTCACACTGCCCGTGTCCACTGACAACTCTGCTGCGATGTCATTGCTAATTGCTGCAAAAAAAACAAAAAAAAATTTACAAAAACCTCTCTGGGGCCTTTTTGGCGTCAGCCACTCATCCTCCTCCAGAGGTACCTTCGCCGCCAAGTGCCATTGGAACTCGCCTTCACCACTTTGACTGCTTAACGCGTATATCCCTTTTTAAAACCACTTATTACCAATTAATAGCCCCATTTAAAGTGTTGATTTCACTTTAAAATCCATTTTCTCTAGAAAAAAAAAATTTTGGGGAATTTTTTATGTTGAAGTTATGTTGCCCCTTATCACCTCGATAATCCATGCAATTTGGGGGATTGTAGCATGTATGGGGGCTTTGTTATTAACGTTAAAAGAAAATCCGCCTCCGGGCGGGAATCCACGCGTGATTACGCCATTCACGGCAGAGAATCCGCATGGTTGCGTGGACGCGGACGAAAATCCGCATGCGGCGGGGCCGAATGCGGATTTTTTTTTGCAACCACGCGGATTGCCGAATTCGTGGATGAGGCACATCCGAGCATCCCTGGAAACGCACTCATCTTTTTAGTGCTCAAGAAAAAATCCTTTTTCCTAGTAACACTGGCCTAATTCTTCAGGAGCGGTAAGACTAACACTGCCACTATTTTTAAACAGTTTTTAAGGCTTAGTTCACATCTAAAATCGCAATCACTGAAGCCAGCGTTTTGCGATTTTGGGATTTTTCTTTTCCCCTCTCGGCGCTTACCTGCGCGATACATTGTTTTTGTAAAGCGGTTTTCAAATCACTTTTGTAGAGCGATTTGTTTTTTCACTTCCTGACGTCAGTCAGGAAGTGAACTCTTTGACCCGTAAAATAGTGTTGGGCGAACAGTGTTCGCCACTGTTCGGGTTCTGCAGAACATCACCCTGTTCGGGTGATGTTCGAGTTCGGCCGAACATCTGATGGTGTTCGGCCAAACTGTTCGGCCATATGGCCGAAGTAAGAGCGCATGGCCGAACGTTCCCCGAACGTTCGGCTAGCGCTGTGATTGGCCGAACGGGTCACGTGTAGTGTTGGGCGAACATCTAGATGTTCGGGTTCGGGCCGAACATGGTCGCGATGTTCGGGTGTTCGAGCCGAACTCCGAACATAATGGAAGTCAATGAGGACCCGAACTTTCTTGCTTTGTAAAGCCTCTTTACATGCTACATACCCCAAATTTACAGGGTATGTGCACCTTGGGAGTGGGTACAAGAGGAAAAATTTTTTAGCAAAAAGAGCTTATAGTTTTTGAGAAAATCGATTTTAAAGTTTCAAAGGGAAAACTGTCTTTTAAATGCGGGAAATGTCTGTTTTCTTTGCACAGGTAACATGCTTTTTGTCGGCATGCAGTCATAAATGTAATACAGATAAGAGGTTCCAGGAAAAGGGACCGGTAACGCTAACCCAGCAGCAGCACACGTGATGGAACAGGAGGAGGGCGGCGCAGGAGGAGAAGGCCACGCTTTGAGACACAACAACCCAGGCCTTGCATGAGGACAAGAAGCGTGCGGATAGCAATTTGCATTTTGTCGCCATGCAGTCATAAATGTAATACAGATGAGAGGTTCAATAAACAATAAACAGTAATTGGTGTTGTCCAGAATGCGCACAATGCGTGGGTCGCCTTCAATGCAGTCCTAGGCCGAAGAGGTCATAGCCTAGGGTCACAAAAACCTGTTTATTTGGGCAATTTCAATGGTGGCGAGTCTGACGTACATAAATCGCAGCAATGGCCGTTAGCAACGTCTGAATCTCACGAAATGTCTCATGCAGGTAGAAGACATATTGTTAGACTTGGGCTCCAAAGATGGGTTCCCTACATCTCTGCAAACCAGAGTTACAGGGCTCCAAATTTGGTAAAATCCCCCATAGGCTTTCATTGGGCCTCCTATTTACAGTTCCAAAATCTCACATCTTTTCAAAGGGCAATTGCTCAGCAGTGGCAAATTTTCTAGCATTGTAGGGACCCTTAGGGGGAACATGACTGGTGAGTTTCGGGCCCCTAGGCCGAAGAGGTCATAGCCTAGGGTCACAAAAACCTGTTTATTTGGGCAATTTCAATGGTAGTTATGCTGACGTACATAAATCTCAGCCATGGCCGTTAGCAATGTCTGAATTTCACGAAATGTCTCATGCAGGTAGAAGACATATTGTTAGACTTGGATTCCAAATATGGGGTCCCTACATCTCTGCAAACCAGAGTTACAGGGGTCCAAAATTGGTAAAATCCCCCATAGGCTTTCATTGCCTCCCTATTTCACTTTCCAAATTCTCACATCTTTTCAAAGGGCAATGGCTCCGCAGTGGCAAATTTTCTAGCATTGTAGGGACCCTTAGGGGGAACATGACTGGTGAGTTTCGGGCCCCTAGGCCAAAGATGTCATAGCCTAGGGTCACAAAAACCTGTTTATTTGGGCAATTTCAATGGTAGTGATGCTGACGTACATAAATCTCAGCCATGGCCGTTAGCAATGTCTGAATTTCACGAAATGTCTCATGCAGGTAGAAGACATATTGTTAGACTTGGATTCCAAAGATGGGGTCCCTACATCTCTGCAAACCAGAGTTACAGGGCTCCAAATTTGGTAAAATCCCCCATAGGCTTTCATTGGGCCTCCTATTTACAGTTCCAAAATCTCACATCTTTTCAAAGGGCAATTGCTCAGCAGTGGCAAATTTTCTAGCATTGTAGGGACTCTTAGGGGGATCATGACTGGTGAGTTTTGCCACTGCTGAGCCATTGCCCTTTGAAATGGTGTGAGATTTTGGAACGGTAAATAGTAGGCCCAATGAAAGACTATGGGGGATTTTACCAATTTTGGAGCCCTGTAACTCTGGTTTGCAGAGATGTAGAGACCCCATCTTTGGAATCCAAGTCTAACAATATGTCTTCTACCTGCATGAGACATTTCGTGAGATTCAGACGTTGCTAACGGCCATTGCTGCGATTTATGTACGTCAGACTCGCCACCATTGAAATAGCCCAAATAAACAGGTTTTTGTGACCCTAGGCTATGACCTCTTTGGCCTAGGGGCCCAAAACTCACCAGTCATGTTCCCCCTAAGGGTCCCTACAATGCTAGAAAATTTGCCACTGCTGAGCAATTGCCCTTTGAAAAGATGTGAGATTTTGGAAAGTGAAATAGGGAGGCAATGAAAGCCTATGGGGGATTTTACCAATTTTGGACCCCTGTAACTCTGGTTTGCAGAGATGTAGGGACCCCATCTTTGGAATCCAAGTCTAACAATATGTCTTCTACCTGCATGAGACATTTCGTGAGATTCAGACGTTGCTAACGGCCATGGCTGAGATTTATGTACGTCAGCATAACTACCATTGAAATTGCCCAAATAAACAGGTTTTTGTGACCCTAGGCTATGACCTCTTTTGCCTAGGGGCCCGAAACTCACCAGTCATGTTCCCCCTAAGGGTCCCTACAATGCTAGAAAATTTGCCACTGCTGAGCAATTGCCCTTTGAAAAGATGTGAGATTTTGGAACTGTAAATAGGAGGCCCAATGAAAGCCTATGGGGGATTTTACCAAATTTGGAGCCCTGTAACTCTGGTTTGCAGAGATGTAGGGAACCCATCTTTGGAGCCCAAGTCTAACAATATGTCTTCTACCTGCATGAGACATTTCGTGAGATTCAGACGTTGCTAACGGCCATTGCTGCGATTTATGTACGTCAGACTCGCCACCATTGAAATTGCCCAAATAAACAGGTTTTTGTGACCCTAGGCTATGACCTCTTCGGCCTAGGACTGCATTGAAGGCGACCCACGCATTGTGCGCATTCTGGACAACACCAATTACTGTTTATTGTTTATTGAACCTCTCATCTGTATTACATTTATGACTGCATGGCGACAAAATGCAAATTGCTATCCGCACGCTTCTTGTCCTCATGCAAGGCCTGGGTTGTTGTGTCTCAAAGCGTGGCCTTCTCCTCCTGCGCCGCCCTCCTCCTGTTCCATCACGTGTGCTGCTGCTGGGTTAGCGTTACCGGTCCCTTTTCCTGGAACCTCTTATCTGTATTACATTTATGACTGCATGCCGACAAAAAGCATGTTACCTGTGCAAAGAAAACAGACATTTCCCGCATTTAAAAGACAGTTTTCCCTTTGAAACTTTAAAATCGATTTTCTCAAAAACTATAAGCTCTTTTTGCTAATTTTTTTTTCCTCTTGTACCCACTCCCAAGGTGCACATACCCTGTAAATTTGGGGTATGTAGCATGTAAGGAGGCTTTACAAAGCAAGAAAGTTAGGGTCCCCATTGACTTCCATTATGTTCGGAGTTCGGCTCGAACACCCGAACATCGCGGCCATGTTCAGCCTGTTCGGCCCGAACCCGAACATCTAGATGTTCGCCCAACACTACCGTAAAAGAATAAATACAATCTATTTATTCTTAAAAGCGCGAACGCAATCTCAGCACGATTTTGTGAGCATTTTGCATTTTTTCCTATACTTTCCATTGTAGCAAAATCACCCTAAAAATGGTACAGGCAGCGCTTTGCTGAGCGGATCGGATAGGAAACGAACCGCTCAGATATGAACACTCTCATAAGGAATCATTGCACAAGGACTTTTAGGGCGATCTTTGAAAATCGCTGGTGCTAAAAAAAAATGCAATACGCCCTAGGTGTGAACAAGCCTTCAGCAGAGTCGAGCTGTGTGTGACGTTTTAATTTATTCACTGCTTTTGTGGTGGGCGGATGTTAGCTCTTACAGAGCAGCAGTCATTGTCACTGCCTATTGGCTCTAGCTCTGGCTGTTCCACTAGCTGATTGGTGTATCCTTCTGTCCCTCATGTGGTGCATTGTGACCAATCAGAAAAGAGCTTCCTCGAGTGCTCTATTCTCCATGATTTCTAGGACATATAAAGATTTTACTGCTGCCATCCTCCACATATGTATTAGCAGGGGATGTGATGCCTAGGATGGGAAGAGATTGGGCTTGTAGGTGATTTACCGTATTTATTACCTTTTTTAACATTATTACTTGCAATGTGTGCAATCCTATTGGACCACCTCATGATTGATATGCACTTAGCACTTTGGTCACCCCTGACAAAGTTTCCAATTAAGGAAACAAAACATGTAGGGTTGTGTGTGGGGTTGTTAATATACATGCATTGTGAGTTTGGAGGAGAGTCTGACAGACAAATGACCTTTATCCCCAACCCAATGTATCACTTTTTGCACTAAGGGGTAGAATAATCTGTTCGAACTATTTATTTTTAACCCGAATCCATTAAAAGCTACGTTTTAACAATAACCAATCTCCAAAAAAGGTTTATCTAGTGTTTTTGATAGTGTGAACAAGCCCTAAGAGTTTTATACGTAACGGGCGGGTCCATAACAGTGTTTTGTCAGCTGTACACCTCAGTAGAGAGTAATGGCCCGTACTCACGGGCTGCAGAAGTGGCCTGTCGCCAGCACACGTGAGCGTGCTAGCGACAGGCCGGCGACAGCTTCTCTCCAGGTCCCTCCGCGTACACACGCGGAAGAGGGACCAGCGGCGAGACGGAAGCTGTCGCCGACGTTCCTCCTCCCCCCGCCGGAAGCTTCATTCACCTCTATGGAGGTTGCTGTCGCTAGTCCGCGTACTCACGCGGACTAGCGACAGTTGCGGCGGAGGTGCGGCGGCGACTGTTGCCATGCGATTGAAACTTTCAATCGCATGGCGACAAGAGCGGCGGGCGACAGTTCGGGGTGCGCGCGCGTGCGACGGCCCATACTCACGGGCGACCTGTCGCCGCAACACGCGCGCGCCGCGTGTTGAGGCGACAAAAGTCCCTTGTGAGTATGGGCCATAAGTCATTTTCTAGCCACTTTCTAAAGAACATCAAGGCAGTGTGACCAACTGGTTCCTGCCCAGGAGTTCCAGAAAACCGAGCAGGCCTAGTCCGTTCCCCGTGGGCTCTGACGGTGTTTGCAAGTGAGTGTATTTCTAAACATCTAACATTTAACCCTACTGTCAGCGTTATCGCACCATTGGGCGCCTGGTCTCTCGTTACTGAGATGATTCTGGTGTTCCTATGGGTTCCATAATGATCATCTATCTATGATTCCACTATAGCGTGCATGAGAAGGGACAGTGTTTCAGAAATAACTCTTACAGATCATCCATGTCTCATGGCTGTCACACAGAAATGTCACTTCCAAGGGACCTTTGTTCAGCAAAATGCCACAAAGATTGCTTAGTTTTCTTAGAACATTTCCCATAAAAGAGGGATTGTCTGCTGCTCACGTTTACCCATTCCAAGTCTGACACGCTTTAGTGAATTATGCTGTTCATGCATATTTCAGAAACAGGGCTGGATTTAAACAAAAAAGTGGATCCTGCCAGAGAATATAGTGAGCTCCTGTGGCATGAGGCTGCTTTCCATGGCATCCGATGGTGATTCTAGTGACTATTAAAGTGGACCTGAACTCTTGCACAGGACAGAAGGAAAACAGCGAGAAATGCAGCCTGTATGTATTTAGAGAGAAGAGGCTGTCTAATTCCACCTCATCTGTGTCTAATCACCAGTTGTAATTTGATCTCTCCCTGTGTCATGTGACTGCCATTGCAGAGATGGCAGAACAGCTTATTTTTAAACACAGGATTTTAACAATATGTCTGCTTCCATAAATCAGGAGGTAGAAACTATGCGGATTTATTTTAGGATTTGTATCAGCTGTAACAAAGTAATGTTTTTGTTTAAGCACTTAAGAACCATGGGCTTAACGCGGATCCGAGATGAAAAACTAACTATAACAAGTAACTTGTCTATATATCTTATCTAAAGTTTAGATAGTTTACACAGCAAATCTAGCTGCAAAAGTTTATGATTACCGGTATTTATTCCTGTGATACAATGAGGGCAGCCATGTTCTGTTTGTCACATTGTCACAGGCTAAGGGCTGGACAATGGCGATCGCCGCTGGGAGACTGAAGGCGTTAGGCAGTCCTGGGGGAGCCACCGCGTCCACGACCATCGGCGTGACGCGGTCCTGTAGAGGTTAAAGGTTATTATGCTGTTGCGTATCTTTTAGAGCAGAGAGGATGTTCTGATGCACATCTGAAGCAAATAAAAAAAACCCTCAGATAGTGAATTGTATATGAAGTACAGCTAAAAAATAGCTAAGAAATAGAACAAGAGGAATGCATGCTGGGCCACATTGTGACTCCATGCTGCCATGCAGACAGCCTGCAGCAATAACTGGCTAACCTTAATCCATCATTGCATACAAGTAATCATTCATTATGAGGTTCTATATGTGTAATTACACTCAGGGGAGTTGCTAGCCCCAAAGATCAGTGGCACGTGTCCCTTATCAATTCTGGGGTGCCCCGGAAGTCCCCTAGGCAGAGTAGAGGCACCAGAGCACCCAGCATGGCACAACAAACTATCCAGCATGCCCCACAGTAGCACCCAGCATGGCACTACACAGCACCCAGCATGGCACAACAGCATCCACCATGGTATTACAGCACCCAGGCTGCCCCATAGAGGCACTATAGCACCCAACATAACACCGAAGCACCCAACATGACACCATAGCACCCAGCATGGCACCACAGCACACATAAATGGGGAGTATGCTGTGTGCTATGCGGGCATATTGGGTGCTTTGATGCCATGTTTGGTGCTGTGATGCCTTTTTGGGGGCATGCAGGGAGCTGCGGTGCGTCAATGGGAGATCCATGGGAGGGGGTCCACTTGAAAGTCAGGGAACGATATGAGGGGACTGGCAGCAGGCCAGCCCACCCAGCAGAAAGACAGAAAAGCCAGCACAGAAGCCAGGTAACAGAAGCCTAATTATGTTTACGTGGCACTGCCTATTTATGTGATATGCTGCATTTTTTAAAAAATTAATGTAGATAAGGGTTCGTCCAACATTTTGCTGAGCAGGCCTACTTAGAAAACACCATTAAGTTCATGTAATTTTGGCTCCACCCATGACCACACCCACATTCCGGTGTATGGCCACACCCATTTTTCGGCTGGAGTGCCCAAAAGTGCCCCAGATCTCGTGGGATCTTAGCAACGCCCCGGTTTACACTGAACATGATTTATATCATCTGGATTGTTTGATTTACATTTTGAGATTTGTGTTATTCACAATAATGTTGATGAATTTCAGCCAATCATGTAATACAAATTACCTGGGAATATATACTACTCCTGAAGAAGTGAACTACATCTGGTTTGACGTTCACAAAACGCGTTGAGAAAATCGAGTGTAATCTCAGTATTATATAATAAAGTGTAAAAAATATATATATATGGATACAGCTGTGTTGAAGTGGTCTCCACCAGATTCAAAAAGTTGGCCAGATATAGGAGACAATATTCCAAATCAGTGTTACCCTTATTGGGAACAAACTGTTATCATTGCTAAATTGTTGCAAATACTATATTACTGTTATGGCTATGCGAGCATATTGCATTTTTTTATGTGTGTTATTTTAAAATGTTGTAATAAATTGATGTTTTAACTGGTTATTGAATGATTTGATTCAATACTTATCTATTTATTTCCTGGTCAAAATTTATCGATTGCGCTTTCATCTTTAAAGTGTACCAGAGACGCGCATTCTTTTTTTTACTTCCTCCAGCCCCATAAGCACGGATGAGGATGAGTCCCTCATCATCCTCCCGCGTACCTCCGTTAAGCCGTGATCAGCTCCGGTATTCTGCTCAGTCGGACCCAGTCTGACTCAGTGACGTCAGCCAGGGGTCTTTTGCGCTTGCACAGAAGGTTCGCGCATGCCCAGAAGGCCCCTTGCTGAGGTCACTTAGCCGAATACCAGAGCGGATTGCTGGTTAACAGAGGATTGCGGGAGGGCGGCGAGGGACGCACCCGTGCTTATGGGGTTGGAGGAAACCCCGGGTAAGTAACTAAAAACCTTTAAAGAGAACCCGAGGTGGCATTTTTAAATCTTAATAGGAAACAGAGGCGTGTATACTGTACTTTGTACAATGACATGCCTCTGTGTCCTTGTGTTGCCGCTGCCAGTCCCCCCCCCCCCCCCGGGATCTGCTGTCCCCCCAGCAAAATACCGCTTGTCGCTAGCCTGCTATTTACCTGCACTTGTCGCTCATTACAGCCTCCCCCTGCCGCTCCCCGCCTTCGCTAGCTTCCTCCACTTGGAAGTACTTCCTGGGTTGCAGCTTAGCTCTGATTGGAGGCATGTTATTGTGCACAGAGCATGCTTCTGTCTGTGTCCTATTAAGATTTAAAAATGCTGCCTCGGGTTCTGTTTAAGAACGCTTGTCTCTGGGACACTTTAAGATCCCTGTTAGCCCATAAAAAGGATTAGCATCTTAAGAGGGACAAAAAGAGGATACCTCACATATTTCATATATTTTAATGATAGATGGATTGGTCAATATTTTGGGGCTTTTTGTTTCAGGAAATAGAACATTAGTAGCAAAGAAAAGAGTCTCATTTTGTTTTCCAGTACAGGAAGAGTTAACAAACTTCAGTTGTTATCTATGCAAAAGAGCTTCCCTGAGCTCTTCCACCCAACTTGGATTAAATATAGTCCTGTTTTCTGAAGCACTGACTGCCAAGAAACAGTGAGAGACAGCCCTGAGATAAAGTTATACTGCAGGAAAGTTCAAAAGGGTATTATTTCTGCTTTGCTTTATAGCTTAAAATACAGAGTGCGGTTTGTACACTACAAATATGACAGAATGATGCAATGTTATAAAAAATAAATCTATATACGGTAACTGAAAATACAAATATGAGACTTTTTTTCTTTGCTACCAAAGTTTTATTTATTATCCGTACTACACATACAATTCATTATATCGTAAGTTTTTTTCGGTTCAGATTTTCATTAACTACTTGACGACCATGCACGCGGCCGTTCCCTGGGAAACTGTAGCCCCAGGACTTGACACCAATCAGCGTTAGGCGGTCCTGGGGCTGCCGCCGCGGCCACACCCATTGGCGTTAGGCGGTCCCCAGGTAGTTAAAGAGAACCTGAACTGAATATAAAAAGTCAAAATAACCATACACAGGTCATACTTACCTCCCGTGTAGTCTAAGCCTCAATCTCTTTCTCCTCTCCTGCATCCTCTTTGTCCACTGTGATCAATGGAATTCTCTGTCCTCCATTTTAAAAATGACCATTACTCCATAACAGCTTCCTGGTCAGCACACTGTTAAACTGTAATAGCAGCCACCTGAGCCATAGGGAAACATGGACATTACCTTGCTTATTCAGTTGTAACTGACAGCTGCTGATCTATAACTGACAGCAACTGGTATATTTCCGTTCTGACAAAATATTGTCCGAACTGGAAAGGATCACTGTAAGAAGAAAATGGTGAGCTTCTAAGAGGAACTCACGGTGAGGTTAGTATGTAATATTCATTTGCAGGCACAAATGTTTATTTTAAATAATTTTACTCAGTTCAGGTTCCCTTTAAGAAAAAAATGGCTTTCTATTGTTCTACAAGTTTGTAAACCATTGGAGAACCTAAAGCTAGCTATACGAAAAGTATGGCCTGATATGATAAGACAGATGATCCCTCTCTGACATTACCTTGGATAATGATGAATTCCTATCCAGCTTATGAGAACCACCAAACCCTGTCCACGTATATCTAATAAAAACTGATTGCTCTAAGGTGGCACTTACCTGTATCATTGTTGATATCGTTTAGTAGGTATAACTTGTAATCCAACGTTTCTGGACCATGTATGGTGCCTTTATCAAGGTAAAGGCTCAACAGGCCAATTCAGTCCACAGCACGAGCATCGCTTAGAACGAAGGTCATTCCACCTGGTGTCCAGGCACCTATGCTTTATGGCAATGTGCAATCTGCAAGTGGCTGCTGCGGAATGTGTGGAAGCAGATTGCGCATCACTGTAGAGCACATGCTGTGGACAGCCTTGACCTATGTCCATAGCCGGCCTTTGACCTGTGCGACCAGAGCAGTCGCTCAGGGCACCGGCTTCCAAGGGGGCGCCTAATAGTTGGTTACCTATACTGAGGGCACCTACACCTGATTTCCTATACTGGGGGCACCTATAGCTGGCTACCTTTACTGAGGGCACCAATACATGGCTACCTATACTGGAGGCACCTATGCCTGGCTACCCATGGGGGCGATGGAGACCTTCAACTGACTTTCTATACTGGGGGCACCTATGCTTGGCAACCTATATTAAGGGCACCTACACATGAGATCGGGGGGGGGGGGAAGGGGGCATTTTTTTGGGGGGGGGGGGGGGGCACTGCTGCTATAACGCGTGGTGCAAGTTGTCGGTGCTGTGCCATCATTCTAAATGGGGGGGGGGCGGCTAACTGTCCCACTGATTGTTTTTATTAATATTCCTGAAAGGTTCTAGCCTTCATTATTAAGTATATTCAGGATAATGCACTCTTTCCATCCATTAGTGGTTATTAATATTATTTTTCCTATTATACGTATGTGACGTGTCACAGAGATCTGCAGAGATCTGAGCATTTGGCGTAATGTGTCACGACGTCAAAAAGGTTGGGAACCCCTGTCCTAGGAGATATCTCAGGAGAAAAGGTGAATTGCATACGGGCCTGTGTGTGTGTGTGTGTGCGTGTGTGTGTGTGTGTGCGTGTGCGTGTGTGTGTGTGTGTGCGCGCGCATGCGTGAAGAGGATGAAGGGGGGGGGGGCACAAAAATCAGGCTTTGCTCAGGGCGCTGTGAAACCTAAGGCTGGCCCTGCCTATGTCGTCCCTAAACTACCTATAATAAACAATATCAACCATAAGGTGGAACTGGTATTTTCTCTAAACTTGTTGAAGATAGGTGGTGAAATTCACCTCAGTACCTAGCGACCCCACCCTAGCTAGGACCACTGGCCGCAGTGTGTGTGAGACTCCCTCTAATCTGGTGAGATTTATCTCTGTCTTTGTATTGGCCAGGTCTGGAGTGGGACTGAAGAGTCAGAGGAGTCCCTCTTGTTATCAGCGTGCGGAAATTCTGCTCCAGGCCTCGTGGTCTCTCCAGGAAGTGATGTGAAAATAACTTTCCAATCACAAGACAACAGTGCAAATGGCTTCTCGGCCAGCTTCACCAGCAGTAAGTATGACAATGCCTGTTGTGATCATAAAATATGTACAGACCATCACAGCATTAGAAAACCCAGGAACATGATGGAATGGCTATGTGTGCTTTGGGCACTTGTGTTCAGCAGAGAAGATCACAGTGGAGGGTGGTGAACCCGGCAGTGAGCTCTGAAGCCAAAATGATGCTTTTCGCTGACAGGGAGTCGGCAGGCTTTCCTCGCCTGTGCAAGCCTGGCCACGCGTATCCTTCTTCATGTTCCTGTCCTGAATAGAGTCCTACACAGGAGCAGGAGGCTATTGCAGACGGGAATGCGAAGAAGAATACTCGTGGCCGGGCCTGTCAGCGAAAACTAAACTAGCTGGCGGCGGGGAACCGGAGGCTCTGTGAGTGACTGCCAGTACAGGGGATGGCTGCAGAGGGCTGGTAGAAGCCCCAGGAAAGTAAAACTGATTTTTATTCCTGGCTTAAAGGATACTCGAGGTGACATGTGACATGATGAGATAGACATGTGTATGTACTGTGCCTAACACACAAATAACTATGCTGTGTTCCTTTTATTCTTTCTCTGCCTGAAAGAGGTAAATATCAGGTATGTAAGTGGCTGACTCAGTCCTGACTCAGACAGGAAGTGACTACAGTGTGACCCTCACTGATAAGAAATGCCAGCTATACAACATTTTCCTAGCAGAAAATGGCTTCTGAGAGCAAGAAAGAGTTAAAAAGGGGAATTTCTTATCAGTGAGGGTCACACTGTAGTCACTTCCTGTCTAAGTCAGGACTGAGTCAGCCACTTACATACCTGATATTTAACTCTTTCAGGCAGAGAAAGAAAAAAAGGGACACAGCCTAGTTATTTGTGTGCTAGGCACTGTACATACCCATGTCTATCTCATCATGTCACATGTCACTTCGGGTGTCCTTTAAGTGTCTCTTTAAGTGTCCCACTTTCTTATCTCAAAAAGTTGTGAGGTTAGATTTAGGTGTCAATAAGGGGATATAGGAGCGTGTGTATATATACACCGTCGGTGAGTTGGGCGCAAGGTGAGCTGAATGATGGCTCACCCTGCTGCCGCATTAATTCCCGGCTGCGTTAAATACTATTCCCGCTTTGAGCCGTCACAACTCGGAGGGAGGAGTAATTCAGCGTCTGGCGATCGCCGAAACCCTGAATTTCCCTCACACGCCCCGCGCACTATAGCGTTACTACTATATCGGCGCCCAACTTCGTGTTCGCCGCTGAGCGCTGAAACTTCCTGCTTTGGAATAGGACGGGGGTTGTTAGGGTTAGAAAATGGTTATGGTGAAGTATTTAGGAAGTGATTAGGAGAGTAAGATTAATGTTCTGATTTGTACATACGCTCGATCACCATTGTTGTACAACGGGTGATCTCTGAAAGCTTGCGAACTGGAGATCCGGAAGAGCATACTGTAACTAGCCACACTTGAGCTGTTTGGATGGAGCAGTTGTTTGTTTATCATTTATATAAACGACTAACACCAATTTAAGAAAATTGTACTGTAAATGGGCATCTTTGGTCACGTCCATACACATTTCCCAGATGGCCCTGGGCGGGGTTCTTCCTTAAAGGGAAAATGAGGTTAGAGGGATATGGAGGCTGCCACATTTATTTCCTTTTAAATAATGTAACGTTGAAGCCAGCATCATCCAAAGCTCTTTCACATCGTTTATTACATCAGACGGTCATCATAAATACAACGTTTCGGAGCAATGTGTAGCTCCTTTGTCAAGCTTTTAAACAATGCATATTGCCTGGCTGTCCTACTGATCCTCTGCCTTAAGGCGGCCACACACCATACAATTTTTTTAAATATCTGTTCAATTTAAGAATTGCAATCAATTTTTCTGACTGATTGTACCATTTCAAAAATCTGACCAATGTACCACACACCTATGTTCAATTTTTTCCTCAATTATGATAAAAATGATTGGAAACTCAGAGAAAATTGCTAGGGTGTGTATAGTAATAAATTAACAATCCAACACACACCATACAATTTTTAGTCCAAATTGAAGAGAAATATCTGGCATTCCGGATCGATTTAAATCGAAAAAACGGGAAATCTGATCGGATTTTTCAGTCGAATGAAAAAAAAGCTTTATATTTTTTCAAGAGATACAATCGTTTTTATCGAATTACTGTAAAATCGGATCATTTTATTGTATCGTGTGTGGCCACCTAGACCTTTTAACAAGCATGCAGCAGATCAGATGCTGTGACTCAAGTCTGACTGGAGCCACAGGGGAGTAACAAGAGGAGGAGTGACTGTTTTATGACCCTTGTGACATGTGACAATTTTCTGACTGAATTACTGTCAGGACTATTACTTCCAGCATGTCCAATCTAATTTCCAATCAATTTTTCTATCGATTTTTCCTTCACTTCTATGAAAACTCGTTTGAAGAATCCTTTGGAAATCAGACTGGATGCTGAAAATATTCGATCGGACAGTAAATCTGTCAGAAAATTGCATTGTGTGTACCCAGCATAAGGCCGTGAAGGGCACCAAGAGGAAGCAAGAGAAGGGGTGTAAACGTTGGGGGGCCATCAAAGTTTTGCTTGTAAGATCAATAGGACAGCCAGGCAACTGGAATTGTTTAATAGGAAATAAATATGGCAGCCTCCATAAATATGGCAACTGTAAATATGTTGGCTTCTAGAAGGAAAGGCTCAGTGGGCACTTGTTGAAAATGAAATTGTAATGTAAATAATTCTTGATATTTTTCAGGGTGTGGTGTGAACTTCACGAAGCCAAACGGACGAATTGCTTCTTTAAACTATCCAAACAACTATGATAACAATTTGAACTGCGAGTACATCATCCAGGCGGAAAACAGCATGTTTATTGTGCTGAGCTTCCTCAGCTTCGAGCTGGAATGTGAGTGCCCTTCCGTACATTACACTTCACTAACAATGCGCAGAATTAAATTTCCACAGCACTGGAGTTCACATTAGAGCAGGAGTGTCAAACTCAAATACAAAGAAGGCTGAAATTGTACACTGGGACCTAATCACGGGCCAACTTTAATGTCTACAGGCCACCTTCTACTCTGATAAAGTTCCCAGGTGTCTATTGGTCCTCCCTCCCCTATACAATTCCCTGATGCTCTAGGGCTTCACCTCCAATATAGCATCCCTGGTGGTCTAGAGTGGGCCAAACATAATGCAAGGGGGGAAACCACTTGGGGGCCAAATTTAATGGCTCTGAAGGCCAGATTTGGCGTTTCCATAAGCGCTCATGAAAGCCTACTATATGGAAACGAGCCCTAAAAGTGACCCGAGCTCCAGTTTTAGCACCCAGGCCATATCAATAGCACATCAAATATGCTTGCCAATAATGTGGCTCATTAATAAGAAAAATCCCTTCAATTATACCCCTCCTTTTTACATTTGAGGCCAGTTTCACACTGTAGACTGGCGGCAGCGATGCGGTGTGTCACTTCTGCTGCACCGCCAGAAACAGGCCTTTGGGGAATACCGTGTTACTACGCGGTATTCCACATCTAGTATCGGGCCAAACAGGAAGTGACGGGTGCTTGTGGTGACTTCCTGCTTCGGGGTATGCAGAAGCTTATTGTAGAAATCCGCGCATGTGCGCCGCAACGTTGCGTTAGGATTTTTTTTTAAATTCCCAGTGTCGCCATAGACTAAGATGACTTCCGGGCCGACGCAGATCGCCGCAGAAGACGCGCGGTAACGTAGTTCTGGACCTGCAATGGGGATGCGGCGCGACGTGCTGTAACGTGGAAGTATGAAACTCTCCATAGACTTTCACTGCATGGCGGTGGGGCGTGGTAAAAATACCACACTGTCCCTGTGTGTAATGACCCTTAAAGTTTAGCAGGAAGGCTTCTGTCATGGCCTGCCCAACTGCCGAAATTTCAGGCAGATAAGGACTGACGTCATTATTTTATTGCACACATTATCAGAGAGCAAACAAAAGCTTTCATCAGATGGGGGTAGTGGGTATATAGGACACTGTGCTTCAAAGGGTTTACAGAAGTCACAGATACTATCTTCACACCTTCCACTGGATAAATAATGGGCAGCTAGAAGGGGAGCTTCTATAGCTATTAGAAACCAGGAAAAAAAGTGGTGCTTGTTCCCTTAAAGGAACAGCTCGACAAGCAAGAGCAGTGAGATGTAGCAATGCAAAACAGACAATCAGAAATGGGCTTTCATTGACTTCCTGTGGTCATGGAAGTTGCCATTTGTGACAAAGGTTTTGTAGAAGTTGCTATGGCTGTCATGCTTATCCTGCAGCATCACTGCTCAGTCAGTCAGTGGGAAGAAGTGAGCTTACAGGTTGGCCTGTCTGCTTTCAGTGCACAGAAGGCTGGATTTATACTGTTTCTAATCCTAGGCCAACATTTTCGTTGCTCCCCATCCATGTGCAATAACACCCCTCCCATTCCATGTGCAGCCACCCACCCCCATGTGTAAAAGTAGCTGCAGCCTCTCGTTTATGTACATCACCCTTGCTCAGCAGCCCCCCCCCCCCCCCATGTGTTGCTCCCCATTTGGCAGCCTCCCTTTTTCATTTGCAGCCTCCTTTTCCACATTCAGCCAGCCCTGTTCCACGTACCGCTGCCCCTTTTGGCAGGAAACGCCCAAGGCCTTAGCCTTTGTGCCCTTTTCTAGACACACAGCCCTGAGTACACATAAAATATGGATGTTTAATGTGTGCACCTCAAAATATTTTCTGCGTTCCCACTCGCTATATGCTGCTATAGCGTAGCTATATACGCTATAGCAGCATATAGCGAGTGAGAACGCGGAAAATCAGCCGCGTTCCCAGCCTGTCGGCGGCTGTCGCCGAACCCGGAAGTAGCCGCCGGCGGGGACAGGACGATCGGAGCGGGGCTGCGAGGGCACCATCCAGCTTCAGGGGGCTGAGGGATGCCCCGGGTGAGTAAATGTCATTTTTTTTTTCCCTTAAGTATTCCTTTAAAGGGGAACTGAAGTAAGAGGTATACGGAGGCTGCCATATTTATTTCCTTTTAATCAATACCAGTTGCCTGGCAGCCCTGCTGGTCTATTTCTCTGCAGTAGTATCTGAATAACACCAGAAACAAGCATGCAGCTAGTCTTGTCAGATCTGACTTTAAAGTCTGAAACACCTGATCTGCTGCATGCTTGTTCAGGGGCTATGGCTAATAGTATTAGAGGCAGAGGATCAGCAGGGCTGCCAGGCAACTGGTATTGCTTAAAAGGAAATAAACATGGCAGCCTCCATAAATCTCTCTCTTCAGTTGTCCTTTAACCTGTGGCACTACTACTACTACTCCCCCCCCCCCCCCCCCCCCCAAAAAAAATGCAAAATGCCTTGTGTCCAGGCCCGGATTTACCTCACAGGAGCCTATAGGCTGGCACCCTAAACTTCAACCCCAATGAACCTGCAACCACCTGCCGAACCGCACCACAAGTGTGCTGTCTAGCCCAGCTTTCACTTCTCCCTTACTTCCCCTGCCCGTTACAGGTAGCTACAGGTGCCCCTTAGCATTAGGTAGCCAGAGGTACCCTCAGTTTAAAAAGCTAGAGGTGCCCCCAACTGAAGGGAGATCTGGTCAGTGGAAGCTGAGAGCTAGGTGAGTAACCGCTCATTTACACTCCGCTCAGGACTCTGCATAGGGAAGGAGGAAGGGAGAGAGGAACTTGGGAAGAGGAGTGAGCCGCCTTTCCATAATCATCTGCCTGTAGGCACGAGCCTATAGTGCCTCCTGGTAAATCCTTCCCTGCTTGTGTGTCAGTGTAATGAATGAGCACAAGCAACAATTATGCAGCCACAGTGTCCTCAGATCTCAGGGGGCATCATAATAATGACACTCATCATCACAGAGCCATTTAGACTTGTTTCAGCATATTTATGTTATAGCTTCACTTATTCCTTCAGTCAGTTGGTGATCTGCATGTCTGCTCAGCATACAATGACTTCCTCTGCTCGTCCATTGCATCCTGTTACTGACACAGAGCCAAGAGAAGAGCTATCATCTGTACAGGCTACACAGCATGTATTACATAATGACCTCCATATTATGGAAACACTAAGCAGATCCCAGGCTTTTTAAAGGGGAATGCTGCCCATGTCCCCAGAAATGAATCCAGCCATTTCCAAAAGCCTGGTTTTATTTAGCGATACATCTCATTTTCAAATGATCTAAACTTTTTCCAGCTTCCTTATACTATATGTAAATATAAAGCTGGTCTTTAGACTGCACTCTGTTAACTCCCGTTTCTGCTGTGGGCTGTACAGTGCTCGCTTTCAATCACAGTCAATCATTCCTGACATCACTAAAATCTGAATAGGTGAAACGATGAAATCAGAAAGGGAAGAAGTAGGGATTTGTTGGAAAGAGTTTGTATGTTCTCCCCATGTTTGTGTGGGTTTCCTCCGGGCACTCCGGTTTCCTCCCACATCCCAAAACCATACAGATAAGTTACTGACTTCCCCCCCAAATTGGCCATAGACTGATGGAAATTTACAAACAAAAAAAGAGGAATAATAGTTTATATTGCTAAACTGCAAAATTATTATTACTGTATTATTTATATTATTCATCATATCTTCATTAAAAGGAGTATCCTATGACCAACCAAATGTTGTGGCCAACTCAGCGACTATTGACATCAATAATGGCATATAACACCAACCATGGATCAACAATATCAATAGTAATCCTATATAATAACCCCCCCGTGTCTCTGCGTCCTGTCCCTGTGTGTGTGTCCGTGTGTTTGCGCTACTGCGCATGTGCCGTAGGGACAGCCTGGGACAGGAGCAGGATGGGCTGGGGGAGGGGCGGGTGTGAGTGTGCGGCAGGTGCATGCCCGAGCATGTGGCGGTGATGACAGACCTAGAGCCCGTTTTTAAATAGGCTAAGGTCACAAGTCAATAATAATATCCATTTCACATTATAATATCTCTGTCTAAAATAGTACAAAAAGGCTTTTGACTAATATTGGTGACTGAATGAACAAGTAAGTGCACAGCAGATGATCCTATTGTAAATTGAATAAAGCCAGTACAGCTATTAATATAATATATATGGTACTATTACTAGTAGTACAGCAGATATAAGTCAAATTGCTACTACTACTACTACTACTACTACTACTACTACTACTACTACTACTACGTCTATTACTATATCACTACAACTGGTCCTACTACTACTACAATGTCTATTACTATATCACTACAACTGGTCCTACTACTACTACAATGTCTATTACTATATCACTACAACTGGTTCTACTACTACTACTACTACTACTACGTCTATTACTATATCACTACAACTGGTCCTACTACTACTACAATGTCTATTACTATATCACTACAACTGGTTCTACTACTACTACAATGTCTATTACTATATCACTACAACTGGTCCTACTACTACTACAATGTCTATTACTATATCACTACAACTGGTTCTACTACTACTACTACTACTACTACATCTATTACTATATCACTACAACTGGTACTACTACTTCTACTTCTACTGCTAGTGCTACTTTTACTGATTCTACTGCTACTATTACTATGACAAATAATGCTGCAAAGTCTGCTTCTAATATTACTAGTTCTGGTGCTATACTACTCCTTACATTCCTACTACTACTTCTATCACTACTGCAATTGGTACTACTATTACTACTTCTGCTACTATTATTGATTCTACTGCTACAGTTTCTGCTACTACAACTAATACTGCTCCTACTGCTGCTATTAGGAATAATTCTCTTGCTTTCGCTACTTCTATTATTAATGGTAAAACTGCTACCGTAGTATCACTACTGCTACTGCTTGTATGGCTACTACTATGACTACTACTACTTCTATTGATTTTACTACTACTAATTCTTCTCTGCCTGCTGCTGCTATTGCTACTAATACAACATGCCAGCCATTGTTGAGCCTCTTCCTACTCTTGGTATTTATATTAATACTAATATTAGTGCTGTTACTGCTTCTACTGGATAATTTAGTTTTCTTCTGTTTTCAGCCAGCTCATTCTGCCTTAAGGACAATGTGAAAGTATATGGCAGAGCGCCCCCTTCAGGCAGTCCTCTGCTGGAACAATGTGGCAATACTGTCCCTGCACCTGTCAGCAGCAGAGGAGCCATGTCAGTTAGTTTTACCAGCGATTCTGATACCACCATGCATGGATTTTTGGCAACCTACAGAGTGATCCGTAAGTATTTGGTTTACCCATTGCTGTGCAGAACAGTAGAATGTTTTGCTATGTACACACTATGAGATTTTCTGCTCACGCGCGTTCCCTGCAGTAAACAGAGCGGGGCCGTGGGGATCAGCCTGCCAGCTGCGATAGGAGCTGGCAGGCTGAAATACACAATAAAAACGAGCATAGTTATGTGTACGGCGCTGTGATCTAGCGCAGCACTGTACTGAGGACATCCCTGTCACTTAAGTGTCCCTCCCAACGGCTCGCAATCTAATCCCAAACATAGGCTTAGTGCCGGCACTACAAGTAAGGCGAAGGGGGCAATTGCCCCCAGAATCCCTGGGGGTCTCCTTTGCCAGTCAATGTCATCCTGAGGCGATCTGTCCCTGCCGCAGCAGCAGCCAGATCATTTGGCTGTGTGGTCTCTGGTCTGCCTGGGCTGGGTGCGGCCGTGGTGCGAATGGCATGTGGGGAGTCAGAGAGCCGAGACCATACATACCTGATCCTCCGAGAGGTGGTGTCGGTGGCTTCCTGATCTCTATGGTTCCGTGACTCTGGGCTGCATACACGCCGCGGCCATAACACGGCGCTCTGCCTATACTTGGGACACCACACAACCTATGACAAGAGACTGGGAATTAGAAATTTTGCTGTGGGGAGACCGGACCAGTGGGCTGGCTGCTGGGGGATTATGTGATTGACTTTGCCTTAGGGTAGGTGGCCCCCATGCTGCTTAAACCGGCCCTGCATAGGCTGATGCCTATTTATGTGTAGTGTATGTATCGCAGTCTAGGGCTAATTTCAGAGGGGGGGAGACCACCAAAAGAAAGCTCTATTAGTGGAAAGAAAAAGGGGTAAAATTAATTTGTTTGCTAAGTTGTATGACTGAGCAATAAACCATTAAAGCTGTTTACTGGGGATGGGGGGGGGGGTGTTAAATAGAAGATGAAAAATTATCTCCTAGGATAAAAATCAGGATAAAAAGGAAATTGCATATGGGCCCAGGTATTTTTTCTACTGGCTTTGGAACACGGAGTATACAAACATTCTGCAGAGATTTATTATGTATAAATGATTTAGTCAGTGTTTGCTCATTGTAAAATCTTTCCTCTCCTTGATTTACAGTCTGACATTTATTACATGGTGACATTTTTACTGTTGGCAGGTGATGCAGCTGCTGTTTTGGCTGTTAGAGACAGCTGTAAACAGCTATTTCCCACAATGCAGCAAGGTTCACAGACAAGAAACTGCCAGAAGTACCTCGCTACTCAGAGCTTCTTGTGGGAGGGGTTTCACCACAATATCAGTCATACAGCGCCCCCTGATGGTCTGTATGTGAAAAGCAATAGATTTCTCATGTAAAAGGGGGTATCAGCTACTGATTGGGATAAAGTTAAATTCTTGGTTGGAGTTTCTCTTTAAGATGAATTTCAGAATGTAATTCAGGGAGAGGGAAGGGTGGAGAAATAATTTACAATGGGCAAACTCTGACTAAATATTTTATAAAGTAAAATTGTAAAAAAATAAGCAATTTTAACAGTTCCATTATTTTCAGCACACTTCCTCTTTTAAACGCTCTCTTTTTCAGCCTGCGGCGGAATATATAACAGAACTTCTGGTGTTATAAGAAGCCCAACTCATTCCTTCACCGACTACCATAATGACATGAACTGCACCTATCTCATCACCGTGCCGGAGGACAAGATTATCGAGCTCAAGTACGTCGCCAGATCTCCAGAACTACTATTTCTGAAATGTTACAATAGTTAGGCATAAACAGCTAAAATACAGCCCCATACCATTACATTTTTATGGGAAAATAAAGCAGGGTTGTGGAGTCAGTGGTCTAAATAAACTGAGGAGTCGGAGTTGGATGATTTTTGTACAAACTCCACAGTCCTGATAAGAATTATGCACAATAAGGGAACGAGGCGCCCTGATTTGAATAAAAGCTTTTAAAACCAGTTTAAACGAAAAAGAAAAATGAGGTATCTTACCCCAATGACGAAATCTCTGTAAACTTACAAAAGATTTTTATTTGAGCACAGGCAACGCGTTTCGCGGGTCTGAGCCCACTTCATCAGGCCAATACAGTGCCTAGAACAGCAGGAAGAGTTCCTCAATATACATACATATACATATTTCATAAAAAATTATAAAAATAACAGTCAGAGTACATATATAAATGAATAAATAGCGTAACATGATTTAATTTGGCAGGTTTATCCATGCCCTAATAGTTGATTCCATGCTGTGCATATGCAAAAGCTTATTTATGCGCACGCACACACACATCAAAGAGAACACACTGCTGTGTCTCATATCTAAGAGCAAACTTGATGATTTAGTCTAAGCTCCATTTGCTGATGCCGAAACTCGACGAATGCCGACGCCGAAACCACAATCTGATAAAAATTAGGCTAAGGAGTCGGAGTCTGAGTCATTTTGGGTACCTGGAGCCTGAGTCGGAGGTTTCATAAACTGAGGAGTCAGAGTTGGAGTCGGATGATTTTTGTACCGACTCCACAGCCCTGGTATAAAGGTATACCAAATAGGTTGCCTCAGGCAATCTCTGTTGAGAGGTCCACAGCCCTTCTGGTTCAAAAGGGAAGCCCTGCATCAAATGGAGACAAGGAGAGGCATATTTTTAGTCTTCTGGTTTGCAGGGGGAATTAATGGCATACAAGAGGTATATGCATGAAAGATCTGGTATGTTGTGCCCAAGAGGGACTAATTGCAGAAAGGTAACCCCGGTATAGTTCCTTGCACTTGCAGGGGCGGAACAATGGACCCCCGATCCTGCAGGCCCCACTTCACAGCTCCTTTAACCGGCAGAGTACAGTGAAGCTACATGTCTATATTTACTCGATCCCACCTTACATCTCCTCTTCCTCCCGGCAGCCACTCACTCTGTACTGCAGGTAGGTCTCCTGATGTCACATGATCGGGAGCCATGAATGCAGCACAGAGCAAGAGGTTCAGGCTGCCAGCGGGAAGAGGAGAAGCGTGACCTGGGCTGGATTTCTGGAAAGACCACAAAGGCCATGGCCTTGGGTGCTGAAAAAGCAGAAGGGCAGCAGGACTTGGAGAGAGATAAGAGGCCACATGTCAAAATAAATCATTTTTCCTGCTCTGAAGCCGCCCTGCTTTGCTGCACACACAGTCTGAATTCCAGAGCTCCGTGCATCTTCCTTACTTCCTGGTGTGCGATGAGACAGCTCTATCTCCTGATGATCCAGGAACATACAAGCTTCAGTTTAGTGCCAAGGTTGTAGAGAAGAATTTTTTGGCCTTAGGCGTTGGAGAGTACAAAGTCAACCATGCACATGACGTAGCAGGATCGGGAAAATATAGCCACATAGCTTCATTGTGCAAATACTCTGCTAGGTGTGAGGGAGAAAGACCAGGGGCTGCAGGGGCTATTGTAATGCCCCTGGTTCCTCATTCGTCCCCCCTGTAGGGCATCCACACACAACAGGCGTGAGTGGCGCAGCGCACTCTACTAACACATACACAAACTGAACCGTTTTTATATCTGTTAACAGGTTTAATCAGTTTGATGTACAGGCATCCTGGCAGTGCAAGGACGATTATGTTGCTGTCTATGACGGATCTGACATCTATGGCACCTTAATAGACCAGCTCTGTGGGAACGCCCTGCCTGCTGTGATAAGAAGCCTCAGCAATAATCTGTTCCTGGTGTTCCGCACAGACTGGCTCGGGACTGCTGGGGGCTGGAGAGCAACATTCAGACAGACATTAGGTAAGGCTTGGCATGGATGTGACTGTAGTGGGTAGAGTAAAGCAGCAACCCCCTAGAAGAAGAGAATATGATGAAAAGCTACTATACACAAGTCTCCGCCCACCTTCTCATCTCTCATGGGAGGAGGCGAGTCAGGCTTCTGGAGCAAAGCTGAACTTCCTGTCTAAAAGTCGGGTTAGCTGGGGATGTTTACAGCGGGCACTGGGCACAGCAATACCTGTGGACAGTGGTGTAGCCATGATGAGGTAGCGACTGCAACAGGGCCCCTGGACCAGAGGGACCCAGTAGAGTATACAGCACATAGAAAGTTCTGTCTGATGTCTTCATTCATGTGCTCCACCAACACACTCTAGCATCATGCCTTTCAGTGCACTCAGAGGGGCGATAACAAAGAGAGCAGGATCATCCACCAGGCAATCTAGGCAGATGCTTGGGGCCTAGTGGGTGTCAAGGGGCCCACCAGCCACCTTCTCTGACCTCTCTCCACTTCAGCTTACCAAAGAAAAACACAAGGGGGCTGCAAATCTACAACCTTTCCTAGGGCCCCATTGCATCTTAATCCATCTCTGATACCAATCACTGTGATTGAATGGTAGCAGGAAAGAGCGCCGGCTGAGGGTGGACGAAAAGGGCGCCGCCATAGACTTTTAATTAACGTTAATACAGCAAAAAAAGCAGAAAAAAAGGGCGCAGCGAAATATTTCGTTAATAACATTACAACATTATAGTTTTTGAGGTAGTTATCGGTTTAAAAGTTTACAACGGTATCGTTTTTGTCATATTATTTTGTTAATAAGTACAGATTTTACATTTTCTCGTTAATATATGTAGGCAGGAATCTTTGTAAGCATTCCCAAGCGTTCCCTGAGTGCAAAAAAAGTTTATTTTCCCTGCAGAGAGAAGTACAGTTGCTTATCTCTGGCTCATTGGCAAATGTAATCACTGCAGGCCAGAAGACACTCTCGGCCTCTGTCTTGATTGTGCTCCCTCCTCCCTCACTCTGCTGAATACACACAGAGATTTGTGCTGACAACTCAAATATTGCTAGGTACACACCATACAATTTTCTGTTAGATTTACCTGCCAGATAGATTTTTTCCAACATGTTGGAAAATAAATACATTTTTTTTTTCAATATGTTATCAAAAAAATCTATCTGGCAGGTAAATCTAACAGAAAATTATATGGTGTGTACCTAGCAGCCTTTGATGAACTGATGCCTTGCTAGGTACACACCATACAATTTTCTGTTAGATTTACCTGCCAGATAGATTTTTTTGATAACATATTGAAAAAAAAATGTATTTATTTTCCAACATGTTGGAAAAAATCTATCTGGCAGGTAAATCTAACAGAAGACAAGACAAATAACATTTATATCGCGCTTTTCTCCTGGCGGACTCAAACAGGCAGAGCCAAGATTCGAACTCTGGTCTCCTGTGTCAGAGGCAGAGCCCTTAACCAGTACAATATCCAGCCACACAGATTTTCTGTTAGATTTTCTGTTAGATTTTCTGTTAGATTTTCTGTTAGATTTTCTAACAGAAAATCTAACAGAAAATTGTTTGGTGTGTACCTAGCATACATTTGCTGATGACCAGAGAAAAGCAAGCCTGTACTGCTCTCTGCAGTGAAAATAACGTTTTTTACGTGCAGGGAATGCTTGGAAATGCATTCAAATGTTCTTTTATGTATCTTGGAGTCATTACTGAAATTTTAGTTTTCAGAGTATAATCCCTCTTTTAAAGGAACCCAAATTGAGAGTGATAATGGAGTCTGCCATATTTATTTCCTTTTAAACAATATCAGTTGCCTGGCAGTCCTCCTGATCCCGTGTCTCTAATTCTTTTAGCCATAGACCCTGAACAAGCATATGCAGATTAGGTACACTGACTCAGCTTGTACTGGATTCGTCACATGCTTGTTCCAAGGTTTTGACTTACACTACGTATGCCAGAAGATCAACAGGACTGCCAGGCAACTGGCATTGCTTACAAGGAAATAATATGGCAGCCTCCATTTCACTCTCACCTTGTTTTCCCTTTAACCAGCCGGGCGGTATGGACGAGCTCAGCTCGTCCATCACCGCCGGAGGCTGCCGCTCAGGCCCTGCTGGGCCGATCTTCTTCAAATAAAGAGCAGCACACGCAGCCGGCACTTTGCCAGCCGCGCGTGCTGCCTGATCGCCGCCGCTCTGCGGCGATTCGCCGCGAGCAGCGGCGAAAGAGGGTCCCCCCAGCCGCCTGAGCCCAGCGTAGCCGGAACAAAAAGTTCCGGCCAGCGCTAAGGGCTGGATCGGAGGCGGCTGACGTCAGGACGTCGGCTGACGTCCATGACGTCACTCCGCTCGTCGCTATGGCGACGATGTAAGCAAAACAAGGAAGGCCGCTCATTGCGGCCTTCCTTGTTTATTCTGGGCGCCGGAGGCGATCGGAAGAACGCCTCCGGAGCGCCCTCTAGTGGGCTTTCATGCAGCCAACTTTCAGTTGGCTGCATGAAATAGTTTTTTTTTATTTAAAAAAAACCCTCCCGCAGCCGCCCTGGCGATCCTAATAGAACGCCAGGGTGGTTAATGCCTTTTATATGTTCCATTTGTATCCCATTCGTAGAATTTGTCTCTTACAAGTTACCATCTGTACTCTTAAATAAAATCACATGTGAGCCACAAACTTTATTAACTTCAATGAGTTCAGGGAACTAATGTTTGGATTCAGGCAAAGTTATACAGAATACAGTTACTTTATCACACAAGAAGAATAGACAGAATCTCCTGGAGTTCTTAGGAGTTTGCTTATCCTCGTTGGCATCAGCTGGCAAATGTTAAGCGCAGCCACTGCCAGTTCTCTTATAACAGGAGTCAGCAAATGTTGCTTTATGTAACTGCCAGCAGATGCCAGTGCAGATAGGTGGCACGCTGGTGAACTATGCGGCAAATTTGTGGCGACTTTCCAAAGAGGTCTACAAAGGTAATCGCTGGAGACACACCACATCTCCCAGCTCAGAACTACAGATATTTATGCAAAGAACCGTTTATTGGAAGTAGCAATCGCCACTTTAGAAATATAGATCTTACAAAGCTATTTAAAGAGAAATCGTAACCAAGAATTGAACTTCATCGCAATCAGTAGCTGATACCCCCTTTCCCATGAGAAATCTTTTCCTTTTCACAAACAGGTTATCGGGGGTCTCTGTACGGCTGATATTGTGGTGAAACCCCTCCCACAGTGTGATGTCATGACTATGGTCCTGGCAGTTTCCTGTCTGTGACCCTCACTGCATTGTGGGAAGTGACAGCTGTTTACAGCTGGGTCCAACTGCCAAAAAAAGCAAGCATCCTCTCATTCCACTGACATCACCTTCCAGCAGTAAAAATGTCAGAATGTAAATCAGGGAGAGGAAATATTTTACAATAGGCAGACACTGACTAAATCATTTATACATAATTATTGTAAAAAATGAAGCACTTTTTTGACATTATTTTCACTGGAGTTCCTCTTTAAAAACAAACGAAAAACAAAAGAAAAAAACGGTAGAGGAAAGGATTGAGATACTTTTTAGAAGTATTTGATGGAGGGCTGGATGTGGAAGAGGGGGTGCTGCATCTTTAACTAAAGCCAAAAGCTCAGCATGACAGAGAAGCAACTGGGTCCATTCATATTAACAGTCCTCAATTAGTATATAGGATTTATCTCCTCTTCCCGGCTGTTTACATGCTTACTGCTTTACTAGTAATAACAAGGTTTTGTTTTTTGCTTTTGCAGTATATGATGATGTAGGTCACAAACATCTAAAGGCCTGTACCCACTACGCGATTTTACAGATGACTGGCGATTTTTTTGCACGATTAGTGATCGTTTCCACATTCATGCAATGTGGGTACAGGCTCGGAATTACGCGAACGATGTTTGGCGACACGTGGCAATAACGGCAGATCGGATCTTTGAGGTCCTCCCCGATGACTCAGTGCAAAGTACCACGATCGCTTGACTTTCCATTTGATCCCGTCGTGTGCTGTCGCGTGTACCCGGCTGAAGGGAGTAGGATCGGGGAACTCTGGTCGTGGGGGGACATCGCTGGGATCCATCTCCCTGGGACGTCAGGTGAGTATTCATCTTAAAGGTGGGAAATCACTGAAATAAACCCTCGTTTAGCAAGTAAAATGGCTCTGCCCATGCCAAAATTGAAGAGTCCAGTAGGCAGCATGCACAGAAAGGTCCCGGATTTTTCACTACTCCAGGTACATGAGTGGTTAAAGTAAACCTAAGATGGGGACTTAAGAATAAAATATACATACCTGGGTCTTCCTCACGCCCCCTCCAGGATTATTGCTCCCACACCCTCCTCTTCCTTGCCCATGCTCAGCCCAGCCACCTGCGTGCTCCCAGGGACAGAAGCGAGATGGGGAGCGCGTGTGGCCGGACTGCGCCTGCGCTGACTGGCCCTAACTGGACAACTTACCAGGGCCAGTTGCGGATTAACGAGGAAGTGGAGTGGATGACATGGGATCGATAAGCCTGGAGGGGGCTGGAGGAAGCCACAGGTATGTATATTTTTTTCTTAAAGAGAACCCGAGGTGTGTTTGAAGAATGTTATATGCAAACAGAGGCTGGATCTGCCTATACAGCCCAGCCTCTGTTGCTATCCCAAACCCCACTAAGGTCCCCCTGCACTCTGCAATCAGACATAAATCACAGCCACCCTGTGCAGGCTGTGTTTACATCTGTAGTGTCAGTCTTGGCTGCTCCCCCCGCCTCCTGCAGAGCTCCGGTCCCTGCCCCTGTCCCGTCCCTCCAGTCAGCGGGGAGGGAAGGGACGCAGGCGGGGACCGGATTTCTGCAGGAGGCGGGGAGAGCAGCAGACTGACACTATAAAGATAAACACAGCCAGCTCTGACAAGCTGTTTGTCAGCAGCGTGGCTGTGATTTATGAGGGATTGCAGAGTGCAGGGGGACCTTAGGGAGGTTTGGGATAGCAACAGAGGCTGGGCTGTATAGGCAGATCCAGCCTCTGTATGCAAATAACATTCTTCAAACCCACCTCGGATTCTCTTTAACTCCCCATCTCAGGTACACTTTAAGCCGTTAATATTTCTGTGGTCAAATAAATCACTTATTTTTAAGTCATAACAGCCACTTCCTGTGCCACAGACTTAATCATCTACAGACTGACTGCAAACCCCCCCCCCCATAAATTCAGTCTTTGCCCTACAATCTTGCAATAGGATGAAGCAATCCAGGCAGCAAACGTGCGCACAGAGCCTGCAGTTAAGTCTTAGTCTGCATCAGGTGAAATGATCACATTTTGAAAACAGGCGTTTTAGCTGCTGAAGTTCTATCTTGGTCTGTACCTGGTGTTAAAGGTCCAAGAAGAAGTACAGTTCTCCCAGAATAATATGCACCATGTCACTTTCGCTGATAGTAGTCAGTAAAAATATGACAGGTTTTGGACTAGTCCATCTCCTCGCTGAGGATGTTCAGTATTTCAAACTATTTTGGTTGTAGGACTGCCATTCAGTATGTGCTTTTCAAAATAAAGAAAACCCTGAGAATCCCCAATGAGGAGATGGGCTAGTCCAAAGCCTGTCAGATCTCCGTTACTATACATTTATAGTGCATTCTACCTTGGAACAAATGTGCATTTTATGCATATGCATGCTCATGCATTTTCAATTTTACAGTTTTTCACGATAGTGTTCCTTTAAGCTTTAATTGTGTCAGTAATCAAAAACTGGGGAGATGGATTAGGTCTCCTTGAAGATTGCATTACAGGAGTGGATGTCACGCAGGCTTATCCTGTGACACTTATCACATGATCTATAAACTGTCTGTGGAGTTCCAGTATTTGGCCACACCCGTGTATGAATCTGTGGTGTTACTGATGCTGGAAGCATGATTATTAGTCACCAGAATTACTTCAGCCGCTGACACTATCCCACAGCCACTGTCACAAGGGCTGACTGAAAGGAGAAGTGCCCATGTGCCTTCATGCTGCTGCTGGTGCTAATCAACATAAACATGACAATCTATGAAGACAACAGTGTGATGAGAGCAGGCAATAAGCTGGAGCTTGACATGACCAGCCCTTTTTTTTTTGCTAAGGCCACATAAGCCTGGGTCTTGGGCGGCTTTCTGTAATCTGTTGTGTGTTGGGGAGTGTATGTTCTGCAGACCTCCCAGCTTTTTGAGATGAGAAAGAGGGACACATGAAGGACCGCTATTGCGAAAAATGGAAAATGCCTGTGTATGCATATGTATAAAATGTACATTTGTTCCAGAGTAAAATGCACTCTGAGGCTCCCTGCACACTGCAAATCCGTTTTGCAATTCCGATTTTCCCTGAATGCAGTCAACAGAAAAATGGAGGAAAAAACGCAGCATGCAGTAATGATTAAAAATCGGAATCGCATGCAGTGTGCAGGGAGCCTAAATTACCTTTTTTCTTTCTCGCTGTCACTTACAATAGGCATTCAAAATATGAATGGTTTTGGACTAGTTCATCTCCTCATGGGGGATTCTCAGGGTTTTCTTTATTTTATAAAAAGACTTTCAAAAAGACTGAAGGGCAGTTGCTTAGTCCAACTTACAGAATAGCATGCAAACAAGTAGGAAGCTAGCTGGCATTATAAAGATCATTTTCATAGAGTGCTTTTAGAATGAAGGCAATACTGAGAATCCCCCATGAGGAAATGGACTGGCCCAACCCCTGTCAGATATTTACTGCCTACTGTAAGTGACAGCAACATAGGAGAAAATAATGTTTTTGTGCATTATACTCAGGGAGAAATGTATTTCTTATTAATATGTATTTAAAATTTTTGAGATAGTGATCTGTAAACCACTTATTGAAATGTCGACAGTATATGTATGCCACGCGGGAGGACTATGCCCGTTCCAGGGGCGTTGATATACGTCGCCTGCCGTGCGTGCTCCCGCACGTGTTCTCGTTGTTGCCGGTTAGTGCACAGATCCCATTCACTGATCTTAGTGCCTGTGGTCAATGATCACCAGTATCAATGAAATGCTGGTGGTCATTGACAAAAGTAAAAGTAAGGGCCTTTTCACACGGACGGTTGGCGGCGTTCTTCAGCCTTCCGTTCTGCGCCAGCACCTTTGGGGGCGGCGCCGGGGTTTCTACAGCGATCATTGGCGTCCCGTCGCAATCGGCAGTTTTCGTCCCCACAAAGGGACATGAAGACACGGCGGTGAATCGACCCTAGAAGCCGCATCACTTGAATGGGAACGTTTAGCCGACGAGTGCCAGACGCTTAACGTTAATCGCCGCCAAACGTCCTTGTGAACCGGCCCTAAAGCATACACATGTTACTTCCTGTAAAAAACAACAACGGGTGTATGCAGTAAACGGTACACAATAGGAATAAAGTGGGAGGGGGACATCAAGTGGGCAAATAGTAAAAAAAACCTACATACATCCCATTAACCACTGTGGGATTTCTGGTACACATATCTACGCCCCCTTAAACGTCATGTGTGGATCAGGGGGGTAGATATGCGTACTTTTACCTTACTGTGGTGTTCATGATCCCCACGCCGTTTTCTTTTGATCCACCGTCGCAGCCCCCTCCATCTGTGATCGGGATGTGAGAATCTTTTATTCTCACATCCCAATCACAGTTGTGTCTTATGTGTCTTCTGAGAGCTTGATAAAGTCAGCTCTCAGACCCCCCCACTTCCATGTTTTTCCGTGTTCGATTAATAGAAACACGGTCTCAATAGCACCATCTTGTGGCCAGAAAAGTAAAATGACACCTAACTATACGAGTATACTGTTTTACATACAAAGTTTATTATTATTTTATTTTATTACTTTTAACCCCCTCCAGCCCTGCTCCACAGTTACAGAAATAAAACACTTGTTAAAAAAATGAAAAAAAAAATACATCATATAATTTTTTTTTACATAAATAGTTACCTTAGGTACTTTTCTAATATGGATGTCATGAGACTATATTACTGTTAATTTTGAAAAAAAAAGTCTTGTAATAAGTGAAATAGGATCAAAAATCCCTAAACAGAAAAATGCTGCTTTATTTCCAGATGAAATATTATTACCATACATTGTACTAGAGACACAATTAAAATGTTGTGATAACTGGGACAAATGGGCAAATAAAATGTTTTATGTATCGAAGCACGTTTTATTTTAAAACTATAATGGCTAATAACTGAGAAATAATCATTTTTTTTCTTTTTTTCCTTACTATTCCCTTTACAATGCATATAAAATAAAATAATTCATATCAAAAACTACCACCCAAAGAAAGCCTAATTAGTGGCAAAAAAACAATATATATATTATTTTAGCATGATAAGTAACAATAAAGTTATCGCTGAATGAATAGGAGGAGCGCTGAAATGTGAAAATTGTTTTGCTTTTTAAGGGAAAAAAACTGTGATCCTGAAGTGGTTAAATAAAAATACATAAAATGCCCCATTAATTAACCCCTTACCTCCTCTCCCATAGTTACCAAAATAAAACACCTTTATATAAAAAAAAGTGTCATTTAAAAAAAAAAAATACATAAATAGTTACCTTAGGGACTCAACTTTTTTTTTTTTTTTAAATATGTATGTCATGAGGGTATATTACTGTTATTTTTTGCAAATAAGAGCTTGTATTTAGTGACGGAGGCAAAACTGTAAAAATACAGTACACCTTTATTTCTAAATAAAATATTGTCGCCATACATTATGATAGGGGCATAATTTAAACTGTGTAATAACTGGGACAAATAGGCAAATAAAATATGTGTGTTTTATCCACAGTAGCATGTATTATTTTCAAAGTATAATGGCTGAAAACTGAGAAGTAATGTAAGAACATGCTAGCAAGGACAGCTGCTGTAGCCAATGTGACATCGGACAATCCACGGGGTACTCCGGCCAGGCCACCGCTGGGATCCCAAGGGGTTTCGGGTCTCTGTCTCTTATCGTTCTCTCTTTTCCTCATTGTTTCCTCTCTCTTTCCCTATCCTTCTCTCTCTCTTTCTTCTGTCTCTCCCTTTCTCTCTCCCTGTCCTTCCCAAGACTCACTGCGGGAATCTGAACCGCTGCAGAGCAGTTGAGCGCCGCAAAAATGGTGGTAGCTCCGCTCACACAGCACTCTGGTCCTTCCCCGCGGTTCTATGCATTGTATGTATACTAAGTTCTATGCGTTGTGTATAGCCCTTTTCTATGCACCTGCTTCTGTATGGTTATTTCTACTGTATGCACATTCTTCTGTATGTTATTTTCTGCACCATCATCGACCCAGTATGTGCCAAACATAATTCCGGGTACAACTCGCATTGGACTTGGCTACATAAATTCTGATGTGGTAATCAGGGGGGAGAGGTCTTTCCCTGCACAACTTCACAGAATCATCTGACTCCGAGCTACGCTGGAGCAGAGAATAAAAAAAAGGAAGTTGCATAAATATTTTATATGGCGGACTACATGATATGACCCAAATTAATAAAAAAAAACTGAGAACAGCTCAGTATCTTAATAGCCCAGTTACAATTTGCTGTACATCAGCGCCCTCATCAGGTATAATGGAAATCTGCAACTTTATCCAGGGTGTTCTTGTTTTTTAATTGTGTTCCAAAGTTTATTTCATCCTTGCTTCCCACCAGCATAAGGTAAGTGGGTGTGAGAAACGACTGACAGCAATAAAAGCTGACGACTCGAGTTGCATTATACCTCTTTTCCACGTTACACACAAACGGTTTTTTTAATTGCTTTAATTTTAATGACCGTCCTTATCTCTGTTTATCCCTTTATCCATCTTATGATGTGGATACACGGCATACACGGCTCGATTTTGCCGCTCGATTGATTCTGCCGGCGATTCTCCTATCTTCCGCTCGTTTTTCTTATCTTTTTCCATTGTGCTCAATGCGGAATCGAGTGGCGAAACGATCGGGCGGGAGATCGGACATCTATCAAGCCATCTAAATGGCTCAAAACCGAACCGTGTATTCCCAGCATTAGAGCAGACACTGACAGCAATAAAAACTTCAAAAACACGAAACTGTCTGACGTCTTCTAGGTAAGTCCCTCGGCGCCTCCCACGATGCGCTCCACGCGCGTCACGTGATTACAGACACTACCTCCTTCAACCCAGTAGGAGGAAGTGTTTGTACTCACGTGACCACTGCGTGGAGCGAATCGTGGGAGGCGCCGAGGGACATAAGACAGGTAAGTTTGCCCCCCCCCCCCCCCCCCCCCGCACAGCTGTCCTGGGAGATATCCAGATAGCAACTATCCGGCTATCTCCCGGGTCGTTTTTTTGAGCATCCCTGAAGATAAGGGGGCTTTTAGCGGAGGATCCATCAAGCTTTGGACGGCTGTGAAGGAGAAATTAACGTGGAGGGGGCTGGAGGAAGCCCCAGGTATGTATGAAACTTTTCCGTCCTTTTGTCTCAGGTACACTTTAAAGTGGACCTCGATTATTGCAGGAAAAACAAAGAGAAATCCACCCTGTATGTACTGTATTTAGAGAGTTTACCTGGTCTAATCCCCCCTCATCTGTGTCTGATCACAACTGTAATTAGCTGGCAGCTTGGCAGAGCAGCTAATTTGTAATCACAGGATGTTAACCCACAAAAGCAGGAAGTAGACACACTGCAGATTTATTGCAGGATTTGTATCAGCTGTAACACATATTTTTCTTTAAAGGTTATTCTGTTGTTGCTTATCTTTTAGAGCAGATAGGAAGACAGGAAGTTCCTGCCATGGATTTACTTCATTCCTTTCCTTATGTGTTACCAGGCCCTCTCCAGGGATGTGGCGGCTATCTCACTAATTCCACCGGCCATTTCAGCTCCCCAGACTCTGATCACGATGGCAAATATGAGAGAGGCCTGGACTGTGTTTGGACCATCGCAGCTCCCGTAGACAAGCAGATAAAGCTGACATTCACACGGTTTCTGCTGGAAGGGCGAACACGGACAACGTGTAGATACGACTTCCTGCAAGTAAGAAGGCCACACTTTTCTACATCTTGCAATAACCTGGAAGCAATGGAGTCTCATTGGGGATAGGACCGGCACTGCCATTGAGGTAAAGGGGGCAATTGCCCCAGGGCCCCAACGGCTCCGAGGACCCCCACACCACCAGACTTCCCAGGAGGCCTCTTCCTGACTGCTCCCCGTGGCCCCCGCATGTTCGGTAGTTCAGCTTCCTTGCAATACCCCTCCTGTCCCGGCGGCTTTGTCCCGATTTCTGTCTTCAGCCATGCTGCCTGCCTCTTCTCTATGCTGTCACATGTTATTTACACACAACGGGCTTGATTCACTAAAGCAAGATAACTCCTATCATAGCATTTATCACGCACTCTGCCGCTCGCAAAAGTTTACACGTGATCAGCATTAGCTCACGTGATAAAAGAAGGTTATCGCGCGATCATGTGCGCTATTCACGTGAAACAGGCACGTGATCGCGCACAAACGTTCATTTATCGGGCTTGATTCACTAAACCGTGATAAGACAAATATCACACCTTATCGAAGATATCACACGTTATCAAAGTTAAAACGCCTTATCAGAGTAACATAGCGAGCGCTACAAACCTGCGGGGGCTCAGGGCAGGACGAGTGCCATTGCCAATTAGCAGGCATAAGTTCGTAGCGCTCGCTATGCTACTCTGATAAGGCGCGTTAACTTTGATAAGAAGCTTGATTCACTAAATCGTGATAACTCATATCACGGCTGCACTAGCATTTTCACTTGCGTTTTATGCGTAATCACGAATTTTCGCATGCAATTGTGAATTTGCTTGCGCAATCGTGGGCAAAAATTCAATATGAGTTATCACGGTTTAGTGAATCAAGCCCAACGTGTGATAACTTTGGTAACATGTGATAACTTTGATAACGTGTGATATGTTTGATAAGGTGTGATATTTGTCCTATCGCAGTATAGTGAATCAAGCCCGATAAACGAACGTTTGCGCGCGATCACATGCCTGTTTCATGTGGAAGCGCACGTGACCGCGCGATACCCTTCGTTTATCACATGAACTAATGCTGTATGCCAATAAAATCTGTATCAATTGAATAGACAGTTTGTGGTGTCTGCTTGCGGGAGGTAAGTCCACCACTGCCTCCCAAGCCTTTTTAATGTTTTATCGTATTGTTTTATCCTGTTGGCGCCTCTGACTTGTACACAGTAATGCTGTTCGCGGTTAGACTTTTGCGAGCAGCAGAGCGCGTGATAACTTCTGTGATAGCAGTTATCACCCTTTTGTGAATCAAGCCCAACATGCGCCAGATGGAGAAGAGGCAGGCAACGGGGCTGAAGACGGAGATCAGGGCGGAGCCACCGCCGGGACAGGAGGAATATTGCAAAGCTACTGAACTACCGAACATGTGAGGACCACGGGGAGCGGTCAGGGGGAGGCTACTTGGGGGGGGGGTCTGGCAGTGCGGGGGCCCCGGGAGCTGATTTTGGGGGACCCCAAGTTACTTTTGCCCCAGGGCCCCCGTGTGTCTTCAACCTGCCCTGATCGGGGATGATTTATAAAGATAGCTGCACACATAATTGGAGGACAGATGGATTTAGCTGGCCATTCATTATTAGATGTATGGGCTGATTGACCATTAGATAGATGGAATCTGATCAAAGAGGGACCTATTGCCTGCCCATACACAGCACAGCCATTTCTGATAAATTGGAAATTGTCCTAGCTCCGCCCACCAAGTGTACAAGTGTCACCTCTTCTACAGCGCAACTCCTGGGGGCAGTGGCGTAGCTAAGGAGCTGTGGGCCCCGATGCAAGTTTTACAATGGGGCCCCCCAAGCACTCTATACATAACAATTGACACGACGCACCAAAACCTGCCAATGGCAACCAGTGTCATAGATGCAAAAAGGGGGTGGGGAACAGCTTGTTAATGATTACCACTGTTTAAAGTATCTATAGAAGTGATTATTATGAGCACAGGACCAATAGAGAGCTAATACTGTAGTTGAGGGAGGGCCCATCGGGGTCCCTCTGGCCCAAGGGCCCTGATGCGGTCGCAACCTCTGCAACCCCTATTGGGGCTGTGCACATAAAACATAAAATTAGTGATGATCATAATCTGGTGATTACAATTACCCAAATGTTGCGTACATATTTCTCAATTACGGCTATACATAATTATGATTTGGACACTCAATTGATTTTGTGTAATTCATTCATAATTTCACTTAATGTTTGCGTAATTTCGTGCCGACTTTAGCAGCTAATAGCAAAGCTTCCATAAATGCTATGCACTGTAGTGTTAAAGGGAAGGTCCAAGCAGTAAAAACAAACAAACTCCACTTCCTCCAGCCCCTGGCAGTCGTTCTGTGCCCTCGCTGCAGCTCCTCTCCCTCCCGGTGTCCTGCACTGAAGAAGCCAGGTCGGCTTCATGTGCGCTCCACGGCGGGGGTCACGTGGTGTACGTGACGTCATCAGATCTCTACTGCGCAGGCGTTGCATACACCACATGTACCCCGCGCCGTGGAGCGCACATGAAGCCGACCCGGAAGCCGACCTGGCGAGGTCGGCTTCTTCAGCGCAGGACACCGGGAGTGAGAGGAGCTGCAGCGAGGGCACAGAATGACTGCCAGGGGCTGGAGGAAGCACCAGGTAAGTAGAGGTTGTTTTTTTTGTTTTACAACTTGGATGTTTCCTTTAAGGGAAATGGTAGCAGCTAGCTCCCCCAAAAAATAGATTTTCAAAAATACCTTGTAGTTTTTGAGAAAATGGATTTTAAAAAGGCAAATAAAAATTTTGTTTAAACTCAGGAATAAAAGGCTTTTTAAAAAAACATTTTTCCTATGCATTTTTAAAATCAATTTTCTCAAAAACTACAAGTTCGTTTGGAAAAATTATTTTCTTTTGCCTTATTTCCACTTTTCCCCTTGAAGGAAACCCGAGGTGACATGTGACATGATGAGGTAGACATGTGTATGTACAGTGCCTAGCACACACATAACCTCACTGATAAGAAATTCCAACACTTTCCTAGCAGAAAATGGCTTCTGAGAGCAAGAAAGAGATAAAAAGGGGAATTTCTTATCAGTGAGGGTCACACTGTAGTCACTTCCTGTCTGAGTCAGGACTGAGTCAGCCACTTACATACCTGATATTTAACTCTTTCAGACAGAGAAAGAAAAAAAGGAACACAGCATAGTTATTTGAGTGCTAGGCACTGTACATACACATGTCTATCTCATTATGTCACATGTCACTTCGGGTATCCCTTGAACATAAGTATACATTTTGGTGACAATAGCATGTATGGGGGCTTTGGTATTAACCACTAAACTCATCACAAAATTATGTGAAAATGCGAAACTACAGTTGCTGATTACGTTTACATATGTAATTAAGTATATTTTCTCCAAAAGTTTGCAGTACGATTTTTGCATCATAATTGTGAATCACTATGCGAAATCAAGATTATGTGAAATTGGTGCTTATCACTCCTCAGAATTAGGTCTGTTGCCACAAATGGGGGCTTCATGTGGAAGTGGGAGACTTCTGTGTATGGAAGAGTGTAGCTGGTGTAGTAAGGAGGGGTGGCAGCATATTGGGGGAGGGGCGTGGCACAACAAGTTTGGGTGATGGGAAGAAGATGTACAATACATTCTGGTCCTGATTATGATAGTTTAGCATTGATCTCGATCTCATCCTTCGCAGATCTATGATGGCAGCAGCAGGAACAGCAGCCTGCAGGGGATATACTGTGGCTCTGACAGACCTGCAAACTTCACCTCTACTGGCAACTTCCTTACTGTCTGGTTTTTCAGTGACTCCTCCGTGGAACGAGAAGGATTCAACGTCACGTATGAGATGACTGACCGTACGTACTAGATAAGTGGGATCCAGCCCATGGCTGGCAGCAAAATATATATGTGCTTAGCTTCCAATGGGAAAACCCGCCTTCAAAATAAAATAAATAAATAACAATCATTAGTAGGCTGGTCCTGCACATGAAGGAGGCGGGTTCTTCACATGCAGGAGGCGGGTTCTGCACATGCAGGAGGCGGGTTCTGCACATGCAGGAGGTGGGTTCTACATATGCAGCAGGCAGGTTCTGCACATGCATGAGGTGGGTTCTATATATGCAGCAGGCAGGTTTTTGCACATGAAGAAGGTGGGTTCTACATAGGCAGCAGGCAGGTTCTGCACATGCAGGAGGTTGGTTCTACACATGCAGTAGGTTGGTTCTACAAGTGCAGGTGGTTGTTTCTACACATGTAGGAGCAAGTTCTACACATGCAGGAGGTTGGGTTCTACACATGCAGGAGGTTGGGTTCTACACATACACAGTGGCACATACTGTATACTGGGGTCTGTTGCCCATAGAAGAGGATGGGTGTGCTTACAGTATATAAATACAGATGTGAAATAACATTTTTTTCTGGACATGGGAAAGCTATTACACTTAGAAAAAGGAAGTTGCTGAACATAGACAGTGGGGGTGGCACAAGAACAATTAATGTTAAATCAGCCATGAAGAACAAAATACTGAATCTAGACCAAGACAATTTGGCTAAACTATTAGCATATGATGTCAAATCTTGGTTTAGTTCATCTTCTCAAGGCCCATGGTGGTGTTTGACTTTATTACAAGTTTACAACAGCAAAGTCCCCAAACTTGTGACGGATAACCAGGGAAGACCCCATTATTTTGTTTGGAGTTATCTTATTCTTGTGCATTGCAGTTATACCGGGGGTGGAGCACTAAATTAAATATTTTCCCAGTAGGCTGGAGGGGGAAGCAGGCAGGAAGGGAGGCAACGGGCACAGCCGCATGGAGGGGTTCGGGACCCCCCCTCACCTGGGACCCACTTCCCCGCTCCCCCTCCAGCTAGTTTCTCTTAAAAATGTATCAATATCACTCAGCGGGAAACTTACTCACTTCCTTGCGTTCCACAGCTCGCCGCGTCACTTCCTGCAATGCCGCGTCACTTCCTGCAATGCCACCCACTGAAGAACAGAGGACAGCATTGCCCCCGCTCGCTGATATTGATACATTTCAAAAGAAACTAGCTGGAGGGGCAGCAAGGAAGGGGGGGTCGGACCCCCACCCCTCACCTGGGACCTTGCTCCCCTTCCCCGCCGTTGGGCCCGCTGCCCCCCTTCCTGCCTGCTACCCCTTCCAGCATGGCGGCCCTCCCACCCACGGCCACTGATTTTAAACGGACTGGAAACATGCTGCAAAAATGCAGCACGGATCCGTTTTTTTTTTTATCCTAAAGTTCCGTTTTTTGAAAACCGGAGACCGCACCGCGGATTGAGTTCTGCAACCGCATGTAGTGGGGACCGAGCCTTAAGGTTTTGACCAAACTAGTCTGGAGTGTGTTTACTCCTGTAATGCTCGAGTATGTAATGTAGATTGTAAGCTCCCCTGGATCAGGGCTTGCCAGAAATGCACCAGTGCGCCGAATAAAGTGCTGTGCATTATATGGGTGCTAGATAAATAAGTCCTATGTTTCTTTTCACAGTATTATGCGGAGGCATCTATAATGCAACATCTGCTGTAACAGCGATGACGTCCCCAGACTCCTACCCCCCATTTACCACATGCGTCTGGACCATCGATGCTCCGCCGCAGGAGAACGTCAAGCTGTCGGTTCCGAGCTTTCATCTTCAGCCTGGTCTGGACTGCTCACAGAATTATCTGGAGCTCAGAGATTCTCCTGTGGTAAGTCTGTTGTGTGACTGATGGCCTTAAAGGGAACCAAAAGTTAGAGTGATATAGAGGCTGCCATAGTTATTTCTTTTTAAACCATACCAGTTGCCTGGCAGTCCTGCTGATCTTTCATGCATCAGTAGTGTCTGATTCACAAACATGAAACAAGCATGCGCCTATTCCAGTCAGACTTCAGTCAGAGCACCTGATCTGCAGGCTTTTTGGGGGTTTATGGCTAAGAGTATTACACAGGCAGAGGATCAGCAGGACATTCAGGTAACTTGCAATGTTTAACCATTTCAGCCCGCGTGGATTTTTCACCTTATGCATCAGAGCAATTTTCACCTCCCATTAATTCGCTAATAACTTTATCACTACTTATCAAAATTTATTGATCTATATCTTGTTTTTTCCGCCACTAATTAGGCTTTCTTTGGGTGGTACATTTTGCTAAGAATTATTTATTTATAAATGCATTTTAACAGGATTAATACGAAAAAAAATGGAAAAAAATTCATTATTTCTCAGTTTTCGGCCATTATAGCTTTAAAATAATCTATGCTACCATAATTAAAACCTATATATTTTATTTGCCCGTATGTCTCGGTTATAATACCATTTAAATTTTGTCCCTATCACAATGTATGGCCCAATATTTTATTTGGAAGTAAAGGTGCATTGTTTCCGTTTTGCGTCCATCACTATTTACAAGCTTATAATTTAAAAAATGTTTGTAGTATACCCCCTTCACATGCATATTTAAAAAGTTCAGACTCTTAAGTAACTATTTTTCTTTTTTTTTTTTTTATTGTAATTTTTTTTTTTACCATTAAAAATTTTATTTGGGTAATATTTTGGTGTGTGACATAAACAGTTAATTTTTTATGTTGTTAAATGTGTGTAGTGTAATGTAAAAAATATGTAGATGTAGTTTTACTATTTGGCCACAACATTTTTGTTTTCTCTCCTTGTACTTCTCGGTAAGCGGAAGTACAAGGGGAATGCAGAAATCTTTCCGGGCAGAAGAACTAAAGCCTCACGGGTGAGCGCTTCGGATTTTCTGCGGGGGGAAAGGGATCGGTGATCGGGAACCATGTTCCCTTTCACTGATCCCAGGGCTACCGGGGGACACCACGGGGACGCGATCGCGCTGAAGCACAGGACAGCAGCCGCCCGGACGTGAGCTTCACGTCTGGGCGGCTGAAATGGTTAAAAGGAAATAAATATGTCAGCTTCCATATTCCTCTCACTTCAGGTGTCCTATAAGTAACTCACGGGGATTAGTAGACAGCATTTTTTGTCTTCTTGCACAAGATCAATGGTCAAACATTATCTGCAAGGAGTTTGTATGTTCTCCATATTATTATTATTATTATTATTGATTTATAAAGCCCCAACATATTCCGTGGCGCTGTACAAAGTATGCTTGCGTCTGTTTCTTTTGGGCACACCAGTTTCCTCCAACACCCCAAAAACATAATATATTAATTGGTTCCCCCTTCCTAAAAGAAACAACAAAAATGTATGGTTTGGTAGAAACTTTACACTATAACTATGATAGGGATTACCAAATTTTTAGACTATAATACGTACTTTTTCTCCAAAAGTCACTGTATTTTACCAGTAGCTGCGATCTTAGCAGTATATCTACGCCCCGTGAAAGTACTCTTCCCGTCCCAGGGGTGTAGATAATCGTCTCTGACTTTTGATGCGTGGTGTGTGCGCGCACCTGCGCTCGCCCCTGTGCCCGGAAGTTACAGATCAGATTGTTGAGTGGGAACATGTTCACCAATTCACCAATCTAAGTGGTGGATTTATGAATAATCTCTGCTGTAATGAACAACAGAAATTAATAATTGACTGTAAAAAAAAATCAAGACAAGACAAGACAAATAACATTTATATTGCGCTTTTCTCCTTGCGGACTCAAAGCGCCAACAACAACACTACTTTCAATTTTGTTATAGTATAGAAAGCTGTGATTCAGCTATCTATACTTAAAGGGGCACTATGGCGAAAAATTGTAAAACTTAAAATATGTGCAAACATATACAAATAAGAAATATGTTTTTTTCCAGAGTAAAATGAGCCATAAATTACTTTTCTCCTATGTTGCTGTCACTTACAGTAGGGAGTAGAAATCTGACAGAAGTGACAGGTTTTGGACTAGTTCATCTCTTCACAGGGGGATGCTCAGGGATTTATTTATTTTCAAAACCACTTAGTGAATGGCAGTTGCTCCGTCCAACTGCCCAAAAACTTTGTAGGGAGCAGGAACGCTAACCTGCATCATTGTTTAAATCATTTTTAGGGAATATCTTTATGAAGAATAAAAGCCTTGCTGCGAATCCCCTATGAAGAGATGGACTAGCCCCAAACCTGTCACTTCTGTCAGATTTCTACTACCTACTGTAATTGACAGCAACATAGGAGAAAAGTGATTTATGGCTCATTTTACTGCGGAAAAAACATACTACTTATTTGTCTATAAAATAGATTCCAATTTCCACTGCGCTCTCACATACAGCCCATAGGATTCCTAAAGAGACAAAACACTCCACATCGCGTAATCCAGTTAAAGTGTTGCAATGTAATTAAACTGCTACGGAGACCAACAGAATGTGAAAACAATTTTCTGGGACTGGAGAGAATACATTTAAAGTGATTCCGAAATCCTGGTATGGTTCACTGATGCCTTGGTGAAGCATAAAGTTTAAACTCGAGTTCCACCTGGAGATGAGGTGAGCCTTCCCAAGTATAGGGTGGTGCAGGGGCGCCTCTAGCCATTTTGTCACTCCAGACGAGAAAATCTGTGGTGCCTTGCCCCCCCCCCCCCCCATGCCGCCCTTCCATGCAAATGATTGTAATGCAGCGTTTCACCAGGAAATAATCATAATGCGGCAGCGTTTCATCAGAAAATTTGCAATGTGGGCAGTGTTTCACCAGAAAATACACGTAATGTAAGGCTGCAGAAGTGAGCTTACGGGCTGCAGGCCAGTGAAGTGACGTGGCGTCTATTATTAGATGCCGCAAGCCTATTCACCACCTGGGGACACAACATCTGGGAGAGGGGTGGACCACCGCCCCCCCCCCCCCAAACAGTATTCATGGCCACCTGGTCGGCCTGGCACCCTCTAAAATGGGTCAGAAGGAGGCACATACGGGGACAGGAGTCACAAGGGTACTAAAGGAGGCACACAGGGACAGAAGGAGGCACAAAGGGGCGCAGAAGGAGGCACAGGGGGACAGAGGAAGGCGCAGGGGACAGAGGTGGCACATGGGGACTAAAGAGGCACATGGCGACAGGAGGCACAAAGGGATAAAGAAGGAGGCACAGGAGGACAGAAGGAGGCAGAGTGGGACTGAAGGAGGAACAGGGGGGCAGAGGTAGCACAAGGGGACAAATAAAGGCAAAGGAGACATAAGGAGGCACAGGGGGACAGAAGGAGGCACAAAGGGCACAGAAGGAGGCAGAGATGGCACAAAGGATGAAAGAAGGATGCACAAGGCACAGAGGTGTCAGCTGCCTGCAACTTACGCTAAGTAGATGCAGCAGAAGCAAGTAATAGAACACCCAGAGGGGTGTGGCTTAATTTTGGGTGGGGCTTAATTTGGGGGTGGGGCTTAATCCAGCAACATGGCGCCCCCCAGGATCAATAGCACTCCAGGCAATGGCCTGTACGGCCTATGCCTAGAGGCGCCCCTGGGGTGGTGGCAGCACGAGTGTTATCACCTGGTTCACACTGTGCAGTTTAAATACGTGGCAACACTGTAACTGGATTACGCAATGTGGAGTGTTTTGTCTCGTTAGGAATCCTATGGGCCATATGTGAGAGCGAAGTGGAAATTGGAATCTATTTTATCTTCTTATATTGGACTACCACAGCGAACCCATGAATCTGTCCTTTCAAGGAATATCTGTGCAGCGAACTGTTTGTTAGTATTGAAGTGGCGCAGCCTATTTGTATTTTGTATCTTATTTTTCTGTTTGCGCATATTTTAAATGTTACAATTTTTTGACACAGTGCTCCTTTAACTGCGCCACTGTAGTGTACTTCACTATTATTTTTGTCCACAAAAAAAGCCAACACATAAATACCCTATTAACCCCTTTTTGTCCTCACAGTTGCTATAATAAAAAATATTGTAAAAAAAAAAAAAAAAAAACCCCAAAGTGACAGAATACATAATTTTTTACATTACAGACTTAGATTTTTATTTTTTTGCAAATAAGGGATTGTAATAAAATAATACAAAATGGAAAAAATCCACCTTTATTTCCAAATAAAATATTGTCGCCATACAATGTACTAGGGACAGCATTTAAATATTGTAATAACTGGAACAAATGGGCAAATAAAATGTGTGCGTTTTGTTTAGTCGCATATTTTATTTTAAAGCTATGATGTCTAAAAAATAATGGATATTTTCCATTTCTTATTTTTTTTTAATGTTAAAATGCATATACAATTAAATAATTCTTAGTGAAAAGTACCACCCAAAGAAAGCCCAATTTGTGGTGTAAAAAAAATGTATAGATCATTTTGGTGTGATAAGTAGTGATAAAGTTATTAGTGCCTGCCAACTTGCCAAGGAGCTGCTGCTAGTGCTTGGCAGAAAAAGCTGAGCCCATCTGTCTTCGTTCTACTGCACAGATGCCACCCATCTGTACCTGCCCAGTGCTGCCGAGCTCCATCAGCAAGCCTTTGTAGACCAGCTTTGGGGGGCCCTAGTGCTGGTACAGCAAGGTGGAGAAGTCGCCTATGGCTTATCCACAGGCTTCCCTCTACTTAGATAAGTACCCCTTTGGGGCATCTTCTTTTCCCTTCAGGTACACCTTGAACTTGTTTTGTCTTTTTGAGGTGTCTCATTGTTCTCTGTCTGCAGGGCAACCATGGGCAAGTCCAGAGATTCTGCGGGAGTGAAACACATCAGATACACGACTTTTACTCCTACGGACGTACAGTCATGGTGACATTTAAGTCACAGGAATACCTGGCTGGCAATGGGCTTCGTTTCACCTATCAAATCGCCAGTAAGTGGTTCTTATACCTATAGCAAGTCTTTGGCTTCCCGTGGATATGAGAGGATGGTCAGTCCGACTCCTGCAGTCATGATCGTCGATCTGACCAAAGGCACCAGCGTGCGATAACTCCATGCTATTTGATATTTTAACTTCTTGTTCATATGTAAGCTCCAGGTCTACAACCTTCATTACAATATTAATTCCTACCTCCCACTCCTGCATACAGAGTTTCCCACGTGCCTCTCCTCATCTGCTTCCTTAAAGTGGGATAAAACTCTGACATAACATTCAATAATGTGTTTTACTACTTTTTATTACACATACAGTTACCGTATTTGCTTTTGTGCACAAGTAATATAGTCAATGTAAAAATTTAAAGTTCCCAATGTACAGTTTATCTGTTCTGAAAGCTGCCATTGCATTTTATTGCATAACTGCTGTATTTATATATTAAAATCTATCTAGTGATCACTTCTCAGCTCACTTTCAACATGCTGCTGGCTGTATACTGAATGTATCTCACAAAGGAATGGAAAGGGAAAAAAAAAGATAATGTTATCACCTCTACAGATGTGGCCAGAAGCTGCCCACTGAAGCAAGGAGCTTTCCACTAGTGCTGTGTTTAACTGTTTAAATGCTGTTCTGCTGCATTTTTTTTTTTTTTTGTGGTAGTAGATTTTATGCTGTAAATAATCTTTTAGAACAAAGGAATGCTGAGTTTCACACCACTTTAACCACTTAAGCCCAACTGGATGAACATTCTTGTCCGGATGGGCTGCACGCACTGCCATGGGCCGCGCGCACTCCCGCCGCCAGCCCAGTGATCAATGAAAGGGATTATAGATCCCTTTCATTGATCGAAGCCTCCCGCAGAAAAGCCGAGAGCGCCGAGATGCAGCGGTTTTTCTGAGTTCAAAAAGTTACGATCATGCTTCCACGACTTTTTCACTGTGGCCATTTTGTGGCCAAATAGTAAAACTACACACACACACACATTCATTTTTTAATAAATAAATAATTTTTTTTACATTTAAAATTAGCTGTTTACCTCCCACACCAAAAATTACCTACATACAATTCTGAATACAAAAAAAAATTACAATAATTAAAAAAAACAACAAATAGTTACCTAAGGGTCTGAACTTATTAAATATGCATGTCAAAGGAGTACATTAATATCATTTTTTTAAATGATGGGCTTGTAAATAGTGATGGACGCAAATTTAAAAAATGCATCTTTATTTCCAAATAAAATGTCGGCGCCATACATTGTGATAGGGACATAATTTAACCTCCTTAGCGGTATGGACGAGTTATTACGTCTATTACCGCCGGAGGGCGCCGCTCAGGCCCCGCTGGGTTGATTTTCATATTTTTTTTTTTTTTAAAACACGCAGAAAGCACTTTGCTTGCTGCGTGTTGTAGACGATTGGCACTGCTACCCGCCGCGTAAGGGCCTCCCACCCTCCCGAGACCCCTGCGCAGCCTGGCCAATCAGTGCCAGGCAGCACTGAGGGGTGGATCGGGACTCCGGATGATGTCACGACGTCGATGACGTCATCACGATCGTCGTCATGGCGATGGGGGAAGCCCTAAAGGAAATCCCGTTCAGAACGGGATTTCCTTATGGCTAACAGCGCCGGTGGCGATCGGAGGGCAGGGAGGAATGCGGAAGGGAGGGGGGCATCATGTAGCTAGCGCTAGGCTAGCTACATGATTGAAAAAAATAATATTTAAAAAAATAACACTGCGCTGCCTCCCTGGCGATATTAATAGAACGCCATGGAGGTTAAATGGTGTATTTAGCGGGACAAATGGGCAAATAAAATACAAGGGTTTTAATTACGGTAGCATGTATTAATTTCAAACTATAATGGCCAAAAACTGAGAAATAATGATTTTTTCCATTTCTTTCTTAATATTCCTGTTAAAATGGATTTAGAATAAAATAATTCTTAGCATCATCTTGTATCACCCAAAATTCATTGTGATGAGTAGTGATAAAGTTATTGGAAAATGAATGGGAGGTGAAAGTTGCCCAGATGCAAAAAATAAACAACCCTTCAAGCTTAAAGGGAACCAGAGAGGAACGGGCTGAAAAAAAAAGAACAAGCTTTTATACATACCTGGGGCTTCTTCCAGCCCCATAAGCCTGAATCGCTCCCACGCCGCCGTCCTCCGCTTCCTGGAACCGCCGTTACCGGGCCCGTCACTTCCGGCGGACGCGGACAATTGTCCGCATCACAGGGGCTCCCTCCATACATGTACGCATGCGGCTGCAAAGCAGGCAGCCTCATGCGCACTTGTATAGAAGGAGCTCCGTGTGATGCGGCGAATCGGCCGCGTCCGCCGGCCGACTGGCCGACTAGCGGCAATGACGGGACCCGGTGGCGGCGGATCCAGGCAGCAGAGGACGGCGGCGTGGGAGCGATCCGTGCGTATGGGGCTGGAGGAAGCCCCAGGTATGTATTAAAGCTTCCCCCCAACCTCTCTGGTTCCCTTTAAGTGGTTAAAGAGGAACCTTACCAAAAGCTAGCAGTAGGGGGAGAAAATAAATCAAGACAATTGCTAAGTTAGAAGTAAAAAAAAAATAGAAGATAGATCACAAAATAATAGATATTCCCCATGTACAGTAATTCATTCATGTTATGTGATCCACCATGAGCCTGCAGGTCATCATCTTTATTGCTGGCAGGCATGGGGAAAAATAGGCTGAAAGGTTGAGATATATATATATACCTTAACCTTAATGTGAGTATTTGCATCAGCAGCAGTTCACATTTCCTCACAAGCTCAACATGCATCCTCAAATCAATTTACCAGGGAAGTTACTATTTTCCTTCTACTGTAGATTGCAGCCGTGAATATAACCAGTCGTTCGGTTACCTGAAAAGTCCAGGCTGGCCAGAGAACTATCCACACAGCATAGACTGCAGAACGATCCTCAGAGCTCCGGAGAACCACACCATCTCTCTGTTCTTCAACACCTTCCACCTAGAGGGCGTGTTCGGGTTCCTCTTCTTCTCCACATGCTACGATCACCTAGAAGTAAGAACCTTCTGTCATGTCTCACTGGGGCTTATTTATCAAATCAATTAGGACAGTTTTCGCTTCATATTTCTTACCTATTTAATCACAATTGTAACCTGCATATGTTCTGAGAGTACTTACAAAATAAGAAGACTTTTGCACTTGTTTTGCATGAATTTCTAGAAATGTCGTACTGGTAGAACAGTGCAAAACCAGGGCTAATCTGTTGCAGAAATAAGAAGTGGTTGATAGCACTTCTAAAATGTGTGCACAGCTGCCATACTGGGGGATGAACTGTCAGCTTGTGCTGTATGTGCTGTTTTATTCCTCACATGACTGAATTAAAGTTCTCTTTCCCAGCTGTCAGTTACATCTCATCCTTGTAAAGCCCAGACAGCTGCTATACTGTGAGATAGGATAGACATTATTTTATGAAACAGGAGTATCCGGATTGATTGACACCATTCAGTCCATCCTGCCCTAAGAAGTGCTCTGACTACTAATATTTTATTATGAATTATCATGGAGTTCCCATGAAAACCATTGACAACAAGGGCGTGTCGACAGCTAACACCTGCGCAGTAGCATGGACCCGATTGGGTTTTTTTTTTTTCACCTGAAGCCCAAGTGGGTCTGTGCTACTGCACTTCGGGGGTCTTTGCACTGGAATGGCCTGGCAGAGGGGACAGGGGAAGCCTTTGGGGCCTCCTTTCGAGGTAAGTATCTAAATTTGGCCATCACAAACCTCACAGGTTTAAATGGTCCCTTTCAATGACAGCACGAGAAAATTACACAGCAAAGGCGGTGCTATGTGATCATTTTGGGATCTCCTATTTTAAACCTCTTCTGGCTTTTTTCCCCCCATTGGAAATCTCAATTGTTTCATGAAAACCCACCCGATCACATAATCACTCCAAAACACATGGTTTGCAAATGGAGAAAATTGTGATTGCATTGTTCCACGTTCCCAATGGTGATTTTCAGGGTGTACAGACCCTTAGCCCATTGGCAGCTTCAATAGAGTTACCTCCTTTGAGATAAGTGCGCTGCTTTTGACCTCAGTTGGCAAAACTCGTTGTGCTGTAAATTCTTAGAATGCTTTGAGGTCTCTCTGCAAGCAGAAAATATAGAAACTGGAAGCAGAAGTCCTCTGTTATTGTGTCTCACTACCCCTAGTGACAAGTGACCAACTGGCCATAAATACACATTACAGCAGCACTAATTAGATTAGATCAAAATTGTTACAGCACCAATGGTCACAGTGTGATGTGCATGGATCCACTCTGGAGCACCGAGTGTTAACAGCAATTTCTCAAGATCCGCACCATCAAAAGGTCCATCTTTATTAAAGTATCAAAATCATAAAAACATGATAAAGCAGCGTGGAAAAATGGCAGATGACGCACAGGCGTTTTTGGACCATCACAGTCCTTTTTTAATTCATCATAGACCCACAACTTTATTTCCAAAGGGGTCTATGATGAATTGAAAAAGGACTGTGATGGTCCGACACACCTGTGCATCATCTGCCATTTTTCCACGCTGTTTTATCATGTTTTTATGATTTTGATACTTTAATAAAGATGGACCTTTTGATGCTGCAGATCTTGAGAAATAGCAGCACTAATTAGAAGCAAGGAAATGTATCAAATAAGAAATAAAGTGCTAAAATAAATTGGCCTGGAGCACTTGTAAGCCTCTAAATAAATTGGCTGCTAAAGGGTTAAGGAAAATATAGGCACTTTTGTAAGCAGGCCTGATTGTGACTTTTGTACAGAAAACAAACCTGTATGTTCTCTCCTCTATACTCCAGGTAAGAAATGGCAGCTCTGCAGACTCCCCGGTGATCGGAACCTATTGTGGGAACAATCTTCCTAACCCCATATTCCCCCAAAATAATGTACTGTACCTGCATTTCAAATCTGACTCTGGCACTTCCGCCCGTGGATATGAAATCACCTGGACCTCATCCCCATCTGGTAAGGGCTACTGCTGAAACATATTATTGGCAGAGTTATGACAAAGGTGGGCATGGCATGGGAAAAGGGGCAGGTAGAGCTGTGGCAGGCGTGGAGCTTCCAAACCAGGTAGGTATTTTTCATATGCTTTTAAACCCTAAAACCAGGAAAAAAGTCATACCACAGTGAGATCTGCAGCAGCCCCGGCACATTACTCACCTCCCTTCTCCCATTACTCACCACCTCACCGCAATTCTCCCTCCATCCTCCAGGTGGTGCTATACCCCTATAGTGAGATTGATGTTTCATCATGACAATCTTACCGAGGGATCCAGAGCCTCCATGGACCGGAAGAAGAATGGCCGCTGCACTGCAGGCCCTGCATAGACCTCCTGGTGAATACCCCGAGTCAGGCTCGGGATTACTGCTCCTAGCTTTTTTTCTCCACCCCAAGACTGACTCCGGGTTATCGCCAATGAGGTTAATGGCGTCTCAACTGAGCCAGCGCTGTAGCAGTAATAAGGCTGTATAGTATACAGCCTTGCTGTCAGATAGGTTGGCGGAGAACCACTGTAGTGGTGGTGTAACAATAACCCCTGTGATTCTCAGCATTACAGCAGGAGCTAAGGGGGCTCCTGGGGTCATTTGCAGAGCAGCAGCAGTGGAGTGTGACATATTACCTGGTTCCAGGATCAGACAGGTCATCACTCCTCTCTTCAGTGTAACCGTACACCGCACAGCCTACTTCCTCTCCTGATACATATCACATGACATGCAGAGACAGGAGCTGCAAGGAGATGGGCTGCATGGCATGGAGTGAGGACCTGTTCTGCTGCTGGAAGCAGAAGTATCACGCTCCCTTAGGGCCGGTGCACACCAAAAACCGCTAGCAGATCCGCAAAACGCTAGCAGATTTTGAAACGCTTTTTCTTATTTTTCTATGGCGTTTTGCGGATTGCTGCAGCGGATTTCAGTATAGTACATTTCATATATTGTTACAGTAAAGCTGTTACTGAACAGCTTCTGTAACAAAAACGCCGGCAAAACCGCTCTGAACAGGCGTTTTTCAGAGCGGTTTGCGTTTTTCCTATACTTAACATTGAGGCAGAAACGCATCCGAAATCCAAAAAATGCCTCACCTCAGCATTTTTCGTTTCTGCAAAACGCCTCCCGCTCTGGTGTGCACTACCCCATTGAGATACATTGACCAAGCGGATCCGCAGCCGCAAGCGGCTGCAGAAACGCTGAAAAAGCCGCTCGGTGTGCACCAGCCCGACTGCTGCTGCTCTGCTATGTCTCAGGGTGGGGGGTGGTTATATAGGTGGTGGGGGTGGTTGCACACATAGGCTACCTCACTAAAATATTGGAGGGGGGGGTCTGTGCACGTTCACAGGCTTCCTTACTGGAGTCTGGGCGATTAAAATTGTACATTTAGCCACTATTCACAGTCTGTAAAATTGAGTGCCATAGGCACTCTTGGTTTATCAGCTGCTTTTGGTGCAAGAGGTGCCCAAGGATAAAAGCAGAGGGGGAGTTTGAAGTGCAGTAAAACCCCACTATCTGGCAGAAATGGGGATTGGCTAAGTGTAGTTTCTAGTTGCTTGAGAGTCAGTGTTAAAAATTGGCCTTGGTAAAAAACAGTACTATACCCTACACTGTATATTTACCATAAACGTTGTATTAAAGGAAACCTAATGCGATAAAACAAACAAACAGTTGCCCTGTGCCCATGCTGGGACAAACCGATCCTCCGGTCCCCCACAGTGACTCAGTTTTGTTTTACAGCAAATGAGCCAGTCAATGGCCATTGCACTGCATCTGCGCGGCCGGGAGTGTGATGGAGGACACGCCGGCAATTGACTGGCTCAGTCACCAAAACTGAGTCGCTGCGGGGGACCTAAGGATTGGTTTGTCCCGACTCGGGGGTGGCTGCAGGGGCCTGTAGAAGCCCCAGGTAAGTTAAACTGTTTTGTTTTTTTTAATCGCTTTAGGTTTCCTTTAAAGGACCACTGTTGCCAAAATCTTAAAATTTAAAATACATACAAATGAGAAGCATGTTTCTTCCAGAGTAAAATGAATCATACATTACTTTTCTCCTATGTTGTTGTCACTTACAGTAAGTAGTAGAAATCTGACAGAACCAACAGGTTTTGGGCTAGTCCATCTCTCCATAGGGAATTCTCAGCATGACTGTTATTCTTTCTAAAGACACTCCCTGAAAAAGATTTATACAATGATGCTGGCCAGCCTCCCTGCCGGCTGCACACTTTCTTAGCAGTTGGACGGAGCAACTGCCATTCACTAAGTGCTTTTGAAAATAAAGAAAACCCTGAGAACCCCCCATGAGGAGATGGGCTAGTCCAAAACCTGTCGGTAATGTTAGATTTCTACTTTCTACTGTAAGTGACAGCAACATAGGAAAAAGGTGATTTATGGCTCATTTTGCTCTTATCTGTATATGTTTACATATATTTAAAATTTTAAGATTTTTGAGATAGTGGTCCTTTAATGTGTACATATGGGGATGTGAGCATATAGGCTACCTTACTGGGATCTTGGGGGGGAAGGGAACCCAGGATGGTTTTGCCGGTTATCCCCTGCACTGTAGAGTCACTTTTGGCCTCCTTCCCGCTTTGCAAAGCAATTTTCCAGTCATTTTTCATTGTACAGAAAACAGATGTTAGAGCGACTTCATTTTGCGATTCTATAACATTGAAATAGGTGAATGAGGAAATCGTTACATCTGTGTATCATGTTGCAGGTTGTGGCGGGACTCTGCCTGGAGATCATGGATCCTTCACCAGCCCTGGTTTTCCGGGCAGCTATACTAACAGCACAGACTGTGAATGGACAATAGTGGCTTCCAGAGGAAGAAGGGTTGCTGTAAGCGTTGCAGCGTTTAGCATTGACGACCCCGGAGATTGTGAGAATAACTATCTGAGGTTCTACGACGGTCCCCTTCCCACCTCTCCATTACTGAGGACTTTATGTGGTCTGGTAAGCTTTGACTGCAACTCTGCAGCCTTTCAAATTCATTTCTATTGTCTGACTGCCATCTGGAGGTCAATAAGTGTATTGCAATAATTTATTTAAAAAGAAGAAAAAAGTCTAGCCTGCAAATCAGAATTTATGTATTTATTATTTGGCCAAATAATATTCGATATTACAAGTCAAGGACTTATAATGTAAGTCAGCCGTTCTCAACCGGTTTAACCTGGAGGAACCCTGCAAATAACTTTTCAATCTCAAGGAACTCCTGCAAACGATTTTTGGATCTTGAGGAACCCCTGCATATATTTTGCAGGAGGCGTGGTCTTTAAAAGTAGGTGAGGCTGTTTATTTTACTACCCCCTATTACACTGCCACTCATTATACTGTCTCATTAGTCTAGTGCTTTTTATTAGTGTGCTCATTATTGTTCTGACCCCCAATTAAGTGCCTATTTTCACAGTACCCCCTATTATAATGTGCTCTATATACTTCCCCCATGATGGGGGGAAGTGCCAAGAAACCCCTGCAGAGTACTCAAGGAACCCTGGCTGACAAATCCTGGTGTAAGGCCTCTTTTCCACGGACAGTTGATAGGCAGTGAAATGCCTCACAAACTCTCACAACTGCCTGCTGCTGGCAACTGCTCACTGCTGCCTGGTAACTGCATGCTGAGCACACAGTTCAACTGTCCGTGGAAGCAGTTACCAGGCAGCAGTGAGACGCGAGAGGCATTTCACTGCCTATCAACAGTCCATGGAAAAGGGCCTCTTTTCCATGGGCTGTTGATAGGCATTGAAATGCCTTTCAAACTCTCACAACTGTTTACCGCTGCCTTGTAACTGCTCACTGCTGCCTGGTAAATGCTTGTTGCTGCCTGATAACTGCTCACTGCTGTCTGGTAACTCCTTGCTGAGCACACAGTTCAACTGCTCTTGGAAAAGAAGACTCAGGGCCTGTTTCCACTGGCGCGGTTTATGTGCCGAATGTATGGAGTTTCCCTGCAGGCAAATCGCGCTATAGGAAACAATGGCGCCACCCGCCGAATCGCTTGCGCTAGTGATTCGGCTGACATTGCCATCTGTTTCCTTGCGGTATGTTGCGGCTGATGGGATTCGTCTGCATACCCGCAGACCAGGAAATGCAGCCACGCGCGGCACAAGTGGAAATGGGCCCTCAGGCCTCTTTTCCACTGACACTTGAACTGTGTGCTCAGCAAGCAGTTGCCAGGCAGCAGTAAGCAGTTGTGAGATTTTTTTCAACTGTCCATGGAAAAGAGGCCTTAGGCAGTTACTGTTGAGCTGTGTGCTCAGCAAGCAGTTACCAGGCAGCAGCAAGCCTGAGGCCTCTTTTCCATGGTCTGTTGATAGGCAGTGAAATGCCTCTCAAACTCTCACAACCTCTCACTGCTGCCTGGTAACTGCTTGTTGAACACACAGCTCAACAGTCTGTGGAAAAAAGGCCTTATAGTGGTAGTAAACAACCAGCTTTGCATATACTGATAGTTATTAACATGCTCTTAATGGGCTATAAAGGAAACTTGTAGAAAGCGGGGTTGATGAGATGCAAGTAATTAAGAGTTGATGCAGGATTATGCAAATTTTGTGGCAAATGTATGCAGCTTGAAAATGGATCAATCCTATTCAGGCAAAGTCAAATTCGATTACTCCATTTTCAAGCAGCATAAAGTTGGAAACAAAATTTGCATAATCTTGCATCAACACAGAAATATTTGTATCTTATTCACCATTCCCACTTGTGATATTCCTATAAGGGCCCTTTTCCAGAGCAGTTGGAAACACTGGAAACTGATCACTCCTGCCTGGCAAGTGTTCTCTCCAGCCAGGTAACTGCTCTCTCCTGTCTGATAACTGCTCACTGCTGCCTGGTAACTGCTTGCTGAGCACACAGCTCAACTTCCCATGGAAATAGGCCCTTAAATAGGCAATAGCTAACCACTGGCTACCAAGGTCATTAGGGGGCCTTGCCCAAAGACTCCCTTTTCCATGAAAAGTTGATAGGCAGTGTAAGGCCTCTCAAACTCTTACAACTGCTTGCTGCTGCCTGGAATCTGCTCACTGCTGCCTGGTAACTGCTCACTGCTGCCTGGTAACTGCTCAGTGAAGCCTGGTAACTGCTCACTGCTGCCTGGTAACTGCTTGCTGAACACACAGTTCCACTGCTCACAACAACACTGGAAAGATTGGTTCTATATAAACCAATAATTACACCTTTTTATATTTGCAGGAAGGACATATTGCCTCATTCAATGCCACGTCCCATCAGGTGTTTGTTAAATTCCACGCGGTGTACGTCACAGCGCCATCAAACTTCAGAGTGATCTGGAGCTCATAGCATGGAACGCAGAACGCGGGTCACCGAGTCACACGCCTCTTCTAAAATCCTGCCAGGACAGCGACAGTGTAAACTGCCTGCTGCTGTAAATATGTACTGTATAATGAAAATCACCCTGTAATAAACCTCTTATCATAATAAGATGAATGCTTTACTGTATGCAACTATTTTAATAAATCGTGGAAAACTGGACTGATGTATGAGTGTTTAAATTCTGCATTCAAATTCAAAGTTCCAGACAGCTTTTTTTTTTCCTGCCGTTTGTCCTGGTTTCTAATAGCTGTAGAATCTGCCCCCCCCCCCCCCCCACCACCACCTCATTTATCCAGGGGAAGATGTGAAAAAACTCAAGTGTGACTTCTTTAAACTGTTTGAAGTACAATGTCCTATCTCCTCCTCCGCTGATGAAAGCTTTTGTTGCTCATTGCTACTGCTAATTACAGTAGTCCTTATCTGCCTGCTCTTTCTGTTGGCTGCAGGCCACAGAAGTAGAGTAATAAAAGCCACTAATAAATATTAAAATGTTAAAAGAAGAGGTAGAATGGATTTTGTTGAGTAATAAGACACATTGCAAGCATGCTTTATTAATGTGCTATTGAGATACTCTGGGGGCTAAAATGCTTAGTCCAAACCATGGGGTTTATTCACAACACTTATCTCATGAATTATCTCACTTTTCTTATCAACTCATGGTTTCTCTCTCCTCATATATTTATCTCATCAGTTCTCTCTCCTTGGGCCCTATTCAATCAAAGCACACCTGAAATGAGGGGAATATGGAGGCTGCAATATTTGTTTTCCTTTTAAACAATACCAGTTGTCTGGAAGCCCTGTTGATTTTTCATGCATTGGTAGTGTCTGAATCACACACATCAGAAACAAGCACAAAGCAAATGCAGTCAAACATCTGATCTGAATGCTTGTTCAGACTCTATGGCTAAAAGTAGTATGGTGTTCATCAGATAGACCCCTCTCTGACTGAATCTGATCAAAGAAGGATTTATTTCCTGTCCACACACTGCAGACAGATTTCCTGGCCCCTCCCCCACTCCCCCATGTAATGCCCCCTCCTATGGAGAGTGTAGCAAGCACATCTGTCACACCGGTGCGAGTCTACCTGTGTCCAGAGGCTTTTTGGATTGCTAACGTGTACCACGTGCCACCGCCGCATGCAGTGACATTAGTACGTGTCTGTGTCACTTGGTACAGGAGCTAGCGGTGGCAATTCAGAAAGACACCAGACACATGAGGACTCTCACTGGCATGACAGGTTAGCCTACTACACTTGCCACGGGCCCAGGGTGGTACACTTACGTGGGGGGCTGACAGGCTAGGTAAGGGTCAGCCAGTCATCGGGAAATCGAACACGGTTGCTGATGACACCTGATCAAGCCCTCTTTACCGAGATTTTTTCGGCATACCAGAACAATTGTTTCAGCCGGGGAATCGATCAACATGTTACATCAATATCTGCCAGATTTGATCACTATGATCGAATCGACTGGATATTGAAGCTAGAAATTGAGTAAGGTAGGGCACCCTTAGAGGCAGAGGATAGCAGGACAGCCATATAACGTATATGGCAGCCTCCATATCCCTATTACTTCAGGTGTCCTTGAACTTTTCTCCTGACTTCTCACAGATGTTTTAACACCTAAATGAGCTTGCTATAATATGTTTTCCCTAGTTTTGCATATTTAGTAGGTGTGCATTGTGGGTAACCACAAATGTTCATTTATAACTGAATTATTGCAAATTTCCTTCTGTTTTAAGAAGGCAATTACACCAAGTTAGTACTTTGTCAATTGCTATTTGCTGAAAAGTTACTTTAAGACAAATTACCACCTGATTAATCAAGATGTGAACTGCACCATCACTCCAGTAAGTAACGGACGCACAGGACGTAATTATTTTCCTGTATAAATCTTTGGTTGTTACGATAAAAAATGTCAGTTAAATATATCATATAGGAGACACACACAGTGATATTTGAGCAGGGCTGTGGAGTCAGAGTTGGAGTCGGAGTCGAAGCAATTTTGGGCACCCGGAGTCGTGATTTCATAAACGGAGGAGTCGGGAGTCGGCTGATTTTCGCACAAAATCCACATCCCTGTTAAGTATTAGACTAAGGAGTCGGAGTCATTTTGGGTACCCGGAGTCAGAGTCGTGATTTCATAAACTGAGGAGTCGGAAGATTTTTGTACCGACTCCACAGCCCTGTATTTGAGAAGTGAAATGAAGTTTATTGGATTTACAGAAAGTGTGCAATAATTGTTTAAACAAAATTAGGCAGGTGCATAAATTTGGGTACCACAAAAAAAGAAATGAAATCCATATTTAGTAGAGCCTCCTTTTGCAGAAATTACAGCCTCTAAACGCTTCCTGTAGGTTCCAATGAGAGTCTGGATTCTGGTTGAAGGTATTTTGGACATTCCTCTTTACAAAACATCTCTAGTTCATTCAGGTTTGATGGCTTCCGAGCATAGACAGCTGTCTTTAAAAGGGGAACTTCATCCTAAACAAACATGTCATTAAGTTACATTAGTTATGTTAATGAAAATTGATCAGTAATATAATCTCTTACCTACTCTTTTAAAAGAACAGGCAAATGTTTGTAATTTCATGGGGGCAGCCATCTTTGTTATGGGGGCAGACATCTTTTTGGTTGAAAGGTGACAGGGAGCATGAGACAGTTCCAACTGTCCTGTGTCCTGATCACCCCTCCCAGCTGCGTGCGCTAGGCTTCAAATCTCAAATTAAAAAAAAAAAAAAAAATGCACTAAAACAGCAGAAGGAGAAGAACATCAGAAATCCCATCATGCTTTGCAAAGCATCAGGGGAAAAATGCCCAGGCAGTTTTCTTCTGTGCAGCTAAAAATGAGACTTGGGTAGCAAAAACAAAGTTCTGATGCTGTGAAACTGTTAAGGAAACACCAGGCCTTTTCAGTGCTGCTGAGAAGATTTTTTAGTCTGGAGGTTCACTTTAACTCACACCACATATTTTCAGTTACATTCAGGTCTGGGGCAGTGTTGCCAACTCATCCCTTTAATTACTGACACATATGAATTATACAGGTTTCGTGGCTAGGTAGATGCAGTTAAGGCACTGATTATGTGTAAGTAGCCCCAGAACCTGTATAACTTAGATGTGTCAGTAATTAAAGGGATGAGTTGGCAACACTGGTCTGGGGACTGAGATGTCCATTCCAGAACGTTGTACTTGTTGTCCTGCATGAATGCCTTAGTGGATTTTGAGCAGTGTTTAGGGCCGTTGTCTTGTTGAAAGATCCAGCTCCTGCGCAGCTTCAGCTTTTTGTCACTGATTCCTGGACATTGATCTCCAGAATCTGCTGATACTGAGTGGAATCCATGCGTCCCTCAACTTTGACAAGATTCCCAGTCCCTGCGCTGGCCACACAGCCCCACAGCATGATGGATCCACCACCATATTTTACTGTAGGTAGCAGGTGTTTTTCTTGGAATGCTGTGTTGTTTTTCCTCCATGCATAACGCCCCTTGTTATGCCCAAATAACACAATTTTAGTTTCATCAGTCCACAGCACCTTATTCCAAAATAAAGCTGGCTTGTCCAAATGTGCTTTAGCATACCTCAAGCGTCTCTGTTTGTGCTGTGGGTGGAGAAACGGCTTCCTCTGCATCACTCGCATACAGCATCTCCTTGTGTAAAGTGCGCCTAATGGTTGAACGATGCACAGTGACTCCATCTGCAGGAAGATGATGTTGTAGGTATTTGGTGCTGGTCTGTGGGTTGACTGAGTGTTCTCGCCATTCGTCACTTCTGTTTATCCGAGATTTTTCTTAGTCTGCCACTTCGAGCCTTAAAGATAACCCGAGGTGGGTTTGAAGAATGTTATCTGCATACAGAGGCTGGATCTGCCTATACAGCCCAGGCTCTGTTGCTATCCCAAACACCCCTAAGGTCCCCCTGCACTCTGCAATCCCTCATAAATCACAGCCATGCTGCTGACAACTTGTCAGAGCTGGCTGTGTTTATCTCTATAGTGTCAGTCTGCTGCTCTCCCCGCCTCCTGAAGAACTCCAGTCCCCGCCTGCATCCCTTCCCTCCCTGCTGATTGGAGGGAAGGGACGGGGGCAGGGACCGGAGCTATGCAGGAGGCAGGGGAGCAGCTGAGACTGACACTACAGATGTAAACAGAGCCTCACAGCACGACTGTGATTTATGAGGGATTGCAGAGTGCAGGGGGACCTTAGTGGGGTTTGGGATAGCAACAGAGGCTGAGCTGTATAGGCAGATCCAGCCTCTGTGTGCAGATAACAATCTTTAAACACACCTCGGGTTCTCTTTAACTTGAACTGAGCCTGTGGTCTTCCATTTCCTCAATATGTTCCTAACTGTGGAAACAGTCAGCTGAAATCTCTGAGACAGCTTTCTGTATCCTTCCCCTAAACCTTGATGGTGAGACCCCCATGTTGCTAATCTTCAGAGAAAATTAAAACAGGAAGGAAACTTACAACTGACCCCCTTAAATACTCTCTCATAATTGGATTCACCGGTGTATGTAGGTCAGGGATCACTGAGCTTACCAAGCCAATTTGAGTTCCAATAATTAGTTCTAAAGGTTTTGGAATCAATAAAATGACAACAGTGCCCAAACTTATGCACCTGCCTAATTGTATTTAAACAATTATTGTGTACTTTCTTTAAATCCAATAAACTTAATTTCACTCCTCAAATATCACTGTGTAAGTCTCCTATATGATATATTTAACTGACTTTTTTAACGTAACAACCAACGATTTATACAGGAAAATCATGACGATTAACAAGGTTGCCCAAATATTTGCATCCCACTGTATATAGTGTCTGCAGATAATATATTTATCTACGTGAATAATGCAACAACCATGCTTAACCGCTTCCAGACCATGTTAGTTGAAATCTACATCCTGAAGGTGGCTGTGCGGCTCTGACAGGGCGAAGATTTCTACTAGCCTGCCGTGCGCTCCAGCCGATCTCACCACTCTGCACATGCTGCCGTTCACTCGCCCTGCCGTCTCTAGGATGGCAGAGCTCTGTGAGCCGTTCACTTTGAGGCATTAGCTTACAATGATGGACAGGTCAGGAGCCAATGAAAGCGGCTCCTGACCGGCGCACAGAGTTCTGCCGTTGTTGCAACAGCAGAGTGAGGAGCCTGCAGCACCCAGTACTACTTAGGCACCCACTACAATAAAGCACCCACTGCAGCATTTGGCACCCAATACTACTAAGCACTTAGGGCTGATACACATTACAAGAGCTTTTTAAACACTTAAAAATGAGAGATTTTAAAAGCTCTTGCTAATGCAATGCTATGGGGTATATTTACTAAATCACATCACTCCAGTGTGAATAGACACATAGGATAACTTTAGAAAGAGCTTTTAAAATCACAAAGTGCTTACAAAAGTTCTTGTAGTAGTGTGAACAAGCCCTTACTGTTACTTGGCCCCCACTACTACTTAGCACCCAGTAGTGGGGGCTACTATGCGCCTGCCACTATAATCTACTGATCACTACTTGTTCATCCCCAGATACTGCAGATTGCCACTATAATCTACTGATCACTACTTGTCTATCACCAGAGACTGCAGATTGCTCCCAGCCTGCCACTATAATCTACTGATCACTACTTGTCTATCACCAGATACTGCAGATTGCTCCCAGCCTGCCACCATAATCTACTGATCACTACTTGTCTATCACCAGATACTGCAGATTGCTCCCAGCCTGCCACCATAATCTACTGATCACTACTTGTCTATCACCAGATACTGCAGATTACTCCCAGCCTGCCACCATAATCTACTGATCACTACTTGTCTATCACCAGATAATGCAGATTGCCCCCAGCCTGCCACCATAATCTACTGATCACTACTTGTCTATCACCAGATACTGCAGATTACTCCCAGCCTGCCACCATAATCTACTGATCACTACTTGTCTATCACCAGATACTGCAGATTGCTCCCAACCTGCCATCATAATCTACTGATCACTACTTGTCTATCACCAGATACTGCAGATTGCTCCCAACCTGCCATCATAATCTACTGATCACTACTTGTCTATCACCAGATACTGCAGATTGCTCCCAGCCTGCCACTATAATCTACTGATCACTACTTGTCCATCACCAGATACTGCAGATTGCTCCCAGCCTGCCACCATAATCTACTGATCACTACTTGTCTATCACCAGATACTGCAGATTGCTCCCAGCCTGAACCATAATCTACTGATCACTACTTGTCTATCACCAGATAATGCAGATTGCCCCCAGCCTGCTACTATAATCTACTGATCACTACTTGTCTATCACCAGATACTGCAGATTGCTCCCAGCCTGCCACTATAATCTACTGATCACTACTTGTCTATCACCAGATACTGCAGATTGCTCCCAGACTGCCACCATAATCTACTGATCACTACTTGTCTATCCCCAGATACTGCAGATTGCTCCCAGCCTGCCACCATAATCTGCTGATCACTACTTGTCTATCACCAGATCCTGCAGATTGCTCCCAGCCTGCCACCATAATCTGCTGATCACTACTTGTCTATCACCAGATCCTGCAGATTGCTCCCAGCCTGCCACCATAATCCACTGATCACTACTTGTCTATCACCAGATACTGCAGATTGCTCCCAGCCTGCCACCATAATCTACTGATCACTACTTGTCTATCACCAGATAATGCAGATTGCCCCCAGCCTGCTACTATAATCTACTGATCACTACTTGTCTATCACCAGATACTGCAGATTGCCCCCAGCCTGCCACTATAATCTACTGATCACTACTTGTCTATCACCAGATACTGCAGATTGCTCCCAGCCTGCCACTATAATCTACTGATCACTACTTGTCTATCCCCAGATACTGCAGATTGCTCCCAGCCTGCCACCATAATCTACTGATCACTACTTGTCTATCACCAGATCCTGCAGATTGCTCCCAGCCTGCCACCATAATCCACTGATCACTACTTGTCTATCACCAGATACTGCAGATTGCTCCCAGCCTCCACCATAATCTACTGATCACTACTTGTCTATCACCAGATACTGCAGATTGCTCCCAGCCTGCCACCATAATCTACTGATCACTACCTGTCTATCACCAGATACTGCAGATTGCTCTGAGCCTGCCATCATAATCTACTAATCACTACTTGTCTATCACCAGATACTGCAGATTGCTCCCAGCCTGCCACCATAATCTACTGATCACTAATTGTCTATCACCAGATACTGCAGATTGCCCCCAGCCTGCCATCATAATCTACTAATCACTACTTGTCTATCACCAGATACTGCAGATTGCCCCCAGCCTGCCACTATAATCTACTGATCACTACTTGTCTATCACCAGATACTGCAGATTGCTCCCAGCCTGCCACTATAATCTACTGATCACTACTTGTCTATCACCAGATACTGCAGATTGCCCCCAGCCTGCCACTATAATCTACTGATCACTACTTGTCTATCACCAGATACTGCAGATTGCCCCCAGCCTACCGCCATAATCTACTGATCACTACTTGTCTATCACCAGATACTGCAGATTGCCCCCAGCCTGCCACTATAATCTACTGATCACTACTTGTCTATCACCAGATACTGCAGATTGCCCCCAGCCTACCGCCATAATCTACTGATCACTACTTGTCTATCACCAGATACTGCAGATTGCTCCCAGCCTGCCACCATACTCTACTGATCACTACTTGTCTATCACCAGATAATGCAGATTGCTCCCAGCCTGCCACCATAATCTACTGATCACTACCTGTCTATCACCAGATACTGCAGATTGCTCTGAGCCTGCCATCATAATCTACTAATCACTACTTGTCTATCACCAGATACTGCAGATTGCTCCCAGCCTGCCACCATAATCTACTGATCACTAATTGTCTATCACCAGATACTGCAGATTGCCCCCAGCCTGCCATCATAATCTACTAATCACTACTTGTCTATCACCAGATACTGCAGATTGCTCCCAGCCTGCCACTATAATCTACTGATCACTACTTGTCTATCACCAGATACTGCAGATTGCCCCCAGCCTGCCACTATAATCTACTGATCGCTACTTGTCTATCACCAGATACTGCAGATTGCCCCCAGCCTACCGCCATAATCTACTGATCACTACTTGTCTATCACCAGATACTGCAGATTGCCCCCAGCCTGCCACTATAATCTACTGATCACTACTTGTCTATCACCAGATACTGCAGATTGCCCCCAGCCTACCGCCATAATCTACTGATCACTACTTGTCTATCACCAGATACTGCAGATTGCTCCCAGCCTGCCACCATACTCTACTGATCACTACTTGTCTATCACCAGATAATGCAGATTGCTCCCAGCCTGCCACCATAATCTACTGATCACTACTTGTCTATCAGCAGATACTGCAGATTGCTCCCAGCCTGCCACCATAATCTACTGATCACTACTTGTCTATCTCCAGATACTGCAGATTGCTCCCAGCCTGCCACCATAATCTACTGATCACTACTTGTCTATCACCAGATACTGCAGATTGCTCCCAGCCTGCCACCATAATCTACTGATCACTACTTGTCTATCACCAGATACTGCAGATTGCTCCCAGCCTGCCACTATAATCTACTGATCACTACTTGTCTATCACCAGATACTGCAGATTGCTCCCAGCCTGCCACCATAATCTACTGATCACTACTTGTCTATCACCAGATACTGCAGATTGCTCCCAGCCTACCACCATAATCTACTGATCACTACTTGTCTATCAGCAGATACTGCAGATTGCCCCCAGCCTGCCACCATAATCTACTGATCACTACTTGTCTATCACCAGATACTGCAGATTGCTCCCAGCCTGCCATCATAATCTACTGATCACTACTTGTCTATCACCAGATACTGCAGATTGCTCCCAGCCTGCCACCATAATCTACTGATCACTACTTGTCTATCAGCAGATACTGCAGATTGCCCCCAGCCTGCCACCATAATCTACTGATCACTACTTGTCTATCACCAGATACTGCAGATTGCTCCCAGCCTGCCACCATAATCTACTGATCACTACTTGTCTATCACCAGATACTGCAGATTGCTCCCAGCCTGCCACCATAACCTACTGAAAACTACTTGTCTATCACCAGATACTGCAGATTGCTCTCAGCCTGCCACCATAATCTACTGATCACTACTTGTCTATCAGCAGATACTGCAGATTGCTCCCAGCCTGCCACTATAATCTACTGATCACTACTTGTCTATCACCAGATACTGCAGATTGCTCCCAGCCTGCCACCATAATCTACTGATCACTACTTGTCTATCACCAGATACTGCAGATTGCTCCCAGCCTGCCACTATAATCTACTGATCACTACTTGTCTATCACCAGATACTGCAGATTGCTCCCAGCCTGCCACTATAATCTACTGATCACTACTTGTCTATCACCAGATACTGCAGATTGCTCCCAGCCTGCCATCATAATCTACTAATCACTACTTGTCTATCACCAGATACTGCAGATTGCTCCCAGCCTGCCACTATAATCTACTGATCACTACTTGTCTATCTCCAGATACTGCAGATTGCTCCCAGCCTGCCACTATAATCTACTGATCACTACTTGTCTATCACCAGATACTGCAGATTGCTCCCAGCCTGCCACCATAATCTACTGATCACTACTTGTCTATCACCAGATACTGCAGATTGCTGCCAGCCTGCCACCATAATCTACTGATCACTACTTGTCTATCACCAGATACTGCAGATTGCTCCCAGCCTGCCACTATAATCTACTGATCACTACTTGTCTATCACCAGATACTGCAGATTGCTCCCAGCCTCCACCATAATCTACTGATCACTACTTGTCTATCACCAGATACTGCAGATTGCTCCCAGCCTGCCACCATAATCTACTGATCACTACTTGTCTATCACCAGATACTGCAGATTGCTCCCAGCCTGCCACTATAATCTACTGATCTCTACTTGTCTATCACCAGATACTGCAGATTGCTCCCAACCTGCCATCATAATCTACTGATCACTACTTGTCTATCACCAGATACTGCAGATTGCTCCCAGCCTGCCATCATAATCTACTAATCACTACTTGTCTATCACCAGATACTGCAGATTGCTCCCAGCCTGCCATCATAATCTACTAATCACTACTTGTCTATCACCAGATACTGCAGATTGCCCCCAGCCTGCCACTATAATCTACTGATTACTACTTGTCTATCACCAGATACTGCAGATTGCTCCCAGCCTGCCACTATAATCTACTGATCACTACTTGTCTATCACCAGATACTGCAGATTGCCCCCAGCCTGCCACTATAATCTACTGATCACTACTTGTCTATCACCAGATGCTGCAGATTGCCCCCAGCCTACCGCCATAATCTACTGATCACTACTTGTCTATCACCAGATACTGCAGATTGCCCCCAGCCTGCCACTATAATCTACTGATCACTACTTGTCTATCACCAGATACTGCAGATTGCCCCCAGCCTACCGCCATAATCTACTGATCACTACTTGTCTATCACCAGATACTGCAGATTGCTCCCAGCCTGCCACCATACTCTACTGATCACTACTTGTCTATCACCAGATAATGCAGATTGCTCCCAGCCTGCCAGCATAATCTACTGATCACTACTGGTCTATCAGCAGATACTGCAGATTGCTCCCAGCCTGCCACCATAATCTACTGATCACTACTTGTCTATCTCCAGATACTGCAGATTGCTCCCAGCCTGCCACCATAATCTACTGATCACTAATTGTCTATCACCAGATACTGCAGATTGCTCCCAGCCTGCCACTATAATCTACTGATCACTACTTGTCTATCACCAGATACTGCAGATTGCTCCCAGCCTGCCACTATAATCTACTGATCACTACTTGTCTATCACCAGATACTGCAGATTGCTCCCAGCCTGCCACCATAATCTACTGATCACTACTTGTCTATCAGCAGATACTGCAGATTGCCCCCAGCCTGCCACCATAATCTACTGATCACTACTTGTCTATCACCAGATACTGCAGATTGCTCCCAGCCTGCCACCATAATCTACTGATCACTACTTGTCTATCACCAGATAATGCAGATTGCTCCCAGCCTGCCACCATAATCTACTGAAAACTACTTGTCTATCAGCAGATACTGCAAATTGCTCTCAGCCTGCCACCATAATCTACTGATCACTACTTGTCTATCACCAGATACTGCTGATTGCCCCCAGCCTGCCACCATAATCTACTGATCACTACTTGTCTATCACCAGATACTGCTGATTGCCCCCAGCCTGCCACCATAATCTACTGATCACTACTTGTCTATCACCAGATACTGCAGATTGCTCCGAGCCTGCCACTATAATCTACTGATCACTACTTGTCTATCACCAGATACTGCAGATTGCTCCCAGCCTGCCACCATAATCTACTGATCACTACTTGTCTATCACCAGATACTGCAGATTGTTCCCAGCCTGCCATCATAATCTACTGATCACTACTTGTCTATCACCAGATAATGCAGATTGCTCCCAGCCTGCCACTATAATCTACTGATCACTACTTGTCTATCACCAGATAATGCAGATTGCTCCCAGCCTGCCACCATAATCTACTGATCACTACTTGTCTATCACCAGATACTGCAGATTGCTCCCAGCCTGCCATCATAATCTACTGATCACTACTTGTCTATCACCAGAGACTGCAGATTGCTCCCAGCCTGCCACCATAATCTACTGATCACTACTTGTCTATCCCCAGATACTGCAGATTGCTCCGAGCCTGCCACTATAATCTACTGATCACTACATGTCTATCACCAGATACTGCAGATTGCTCCCAGCCTGCCACCATAATCTACTGATCACTACTTGTCTATCACCAGATAATGCAGATTGCTCCGAGCCTGCCACTATAATCTACTGATCACTACTTGTCTATCACCAGATACTGCAGATTGCTTCCAACCTGCCACTATAATCTACTGATCACTAATTGTCTATCACCAGATACTGCAGATTGCTCCCAGCCTGCAATCATAATCTACTGATCACTACTTGTCTATCACCAGATACTGCTGATTGCCCCCAGCCTGCCACCATAATCTACTGATCACTACTTGTCTATCACCAGATACTGCAGATTGCTCCCAGCCTGCCACCATAATCTACTGATCACTAATTGTCTATCACCAGATACTGCAGATTGCTCCCAGCCTGCCATCATAATCTACTGATCACTACTTGTCTATCACCAGATACTGCTGATTGCCCCCAGCCTGCCACCATAATCTACTGATCACTACTTGTCTATCACCAGATACTGCAGATTGCTCCCAGCCTGCCCCCATAATCTACTGATCACTACTTGTCTATCACCAGATACTGCAGATTGCTCCCAGCCTGCCCCCATAATCTACTGATCACTACTTGTCTATCACCAGATACTGCAGATTGCTCCCAGCCTGCCACCATAATCTACTGATCACTACTTGTCCATCACCAGATACTGCAGATTGCTCCCAGCCTGCCATCATAATCTACTGATCACTACTTGTCTATCACCAGATAATGCAGATTGCTCCCAGCCTGCCATCATAATCTACTGATCACTACTTGTCTATCACCAGAGACTGCAGATTGCTCCCAGCCTGCCACCATAATCTACTGATCACTACTTGTCTATCCCCAGATACTGCAGATTGCTCCGAGCCTGCCACTATAATCTACTGATCACTACATGTCTATCACCAGATACTGCAGATTGCTCCCAGCCTGCCACCATAATCTACTGATCACTACTTGTCTATCACCAGATAATGCAGATTGCTCCGAGCCTGCCACTATAATCTACTGATCACTACTTGTCTATCACCAGATACTGCAGATTGCTTCCAACCTGCCACTATAATCTACTGATCACTAATTGTCTATCACCAGATACTGCAGATTGCTCCCAGCCTGCAATCATAATCTACTGATCACTACTTGTCTATCACCAGATACTGCTGATTGCCCCCAGCCTGCCACCATAATCTACTGATCACTACTTGTCTATCACCAGATACTGCAGATTGCTCCCAGCCTGCCACCATAATCTACTGATCACTAATTGTCTATCACCAGATACTGCAGATTGCTCCCAGCCTGCCATCATAATCTACTGATCACTACTTGTCTATCACCAGATACTGCTGATTGCCCCCAGCCTGCCACCATAATCTACTGATCACTACTTGTCTATCACCAGATACTGCAGATTGCTCCCAGCCTGCCCCCATAATCTACTGATCACTACTTGTCTATCACCAGATACTGCAGATTGCTCCCAGCCTGCCCCCATAATCTACTGATCACTACTTGTCTATCACCAGATACTGCAGATTGCTCCCAGCCTGCCACCATAATCTACTGATCACTACTTGTCCATCACCAGATACTGCAGATTGCTCCCAGCCTGCCATCATAATCTACTGATCACTACTTGTCTATCACCAGATAATGCAGATTGCTCCCAGCCTGCCACCATAATCTACTGATCACTACTTGTCTATCACCAGATACTGCAGATTGCTCCCAGCCTGCCATCATAATCTACTGATCACTACTTGTCCATCACCAGATACTGCAGATTGCCCCCAGCCTGCCACCATAATCTACTGATCACTACTTGTCTATCCCCAGATACTGCAGATTGCTCCGAGCCTGCCACCATAATCTACTGATCACTACTTGTCCATCACCAGATACTGCAGATTGCTCCCAGCCTGCCATCATAATCTACTGATCACTACTTGTCTATCACCAGATAATGCAGATTGCTCCCAGCCTGCCATCATAATCTACTGATCACTACTTGTCTATCACCAGATAATGCAGATTGCTCCCAGCCTGCCACCATAATCTACTGATCACTACTTGTCTATCACCAGATACTGCAGATTGCTCCCAGCCTGCCATCATAATCTACTGATCACTACTTGTCTATCACCAGATACTGCAGATTGCTCCCAGCCTGCCACCATAATCTACTGATCACTACTTGTCTATCACCAGATACTGCAGATTGCTCCGAGCCTGCCACTATAATCTACTGATCACTACTTGTCTATCACCAGATACTGCAGATTGCTTCCAGCCTGCCACTATAATCTACTGATCACTAATTGTCTATCACCAGATACTGCAGATTGCTCCCAGCCTGCCATCATAATCTACTGATCACTACTTGTCTATCACCAGATACTGCTGATTGCCCCCAGCCTGCCACCATAATCTACTGATCACTACTTGTCTATCACCAGATACTGCAGATTGCTCCCAGCCTGCCACCATAATCTACTGATCACTACTTGTCTATCACCAGATACTGCAGATTGCTCCCAGCCTGCCACTATAATCTACTGATCACTACTTGTCTATCACCAGATACTGCAGATTGCTCCCAGCCTGCCACCATAATCTACTGATCACTACTTGTCTATCACCAGATACTGCAGATTGCTCCCAGCCTGCCACTATAATCTACTGATCACTACTTGTCTATCACCAGATACTGCAGATTGCTCCTAGCCTGCCACCATAATCTACTGATCACTACTTGTCTATCACCAGATACTGCAGATTGCTCCCAGCCTGCCATCATAATCTACTGATCACTACTTGTCTATCACCAGATACTGCAGATTGCTCCCAGCCTGCCACCATAATCTACTGATCACTACTTGTCTATCACCAGATACTGCAGATTGCTCCCAGCCTGCCACCATAATCTACTGATCACTACTTGTCCATCACCAGATACTGCAGATTGCTCCCAGCCTGCCATCATAATCTACTGATCACTACTTGTCTATCACCAGATAATGCAGATTGCTCCCAGCCTGCTACCATAATCTACTGATCACTACTTGTCTATCACCAGATACTGCAGATTGCCCCCAGCCTGCCATCATAATCTACTGATCACTACTGGTCTATCACCAGATACTGCAGATTGCTCCCAGCCTGCCACTATAATCTACTGAACACTACTTGTCTATCACCAGATACTGCAGATTGCTCCCAGCCTGCCACTATAATCTACTGATCACTACTTGTCTATCACCGGATACTGGAGATTGCTCCCAGCCTGCCACCATAATCTACTGATCACTACTGGTCCATCACCAGATACTGCAGATTGCTCCCAGCCTGCCACCATAATCTACTGATCACTACTTGTCTATCACCAGATACTGTAGATTGCTCCCAGCCTGCCACCATAATCTACTGATCACTACTTGACTATCACCAGATACTGCAAATTGCTCCCAGCCTGCCACTATAATCTACTGATCACTACTTGTCTATCACCAGATACTGCAGATTGCTCCCAGCCTGCCACTGTTAGGCTTGGAGGTGTATTCTCCACAGTCAGCATGCAACACATAAGCTGACGTGAAGGAGGTACACGCACCAGCACAAGGAATCAGGATATCCACAGTTTAGTGGAGGAGAGGACTGACTCCAATAGGAGATTGTGGCGCACAGAGCCGGTGCAGATCCGAACAGCCACAAACAATACTTTCGTGATAACGTCTCAGCGCAAAGTAGCGCTGAGCGCATAAACCAGGACTGAGGAGATCAGGACAGGTAGACAGAATGAACGCTTGCTTAACTAGCCACTACTTAGTGACAGCAAGCGTCCACAACAAGACAGACTGGAATGAGGCAGCCAATGCATTGCAGCGATGGCGTGCCTCACAAAGACAGGACAGGATAGTCAGGAAATAGGAGGATCAGGATAGATGAACGTAACACAGACAAATATACAATAAGTATGTTTTCCTAGCGTATTACAATTACAGCTATCAATGAAACTATTTGTAACGTCTGACTAACATATGTATATATCGGCAATGAACCGATATATGACATAAGCAGGAACACTGACTAGGACTGGAGCAATACAGGGAACAGGACTCAGAAGGATTCGCTATCTCTTCGCAGAGATGAACGCAATCCACAAACAGAACCAGGAGCAGGATACTAACTCAGCACGGGTGATCACGATACGCGCAAACTACCAAAACGTGCTGGAAAGCTGACTAACTGAACACAGGATATAAACAGTTCGTGTACGTATATATCAGCGACACTGATGTATCAACGTAACACGAATACAAGGAAAATAACAAAACGTGCAAGTATGCGTATATATTGGCGATGAACCACTATATATCACACAAGACAAGCAAAGTAACAACTTCTAGAAACAAGAGCAGAACTAGGAGGACTCGCTGACCCCTTCGCAGGAGTCAGCGCAGTCCACACGGACTAGGAACGAGGTGGGGCACGAGCAGAGTAACAGACAGAATCTGAGACTATGGTAGCCCATGGAGCATTGCAGGAAGCAGTTCTTTATACTGAGGTCATCCAATGGGAACAGACATGCAGATTCCCACACAAGTGAATGGTAATTAATCACAGGCTGACAGCAGGAAAAGGCAGACAATGATATGCAGCCTGCAGGAAAGGGATTGCCACTCCATTGCAGCAGACAATGTTTGTTTACACAAAAGCATATTAAACTGTCATTAACTTCAGAGCGACTGCAGATGGAATCAGCAACTAGTTTAAGTGCAAACCAAACTATGCAAGCAAATGCATGTAATGACATCAGAACTGCTTGGGTTGCAATACCACTGCAGCCAGCAGTAAACGCTGCAGAAGCGATCGTAATAGCCACCATAATCTACTGATCACTACTTGTCTATCACCAGATACTGCAGATTGCTCCCAGCCTGCCATCATAATCTACTAATCACTACTTGTCTATCACCAGATACTGCAGATTGCTCCCAGCCTGCCACTATAATCTACTGATCACTACTTGTCTATCACCAGATACTGCAGATTGCTCCCAGCCTGCCACCATAATCTACTGATCACTACTTATCTATCACCAGATACTGCAGATTGCCCCCAGCCTGCCATTATAAACTACTGATCCCTACTTATCTATCACCAGATACTGCAGATTGCTCCCAGCCTGCCACCATAATCTACTGATCACTACTTGTCTATCACCAGATACTGCAGATTGCTCCCAGCCTGCCACCATAATCTACTGATCACTACTTGTCTATCCCCAGATACTGCATATTGCTCCCAGCCTGCCATCATAATCTACTGATCACTACTTGTCTATCACCAGATACTGCAGATTGCCCCCAGCCTGCCACTATAATCTACTGATCACTACTTGTCTATCACCAGATACTGCAGATTGCTCCCAGCCTGCCACTATAATCTACTGATCACTACTTGTCTATCACCAGATACTGCAGATTGCCCCCAGCCTGCCACCATAATCTACTAATCACTACTTGTCTATCACCAGATACTGCAGATTGCTCCCAGCCTGCCACTATAATCTACTGATCACTACTTGTCTATCACCAGATACTGAAGATTGTCCCAGCCTGCCACCATAATCTACTAATCACTACTTGTCTATCACCAGATACTGCAGATTGCTCCCAGCCTGCCACTATAATCTACTGATCACTACTTGTCTATCACCAGGTACTGCAGATTGCTCCCAGCCTGCCACCATAATCTACTGATCACTACTTGTCTATCACCAGATACTGCAGATTGCTCCCAGCCTCCACCATAATCTACTGATCACTACTTGTCTATCACCAGATACTGCAGATTGCTCCCAGCCTGCCACCATAATCTACTGATCACTACCTGTCTATCACCAGATACTGCAGATTGCCCCCAGCCTGCCATCATAATCTACTGATCACTACTTGTCTATCACCAGATACTGCAGATTGCTCCCAACCTGCCACCATAATCTACTGATCACTACTTGTCTATCACCAGAGACTGCAGATTGCTCCCAGCCTGCCACCATAATCTACTGATCACTACTTGTCTATCACCAGATACTGCAGATTGCTCCGAGCCTGCCACTATAATCTACTGATCACTACTTGTCTATCACCAGATACTGCAGATTGCTCCCAGCCTGCCACCATAATCTACTGATCACTACTTGTCTATCACCAGATACTGCAGATTGCTCCCAGCCTGCCACCATAATCTACTGATCACTACTTGTCCATCACCAGATACTGCAGATTGCTCCCAGCCTGCAAGGAATTCTGGGAAGAACTGGCTTTTATACTGCAAGCCATCAGAAGAAGCAGCTAAGCAATTTGCATGACAAGTGCTCCCAGCCTGCCACCATAATCTACTGATCACTACTTGTCTATCACCAGATACTGCAGATTGCTCCCAACCTGCCACCATAATCTACTGATCACTACTTGTCTATCACCAGAGACTGCAGATTGCTCCCAGCCTGAACCATAATCTACTGATCACTACTTGTCTATCACCAGATAATGCAGATTGCCCCCAGCCTGCTACTATAATCTACTGATCACTACTTGTCTATCACCAGATACTGCAGATTGCTCCCAGCCTGCCACTATAATCTACTGATCACTACTTGTCTATCACCAGATACTGCAGATTGCTCCCAGACTGCCACCATAATCTACTGATCACTACTTGTCTATCCCCAGATACTGCAGATTGCTCCCAGCCTGCCACCATAATCTGCTGATCACTACTTGTCTATCACCAGATCCTGCAGATTGCTCCCAGCCTGCCACCATAATCTGCTGATCACTACTTGTCTATCACCAGATCCTGCAGATTGCTCCCAGCCTGCCACCATAATCCACTGATCACTACTTGTCTATCACCAGATACTGCAGATTGCTCCCAGCCTGCCACCATAATCTACTGATCACTACTTGTCTATCACCAGATAATGCAGATTGCCCCCAGCCTGCTACTATAATCTACTGATCACTACTTGTCTATCACCAGATACTGCAGATTGCCCCCAGCCTGCCACTATAATCTACTGATCACTACTTGTCTATCACCAGATACTGCAGATTGCTCCCAGCCTGCCACTATAATCTACTGATCACTACTTGTCTATCCCCAGATACTGCAGATTGCTCCCAGCCTGCCACCATAATCTACTGATCACTACTTGTCTATCACCAGATCCTGCAGATTGCTCCCAGCCTGCCACCATAATCCACTGATCACTACTTGTCTATCACCAGATACTGCAGATTGCTCCCAGCCTCCACCATAATCTACTGATCACTACTTGTCTATCACCAGATACTGCAGATTGCTCCCAGCCTGCCACCATAATCTACTGATCACTACCTGTCTATCACCAGATACTGCAGATTGCTCTGAGCCTGCCATCATAATCTACTAATCACTACTTGTCTATCACCAGATACTGCAGATTGCTCCCAGCCTGCCACCATAATCTACTGATCACTAATTGTCTATCACCAGATACTGCAGATTGCCCCCAGCCTGCCATCATAATCTACTAATCACTACTTGTCTATCACCAGATACTGCAGATTGCCCCCAGCCTGCCACTATAATCTACTGATCACTACTTGTCTATCACCAGATACTGCAGATTGCTCCCAGCCTGCCACTATAATCTACTGATCACTACTTGTCTATCACCAGATACTGCAGATTGCCCCCAGCCTGCCACTATAATCTACTGATCACTACTTGTCTATCACCAGATACTGCAGATTGCCCCCAGCCTACCGCCATAATCTACTGATCACTACTTGTCTATCACCAGATACTGCAGATTGCCCCCAGCCTGCCACTATAATCTACTGATCACTACTTGTCTATCACCAGATACTGCAGATTGCCCCCAGCCTACCGCCATAATCTACTGATCACTACTTGTCTATCACCAGATACTGCAGATTGCTCCCAGCCTGCCACCATACTCTACTGATCACTACTTGTCTATCACCAGATAATGCAGATTGCTCCCAGCCTGCCACCATAATCTACTGATCACTACCTGTCTATCACCAGATACTGCAGATTGCTCTGAGCCTGCCATCATAATCTACTAATCACTACTTGTCTATCACCAGATACTGCAGATTGCTCCCAGCCTGCCACCATAATCTACTGATCACTAATTGTCTATCACCAGATACTGCAGATTGCCCCCAGCCTGCCATCATAATCTACTAATCACTACTTGTCTATCACCAGATACTGCAGATTGCTCCCAGCCTGCCACTATAATCTACTGATCACTACTTGTCTATCACCAGATACTGCAGATTGCCCCCAGCCTGCCACTATAATCTACTGATCGCTACTTGTCTATCACCAGATACTGCAGATTGCCCCCAGCCTACCGCCATAATCTACTGATCACTACTTGTCTATCACCAGATACTGCAGATTGCCCCCAGCCTGCCACTATAATCTACTGATCACTACTTGTCTATCACCAGATACTGCAGATTGCCCCCAGCCTACCGCCATAATCTACTGATCACTACTTGTCTATCACCAGATACTGCAGATTGCTCCCAGCCTGCCACCATACTCTACTGATCACTACTTGTCTATCACCAGATAATGCAGATTGCTCCCAGCCTGCCACCATAATCTACTGATCACTACTTGTCTATCAGCAGATACTGCAGATTGCTCCCAGCCTGCCACCATAATCTACTGATCACTACTTGTCTATCTCCAGATACTGCAGATTGCTCCCAGCCTGCCACCATAATCTACTGATCACTACTTGTCTATCACCAGATACTGCAGATTGCTCCCAGCCTGCCACCATAATCTACTGATCACTACTTGTCTATCACCAGATACTGCAGATTGCTCCCAGCCTGCCACTATAATCTACTGATCACTACTTGTCTATCACCAGATACTGCAGATTGCTCCCAGCCTGCCACCATAATCTACTGATCACTACTTGTCTATCACCAGATACTGCAGATTGCTCCCAGCCTACCACCATAATCTACTGATCACTACTTGTCTATCAGCAGATACTGCAGATTGCCCCCAGCCTGCCACCATAATCTACTGATCACTACTTGTCTATCACCAGATACTGCAGATTGCTCCCAGCCTGCCATCATAATCTACTGATCACTACTTGTCTATCACCAGATACTGCAGATTGCTCCCAGCCTGCCACCATAATCTACTGATCACTACTTGTCTATCAGCAGATACTGCAGATTGCCCCCAGCCTGCCACCATAATCTACTGATCACTACTTGTCTATCACCAGATACTGCAGATTGCTCCCAGCCTGCCACCATAATCTACTGATCACTACTTGTCTATCACCAGATACTGCAGATTGCTCCCAGCCTGCCACCATAACCTACTGAAAACTACTTGTCTATCACCAGATACTGCAGATTGCTCTCAGCCTGCCACCATAATCTACTGATCACTACTTGTCTATCAGCAGATACTGCAGATTGCTCCCAGCCTGCCACTATAATCTACTGATCACTACTTGTCTATCACCAGATACTGCAGATTGCTCCCAGCCTGCCACCATAATCTACTGATCACTACTTGTCTATCACCAGATACTGCAGATTGCTCCCAGCCTGCCACTATAATCTACTGATCACTACTTGTCTATCACCAGATACTGCAGATTGCTCCCAGCCTGCCACTATAATCTACTGATCACTACTTGTCTATCACCAGATACTGCAGATTGCTCCCAGCCTGCCATCATAATCTACTAATCACTACTTGTCTATCACCAGATACTGCAGATTGCTCCCAGCCTGCCACTATAATCTACTGATCACTACTTGTCTATCTCCAGATACTGCAGATTGCTCCCAGCCTGCCACTATAATCTACTGATCACTACTTGTCTATCACCAGATACTGCAGATTGCTCCCAGCCTGCCACCATAATCTACTGATCACTACTTGTCTATCACCAGATACTGCAGATTGCTGCCAGCCTGCCACCATAATCTACTGATCACTACTTGTCTATCACCAGATACTGCAGATTGCTCCCAGCCTGCCACTATAATCTACTGATCACTACTTGTCTATCACCAGATACTGCAGATTGCTCCCAGCCTCCACCATAATCTACTGATCACTACTTGTCTATCACCAGATACTGCAGATTGCTCCCAGCCTGCCACCATAATCTACTGATCACTACTTGTCTATCACCAGATACTGCAGATTGCTCCCAGCCTGCCACTATAATCTACTGATCTCTACTTGTCTATCACCAGATACTGCAGATTGCTCCCAACCTGCCATCATAATCTACTGATCACTACTTGTCTATCACCAGATACTGCAGATTGCTCCCAGCCTGCCATCATAATCTACTAATCACTACTTGTCTATCACCAGATACTGCAGATTGCTCCCAGCCTGCCATCATAATCTACTAATCACTACTTGTCTATCACCAGATACTGCAGATTGCCCCCAGCCTGCCACTATAATCTACTGATTACTACTTGTCTATCACCAGATACTGCAGATTGCTCCCAGCCTGCCACTATAATCTACTGATCACTACTTGTCTATCACCAGATACTGCAGATTGCCCCCAGCCTGCCACTATAATCTACTGATCACTACTTGTCTATCACCAGATGCTGCAGATTGCCCCCAGCCTACCGCCATAATCTACTGATCACTACTTGTCTATCACCAGATACTGCAGATTGCCCCCAGCCTGCCACTATAATCTACTGATCACTACTTGTCTATCACCAGATACTGAAGATTGCCCCCAGCCTACCGCCATAATCTACTGATCACTACTTGTCTATCACCAGATACTGCAGATTGCTCCCAGCCTGCCACCATACTCTACTGATCACTACTTGTCTATCACCAGATAATGCAGATTGCTCCCAGCCTGCCAGCATAATCTACTGATCACTACTGGTCTATCAGCAGATACTGCAGATTGCTCCCAGCCTGCCACCATAATCTACTGATCACTACTTGTCTATCTCCAGATACTGCAGATTGCTCCCAGCCTGCCACCATAATCTACTGATCACTAATTGTCTATCACCAGATACTGCAGATTGCTCCCAGCCTGCCACTATAATCTACTGATCACTACTTGTCTATCACCAGATACTGCAGATTGCTCCCAGCCTGCCACTATAATCTACTGATCACTACTTGTCTATCACCAGATACTGCAGATTGCTCCCAGCCTGCCACCATAATCTACTGATCACTACTTGTCTATCAGCAGATACTGCAGATTGCCCCCAGCCTGCCACCATAATCTACTGATCACTACTTGTCTATCACCAGATACTGCAGATTGCTCCCAGCCTGCCACCATAATCTACTGATCACTACTTGTCTATCACCAGATAATGCAGATTGCTCCCAGCCTGCCACCATAATCTACTGAAAACTACTTGTCTATCAGCAGATACTGCAAATTGCTCTCAGCCTGCCACCATAATCTACTGATCACTACTTGTCTATCACCAGATACTGCTGATTGCCCCCAGCCTGCCACCATAATCTACTGATCACTACTTGTCTATCACCAGATACTGCTGATTGCCCCCAGCCTGCCACCATAATCTACTGATCACTACTTGTCTATCACCAGATACTGCAGATTGCTCCGAGCCTGCCACTATAATCTACTGATCACTACTTGTCTATCACCAGATACTGCAGATTGCTCCCAGCCTGCCACCATAATCTACTGATCACTACTTGTCTATCACCAGATACTGCAGATTGTTCCCAGCCTGCCATCATAATCTACTGATCACTACTTGTCTATCACCAGATAATGCAGATTGCTCCCAGCCTGCCACTATAATCTACTGATCACTACTTGTCTATCACCAGATAATGCAGATTGCTCCCAGCCTGCCACCATAATCTACTGATCACTACTTGTCTATCACCAGATACTGCAGATTGCTCCCAGCCTGCCATCATAATCTACTGATCACTACTTGTCTATCACCAGAGACTGCAGATTGCTCCCAGCCTGCCACCATAATCTACTGATCACTACTTGTCTATCCCCAGATACTGCAGATTGCTCCGAGCCTGCCACTATAATCTACTGATCACTACATGTCTATCACCAGATACTGCAGATTGCTCCCAGCCTGCCACCATAATCTACTGATCACTACTTGTCTATCACCAGATAATGCAGATTGCTCCGAGCCTGCCACTATAATCTACTGATCACTACTTGTCTATCACCAGATACTGCAGATTGCTTCCAACCTGCCACTATAATCTACTGATCACTAATTGTCTATCACCAGATACTGCAGATTGCTCCCAGCCTGCAATCATAATCTACTGATCACTACTTGTCTATCACCAGATACTGCTGATTGCCCCCAGCCTGCCACCATAATCTACTGATCACTACTTGTCTATCACCAGATACTGCAGATTGCTCCCAGCCTGCCACCATAATCTACTGATCACTAATTGTCTATCACCAGATACTGCAGATTGCTCCCAGCCTGCCATCATAATCTACTGATCACTACTTGTCTATCACCAGATACTGCTGATTGCCCCCAGCCTGCCACCATAATCTACTGATCACTACTTGTCTATCACCAGATACTGCAGATTGCTCCCAGCCTGCCCCCATAATCTACTGATCACTACTTGTCTATCACCAGATACTGCAGATTGCTCCCAGCCTGCCCCCATAATCTACTGATCACTACTTGTCTATCACCAGATACTGCAGATTGCTCCCAGCCTGCCACCATAATCTACTGATCACTACTTGTCCATCACCAGATACTGCAGATTGCTCCCAGCCTGCCATCATAATCTACTGATCACTACTTGTCTATCACCAGATAATGCAGATTGCTCCCAGCCTGCCATCATAATCTACTGATCACTACTTGTCTATCACCAGAGACTGCAGATTGCTCCCAGCCTGCCACCATAATCTACTGATCACTACTTGTCTATCCCCAGATACTGCAGATTGCTCCGAGCCTGCCACTATAATCTACTGATCACTACATGTCTATCACCAGATACTGCAGATTGCTCCCAGCCTGCCACCATAATCTACTGATCACTACTTGTCTATCACCAGATAATGCAGATTGCTCCGAGCCTGCCACTATAATCTACTGATCACTACTTGTCTATCACCAGATACTGCAGATTGCTTCCAACCTGCCACTATAATCTACTGATCACTAATTGTCTATCACCAGATACTGCAGATTGCTCCCAGCCTGCAATCATAATCTACTGATCACTACTTGTCTATCACCAGATACTGCTGATTGCCCCCAGCCTGCCACCATAATCTACTGATCACTACTTGTCTATCACCAGATACTGCAGATTGCTCCCAGCCTGCCACCATAATCTACTGATCACTAATTGTCTATCACCAGATACTGCAGATTGCTCCCAGCCTGCCATCATAATCTACTGATCACTACTTGTCTATCACCAGATACTGCTGATTGCCCCCAGCCTGCCACCATAATCTACTGATCACTACTTGTCTATCACCAGATACTGCAGATTGCTCCCAGCCTGCCCCCATAATCTACTGATCACTACTTGTCTATCACCAGATACTGCAGATTGCTCCCAGCCTGCCCCCATAATCTACTGATCACTACTTGTCTATCACCAGATACTGCAGATTGCTCCCAGCCTGCCACCATAATCTACTGATCACTACTTGTCCATCACCAGATACTGCAGATTGCTCCCAGCCTGCCATCATAATCTACTGATCACTACTTGTCTATCACCAGATAATGCAGATTGCTCCCAGCCTGCCACCATAATCTACTGATCACTACTTGTCTATCACCAGATACTGCAGATTGCTCCCAGCCTGCCATCATAATCTACTGATCACTACTTGTCCATCACCAGATACTGCAGATTGCCCCCAGCCTGCCACCATAATCTACTGATCACTACTTGTCTATCCCCAGATACTGCAGATTGCTCCGAGCCTGCCACCATAATCTACTGATCACTACTTGTCCATCACCAGATACTGCAGATTGCTCCCAGCCTGCCATCATAATCTACTGATCACTACTTGTCTATCACCAGATAATGCAGATTGCTCCCAGCCTGCCATCATAATCTACTGATCACTACTTGTCTATCACCAGATAATGCAGATTGCTCCCAGCCTGCCACCATAATCTACTGATCACTACTTGTCTATCACCAGATACTGCAGATTGCTCCCAGCCTGCCATCATAATCTACTGATCACTACTTGTCTATCACCAGATACTGCAGATTGCTCCCAGCCTGCCACCATAATCTACTGATCACTACTTGTCTATCACCAGATACTGCAGATTGCTCCGAGCCTGCCACTATAATCTACTGATCACTACTTGTCTATCACCAGATACTGCAGATTGCTTCCAGCCTGCCACTATAATCTACTGATCACTAATTGTCTATCACCAGATACTGCAGATTGCTCCCAGCCTGCCATCATAATCTACTGATCACTACTTGTCTATCACCAGATACTGCTGATTGCCCCCAGCCTGCCACCATAATCTACTGATCACTACTTGTCTATCACCAGATACTGCAGATTGCTCCCAGCCTGCCACCATAATCTACTGATCACTACTTGTCTATCACCAGATACTGCAGATTGCTCCCAGCCTGCCACTATAATCTACTGATCACTACTTGTCTATCACCAGATACTGCAGATTGCTCCCAGCCTGCCACCATAATCTACTGATCACTACTTGTCTATCACCAGATACTGCAGATTGCTCCCAGCCTGCCACTATAATCTACTGATCACTACTTGTCTATCACCAGATACTGCAGATTGCTCCTAGCCTGCCACCATAATCTACTGATCACTACTTGTCTATCACCAGATACTGCAGATTGCTCCCAGCCTGCCATCATAATCTACTGATCACTACTTGTCTATCACCAGATACTGCAGATTGCTCCCAGCCTGCCACCATAATCTACTGATCACTACTTGTCTATCACCAGATACTGCAGATTGCTCCCAGCCTGCCACCATAATCTACTGATCACTACTTGTCCATCACCAGATACTGCAGATTGCTCCCAGCCTGCCATCATAATCTACTGATCACTACTTGTCTATCACCAGATAATGCAGATTGCTCCCAGCCTGCTACCATAATCTACTGATCACTACTTGTCTATCACCAGATACTGCAGATTGCCCCCAGCCTGCCATCATAATCTACTGATCACTACTGGTCTATCACCAGATACTGCAGATTGCTCCCAGCCTGCCACTATAATCTACTGAACACTACTTGTCTATCACCAGATACTGCAGATTGCTCCCAGCCTGCCACTATAATCTACTGATCACTACTTGTCTATCACCGGATACTGGAGATTGCTCCCAGCCTGCCACCATAATCTACTGATCACTACTGGTCCATCACCAGATACTGCAGATTGCTCCCAGCCTGCCACCATAATCTACTGATCACTACTTGTCTATCACCAGATACTGTAGATTGCTCCCAGCCTGCCACCATAATCTACTGATCACTACTTGACTATCACCAGATACTGCAAATTGCTCCCAGCCTGCCACTATAATCTACTGATCACTACTTGTCTATCACCAGATACTGCAGATTGCTCCCAGCCTGCCACTGTTAGGCTTGGAGGTGTATTCTCCACAGTCAGCATGCAACACATAAGCTGACGTGAAGGAGGTACACGCACCAGCACAAGGAATCAGGATATCCACAGTTTAGTGGAGGAGAGGACTGACTCCAATAGGAGATTGTGGCGCACAGAGCCGGTGCAGATCCGAACAGCCACAAACAATACTTTCGTGATAACGTCTCAGCGCAAAGTAGCGCTGAGCGCATAAACCAGGACTGAGGAGATCAGGACAGGTAGACAGAATGAACGCTTGCTTAACTAGCCACTACTTAGTGACAGCAAGCGTCCACAACAAGACAGACTGGAATGAGGCAGCCAATGCATTGCAGCGATGGCGTGCCTCACAAAGACAGGACAGGATAGTCAGGAAATAGGAGGATCAGGATAGATGAACGTAACACAGACAAATATACAATAAGTATGTTTTCCTAGCGTATTACAATTACAGCTATCAATGAAACTATTTGTAACGTCTGACTAACATATGTATATATCGGCAATGAACCGATATATGACATAAGCAGGAACACTGACTAGGACTGGAGCAATACAGGGAACAGGACTCAGAAGGATTCGCTATCTCTTCGCAGAGATGAACGCAATCCACAAACAGAACCAGGAGCAGGATACTAACTCAGCACGGGTGATCACGATACGCGCAAACTACCAAAACGTGCTGGAAAGCTGACTAACTGAACACAGGATATAAACAGTTCGTGTACGTATATATCAGCGACACTGATGTATCAACGTAACACGAATACAAGGAAAATAACAAAACGTGCAAGTATGCGTATATATTGGCGATGAACCACTATATATCACACAAGACAAGCAAAGTAACAACTTCTAGAAACAAGAGCAGAACTAGGAGGACTCGCTGACCCCTTCGCAGGAGTCAGCGCAGTCCACACGGACTAGGAACGAGGTGGGGCACGAGCAGAGTAACAGACAGAATCTGAGACTATGGTAGCCCATGGAGCATTGCAGGAAGCAGTTCTTTATACTGAGGTCATCCAATGGGAACAGACATGCAGATTCCCACACAAGTGAATGGTAATTAATCACAGGCTGACAGCAGGAAAAGGCAGACAATGATATGCAGCCTGCAGGAAAGGGATTGCCACTCCATTGCAGCAGACAATGTTTGTTTACACAAAAGCATATTAAACTGTCATTAACTTCAGAGCGACTGCAGATGGAATCAGCAACTAGTTTAAGTGCAAACCAAACTATGCAAGCAAATGCATGTAATGACATCAGAACTGCTTGGGTTGCAATACCACTGCAGCCAGCAGTAAACGCTGCAGAAGCGATCGTAATAGCCACCATAATCTACTGATCACTACTTGTCTATCACCAGATACTGCAGATTGCTCCCAGCCTGCCATCATAATCTACTAATCACTACTTGTCTATCACCAGATACTGCAGATTGCTCCCAGCCTGCCACTATAATCTACTGATCACTACTTGTCTATCACCAGATACTGCAGATTGCTCCCAGCCTGCCACCATAATCTACTGATCACTACTTATCTATCACCAGATACTGCAGATTGCCCCCAGCCTGCCATTATAAACTACTGATCCCTACTTATCTATCACCAGATACTGCAGATTGCTCCCAGCCTGCCACCATAATCTACTGATCACTACTTGTCTATCACCAGATACTGCAGATTGCTCCCAGCCTGCCACCATAATCTACTGATCACTACTTGTCTATCCCCAGATACTGCATATTGCTCCCAGCCTGCCATCATAATCTACTGATCACTACTTGTCTATCACCAGATACTGCAGATTGCCCCCAGCCTGCCACTATAATCTACTGATCACTACTTGTCTATCACCAGATACTGCAGATTGCTCCCAGCCTGCCACTATAATCTACTGATCACTACTTGTCTATCACCAGATACTGCAGATTGCCCCCAGCCTGCCACCATAATCTACTAATCACTACTTGTCTATCACCAGATACTGCAGATTGCTCCCAGCCTGCCACTATAATCTACTGATCACTACTTGTCTATCACCAGATACTGAAGATTGTCCCAGCCTGCCACCATAATCTACTAATCACTACTTGTCTATCACCAGATACTGCAGATTGCTCCCAGCCTGCCACTATAATCTACTGATCACTACTTGTCTATCACCAGGTACTGCAGATTGCTCCCAGCCTGCCACCATAATCTACTGATCACTACTTGTCTATCACCAGATACTGCAGATTGCTCCCAGCCTCCACCATAATCTACTGATCACTACTTGTCTATCACCAGATACTGCAGATTGCTCCCAGCCTGCCACCATAATCTACTGATCACTACCTGTCTATCACCAGATACTGCAGATTGCCCCCAGCCTGCCATCATAATCTACTGATCACTACTTGTCTATCACCAGATACTGCAGATTGCTCCCAGCCTGCCACCATAATCTACTGATCACTACTTATCTATCACCAGATACTGCAGATTGCTCCCAGCCTGCCACCATAATCTACTGATCACTACTTATCTATCACCAGATACTGCAGATTGCCCCCAGCCTGCCATTATAAACTACTGATCCCTACTTATCTATCACCAGATACTGCAGATTGCTCCCAGCCTGCCACCATAATCTACTGATCACTACTTGTCTATCACCAGATACTGCAGATTGCTCCCAGCCTGCCACCATAATCTACTGATCACTACTTGTCTATCCCCAGATACTGCATATTGCTCCCAGCCTGCCATCATAATCTACTGATCACTACTTGTCTATCACCAGATACTGCAGATTGCCCCCAGCCTGCCACTATAATCTACTGATCACTACTTGTCTATCACCAGATACTGCAGATTGCTCCCAGCCTGCCACTATAATCTACTGATCACTACTTGTCTATCACCAGATACTGCAGATTGCCCCCAGCCTGCCACCATAATCTACTAATCACTACTTGTCTATCACCAGATACTGCAGATTGCTCCCAGCCTGCCACTATAATCTACTGATCACTACTTGTCTATCACCAGATACTGAAGATTGTCCCAGCCTGCCACCATAATCTACTAATCACTACTTGTCTATCACCAGATACTGCAGATTGCTCCCAGCCTGCCACTATAATCTACTGATCACTACTTGTCTATCACCAGGTACTGCAGATTGCTCCCAGCCTGCCACTATATTCTACTGATCACTACTTGTCTATCCCCAGATACTGCAGATTGCTCCCAGCCTGCCACTATAATCTACTGATCCCTACTTGTTTATCACCAGATACTGCAGATTGCTCACAGCCTGCCACCATAATCTGCTGATCACTACTTGTCTATCACCAGATAATGCAGATTGCTCCCAGCCTGCCGCCATAATCTACTGATCACTACTTGTCTATCACCAGATACTGCAGATTGCTCCCAGCCTGCCACCATAATCTACTGATCACTACTTGTCTATCACCAGATACTGCAGATTGCTCCCAACCTGCCACCATAATCTACTGATCACTACTTGTCTATCACCAGAGACTGCAGATTGCTCCCAGCCTGCCACCATAATCTACTGATCACTACTTGTCTATCACCAGATACTGCAGATTGCTCCGAGCCTGCCACTATAATCTACTGATCACTACTTGTCTATCACCAGATACTGCAGATTGCTCCCAGCCTGCCACCATAATCTACTGATCACTACTTGTCTATCACCAGATACTGCAGATTGCTCCCAGCCTGCCACCATAATCTACTGATCACTACTTGTCCATCACCAGATACTGCAGATTGCTCCCAGCCTGCAAGGAATTCTGGGAAGAACTGGCTTTTATACTGCAAGCCATCAGAAGAAGCAGCTAAGCAATTTGCATGACAAGTATATGCAAATTCCTCAGCAGCAGAGCAACTCTGAAACTTGCAAGGCGAAGACAGGTCTCTTTTCCAGAGACCTGTAGCACTCAGACCTAAAGAATGGACAAGCAGCTGTCTGCCTGTGCAGACAGCTGAGCAGATCATTACACACTACTTGTCTATCACCAGATACTGCAGATTGCTCCCAGCCTGCCACCATAATCTACTGATCACTACTTGTCTATCACCAGATACTGCAGATTGTTCCCAGCCTGCCACCATAATCTACTGATCACTACTTGTCTATCACCAGAGACTGCAGATTGCTCCCAGCCTGCCACCATAATCTACTGATCACTACTTGTCTATCACCAGATAGCGGAAAATTGTATACTCACCTGACGGTAATTTTCCTTTCCAGATGTGTCCATGGCAGCAACGACTGGGTTAAGTCCCACCCATTTGACCCCTATAGGACCCATGCTATAAATTCTCCCTTTAGGCCCCCCCCCCCTCCGTCTACATGACTCGAATCACCAAATCTATGGGAGGGAGCCTTGTGCTGCCATGGACACATCTGGAAAGGAAAATTACCGTCAGGTGAGTATACAATTTCCCGTTTTCCATATGTTTCCATGGCAGCAACGGCTGGGAGTTAACTAGAATAAAACACAGGGAGGGATGAGGTGTAATGCGAACACTCAATTTAATGTTTATTATACAGCATTTAACACAGCAGAGCCAAACTGTCGGGTAATATTGACAGCTGGATCCACTCTATAATGCCTCATAAACGTGTTGATCGAGGACCAATTGGCCGCCTGGCAGATCTTCTCCGGAGAAACCTTGTTAAAAGCGGCCCATGATGCCGCCAACCCCCTCGTGGAGTGTGCCGTTATCTGCTCTGGAGGTGCTAGGTTATTAGCCCTATACGCCATCTGGATAGTGTTGACCAACCATTGTCCAATGGTTCTTGTAGTGGCTGCCTGGCCCGCTCTATAGCCCGAAGGAATCACAAAGAGTCTCTCTGTTTTTCTTAGCTCTCTTGTTCTTTCAATATATGATCTCAGGACGTTCCCAACGTCTAATGGATGTGGATTCGGCTTCGCTTGTTCATATAATGTTGGCAAGGTCCATTCTTGGTTAAAATGGTAAATTGAAGATACCTTTGGAATGAAATGTTGGATGGGACGAAGCACGACTCTATCCGCAAAGAAGGTGAGTGAGGGTTCTTCCCACCCTAACGCTTGTATTTCTGATATCCTTCTTGCCGAAGACATAGCCACTAAGAACACCGCCTTGTATGTCAACTGTACCAGCGTTGTTTGTTCAAGTGGAAAGTACGGCGTCTTTGAAAGGGTCTCCAGTACCATGGGTAGATTCCATTTAGGAAATACTGCTTTAATCGGAGGTTTCTCCTTCATCACCCCTCTCAAGAACTTAACCACCAGTGGCTGTAAGGCCCATCTGCGATCAGTGAGGGCTGATAAGGCCGAGACTTGGACTTTCAAAGAGTGGTAGCCTAAGCTCTTCTCCAGACCCGTTTGTAAGAATTGAAGGATCTCCGTTATTCCAGGCTTTAAAGGATTAAATCCTGGTTGGACTGCAAAGTCTTCAAATCTTGCCCATACCCTTTGATATGAAGCGTTGGTAGTCGGTCTTCTTGCTTTCAATATTGTGGTGATGACGTTGCCTGAGCAGCCCATCGCCTCCAGTTTCCTCCTTTCAATCTCCATACAGCCAGTTTTAATGTAGCTGGATTCGGATGAGAGACCGGACCCTGTGTCAGTAAATCCGGTGATATCGGGAGCAATATTGGCTGACAGTCCTTGAGACTCCACAAGAGCGGGAACCATAGCCTCCTTGGCCAAAACGGAATTACCGCTATTAAGGTCACCTCTTCTCGAGTTAGTCTCACCAGTAACCCGTGGATTAGAGGAACTGGTGGAAAAACGTAAGCGACTGAGAAGTTCCAAGGGGCTATCAATGCGTCTGTTGCCACTGCTGTTGATGTCTGTTGTCGGGCAATGAATCTCTCGCACTTCTTGTTCTGCGGGGTCGCCATTAAATCTAGTTGAGGATCTCCCATCTTCCTGCAGATGTTGTGGAATATCTGTGGATTGAGGGACCACTCGTTGTTGTCTAATACGGTTCTGCTCAGGAAGTCCGCTGTGACGTTCTCCCGACCTGGTAGATATATCGCCGTTAAACTGTTGAAGCAGGTTTCCGCTAGGTGAAATATTGGCGCTACTTCTTGCAGCAGTGTCCTTGCCCTGGTACCACCCTGCCTCCTCACATAGGCGACCGCCGTCCGGTTGTCCATCCGCAGGGTCACATCCTTTTGCATCAGTTGGTTCTTGAATGTGGATAATGCTAGGAACGCAGCTCTGATCTCCAGAATGTTTGCTGGTAAATGAGTGTTCTGCAACTTCCACCGCCCCTGCGCTGTTTGTGAGCCTAGGCACGCACCCCAACCCACCTGGCTGGCGTCCGTGGTAAGTGTGATCGTGGAGAACTGCTGAATCTGCAATGGTGTCTGTAAGTCTAAAGTCGTCCAGGGCTACGATAATGGCTTCCTTGTCGGTATCTGCCCTGAGAGCTTCCTCAATATTATCAGTCCATGCCCTTAGCGCCTCAGCCACCGACGTTAGTGCAATGGCTGGTTTACAAGCACTTCCTGATGAAAGGTATGATTTCTTGAATTCAGAGTCTATTTTACGTTCAAGTGGATCATTGAATGATGCTGAGTCGTCTCTAGGTAGGGTAATGTGTTTAGCCAGACCTACCACGGCCGCGTCCACCTTTGGAGGCTCTTCTAGGACCGTTAACTTACCCTCTTCCATGGGGTAAAGTTTGCCAAGCCTATTTGTCGGAATCGTCTTTTTATCCACCTTCTTGAACTCTTCCCAGATTAGTTCCTGTATAGCCTCGATTAACGGGAAAGGCTTCACTGATTTCTTTAGATGAGTATAAAATTCCTTCTGAGTTGACGTCGTTGCTTCCTGTGGCTGCTCTTCTTGCCAATTAATGGCTTCTCTGACCGCCAGTATATATGGTTGGACCAAATTGAAATTAAAGCCCACCTCCGGCTCCAGATTCGCCTCTATAGGTTGAGAAGGGCCTGGCTGCTCCGGCAATGGTTCCTCCTGTCTCGGCTGGGATGAGGGCAACGAAGCTATATCGGAACTCATTGATTCCTGTACTGCTTCTCTAATCATCTCGGCAATGTCCTTCGGTTGTTCAGGTTCTTTTGCCATCGAGGTAAAGCATGCTTGACACACCAATTTCCCAGGCAAAACCCGATCTCCACAAGCCCAGCATCTCTTCCTTGACGAGCTGTGATAAGAGTAGCGATCCCTACTCGGCGATCTGCTGTACCGTCTCCTCCTGTATGAGGAACGTCTTCGCGATCTCGATCGAGATCTGCTTCTGGATCGTGATTGTCTGGTTTGCTTGCGGGGACGAGATTCTGCTCTTGGCTGTGATGGGCCGGCTTTACCTCCTTTTTCCTTCTCTCTCTTTCTCTCTTCATTAGGGCTGAAATGAGAGAATAAATTATAATCTTCGCCTCTTAACCTACAAGGAAAATACCTACCTAAATGATGGCTGCCAAGTAAGCCTACCTTATAACCTGCACCTGATCATCCGGTGGCACACCCTGCTCCATACTGTCAGCACCTGCCGCAGAATAAATGAACTTAACTTAGAATCCAACAGGTAAAACACAATCCTGTCTAGCCTGAGAAAGTACCAGCAAGGAAAAAACACCCCTACCTTCCGAATCCTCCAGTGTAGCCTGAATAAAGCGCACCAACAGTGAATACCAAACGCTCTGGCCTCCAAAGCAGAATGACCAGCGCTGCTCTCAACCTCCAGCCTTAAATCTCCCTCCCCGCTGAGCTCTGCCAATCAGAGTAGAGGGGAGGCTCAGAGCACTCTATTGGCCGCATGGAAACCGGAAGTGATGACACGGAAGTCGCCTATGAGCCGGCGGAAGGCACAGTGGAACGCAAGCCGGCTCTCACTCATAGCGCCAGGGAGCAGGACGCCAGACGGCCTTTAGCCGTCCATATAGAGGCACTGCAGTACGGAGGATTTTCCTCACTGGCCCGCTGCCTATCCGTGACCAGCAACAGACTACTCCTCCTGCCCTGTGTCATTTAGACTCCCAGCAGGGGCCCTCACACAGGCGAGGCAAGCACTGTGCGGAAAAGGTAAGGACTCACGTGGCAGCATTACAGCATCAGGTCCGATGAGGTGATGAGAGGACAAAAAAAAAGACGGAGTGGAGGCCTAAAGGGAGAATTTATAGCATGGGTCCTATAGGGGTCAAGTGGGTGGGACTTAACCCAGCCGTTGTTGCCATGGAAACATATGGAAAATGCAGATTGCTCCCAGCCTGCCACCATAATCTACTGATCACAACTTGTCTATCATCAGATACTGCAGATTGCTCCCAGCCTGCCACCATAATCTGCTGATCACTACTTGTCTATCACCAGATACTGCAGATTGCTCCCAGCCTGCCACCATAATCTGCTGATCACTACTTGTCTATCACCAGATACTGCAGATTGCTCCCAGCCTGCCACCATAATCTACTGATCACTACTTGTCTATCATCAGATACTGCAGATTGCTCCCAGCCTGCCACCATAATCTACTGATCACTACTTGTCTATCACCAGATACTGCAGATTGCCCCCAGCCTGCCATCATAATCTACTGATCACTACTTGTCTATCACCAGATACTGCAGATTGCTCCCAGCCTGCCACCATAATCTACTCCCGAATAGCTTGAATAGTATGCCAAAGCAGTTACATGGAACTGAGGGGCACACAGCCATAAGAGACTACACACCTAGCCATACACTAAAAGCGTCCCATTTAGCTAGGGTTACATTTTCAATGGAGGTCTTATTTTAGTGGAAACACGGTACCTACTACTAGAATCTAAAGCTATGTACACACGCTCAACAAAAGTTAAGGTTAGGTGTTGGTGTTTTAAGGTTAGGCATAATATTTGTATATAGCGCTTTTCTCCCTGGGGACTCAAAGCGACGTGAGCCTGCATTCTGCAGTTGCAAAGGATCAGGATTTTAGCCTTTTCTTGAATCCATCCAAAGAAGGAGCCTCTTGTACGGGTTGTGGAAGCAAGTTAGGCATTGGTGGGGGGTGGTAAAGGTTAGGAATGGGTGTGTGTGGTTATGGGTAGGCATTGGTGGGGGGTGGTAAAGGCTAGGAATGGGTGTGTGTGGTTATGGGTAGGCATTGATGGGGGGTGGTTAAGGTTAGGCATTGATTAGGGTGTGTGGTTAGCGTTAGGCATTGGCATTTGGGGAAGGGGGTTGTTGGTTAAGGTTAGGCGTGGGTGCGTGTGGTTAGGCACTGGTGGTCGGGGGGGGGGGGGGGGGGGGTGTTAGGTGGTGAAAGGTAACCCAAAGTGAGAGGTATATGGAGGTTGCTATATTTATTTAATTTTAAACAATACCAGTTATCTAGCAGTCCTCCTGATCCTGTGTCTCTAATACATTCAGCCATAGACCCTGAACAAGCATGACTCAGGTTTACTGGATTAGCCATATGCTTGTTCCAGAGATTTGACTCAGACGGGGGGGATAAAGTTAGGCATGGGGGTGTGTGGTTAGAGTTAAGCATTGACTGGGGGATGGGGTAAGGCGTGAGGGTTTGAAGAGAAGCTAGTTGCACAATCTGAAAAAAGGGTACTTATCCGTTAGCCGGGCGCATCAGGCAGGTGGCGCTAATTACTATTCCCCCTCCAGGCCGACATGGATAGTAGGGAAAGATGTAACTCTGGTGGAGTTTTTTCGCCACCTGCCGGATGTGCCCGGCTAAGGCCCGGTTCACATTAGCGTTCCCTGTCCGCATCCGCCTGATCGGATCCGGACCGTATACTGTACAAACGGAACGTACGTTCCGCATAGCAATGCAAAGGCTTTGCGGACGTTCACACGCGTCCGTTCCGTACAGTACGGAGCCGGACCGGATCCGGACACTTTTCCAACATGCGCTATTTTTTGGTCCGGCTCATCCGGCCCACGTATCGGACCGGAGCCTGACTGCACCATCCGGATATAGAAAACCAATGGGAAACGGAAGCACAGAACACACTGGAGACAACACCGGACGTTCTACCCCACTTTCTATGCGTATTTATAGCGGCCATTTCGGATGGGGACACATGGGCCCAGCATATCTGGAGTGGAGCAGCAGTGACACACGTGCTGGAGCTGTTTTGGCAGTATGTCGGAGGTGGAGGTGAGGCCTACAGCGGAGGACCTGACAGGTGCACCTTCTGCAGACCCCAACAAATTTTAAGGTATTTTGTTGTTGTTTTTTCCCCCCACGGATCCGGATGGCAGCCTGAAGCAGTCCTGATGCAAATGGACCGGATCGGAACCGTGCGGTTCCAATCTGGATCAGGTCCTGATACGATCCGAATCCGGTCCGTTTGCATGCCAAAACGCAAGTGTGAATGGGGCCTAACGGATAAGTACCGAAAAAAGTTGCAAAACTTTTTTTTTTTTTTTTATCCCACCCGCATCACATTCTGGCCCATATGCAATAAACTTTTTCTCCTGAGTTTTCTCCTAGGTGATATTTTCAAACTTGCCAATAAAATGCCTTTTCAAATACAACAAGCACAAATTACCCAAAATCATTTTGATGGTATGTTTTAACCAACTTTTTGGTACTTTTTCAGTTGAAAAGTTCTGGAAAGTTATTTTAAATAGAAGATGGAAAATTATCTCCTAGGAGAAAACTCTGGAGGAAAAGGGAATTGCATGTGGGCCTCTGTTTCTCCCCGGTATATCCCATCTTCTATGCAGCACAAAACTAGTATACAGGCGGAATCCTGCAGCATCTCTCCCCTTCCTCCCGGAATATCTCTTCCTCTCCACCCGGCGGAAGCAAAACAAGGCAGCACCGCAACGCAGCGCTTCCTCCAGGCAGACTGTTACATGGGAGCCGCACTACTCTCATTGGCTGCGTCTGCGTTCCACTGCTCCTCATTGGTTCAGAGTAGCAGAGAGTGACTGCCCCCTCCGCATTGATCGCTCCTCATTGGTTCAGAGTAGGATGAGGTGACCGCCCCCTCCGCGGCTCGCTGGTCCAGAGGCAGGAGTGGAATTTGCCTTATTAGGTGAGTGAGTAATTTTACAGCCCGGGGCGCTTCCTGCAGGGTGTGTTCTCTCTGCAGATCCAGCTCGGGTGATCGGGGAGTCCGCAGGGTAACCACATGAACTCTTCTATTACCATTAACACTACTGTAACTTGTTGCATAGCTTAGGCTTAGGAGGAGCGCCCAGCACATGCTGACACTTGTAGTGCTGTCACCAGGCATCACTGCCAGGCTTTGCCATGAAAGCTGCCAGCATGAGAGATACATGGAGGCTGCCATCACTGACCTGCTCCTGTAAATTCACCATGCCTGGCTGTATTGCTTATTCCTTGTCAGTAATACTAATATGGTGAGGTCTGAATTGATCATCCTGAAACAGCTATGCAGACCAGGAGTTTGGGGACAACTGATAAGCATGTTCATTTGAGCCATCATTATTATTTAGTATCTATATAGCGCTGACATCTTCCCCAGCACTGTACAGAGTGTATACAGTATATACATTTCTTGCCACTAACTGTCCCTCAGAGGAGCTCACAATCTAATCCCTATCATAGTCCTATGTCTATGTATGTATCATGTAGTGTATGTATCATAGTCTTGGGCCCATTTATAGTAAGCTATTCACTTATCTGTATGTATTTGGGGATGTGGAAAAAAACCCAAACAGACACAGGGAGAACATACAAACTCTTTGCAGATGTTGATCTGGCTGGTATTCAAACCAGGGAACCCAGTGCTGCAAGGCGAGAGTGCTAACCACTACACCACCGCGCTGCCCACAAGCCATGATTAATCTAATGCTGGGCATACACGGCTCGATTTTGCTGCTCGATCGATTCCCTGCTCGATTCTGCAGGCGATTCTCTTATCTTCCGCTCGTTTTTCCTATCTTTTTCCATTGTCCTCAATGCAGAATCAAGTGGCGAAACGATCGGGCGCGAGATCGGAAATTATCTATCGAGCCATCTAAATGGCTCAGAATCGAGCTTTGTATGCCCAACATAAGATTTAACTTCTTTCCATTCAGTAGCTGATACCTCCTTTCCCACGAGACATCTTAACCTTTTCTTATTTTATTGAGGTTAAACCCCTCCCACAGTGTGATGTCATGACCATGTTCCTGACAGTCTGTAAACCTGGCAAGCAATCAGTATCTCCCGTTGTGCATAGAACTGTAAGTAATTAACATTCAGTACAGATCACCTGGCAGAACTAAAGATGTCACCACCAGTGATACATTTCAGAATGTAAATCAAGGAGAGGAAAGATTTCACAATGGACAAACACTGACTAAATAATCTGTAAATGAATATTGTAAACAATAAGCAGTTTTATTTATGTTATTTCCACTGCAGTTCCTCATTAATTACTTCAGGACCGAGCTGATTGAAATCTATGCCCTGTTTTGGTGGTTACCTGGCTGGCAGGGCCTAGATTTCAATCAGTCGCTCCCGCCGATCTCGCCACTTATTCCCTGCCGTCTCCTGCTGCAGCTCACTGGCTCTGCCTGTCTCTGTGACGGCAAAGTTCCTGTGAGAAGGCCGCTTTCATTGGCTCCTGGCCCTGTCTTTCAATATAAGCAACTCCCATTGGCTTACATTGAAAGACAGGGTTAGGTGCCAATGAAAGCAGCTCCTGACCGGCTCACAGGAACTTTGCCGTCATACAGATGGCAGAGTGGGAGGCCCTGGATTCAGACGTGCGGTGGTTATGTGCGGTGATTCGTTATCCGTCAGGATTCCCCCGTTTCTGTACCAGTGGTCTCTGGTCCTTAAGGGGGCAGAGACTACTGGTACTTAAAGAGAGTCTGAAGCGAGAATAAATCTCGCTTCAGACCTCATAAATAGCAGGGGCATGTGTGCCCCTGCTAAACCGCCGCTATCCCGCGGCTTAACGGGGGTCCCTTCACCCCCAAATCCCCCTCCGTACAGCGGGGGAGCGTTTCCTGGTTGGTGCAGGGCTAACCGCCGCAGCCCTGCCCCACGCACGTCTGTCAGCGCGTATCTCCGCCTCTCCCCGCCCCTTTCAGTCTTCCTTCACTGAGAGGGGCGGGGGAGAGGCGGCGATGCGCCGCTGATAGACGCGACTGGAGGCAGGCCTGCAGCCGTTAGCCCTGCCTCCAGGAGCGACCAAGTCTGCGACCAAGTGTTGCAGTGGGGGGTTTGGGGGTGAAGGGACCCCCGTTTAGCGGCGCAATAGCGGCGGTTTAGCAGGGGCACACGTGCCCCTGCTAACTTTGAGCTCTGAAACAAGATTTATTCTCGCTTCAGAGTCTCTTTAAGTGGTTAAAGAACTCTTGACTCGGGTGTAAAATTACTGAATGAAGCCCATGAGGGCTAGATTACCCCCTCCTGAGTCTCCAGATGCTTTTCCTTGTCCTCGAGGCCCCTCCCATTCTTATCTCCCCAGCCTCCCAGAAGTTCATCCAAGCGGCGTATAGTGATTCTGATCTGCACTTGCGCAGTGAAAGAAAGCGCTTGTGGATGATCGCTTACTTTTGCTGTGCATGTGCAGAAAGGAACTTCTGAATCCCGCTGCGCCACTTGGGTGAACTTGCAAAAAATAATTCAATGGAGGTTTCCAGTCGCATAGGCATGTCACCTGTCGAGCATCCCTTGAGCAACATGGCTAGGCAAGGCTGACCAACATGTTGTTAGTCTTCAGGCTAACAACGTGTTCTGTTCCTATATATTTTTTTGGAGGTGGGGGGGGGGAAGAGACTGAAGTCTCTTTTTTTTTTTACCTTATTTTGTCACACAATCCTCTTCAGCATTAAGGTCCAAGTGGAATCGCAGCATCCACGTGGCAGATGAGTGATTTATTAGTGAGAAATAGCCCTGCAAAGCTCCCGGGTTTGCAGGGCTTTACTTCCTTAAAGAGGCAGAGCTTTGCGCTGTCGCTCTGCCTCCTCCACAGTCAATCTCCGCTCATTGCCGCCTTTCCCTGCCCCTCTTACGCTTCTTTCACTGAGAGGGGCGGGGAGGGGGCGGAGATCCACAGAGATTGATTGCGGAGAAGCAGAGCTACAGCACAAAGTTCTGCCTCCCTGGACAGTATAATCTGCAACCTGCAAAGTCGTGGAACTTTGCAAGTCTATTTCTCACTAATAAATCCCTCATCTGCTGCGGGGATGTGGCGATTCCACTTGGACATTCAAGAGACTCAGTAACAAAAAAAAAGTTCCCCTGGGGGGTACTCACCTCGGGAGGGGGAAGCCTCAGGGTCCCAATGAGGCTTCCCCCTCCCCTGTAGCTGCAGGCAGTCCAGCGCTGGCTCCCCCGAAGTCTCCGGCAATCCTGGCTCGACAAGCCTGACAAGCTAGATATATTTACCTTCCCTGGCTCCAGTGGGGGCGCTGTTGCGGCTCTCCGCATGAAGATAGGCGGAATAGCCGATCTCCGTCGAGTCCGCTTTACTATGCAGGATCAGGAGACTTGCGCCTGCCCAGTAGAGCGTACTGACAGCGATCGGCTATTTCCGCCTATCTCTGAGAGGAGAGCCGATACTGCGCCTGCGCTGGAGCCGGGAAGGTAAATATTTACATCCCTGCTGTTCGGGGAGCTTTTTCCGCCGCCGCCGCCGTGGGACCAAGGAGGACAGGGAAGCCTCAATAGGATCCGGATGCTTCCCCCACCCGAGGTGAGTATCCCCCAGGGGAACTCTTTCTTGTTACAGGTTTTCTTTAATACTGAAGAGGATTTTATGACAAAATAAGGTAAAATAAAGAGACTTCAAAGTCTCTTTAAGTGGAGAGAACCATGCTCTCGGCTGAAGAGATCCGCCAAGGTGATCGCTGGCCTATAGGATTCAGAGGCTTCTATATACACGCTGAATTCCTGGCAGAGGTGGTAACCGCTTTGGCTCAGTTTCATCTAGATCAGGGGTCTCAAACTCAATTTACCTGGGGGCCGCAGGAGGCAAAGTCAGGATGAGGCTGGGCCGCAAAAGGGATTTCAGAATCGCGGCGCATCGCCGCCTCTGCCCGCCCCTCTCACGCTTCCTTCACAGAGAGGGTCGGGGAGAGGCTGAAAGCTCTGCCCCTTCCAGGAAATGCCGTCGGATTTCCCCCGGGCGATTTGGGGGCTCTGCAGCCCTCATTTAGCGGCGGGGATGCGGCGGATTACTTGGGAGCACTGAAGCAAACTATAAGGAACCTTTTGCCGGCGAGGGCCACAAAATATTGTATCGAGGGCCGCAAATGGGCCGTGAGTTTGAGACCCCTGATCTAGCGTGTGTACAGGGCGCTGAAGGGGGGGGGGGAGTGGATCCTGAAGAGAATGAGCAGCATCTGGACACTCAAGAGGAGGTAATCTATGGTAACTCATCATGGGCTTCATAAAAAAAAATTTTCTCTGATTTCTGGGGTGCTTTAACATGCTTGGTTTATCAGTATTACAGCCAGCCATCCGGCATCTTTTAGGACCCATACATATCTATTGGCTTTTCTGCTTAACCTCCTTGGCGGTATGATTATTTCTGGATTTTATTGTCTAAAAGCAGTACAATTTTTTTCACACTCTTTTAGCCCCAAAACGAGGGAAAAAAAATCACACCGCAGTGAGAACTGCGGCAGCCCTGCACTTACCTTGCTGGGATCCAGCGCTGCAATTCTCCCTCCTTCCTCCAGGTGGCACTGTAACCCTTTAGCGAGATCACTGTCTGCCGTCATGACGACAAATGGCGATCGCACCAGAGGGATCCAGAGCCTCAGAGGACAGGAAGAAGAATGGCTGCCAACATCTGGATCCCGGGTAGGCGAGTTGAAAATGACTGCTGCGCTGCAGGCTCTGCATATAACTCTCGGCTAACCCGAGTCAGGCTTGGGACTACCGTTCCTAGCTTTTTTTTCCTCATTTTCTGCGCGTTCACTCGTTTTTGTGGGCGTTTTGTAAGCACTTTTGCAGAGCGCTTCCATCTTTTGATCAGGAAAAAAAAATCCGGAAAAAATAAATACAATGTATTTTTCTTTACTCTCACGCAATCGCTTGCCAAAGCGATTCTGTGAGCGTTTTTCCTATACCTTCCATTGAGGCAAATCGCCTAAAAAATGTCCCAAGCACCACTTTTTAAAGCGGATCGCAAACGAACCGCTCTGATATGAACTCATAGAGAATCATTGCACAAGTGCTTTCAGGGCGATATTGAAAATCGCCAGCGCTTAAAATTTTACAAAAATGTCTATAATGTGAACAAGGCCGTAATGCGCTGCCCAGAAAAGCATTCCATATTCCAGATGCAGCCTTGAGCTAAACAGGGGCAGAATTATGCTAGCATCCCAAGTTTTTATTTCCCTTTTAATGCATTTCCAAATATTGTATGCTTAAACTGCAGCTGCTTGGCATTGAATATGATTATTTAACTTGTTGTCAACCAATACTCCTACACCCTTTTCACGTTTGATGTCCCCATCATATGGGAGAATAAACATACAAATATCCAGGCACATCGCCTCTAGTTAGGACATTAAATAAATTTTTAGGGAAAGGGAGGTGCTGAAGGGGGTGTGGCTAGAAACAGCAAAAATCAATTAACCCTTCGCACACTCACATGCAAATGTTCAAACAAATGCATTCACAGATTTACTCATCCAGGCACAACTGTTATCCCTACTGCTAAATTAAAAGCCAGGGTTTTAGTTCACAGAAGAATGCATTCTTATGCTTAGTCACCTATACTGCGCAGAAGTACCCAGGTAAACATAGGTGTCCTAACTCTGGCCCTGTAACATGCATAGTGCAGACATGCAAACACATTCATTGCATCAAACCTATCAATGGATTAGGAGCACACATCCTAACTTCCTCTCCTGGGAAAGACAGTGCATCTTACCAATCGCACAAGGGAGCTAATTTTATGTGTCCATGTGCACTATGCGCATACACCAGCATAAGCTGTCTGCATGCTGACAAACATACAGGGGAAGGGGGGAGTGCACCGAATTAGACCCTAGCCACAGGGGTCAATGATAAGAATAAACATACAAATATCCAGGCACATCGCCTCTAGTTAGGACATTAAATAAATTTTTAGGGAAAGGGAGGTGCTGAAGGGGGTGTGGCTAGAAACAGCAAAAATCAATTAACCCTTCGCACACTCACATGCAAACAGCAATATGGGAGAGGAAGGGGAAACCCTAGGTACCAGAGAACTATATAGGAGAAAGAGGGGTGTCACTAGAAACCAGGGAACTGTATAGGTGAGGGAGGGGGACTCTAGACATAAGGGGTACCGTATGGGGGAGGGACGACCACTAGACACCAGTTAACGTTATAGGGGAGCGAGGGGGCAATTAGACACCATGGAACTGTATAAGGGAGGGAGTTGGCCTCTAGAAATTGACTAGGTCCCAGTGTTCCCTTTCAGCCCACTTTGTATTTGAGTTTGCCCTGCCTAATTTAGAACATTGTGCTGTAAGCATCTCTGCTGTGTAGAAGATTTGGACAGTTTTAGGTCAGCTGACGAGTATGTCTGATTATTCGCAGATTGCCTACTTCATTTAGGTACCAAGATGTCAAAGTCTTTGAAGAAGATCGTGGAGGAGAGTCGGGAGAAGAATGTCACAGAGATTGACATGTGTGACAGAGGCATCAGTAACATGCTGGACATCCCCGGCCTATGTAAGCTGCATTCATATGTGTATACAGTGCTTCTATCTTAAAGGAGATTTCCAAAGGTTTTATCGGCTTGGACATTGAATAAGACCAACATTAGTTATTTATGAGACTTTAAAAATAAAGTTTTGTCCTTCAAAAACCAGAAGCAAAAGTGTTTCCTATCCCTTAGGCTGTGTTCTCACTAGAGCGGATAACTTTTGTGCGTTCTCTGTTCATCGTTAAACTGACAGTGAACATCTCCTAGTTCATAAATTGCGAGATCTGCTGCGGTAACCGGACCGCACTTCTATGCAGTCCGTGAGTGTCCTGGGCATGTGGATGCGTCTGCATCTGCCCTGGGCTATGCGTCCCGCCGCCGATTGTCACCACTCGCATCCTGTATACAGGAAAGAAGCATGGGGATCCCCATTGAGCTACAAAAGACCAATGGGAATCCTCAGCAGCAGGGAAAATTCTCATTGGTCCATAGTAGACTAATGAAAATTCTCCCTGTTGCTATGGAGAATTCACCTAACGCAACCGATGGAGAGCCCCATGCTTCTGCTAGCCTCCAGGCTGAATATTGAGGGATTGAGCGGCGGCGATCGGCAGCGGGACAGATGAACGGCGATCGCTGAGGGTGGATGCAAAATGGATCCACAAAATGGAAGTGTCCATTTTGTGTCCATTGAAGTGGGTACCAAGCCTCAGACTCTCTGCTCTGCTTTCCAACTCATGTCCACTGAAAGAGTCAGAGGGATGACTAGGATGACAAACGACATGACTAACAGCTCCAGCTGTAGCCTTTCATGCCGCAGTCCAGGTTGTATACAGTACAGACAGGTTGTATACAGTATATTAAATACAGTAGAATATTATTTAAATTGTGTGCTAGAATTTTTTTTTTTTTTGTAATGAAAATGAAAAAGTAAAATTACCTAAAAACAATTCCCAAGTAGTGATGGTTATGTTTAGGGGAACGCCTGGGAAAGCATGTGATTTGTATGATCAGCTGATAGATTTGTAAAGCTCTGAATTGCTGTGATCACCTCCTGCTTTAGGCCTCGTTCACATCTGCTGCGCTGAAAAACGTGTGAAACCGCGTGGTAAAAACCGCATGTGCTTGTGCGCGCTTTAGTGCGCATTTCTGTGCGTTGCGCTGCGCTTCTTTAACCCCACTGGCGGTATAAAAAATTCCGCCAGGAGGCAGCGCAGCAGTTTTTTTTTTTTTTTTCTTATATCATGTAGCGAGCCCAGGGCTCGCTACATGATAGCCGCTGCTCAGCAGCATCCCCCCACCCGCTTCGATCGCCTTCGGCGATCTCCGATCAGGAAATCCCGTTCAAAGAACGGGATTTCCTGGAGGGCTTCCCCCGTCGCCATGGAGTCCCGATCCACCCCTCAGCGCTGCCTGGCACTGATTGGCCAGGCAGCGCACGGGGTCTGGGGGAGCCGCGCGGCGCGACGGATAGCGGCGATCGAGCGCAGGGCGGCGGCGATCGGTGTGCTGACGCAGCTAGCAAAGTGCTAGCTGCGTGCAGCAAAAAAAAATTAAACAAATCGGCCCAGTAGGGCCGGAGAAAACCTCCTGCGCGGCTTACCCCGAACTACGCATGCGATTCTATGCGCTAAAAAAGCGCACCCATTCACTTGCATTGATGTGCGCTTTCCAGCTCAACGCACAGAAATGCATGCAACCCTACATTTCTGTAACGCTGCTCAGTGCAACGCATAGATGTGAACCAGCTACATTTAGTTACATGGGAATATAAATACCTTGCTGAACGCACAGGGCTGTGCGCTGTAAAAAGCGCACAGAAATGGCCCTGATGTGAACGAGGCCTTACCACATGAGGACTAGCAAATCAGAGACTTGCATATCTATCACCTGACCAAACCGATCACATGCTTCACTATGAGTTCTCCTGGACATGACCATCACTAGTCCCCAGAAAACCTCCAGCTGCCTGCTCACTTCACCCCTCCCAGACAGTGGCAAACCATGATTCCTGATAGGCTATAAATCAAAATCGGAAGGATATGCTTTTGGTTAAAGGACAACTGTGAGATGAATATGGAGGCAGCCATGTTTCTTTCCGTTTAAACAATACCAGTTGCCTGGCAGCCCTGCTGGTCTGTTTGGCAGCAGTAGTGTCTGAATAACACCAGAAACAAGCATGCAGCTAATCTTGTCAGCTCCGACAATGTAAGAAACACCTGATCTGCTGCATGCTTGTTCAGGGGCTATGGCTGAAGGTATTAGAGGCAGAGGGTCAGCAGGGCTGCCAGGCAACTGGTGTTGTTTCAAAGGAAATAAATATGGCAGCCTGCTTATGACTCTCGTTACAGTTGTCCTTTAACACAATTCTAAGCTGCGTACAATGTGTTTACGTTAACATCTCATTTGTTATCTCTGACTATTATTATTATTGACATGGTAAGGCCAAGCCTCCGCAAAAGTGCTGACCGCGCAAAACGGCTGTCAGGCTTTCAGTGCCCTGCACCCACCGCCCCACACTTGCTCATCAGAACCGGTATGTGCACTAGATTATGCCACATCGCATGTATGCAAGTTTTTCCTTTTTATTCGTATTTGTGACACAAACTGAATTTAAGCAGTCAACAATGGTGCCGCCCTCCACTTCTGTGTTTTACCATGCTTATAGATCTATTATGGCCAGAGCACGCTGAAGATTTGTGAGTACTGGATCCTGGTGTGTGTACTCACCACTGCCTGGACCCTAAAAAAAGTTCCCTGGGGTATTCGCCTCGGGTGAGGGAAGCCTCCGGATCCTATCGAGGCTTCCCCAGTCCTCCTGTATCCCATGCCGGTCTCGCTGTGCCTCTCCGAACAGCGGGGATGTAAATATTTACCTTCCCGCCTCCAGCGCAGGCGCAGTATCGGCTCTCCGCTCAGAGATACACGGAAATAGCCGATTGCTGTCGGGCCTCTCTACTGTGCAGGTGCAAGTCTCCTGCGCCTGCGCAGTGGAGCGGACCTGACAGAGATTGGCTATTTCCGCCCATCTCTGTGCTGAGAGCCGCAACAGCGCCCCCGCTGGAGGCGGGAAGGTAAATAAATGTAGCTTGTCAGGCTTGTCGAGGGAGGATTGCCGGAGACTTCAGGGGAGCCAGCGCTGGATTGCCTGCAGCTACAGGGATGGGGAAGCCTCATTGGGACCCTGAAGCTTCCCCCTCCCGAGGTGAGTACCCCCCAGGGGAACTTCTTTTTGTTAGTCTCTTTAAAGGGCACTGCAGTGCCAACGCAATTTTCCTCATTGTTATTATTATTATTATTATTGATTTATAAAGCCCCAACATATTCTGTGGTACTGAATATAGATGTGACTTGTTTCTGGTGTTGGATGGAGGCTTACATTGTCCTTTTCTTTCTTTACAGTCACCCTATCCCACATCACTCAGCTCATCCTCAGTCACAACAAGCTGACCAGTAAGTAGACTTGTATGCTGCCTTTACCTCCTCTCTGCTCCGTTCTGCAACCAAACTTCTTGTGTGCTTTGCTTCTAAAAACAGACGTGAGAGCAGGGGCGTATCTAGAGGGGTGCAGGCATGGCTCGTGCCATGGGCGCCACAGCACCCATGGGCGCCATGCCTGCTCCTGTACTGCACCACCATGCCTGCCCTTGTGCTGCGACCCATGCCTCCCCATCAATTAGACCTCAGATCGGATTCATTCTGTTATCCGAGGAACATGGCTACTTAACTTACGTATGGCACACTTGGCTTAGTGTTAGTAAAGAGAACAGCGAGGAAATAAGAGAATAAGATGACATATTTCCAGAAAAGTACCTTCAGCAACATTCCAAGCCCAAAAAACACGGGCAACCATTACACATGCAAAAGTAGTACAGAGGCGCCAACAGGGTAAAAACAACATTTCTTTAAAATGGATAAAATTAAGTAGGTAGCGGTGGACTCCAAAACAGACACAAAAATTGCTGTTTTGAGCAAAAATCAGTTTATTTACATACTCTGAACAAGGTGCAACGCGTTTCGCGGGTATATCCCACTTCCTCAGGCAATAAATAGGAGCATATTACCAATGCGGTCCGGTACATAGCCTGGCGCCTCTGTTACACATGTACGCGAGAAAGGATGCTGTTTTTAGAGAGGAAGAGGGCTCCGACCAGAGGGGGGTGCAATTTCAGTGCTTGCCATAGGCGCTATATTACCAAGATACGCCCCTGCGTGAGAGGGATATGGAGGCTGCCATATTTATTTCATTTTTAATAATGCACATTGCCTGGCAGTCCTGCTTATCCTCTGCCTCTAATACTATAGCCAGAGACACTGAACAAGCATGCGGCAGATCAGGTGTTTCTGACAAGATCTGCATGCTTGTTTCAGGTGTGTGATTCAGACACTACCGATGCTTGACAGATCAGCAGCACAGCCAGGCAACTGGTATTATTTAAAATGAAATAAGTATGGCAGCCTCCACATCCCTCTCACATCAGGTGTGCTTTAAAGTGTACCTGAGCCGAAACCCGTGTACAAAAGGAGGTACTTGGCTAAAGAGAGGGAAGCCTCTGGACCCTATTGAGGCTTCCCTCTGCATCCTGCGGTCTCCCCTCGCCGAGCGTGGACCACTGAAAGATGGCCGACAAGGGATAGTCGGCAAGTTTATCGGGGCTGCGTTCCCCTTCTGGCATCAGCACAGCTGTTCATATGCAGTAAACTGGAGCCGCTATTGCGCATGTGCAGCCGTACTCCTGACAGAAGAGAAGCGCAGCTCCGATGGTCCACAAGGGGGGACCAGAGGACTCAGTGAGAAGCCTCATTAGATGCAGAGGCTTATCTCCCTTTAGTTAAGTATCTCTATCTGAGCCCAAGCTTCAGTACAGGTTCTCTTTAACCCCCTGAGCCTTATGCCCGTCGCTAGCCTCAGGAGTCTCCCAGCATTAAGCTATTAGATTTAATAGCTGCACAAGGTTTAGCTAGCACTAGGCTAGCCAGTATAGGTGTCCAGCACCCCCGATCACCTCTGATCCAGCCACTTATACATTACCCAGCCTCCCCGCACAGCTCCGGTGTTCTCTATGGGGAGGATTGTGACTGCGCATGACGTCTGCGCATGACTAGGCTGGGTAATGTATAAGTGGCTGGATCAGGGGTGATCGGGGGTGCTGGACACCTATACTGGCATTGTTTAAAAGGAAATAAATATAGCAGGCTCTGTATCCCTCTCACCTCGGGTTCACTTCATAGACCTAAGCAATTTTTTTCAGAATTGAAATTGAACACGTGTTTGATGCATTGGTCAGATTTTTGAAATGTTACAATCCAGTCAGATGAACTGATTGTAATTCTGTGAAAGAAATTTGCGACTGATGGTGTCAGCTTGGCGAAGTGGATCTATCTTCACAGGGGTTGCCTCCTAGCAGGGGAGAGACATTGGGCTTGATTCATTAAGCTGCACTGCTAAAGCAGCGCACTTTAATGTGATGGAGCGGCCGCTAATGCATACCTTACACAGTGCTCGCTGCTATGTAAGGAGCGTGCCTTCCATAGGAGCGTGCCTTCCATAGCAGCGTGCCTTCCATAGCAGCGTGCCTTCCATAGCAGCGTGCCTTCCATAGCAGCGTGCCTTCCATAGCAGCGTGCCTTCCATAGCAGCGTGCCTTCCATAGCAGCGTGCCTTCCATAGCAGCGTGCCTTCCACAGGAGCGTGCCTTCCACAGGAGCGTGCCTTCCACAGGAGCGTGCCTTCCACAGGAGCGTGCCTTCCACAGCAGCGTGCCTTCCACAGCAGCGTGCCTTCCACAGCAGCGTGCCTTCCACAGCAGCGTGCCTTCCACAGCAGCGTGCCTTCCACAGCAGCGTGCCTTCCACAGCAGCGTGCCTTCCACAGGAGCGTGCCTTCCACAGGAGCGTGCCTTCCACAGGAGCGTGCCTTCCACAGGAGCGTGCCTTCCACAGGAGCGTGCCTTCCACAGGAGCGTGCCTTCCACAGGAGCGTGCCTTCCACAGGAGCGTGCCTTCCACAGGAGCGTGCCTTCCACAGGAGCGTGCCTTCCACAGGAGCGTGCCTTCCATAGGAGCGTGCCTCGTGCCTTCCATAGGAGCGTGCCTTCCATAGGAGCGTGCCTTCCATAGGAGCGTGCCTTCCATAGCAGCGTGCCTTCCATAGCAGCGTGCCTTCCATAGCAGCGTGCCTTCCATAGCAGCGTGCCTTCCATAGGAGCGTGCCTTCCATAGGAGCGTGCCTTCCATAGGAGCGTGCCTTCCATAGGAGCGTGCCTTCTTATACATAGTTACTATCTAAGTAAGGCACACTCCTTACATAACATCAAACGCTGCTATATAAGGCATGCATTAGCGGCCACCTCGTCACATTAAAAGACCACTATTGTGAAAAATTGTGAGATTTAAAATGCATGCAAACATATAGAAATACAAAGTATTTTTCTTCCAGAGTAAAATGAGCCATACATTACTTTTCTCCTATGTTGCTGTCACTTACAGTAGGTAGTAGAAATCTGCCAGAATCAACAGGTTTTGGACTAGTCCATCTCTTCATGGGGGATTCTCAGCAAGGCTCTTATTCTTTATAAAGACATTGGCCTCAATTCACTAAGATCATGCTAGAGATAATAAGGCAAGAGAAAACTTACCTCCACACGTGAGAGAGTTATCTTACCTCTTCATTCCTTAAGTTACCTCTCCTGTAGTTAATTTACCTCCTCTGTAGTTAATTTACCTCCTCTGTAGTTATTTTCACGTGCAGCTAATTAACAGCGTGTCTTTAACTCTGGAGTTATTTTAAGGATTGGAGAGTTAATTTAAAGACAGAAGAGTTAACTTTAGGTTTGCCTGAGGTAAAATGTTTCCTGAATACTACATGCCTTATCACCATGGTAACAACTCTAGAAGAGTTATTAAAGACAAGAGATAAGTTTAGTGAATTGAGGCCATTACCTGAAAAGGATTTATACAATGATGCTGGCCAACCTCCCTGCTTGCTGCACAATTTTTTAAAGAAGAAACGTACTTCTTATTTGTATGTGTTTACATGTATTTTAAGTTGTTCGGTTTTAGTGATAGTGGTCCTTTAACCTCCTTGGCGGTAACCCCGTGTGTGACACGGGGTAAGCCGCCGGAGGGTGCCGCTCAGGCCCTGCTGGGCCGATTTACTTAATTTTTTTTTTGCTGGACGCAGCTAGCACTTTGCTAGCTGCGCCAGCACCCCGATCGCCGCCGCCGCGCGCCCGATCGCCGCTATCCGGTGCGGCGCGCGGCCCCCCCCCCCCAGACCCCGAGCGCTGCCTGGCCAATCAGTGCCAGGCAGCGCCGAGGGGTGGATCGGGTCTCCCAATGACGTCCCGACGTCGCTGACGTCGGTGACGTCATCCCGCCCCGTCGCCATGGCGACGGGGGAAGCCCTCCAGGAAATCCCGTTCTTTGAACGGGATTTCCTGATCGCCTATTGCCGGAGGCGATCGGCGGGGCTGGGGGGATGCCGCTGAGCAGCGGCTATCATGTAGCGAGCCCTCGGCTCGCTACATGATAAAAAAAAAAAAAAATTTAAAAAAAACTGTTGCGCTTCCCCCTGGCGGTATTTTTCATACCGCCAAGGGGAGTTAAGGTGTGTTGCTTTAGCAGTGCAGCTTAGTGAGTCAAGCCCATTGAGTCTTGGCTCCTGCTGTGACGAAGTGACATATGCGCAATGCCCTCTGTCGGGCAGAACGAGAACCTGCTGTGTGGGCCGTGAGGGCTATTGTTACGCCTTTGCCCTCTATCAGATCGGGGCCTGCAGAAGTGGGAGGTGTCTGGTCTAAAGGTACCCATATATCTAGTGTTTCTGGCGACCGATCGCATCTGATTGGAGAGAGAGAGATTAGTTGGCTGCCATAACAGCAGGCTGTTTCCCGATTTGATTCAAGCATTTAATCTTTTGGCCTCATGACCTCCCCTGTTGCCCCTGCATTATTACTTTACCTTCTGTCATCCGCCGCCGTGTCCACACTCCTCTGCCACGTTCATGCCCCACGTAGTTGTCAGCATACTGCACGAGGGGTGCATGTTTGACATCACGCGATGGGACCATGCGCTGGCAACCATGTGGGGCATGATCACGAAGAGGAGTGTGGACACGGCGGCGAAGGACAGAAGGTAAAGTAATAATGCAGGGGCACTAGGGGCGGAGCAGTGCTTTTCAGCGCAGGAAGATTTCGGCGCAGTCTTCGCCACCATAGACTGTAATAGGAATTCTAGCTATAGTGGCGCTCAGTGAGTAACATCGGTGCTGTCAGAAGATGGGGCTGAAGTTGCTTTTAAAACACAATTCGGCAATCGCTGGAAGCCAAATTATATCATTCCCCACTTTCCATGGCGGCCTGGAGGGGGAATAGTAATTAACACGTCCGGGACTTGTGCAGCAGCAGGATCAGCCATATACCATGTATCCTGTGCCTAAGTCTCCAGCGCCGATTTCAAATGTATGCACTGGGGGGGCTGTGGTGTTGTGGGAAGAGTACATGTACATGGGGGGACAGCGGCCAGGAGTTTTCATCGCGTTTGTCGTTTTGCAATTTATCGCACGCAATTCTCATTGTGCACCCAAACAAGCATGTTGGTCCAAGATTTTCCAGCATATCCCTTCGATCTATCATATCATCTAAGATCTATGGCCACCTTAAAGTGAACCTCCGGACTAAAAATCTACTTAGCAGAACTGAAAAGGCTTGGTGTTTCTTTAACAGTTTCACAGCATCAGAACTTTGTTTTTCCTACCCAAGCATCATTTTTAGCTGCATTTTTAGCCAAGCTCCACCCATCAAAGAAAACTGCCCATGGCTTTTTTTCCCTGATGCTGTTCAAAACATGATGGGATTTCCTATGTTATTAACATTGCCTAGCAACTGGGAGGGGTGATCAGCACACAGGACAGTTGGAACTGTGTCTCATGCTCCCTGTCACCTCCTTTCAACCAAAAAGATAGCTGCCCTCATGAAATCAAACATTTGCCTGTTCTTTTAAAACAGGGTGGGTAAGAGATTATATTACCTATCTACCGTATTTTAATTAACATGACTAATGTAACTTAATGACGGTATGTTTGTTTAGGCGAAGTTCCTCTTTAAATGCAGGCAGCGACTTATTCGGATGACTGTAGCAGCTTCCATGGTGGATTTTCCTTAGGAGGATGCCTGCTATTATTATGTGCAGTACATGAAGGGGGGCACAACAGTAGCAAGAGTGGTTGTCTCTCGCTCGTCTGCTAATCTTGTAGCTGCGGTCATGATGCTTTTTCAGCATGCAGGGGAGATTGTAGATGGATTAGGCCGCACAGTGCTACACAGGGAAGTGTCCCCCATAAAAATAGATCTATTTGCCTAGCCCAGTGATCTGCAAATTTGGCTCCCCAGCTGTTAAGGAACTAAAAGTCCCACAATGCATTTGCCTTTATGAATCATGACTGTGGCTGTCAGACTCCTACAATGCATTGTGGGACTTATAGTTCCTTAACAGCTGGAGAGCCAAGTTTGAAGATCACTGGCCTAGCCGACACCGTCAGTCCTAAACCCGCAAAAAAGGATTCATACCAATTCCTTATAAATAATGTTTTGCTTTTTATATACTGTAAAGAGACACTGAAGCGAAAAAAAAATATGATATAGTGAATTGGTTGTGTACTATGAATAATTACTAGAAGATTAGCAGCAAAGAAAATATTCTCATACTTTTATTTTCAGGTATATAGTGTTTTTTCTAACATTGCATTATTCTATAATATGTGCAGATTACACAACATTCAGCATTCAAAATGAGTCTTTCAGAGCAGTCTGTGAAGTAATGACCTCTCCTCTGGCAGAAGAAAAGTAAACAGTTCAATTACAGTTGAGATAATAAAAGTCAGATAACAGCCCTCTCCACGACTAACTTAGTCGGAGAGCTTAATGGCTTGTTTGCATAGAGATAACAACTGGAGTTTCTCAACTCTTCCTGTACTGGAAACAATTAGACTGATGTATCTGATCTTAATGTTTTATTTCTTAGCTGTGCTACACATACAAATCATAATATCATCATTTTTTTTTTGCTTCAGTGTCTCTTTAATGGGCTTTGTGGAAATAGGTTTTCTAGTAGTGGTTTGAAGAGAACCTGTAACGTAAAAAAGTGCCCCTGGGGGTCCTTACCTGGGCAGGGGGAAGTCTCTGGACTCTCTAGGCCCCTCCAAATGGCGAGTGTAAATATTTACCTTCCCCGGTTCCAGCGCAGACGCAGCTCTCCGATGGGCTAAGGCGGAAAGAGCCCATCCCAGTCTGGTCCGCTCTACTGTGCAGACGCAAGTCGCCTGCACAGAAGAGTGGACTCAATTGGGATTGGCTATTTCCGCCTTAGCCCATTGGAGAGCTGCGCTTCAGCCGGGGAAGGTAAATATTGCAGGCGCTACAGTACGACAAATCATCGGCCGTGGTTTCGGAGAGGCCCAGCAAGATCACCGTGGGCTGAAGAAGGACTGGGGAGGATCCAGAGAATTCCCCATCCCGAGGTAAGAACCCCCCAGGGGCACGTTTTATGTTACAGTGTCTACTTTAAACTTGAACAGCTTTTCCTAAAACAGAAATGATGCTGTATCTCTAGGCCTTCTGTGTGGGAAGTATTTGTGCTTGTTGCCCATAGCAACCAGGTAAACCCCTTTTTTTCATTAGCAAGTCGGCACTGTTGAAGGACATTTGGAAGCAGGACAAACATTTCAGCCTCATACACACGCATGATTTAAGTCTGCTGAGACGGCTGATAATAGGCCTGAACAATTTTAGGAAAAAATTGAATTGAGCGATTTCTGTCCGAAATTGCGATTTTTATTCGATTCACGATTTCCTTTAAATCAAGCTTTGTTCCCCCTCTGTGCCTGTTTGTCCCCCTGTCTCTCTTTGTGCCCCATTTGCCTCTTTATGCCTCCTCTGGGTCTCTCTCTTGCTCCCTTTGTGTCTCTGTGTCCACTCTGTCTTTGTGCCCCCTCTGTGTCTCTCTGTGCCTCCTGTCCCCCAAGCTGCATCAGTTCTGGACATAGCTTCCAGCACGAGTCCAGCGATGCCCATCTATCCACTTCTCCTCCTGCAGGCTCTAATGCACGGCATACTTCCTGTATGTCATGTGACATACAGGAACCTGGAGTTTTGACAAGCACAAGAGCCGGCAGATGGCGATAGAGGACGGGCAGCGTTGGACTCGTGTCGGAAGGTTTGTCCAACGCTGCGGGCCGCACGCACCAGGACTTTGGGGAAGTTTAAAGCCACTTCTTCAAACTTCCCCCATGTGGAAATTACATGATTGCGATAATTGACGCTTTGACGATTCCGAAATTGTGATCTTGGTGATCACGATTTCGGTTTAAACTCGATTTATCTTTCAGGCCTAGCTGATAATGACCGCCTCAGCTGACAATCTAGCGTGTGTACAGCGGCCCCAGACGAGCGACCGCCTCTCTGCCAGCCATCCGAGCATCAGCTGATTACTTTGTCTTTGTGCATGCCCCGCTCGCCACATGATGTCATGTCTGCGCCACTCCATTCACCATCCGCTTCCTCCATTGCGTCTGTACAGTGTTGGCCCAGTGATGTCACCTAAGAGATCTGGTCCCTATCCCTGGCGGTCATCATCAGTGTGTACCGCCTTAAAAAACATCTGAATGAGAAGGATAGGGAGACTTGCATATTTATTTCCTTTTTAAACAATGCACATTGCCTGGCAGTCCTGCTGATCCTTTGCCTCTAATACCTTTATCCATAAACCCTGAACAAGCATGCAGCAGATCAGGTGTTTCTGACTGAAGTCTGGCTGGATGGGCTGCATGCTTGTTTCAGGTGTGTGATTCAAACACTAATGCAATCCAAAGAGATCCGCAGAAAGCCAGGCAAATCTCAGTAATAATAATGATGATAATGTGTACTTTAAACCCTTTGGGACCGGCTGCCTACCCCCCCCTTGAGGACCAGGCATTTTACATGCGGAGGGAGCGCATTTGGGGGAGTCAGGTAGCCGCATCCCTGCTAGGGCTTGCTGGGTTGTGTGTGTCGTTTCCCCCCCCCCCCCGCCTCCAGATGTCCCCCCTTTCACCAGCAGCCTTTTCTCACCTCCCAGGCTCAAGCGATGAGCAGCTGTGGACACCTCCGCTCTCGCTGGCTTCCCCGCTGTACTGATGCTAAGTTCCGGGTTGAAATGCTTTTGAAAATAAATAAATCCCTTAGAATCCCCCATGAAAAGATGGACTAGTTCAAAACCTGTTGCTTTTGTCAGATCTCTATTACATACTGTAAGTGACAGCAACATAGGAGAAAAGTAATTTATGGCTCATTTTACTCTGGGAAAAAATGTACTTCTTATTTGTTTATGTTTGCACATATTTTAAATTTTGCAATTTTTTGCCATAGTGCCCCTTTAAGCTAGGTAAACCTTGCAGGATAGCTTCTGCTGGATCTGTTTTCTGTTGGTATCTTGCTATGTTTAATGTGTTTAGCCAAAAATCTATTTTTGTGTTTCATAACACTTCAGTTTTGTGCCCAAATGACTGGGCACCAAATTTATTTCCATCATCCTCTTAAAGGGAAGGTCCAAGCAAAATAAAAAAATGAGTTTCACTTACCTGGGGCTTCTACCAGCCCCATGCAGCCATCCTGTGCCCTCGTAGTCACTCACTGCTGCTTCAGTCCCCCGCTGGCAGCTTTC